>NC_092334.1:451532500-452186562 GCF_046630445.1 Rutidosis leptorrhynchoides
TAATTGTTAGTGCGGGTTGAGAGTTCAAAGAATTTAATTAATAACAATAAGTAATCTACTAGTTGATATAGGAGAAAGAATCAGACTTTGATATCCAGAGACAAGAGGAAGAAGTTAAAGACAAGGAAGAAGTTAAAGGGAATCAGGAATTGAGATAGATGGATAACAGATTCGAGACACAACAAAATTGTAATACAGTTTGAAAGGGATTGAAATTGCTCTCCTTGACAAAATTCGCTGGTATCATATTAACTAAGAATTAAATGTATTAATAAAAATAATTTTAGTAATAATCAATAATATTAATACTGAAATATTAATTAGTAATCATAATATAATATCTCTGTTAATAATGATAATTATGACTCTTTATGATAATACCTTATAATAATACTAATAATAAATAAAATTTTAATAATAATGTTAATAATGATATTAATAAAAATATCAATGGTGATAATAAAAATTTGTATTGTTCTAAAAATAATAATAATGATAACCATTAATAATGATAATGGTAATAATAAAATACAAATCTTCAAATCATAAACTTTACTATTATATATAATAATACTGATATTAATAATGATAACGATAATATTAGTATTTAAATGTATTCGATTTCATATATACATATACATAATAATATTAATCATACTAATAACAAAAAAATCATAATTTTGCTAATGTTAATATTATTAATGGTGATAATAATATCAGCAATAATATATATATCAAATTTTATATCTCTTATATAATGATGATATTAATACAGATATTACTATTAATATTAAAAGTTTTAATAATGTAACAATTATATTTTTATTTGCAAGTAAGATTGATGTTATTTCTTATTAACTATATAATTATATTATATATCCTATGCTGACAATTATTGGATATTGAATATTTATATGCTATATATATATATATATATATACATACATATTTATTTACAAATAATTGTTCGTGAATCGTCGGGCATAGTCAAAGGTCAAATGATTACATGAACACAGTTCAAAGTTTTTGAAACTTCAATATTACAGACTTTGCTTATCGTGTCGAAATCATATGAAATTAAGTTTAAATTTGGTCGAAAATTCCCGGGTCGTCACATTTCCAGCCTACAATCTAGAAGCCCACCTTCTAGATGTTCAAAGTAGCCTTCTTTGAACACCATGTGGAAGTAGCAAAGTTGAAAACGGTGACGACCGCCAACCTTCCACGTTCACACGTCACCTTCCTCGTTCACACCTATCTACCGCTATAAGATCTTAGCTATAAATAGAGATGCAAACCTCAATTGTAAATCATCCCAAATCACTCAGAGAAGTGTAATCACAACCTTGAGAGTGTGTGTGAGTTTGAGAGTTTTTTTAGAGTTTTTATAAATACTCGTGGAATCTATTCTTGTGAGTAATAGAGTTATTTTTCTCTCAAATTTGTATCTCCCAACGTTCAGGCGATCATCTCTTCCTAACAAGTGGTATCAAGAGCTTGGTTAGAGACGTTGGTCGAGTTTTGGGTTTTCTGAAGTTTTCTCAAAATTCAATTTTGAGTGTACCATTGGATTCGTCTCGTCGAACCGAGTCCAACGCAAAAAACGGTGACTTAAACGGAGTTTTAACGAGCCCAGAAAACGCGGTCAAAGTTTGGTCAACTCGCCGGAATCTCGCCGGAGAAGACGACCGGTGCCGGAATTTTCGCCGGAGAAGAAAGAACTGTAGCAGCCCCGTAGCAATTCACTGTAGCAGTTGGCGGCACTGTAGCAAGTTCCTGTAGCAGTACTGTAGCAAGTCCCTGTAGCAGTACTGAAATTTTACAATTTGGTCCCTGAAATTTTCAGAATTTCATTTTTGGTCCCTGAAGTTTATAAAAATTATAATTTTGCCCCGTAAGTGGAATTTAAGCAGCGAAGTGTCTATTCCACCATTTTCAACCGTTCCGGACGTAACGGTGATATCTGTTTTCTACAATTCAACCTCGTTTGTGTTGAAAAATTATTTGTAAGGTGATAATGTCCATAGAAGAGTCAACATCATCTTCGGGAGCTATGATTATGCTCACAGCCACAAACTACACGCTGTGGAAACCTCGGATGGAAGATCTCCTTAGCTGTAAGGATTTGTTTGATCCTATTGAATTGAATGGTATAAACCCTGATTCTGCCAAAGAGAAAGAGTGGAAGAAATCAAACTGAAAAACTATTGGTCAGATCCGTCAATGGATTGATCATAGTGTCTTCCACCATGTTGCACAAGAGACAGACGCATATGTCCTCTGGAAAAAGTTGGAGGACATGTACCAGGCCAAGACTGCTCGGAATAAAGCCCTGCTGATGAGGCGTTTAGTCAACATGAAGCTCAAAAGTGGAACTTCAGTTGCCGAGCATACCAGTGAGTTCCAGAGCTTGGTCAACCAGTTATCGTCTGTAGAGATGCCTCTTGGCGATGAAGTTCATGCGCTATTGCTACTTAGTTCTCTTCCCGATAGCTGGGAAACGCTGGTCGTAACACTCAGCAACTCAGCTCCGAATGGAAAACTTACAATGTTAATGGTCAAGGATGCCATATTCAGTGAAGAGGCAAGGAGAAAGGACATGGGCACAGATCAGACCCATGCCTTTGTCACAGAGAATCGGGGGAGACAGCGAATGAGTAGCAAAAATATATGGAGAGGCAGAAGCAAGAGCAGGGGCAGGTCTGCTGATGACAGAAAACCAACATATAAATGCCATCATTGTGGATTAGAGGGACATATGAAGAAGAACTGCTACAAATTGAAAGAGGAACAAGATCAAAGCAGTTCACAGTCGAAGAACAAGGGTGGAGAAACATTAGTGACTATCTATGGTGAGGTAGCTTATTGTTCAACCCATGATGAGACATGCCTTCACGTCTCACGAGAAGAAACAGAATGGGTGGTAGATACTGCAGCTTCCTACCACGTGACTCCATACAAGGAATACTTCACAACATACAAAGCTGGTGACTTTGGAGCTGTGAAGATGGGAAATTCCAGTTCCGCTGAGATTGTCGGAATTGATGATGTCAAGATAAAGACAAGTTCCGGGAGCACAATCACTTTGAAGGATGTTCGCCATGTGCCAGATCTTCAGCTGAATTTACTTTCTGGGGTAGCTCTAGACAAACAAGGCTATGATAGTCATTTCAGTAGAGGCACATGGAAATTGTCAAGAGGCGCTATGATAGTCGCTCGAGGACACATTTGTGGCACACTATACAAAACTCATGTGAAGATTTGCACAGACAGCATTAATGTTGCAGAAAAGGAGGCTTCACAAAATTTATGGCACCAGAGACTCGGTCACATGAGTGAGAAAGGGTTGTCTACCCTAATAAAGAAGAAGCTTATCAATGTAGACAAGGACGCTGCACTAGATCCTTGCAATCATTGTCTGTTTGGTAAGCAGCATAGAGTCTCGTTTAGTTCCTCTTCAACGAGAAAATCAGAGTTACTCAGTCTGGTACACTCTGATGTTTGCGGACCCTTAGAGGTTGAATCAATTGGCGGCAACCGATATTTTCTGACGTTTATCGATGATGCTTCTCAAAAGGTGTGGGTATATTTCTTGCGGACGAAGGACCAGGTATTCGATTACTTCAAACAGTTCCATGTCATGGTCGAACGTGAGACAGGAAAGAAGTTAAAGTGTCTTCGATCCGACAACGGCGGTGAATACTCTTCCAGGCAGTTCGATGCCTATTGCAGATCATATGGCATCCGACATGAGAAGACAGTTCCACGTACCCCTCAACACAATGGTATAGCAGAAAGAATGAACCGAACAATCATGGAACGTGTTCGGAGCATGCTCAGTATGGCTAAGCTGCCAAAGCCATTCTGGGGAGAAGCAGTCAGAGCCGCATGTTACTTGATCAACTGATCTCCATCAGTACCACTGAATTTTGAAGTTCCAGAGAAAATTTGGTCTGGAAAGGACCCATCATACTCTCACTTAAGAGTATTTGGATGTTTGGCGTACGCACATGTATCCAAGGAGCTCAGGCAGAAGCTGAATGCAAGGACCACTTCATGCATATTCATAGGCTATGGAGATGAAGAATTTGGATACAGATTATGGGATCCAAAGGAGAAAAGGGTGATCAGAAGTAGGGACGTGGTGTTCCATGAAAGCCAGACAATAGAAGATATTGAAAAGCCCACAATATCTCAGAAGACAAATGTTGCTGCTCAGGTGCCAGAGGCAACAACAGAATCATTCATGAGAAATGAATTTTCAGTGCAAGAAGAAATGCCAGAAGTAGAAGATAATGAGGAAAATGACGGTGCTGAGCAGGGGGAGCCACAACCCCATCTGCCAGACGTTACAGAACCATCACAAGGCCAAGATGATGGTGGATCTCCTCAGAATATTCCAGAAGTTCGTAGATCTGAACGAGGTCAGATTCCATCGAGTAGATATCCAGAATCCGAGTACCTTCTACTTACTGAAGATGGAGAACCAGAGAGTTTTCATGAAGCAGTAACTCATAAGGATAAAGAAAAATGGTTGCTCGCAATGCAGGATGAGATGGATTCTCTGCAGAAAAATCAAACTTATGAGATTGTAGAACTTCCACGCAGGAAGAAGGCACTGAAAAAAATGGGTGTTCAAGCTGAAAAAGGATGGTAGTGGAAAAGTGGTGAAATGCAAAGCACGGCTTGTAGTCAAAGGATTCCAACAGAAGAAAGGGATTGATTTTGATGAGATATTTTCACCAGTAGTCAAGATGACTTCAATTAGAGTCATACTTGGATTGGTCGCAAGTATGAACTTGGAGCTTGAACAGATTGATGTAAAGACAGCTTTTCTTCATGGAGATTTACATGAAGAAATTTACATGGAGCAGCCAGAAGGTTTTGAGGTTTCAGGAGATAACCTCGTATGCAAGCTGAAGAAAAGTTTGTATGGTTTGAAGCAGGCACCTAGGCAGTGGTACAAGAAGTTTGACTCGTGCATGGTGAGTCAAGGGTACAAGAAAACTGCAGCAGATGAGTGTGTCTACATTCAGAAGTTTTCTGAAGGAAATTTCGTTGCTCTTAAACTATATGTAGACGATATTTTGATCGTAGGGAAAGACGCAACGAAGATCAACCAGCTGAAGAAGGAACTCTCGAAGTCTTTTGACATGAAAGACTTAGGACAGGCTCAACAGATTTTGGGAATGCGGATAACCCGAGACAGGAAGAATAAAAGGTTATGGCTATCTCAGGAGAAGTATATTGAACGAGTGCTTTCACGTTTCAATATGACCAATGCCAAACCTGTTAGCATTCCATTAGCCAACCATTTCAAGTTAAGCAAGAGTTCTTGTCCCTCATCCAAGGAAGAGATCGGGGAGATGTCTTCAGTACCATATTCTTCAGCAGTTGGAAGTTTGATGTATGCGATGGTGTGTACAAGGCCCGATATTGCTCATGCAGTGGGAACGGTGAGTCGTTTTCTCTCCAACCCCGGGAAAGAGCATTGGAATGCGGTAAAATGGATTCTCAGATATCTTAAGGGTACAACGAATCTATGTCTTTGTTACGGGGGAGCTGATCCATTCTTGGAAGGCTATACAGATGCAGATATGGCCGGAGATCCTGATAGTAGGAAATCTACTTCAGGATTCATTTACACTTTTGCAGGGGGAGCTGTTTCATGGCAGTCAAGACTACAGAAGTGTGTTGCATTATCCACAACTGAAGCAGAGTATATTGCTGCCGCAGAAGCTGGAAAAGAAATGTTGTGGTTAAAGCGTTATCTTCAAGAATTTGGAATCAAGCAAAAGGAGTACAAGGTATATTGTGACAGTCAGAGTGCTCTAGATTTGAGCAAGAACTCCATGTACCATTCCCGTAAAAACATATTCATATTCGCTATCATTGGATATGAAAGGTAATTGATCGACAATTGCTGAGACTAGTGAAGATCCATACAAAGGAGAATCCTGCGGATATGTTGACAAAGGTGGTGACTCGAGAGAAATTGGAGTTATGCAGAGACATAACTAAAATGTTCGTGGATTCGGCTGGAGGGGGAGAATTGAAGGTTTCCAGCCTACAATCTAGAAGCCCACCTTCTAGATGTTCAAATTAGCCTTCTTTGAACACCACGTGGAAGTAGCAAAGTTGAAAACGGTGACGGCCGCCAACCTTCCACGTTCACACGTCACCTTCCTCGTTCACACCTATCTACCGCTATAAGATCTTAGCTATAAATAGAGATGCAAACCTCAATTGTAAATCATCCCAAATCACTCATAAAAGTGTAATCACAACCTTGAGAGTGTGTGTGAGTTTGAGAGTTTTTTTTAGAGTTTTGTAAATACTCGTGGAATCTATTCTTGTGAGTAATAGAGTTATTTTTCTCTCAAATTTGTATCTCCCAACGTCTAGGTGATCCTCTCTTCCTAACATTTAGAATGCTTCCAAATATCAATGGCCTACAAGTAATTTAGAGTAGTCCCCAATTATATATTATCTCAAAACCCTAGGTTATAACCACACAAATTCAAAACCACTTTAGCCTCATCTAAATTCAATTATGATACCCAAAAATATTTTCTCCACCCTATCTGTCCTTTTCAAATTATTCAGAATATGACATCATTTCAACAATATCCTATTTTTTCTCCTGTTTATGAAGAAACAATTAGTACCAATTATCATAGGCATGAAAAATCTTTCACAACTATAACAAGGTCAATTCTTTAAGGGATTTATAATCTTAAATAGACAACCAAATGTTCAAACATTCTAAAATGAAAATATATAGATCTTAAATTAAACAACACAGTCGGTAAATGTACTATAACAAAGGATACCTTGAAAATATGAATTTCGCATTAGATTTTAACACTTTCTGGCACCCAAACTCGAAGGAGTTTGTCATAAAACGAGCAGGTAGCAACGATAGTTTTCTCCCTTTTTTCTTCCTCGCATAAAGTCCCTCTATACCAATCAGCCCCATAAGCAAGTGACTCGTGCTTGTCGTACGTTTCCACTACTTTGACTTCATTTTCATTGACCTTAACAATGGCAAACCCATTATGCATACAAGCTGCCAAAATCAACCCAGGTACAGCAGAATGGTTCTTGATTCTCCAAACTCCACCCCCTAAATTGATCGATGTTTCGTTAACGGGTCTAGAAATTGATCTCACATCCCATATTCTTAAGTGTTCATCATAGCTTCCAGTATACAAAGTATAAGGATTATGAGGAGATTTAGCAATACAACAAACACCCATCTGATGGGCTTTTGAATTCTGAAATGTCGTTTCAGATGGACTGTTTCTTAAGTCCCAGCCCTTGAATTTGCAGTCGTCTGAACCGGTGTAGACTATATGTGGTTGGTCTGGGTCAAAAGTAGTGGCCCAAACTTCAAAGTCATGGGCTTTCCATTCTTGTAGTATGCTCGTTTTGGTCTCTTCGAGAGAGATAACGGATACTGACCCATTTGAAAGGCCCAATGAGATGGATGTAGCCGATGGGTTCCAGTCTAAGCACAAGCACATGGAAGAACTAACTTTTATGTTATGTACCTCTTTCAACGCATTACCTACATCACTTTCAAGATTTGTTAATATCACTCATGTGATTCAACAAGAAAAAAAAATGTTTTGATGGTAAAGCCGAAGAATGTAGTACCACAACTGTTCAAAAATCAAAGTTATGTCAACGTGAAAAAACCGTTTGGTGGTTAAAAAACATTAATACCTTAAGATTGATTAAAAAGCATTGAGTACCCAAATAAGCAACTTGGTAAAGTTGGGTTCTTTTTGATACCATCTATCCTAGTTAACTTAACGTACCACTATCAGTAGAGTCTTGTAAATGATGAACCCTCAAACAACCATCCGCATCAGCCTGAGCAAGCAACGGACTTGTAACATTGTCTCCCACCGGGTTCCATTTCATATCAAAGATGCCAGCTGTCTTCAACCTATAAAACAATGAAACTTGTCCCATATCGACATTGAAAAGAGATATGCTTCCTGATCTACTAGGTTGATCACCCTCTTGCAGGGTGTAAGTTGAAGCGGCTAATACGTTGTGGAACGAATTGTGAGGACAGAACTCAACAACATCAGCGTTCCCATCTAAGTAGCAGTGTCCCACATCCATAACCTAAGTAAAATCAGAAAATGTTGTATATGATTGTATTCTAATATATTTGGTGGTTGCGCAGAAAATACAAAAACAGATTTTTTAAAATTTCACTTGGGCATTTCATCGAACAGGTTATGGGTGTGATGATACAAATCAACAATATTACAATAAGAACAGTTAATATTTTAAAGAGCCCATCTTGCGCATGAATATGGATAATCTGAGTTAGAATGCGCCAAATACCGTTAATTCGTTGATTAAAATTGGTACTCTGCACCTACCAGTTTGAGAAAAAAACCGTTATTTAAGAATTACAAATTTGTTTTCTATAATAGTTAAAAGAGAGTATATACGATGGGTTCAAAGTCTTATAATTGGGCTTGAAAATGGCCCATTTAGTAGTCAACCGGACTTCAATACGGAATCGGTATTTTATATACGGAAGAATTTAGTAAATATATTTTTAGTAAATATATAATGTAGAATTTAGTTTAATGACCGTAAATTCACGTGTTATGATAAAAAGACATATACAATATTAAGAAAAATATTAATAAAAAATTATGAATATTATCACTTTAAATTCAGCAAATATGATGCAATATTTTCATCTTCTTCGTCTAAGTGTCACTCACTATTTTAATTTCAGAGTTTAATGGAGATAGTTGGAGGTTGTTTATTCAGGTGACTCTCTTTTACCTTGTTGTAAGGGAATGTCAAGGAAACTCATTAGACCAATAAGACAGATTAAAAACCTTATGTCGTTGAAAGAAAAAAACACAAATCAAAAACCTTATATTCATAGTTGCAAAAATCATGAAACAAATGTAAGAGGAAATGAGGATTATTTCATGTAATTTGAAAGCGGTTGTCACGATTTTAGATAAGCAAATAAAAAATATCATACTCCGTATCTTTTATGATAAATACACTAACACAATAAAAGGTAAATCTTTGAACTTCTACCCTTACAAATTAAAACTTCTTCTTCCATCGTTAAAAGTGTAAGATAATTTATATGAAGATCTTTATGATTAACTCCATTTACCACATAACTTTTTACCATCAACTATAGTAGAAAGTGACTATAAAATCTTGCCTTTAGAAAAATGACATTTTTTTCGCCATAACATATAAGACTGTATGCTTTAGTATTTACCTTAATCCTCTTTCACTCTTTGCAACAATATATATTTTGTCTGGGCACTTATTCTTGACGCAACAAAAAAATTAAAGTGAAATACAGACGACAAAACAAAGTCAATATAAAACATAACTCTTCCACGACTAAACTAACTTTAATAAACTTGAACTAATTCAACACACATCATATCTATTTCTCTTTCTTGAATATGCATTATTTTAAGACTCAAATAATCTTGATGCCCTTGAGTCATGCCTCACTACAATTCAGATACCTTATTGAACATTAAGAAAATCAAAATCTACCATATTAGTCAAATATCTTCTAACAACATTAATTTCAACATTACCCGGTAGTTGTGCTTTTCCTTTTTTTTTTAGATTTCTTCATCTTACTAACAGCTGTTAAGCTACATTAAGACAAAACAAACCACTTTACGGTCCATAAAAAATGAAAACAATGTCAAAAAGGGGGTTTTTAGTTTTCTTTAAAAAAAACAAAAAAAAAAAAAAAAACAATTTACGATCCATAGGATGATAAAGAAGTTGAAGCAAAGAAACAAGTTATCACAAAACAGTCACTAAACATACGAACTAATGAAACATGCTATTTTTTAGTCTTTTTAAATGCAAAATAACAAATACACCTTTCATTTTTAAAACTCACAACTAACTAACGATTGAAGCATGCCAAATACTTTTTAACTTTTACCATAAGAATGAACATGGCCTGCTATGACAAACTATACGCTTTCACAAATAAGTTATATACAGAATCATACAATTCATGCCAAATCAGCTTAGTAAATCACAAAAATAAAAAGTAGAAACATGTATCCAAACTGTAATGATTTCAATAAGATTTTACGAACTATTTTTTATTTCAAAAAATACGCAATTATTGTTAAAATATTGGTACAAACTCAAAGTGTCACTAAAAGTGCACCTCAAAGTGCCACTAAAAATCAACCTATGTATTGTGCGAATTTTGCAGATTTCGGTAAACGTGAAACAAAGAGATGTGGCGCATCTCTTCATAGATGCGGCGCATCTATGCACCAAAATGTACCGAAGGTTTTAGATGCGGCATTTCAAAGGGATACGGCGCACCACCACAAAGAGATGCGGCGCATCTCTAAGTGATGCGGCGCATCACTAGCAGATCAGCAGATCTGGACAGGCTGTTAAAGTTAACCCGATTTCTTTTGATTATTTTGGTGTATTGCTTTCTTGTTGGCATACTTTTGCCCATGTTATGTGATTTATTTTCACATGTGTGTTAGGTGTCATCTAGCTTTAATAGGTGGCTTATATGTGTGTTTAATCATTGTGTTTGTGCTTGATCTAGTATTTAAGCAAGTGTAGTTGTAACCATTTGAATAAGGTAAACCATTTACAATACACATTTAGTTTGCACATTCCAAGTTCATATTTTGTTTACTACACTTCTATTCTAGCAAGTTATTTGTTGTCATATGGTATCAAGAGTTTGGTTATAAACTTGGTTATAAGTTTAGTCCTAAGTTAAACTTTGTGTGCAATTACTCAAAGTGTAAACTAGTGTCTTGCTAATCAAAAATGGAAGTCTCAAATGTAAACAATGGAGGTATGTTCAATGGTATGGAGAGACTTGTAGGCAACAACTACAAGTATTGGAAGATGTGTATGGAGGCTTACCTTCAAGGTCAAGACCTATGGGAACTTGTGGCTGGAAGTGATGTCGTTATTCCCATAGAAACTCTTGAGCATGGTGAATCACGAAGGAAATGGAAGATAAAGTGTGGGAAGGCTCTCTTGGCATTGAGGACATCAATTAGCAAAGAGTGCATAGAACACGTTCGTGATATAAGTTCGCCAAAGGAAGTGTGGGACACTCTTGAAAAACTCTTCACAAGGAAGAACACCGCAAGGTTGCAATTCCTAGAAAATGAGTTAGCAATTTCAATACAAGAATGAATGACAATTTCTGAATATTTCTTGTGGGTCAAAAGCATTTGTGCAGAAATTTCAGAGATTGATGATAAAGAGAAGATTAGTGAATCTCGTTTGCGTCGGTATTTGATTCGTGGGTTGAAGAAGGAGTATGTCCCGTTTATAACCTCTATTCAAGGGTGGGCTACTCAACCTTCGGTTGAAGAATTAGAAAATCTTCTCACTAATCAAGAAGCTTTGGCTAAGCAAATGGCCAAGAGTTTTGAGTCCGATGCGGTTTTGTTCTCGAAAGGAAAGAACAAGAAGAAGGTTTCATCCAACAAAGAAGACAAGGAAGCTTCATTCCACAAGAAGAATGAAGAGGAGGAAGAGTCGTCAAGTGATGATGATAGTGAATACAAAGGAAGGAAACCTCCCACATGTTACAAATGTGGAAAGGTTGGTCATATTAAGAGATTTTGTCGTTCAAAAGTCACAAAAGCAAACGTGGCTTGCACAAGCAACGATGATGATGTGAAATGGGAGCAATGTTTTACCATTGACACGGTTATGAAGACGAATCAATGTGATTTTGATTTGGGTAGCTCTCGTTGTATGATCGGTGATGAAACTATCCTTTGTGATAAGGAAATTGTTGATGGTGTTCTTTTCGCAAATAAAAAGAAGGATTTTATTGTTGATGAAAGTTGGGAGCATTGTCTTTCGATAAAAGTTGATGATTCGGTTGGAACTTCTCATGGTGAAAACTCTTCACAAATTTCAGAATCAAGGAGTTATGATGCTGAAAATGGAGAAGCAGGTGACAAACTGGAGGAAAGGAAATCAATAAAGGAGAAAAGACAACCCGGGCATTTCAATGATGATGAGATGGACATCAACAAGGTATGTATATGTTTATCTTCAGGGGGCATTTCCGAGGAACTGACAAGTTACAAGGAAGCCAAAGATTCTCCGGATTGGAGAATAGCAATGCAAGAAGAGAATGGTGCAATGGAGAAGATTGAAACATGGGAGTTTGATAAGAAGCCGGAAGCAAATAATCTGGTTACTTGTAAGTGGGCTAACCTCTTGAAAATGAACTCATATGGAACCATCAATAGGTTCAAGGCTCGGTTTAATGATGATCTTTCGGTTCATTGTAAAATGAAGAATCTGGGGGAGATTGGTTGTTTTCTAGGGGTGGAAGCGGGTAAGCTAGAAGACGGATTTTTAATCTCTAACAAGGGTTATGCAAGGGGTATCTTGGAGCATTCCAACATGGGGGAGTCAAAACACATGATTACTTTGGAACCAAACCTCAAGCAAGAGAAAGATTGTGAAAAGGAGCCAAATTGTGAAAAGGAGCCAAAAGAGTTTACTTGGTTAAAGGGATTGATTGGTGATATACTTCAACAAGTATATGGTGTTGTCAAATTGAATTGTGACAACGGAAGTGCAATCAAGGTAGCTTCGAATTCTATTTTTTGTTCACGTGTTAAGCATATAAAAATGCTTTGTTGGTTTATTCGTGAAAAGGTTCGTAACGGGGATATAAAGCTCACAAATGTAAAGACGGATGATGACTTTACTAAAGCTTTGATGATGACCAAGTTTATGGAGTTTCGAGAGGCGTTGAGAATTGTTGATTGGGAGTTTGCACCAAGGGGGAGTGTTAAAATATTGGTACAAACTCAAAGTGTCACTAAAAGTGCACCTCAAAGTGCCACTAAAAATCAACCTATGTATTGTACGAATTTTGCAGATTTCGGTAAACGTGAAACAAAGAGATGTGGCGCATCTCTTCATAGATGCGGCGCATCTATGCACCAAAATGTGCCGAAGGTTTTAGATGCGGCATTTCAAAGGGATACGGCGCACCACCACAAAGAGATGCGGCGCATCTCTAAGTGATGCGGCACATCACTAGTAGATCAGCAGATCTGGACAGGTTGTTAAAGTTAACCCGATTTCTTTTGATTATTTTGGTGTATTGCTTTCTTGTTGGCATACTTTTGCCCATGTTATGTGATTTATTTTCACATGTGTGTTAGGTGTCATCTAGCTTTAATAGGTGGCTTATATGTGTGTTTAATCATTGTGTTTGTGCTTGATCTAGTATTTAAGCAAGTGTACTTGTAACCATTTGAATAAGGTAAACCATTTACAACACACATTTAGTTTGTACATTCCAAGTTCATATTTTGTTTACTACACTTCTATTCTAGCAAGTTATTTGTTGTCATATGGTATCAAGAGCTTGGTTATAAACTTGGTTATAAGTTTAGTCCTAAGTTAAACTTTGTGTGCAATTACTCAAAGTGTAAACTAGTTTCTTGCTAATCAAAAATGGAAGTCTCAAATGCAAACAATGGAGGTATGTTCAATGGTATGAAGAGACTTGTAGGCAACAACTACAAGTATTGGAAGATGTGTATGGAGGCTTACTTTCAAGGTCAAGACCTATGAGAACTTGTGGCTGGAAGTGATGTCGTTATTCCCATAGAAACTCTTGAGCATGGTGAATCACGAAGGAAATGGAAGATAAAGTGTGGGAAGGCTCTCTTTGCAATGAGGACATCAATTAGCAAAGAGTGCATAGAACACGTTCGTGATATAAGTTCGCCAAAGGAAGTGTGGGACACTCCTGAAAAACTCTTCACAAGGAAGAACACCGCAAGGTTGCAATTCCTAGAAAATGAGTTAGCAATTTCAAGACAAGAATGAATGACAATTTCTGAATATTTCTTGTGGGTCAAAAGCATTTGTGCAGAAATTTCAGAGATTAATGATAAAGAGAAGATTAGTGAATCTCGTTTGCGTCGGTATTTGATTCATGGGTTGAAGAAGGAGTATGTCCCGTTTATAACCTCTATTCAAGGGTGGGGTACTCAACCTTCGGTTGAAGGATTAGAAAATCTTCTCACTAATCAAGAACCTTTGGCTAAGCAAATGGCCAAGAGTTTTGAGTCCGATGCGGTTTTGTTCTCGAAAGGAAAGAACAAGAAGAAGGTTTCATCCAACAAAGACGACAAGGATGCTTCATTCCTCAAGAAGAATGAAGAGGATGAAGAGTCGTCAAGTGATGATGATAGTGAATACAAAGGAAGGAAACCTCCCACATGTTACAAATGTGGAAAGGTTGGTCATATTAAGAGATTTTGTCGTTCAAAAGTCACAAAATCAAACGTGGCTTGCACAAGCAACGATGATGATGTGAAATGGGAGCAATGTTTTACCGCTGACACGGTTATGAAGACGAATCAGTGTGATTTTGATTTGGGTAGATCTCGTTGTGTGACCGGTGATGAAACTATCCTTTCTGATAACGAAATTGTTGATGGTGTTCTTTTCGCAAATAAAAAGAAGGATTTTATTGTTGATGAAAGTTGGGAGCATTGTCTTTCGATAGAAGTTGATGATTCGGTTGGAACTTCTCATGGTGAAAACTCTTCACAAATTTCAGAATCAAGGAGTTATGATGCTGAAAATGGAGAAGCAGGTGACAAACCGGAGGAAAGGAAATCAATAAAGGAGAAAAGACAACCCGGGCATTTCAATGATGATGAGATGGACATCAACAAGGTATGTATATGTTTATCTTCAGGGGGCATTTTCGAGGAACCGACAAGTTACAAGGAAGCCAAAGATTCTCCGGATTGGAGAATAACAATGCAAGAAGAGAATTGTGCATTGGAGAAGATTGAAACATGGGAGTTTGATAAGAAGCCGGAAGCAAATAATCTGGTTACTTGTAAGTGGGCTAACCTCTTGAAAAAGAACTCATTTGGAACCATCAATAGGTTCAAGGCTCAGTTTAATGATGATCTTTCGGTTCATTGTAAAATGAAGAATCTGGGGGAGATTGGTTGTTTTCTAGGGGTGGAAACCGGTAAGCTAGAAGACGGATTTTTAATCTCTAACAAAGGGTTATGCAAGGGGTATCTTGGAGCATTCCAACATGGGGGAGTCAAAACACATGATTATTTTGGAACCAAACCTCAAGCAAGAGAAAGATTGTGAAAAGGAGCCTAATTGTGAAAAGGAGCCAACATAGTTTACTTGGTTAAAGGGATTGATTGGTGATATACTTCAACAAGTATATGGTGTTGTCAAATTGAATTGTGACAACGGAAGTGCAATCAAGGTAGCTTCGAATTCTATTTTTTGTTCACGTGTTAAGTGAAATGTCCCGTTCTTATTGATTAAAAACGTTCCATATTAATTGATTTCGTTGCGAGGTTTTTACCTCTATATGAGACGTTTTTCAAAGACTGCATTCATTTTAAAACAAACCATAACCTTTATTTCATCAATAAAGGTTTAAAAAGCTTTACGTAGATTATCAAATAATGATAATCTAAAATATCCTGTTTACACACGACCATTACATAATGGTTTACAATACAAATATGTTACAACAAAATAAGTTTCTTGAATGCAGTTTTTACACAATATCATACAAGCATGGACTCCAAATCTCGTCCTTATTTAAGTATGCGACAGCGGAAGCTCTTAATAATCACCTGAGAATAAACATGCTTAAAACGTCAACAAAAATGTTGGTGAGTTATAGGTTTAACCTATATATATCAAATCATAATAATAGACCACAAGATTTCATATTTCAATACACATCCCATACATAGAGATAAAAATTATTCATATGGTGAACACCTGGTAATCGACATTAACAAGATGCATATATAAGAATATCCCCATCATTTCGGGACACCCTTCGGATATGATATAAATTTCGAAGTACTAAAGCATCCGGTACTTTGGATGGGGTTTGTTAGGCCCAATAGATCTATCTTTAGGATTCGCGTCAATTAGGGTGTCTGTTCCCTAATTCTTAGATTACCAGACTTAATAAAAAGGGGCATATTCGATTTTGATAATTCAACCATAGAATGTAGTTTCACGTAATTGTGTCTATTTTGTAAATCATTTATAAAACCTGCATGTATTCTCATCCCAAAAATATTAGATTTTAAAAGTGGGACTATAACTCACTTTCACAGATTTTTACTTCGTCGGGAAGTAAGACTTGGCCACTGTTTGATTCACGAACCTATAACAATATATACATATATATCAAAGTATGTTCAAAATATATTTACAACACTTTTAATATATTTTGATGTTTTAAGTTTATTAAGTCAGCTGTCCTCGTTAGTAACCTACAACTAGTTGTCCACAGTTAGATGTACATAAATAAATCGATAAATATTATCTTGAATCAATCCACGACCCAGTGTATACGTATCTCAGTATTGATCACAACTCAAACTATATATATTTTGGAATCAACCTCAACCCTGTATAGCTAACTCCAACATTCACATATAGAGTGTCTATGGTTGTTCCAAAATATATATAGATGTGTCGACATGATAGGTCGAAACATTGTATACGTGTCTATGGTATCTCAAGATTACATAATATACAATACAAGTTGATTAAGTTATGGTTGGAATAGATTTGTTACCAATTTTCACGTAGCTAAAATGAGAAAAATTATCCAATCTTGTTTTACCCATAACTTCTTCATTTTAAATCCGTTTTGAGTGAATCAAATTTCTATGGTTTCATATTGAACTCTATTTTATGAATCTAAACAGAAAAATTATAGGTTTATAGTGGGAAAAATAAGTTACAAGTCATTTTTGTAAAGGTAGTCATTTCAGTCGAAAGAACGACGTCTAGATGACCATTTTAGAAAACATACTTCCACTTTGAAACAAAGAGATGTGGCGCATCTCTTCACAGATGTGGCGCATCTCTTCATAGATGCGGCGCATCTATGCACCAAAATGTGCCGAAGGTTTTAGATGTGGCATTTCAAAGGGATACGGCGCACCGCCACAAAGAGATGCGGCGCATCTCTAAGTGATGCGGCGCATCACTAGCAGATCAGCAGATCTGGACAGGCTGTTAAAGTTAACCCGATTTCTTTTGATTATTTTGGTGTATTGCTTTCTTGTTGGCATACTTTTGTCCATGTTATGTGATTTATTTTCACATGTGTGTTAGGTGTCATCTAGCTTTAATAGGTGGCTTATATGTGTGTTTAATCATTGTGTTTGTGCTTGATCTAGTATTTAAACAAGTGTAGTTGTAACCATTTGAATAAGGTAAACCATTTACAATACACATTTAGTTTGTACATTCCAAGTTCATATTTTGTTTACTACACTTCTATTCTAGCAAGTTATTTGTTGTCATATGGTATCAAGAGCTTGGTTATAAACTTGGTTATAAGTTTAATCCTAAGTTAAACTTTGTGTGCAATTACTCAAAGTGTAAACTAGTTTCTTGCTAATCAAAAATGGAAGTCTCAAATGTAAACAATGGAGGTATGTTCAATGGTATGGAGAGACTTGTAGGCAACAACTACAAGTATTGGAAGATGTGTATGGAGGCTTACCTTCAAGGTCAAGACTTATGGGAACTTGTGGCTGGAAGTGATGTCGTTATTCCCATAGAAACTCTTGAGCATGGTGAATCACGAAGGAAATGGAAGATAAAGTGTGGGAAGGCTCTCTTTGCATTGAGGACATCAATTAGCAAAGAGTGCATAGAACACGTTCGTGATATAAGTTCGCCAAAGGAAGTGTGGGACACTCTTGAAAAACTCTTCACAAGGAAGAACACCGCAAGGTTACAATTCCTAGAAAATGAGTTAGCAATTTCAATACAAGAATGAATGACAATTTCTGAATATTTCTTGTGGGTCAAAAGCATTTGTGCAGAAATTTTAGAGATTGATGATAAAGAGAAGATTAGTGAATCTCGTTTGCGTCGGTATTTGATTCGTGGGTTGAAGAAGGAGTATGTCCCGTTTATAACCTCTATTCAAGGGTGGGCTACTCAACCTTCGGTTGAAGAATTAGAAAATCTTCTCACTAATCAAGAAGCTTTGGCTAAGTAAATGGCCAAGAGTTTTGAGTCCGATGCGGTTTTGTTCTCGAAAGGAAAGAACAATAAGAAGGTTTCATCCAACAAAGACGACAAGGAAACTTCATTCCGCAAGAAGAATGAAGAGGAGGAAGAGTCGTCAAGTGATGATGATAGTGAATACAAAGGAAGGAAACCTCCCACATGTTACAAATGTGGAAAGGTTGGTCATATTAAGAGATTTTGTCGTTCAAAAGTCACAAAAGCAAACGTGGCTTGCACAAGCAACAATGATGATGTGAAAAGGGAGCAATGTTTTACCGTTGACATGGTTATGAAGACGAATCAATGTGATTTTGATTTGGGTAGCTCTCGTTGTATGACCGGTGATGAAACTATCCTTTGTGATAAGGAAATTTTTGATGGTGTTCTTTTCGCAAATAACAAGAAGGATTTTATTGTTGATGAAAGTTGGGAGCATTGTATTTCGATAGAAGTTGATGATTCGGTTGGAACTTCTCATGGTGAAAACTCTTCACAAATTTCAGAATCAAGGAGTTATGATGCTGAAAATGGAGAAGCAGGTGACAAACCGGAGGAAAGGAAATCAATAAAGGAGAAAAGACAACCCGGGAATTTCAATGATGATGAGATGGACATCAACAAGGTATGTATATGTTTATCTTCAGGGGGCATTTTCGAGGAACCGACAAGTTACAAGGAAGCCAAAGATTCTCCAGATTGGAGAATAGCAATGCAAGAAGAGAATGGTGCATTGGAGAAGATTGGAACATGGGAGTTTGATAAGAAGCTGGAAGTAAATAATCTGGTTACTTGTAAGTGGGCTAACCTCTTGAAAAAGAACTCATTTGGAACCATCAATAGGTTCAAGGCTCGGTTTAATGATGATCTTTCGGTTCATTGTAAAATGAAGAATCTGGGGGAGATTGGTTGTCTTCTAGGGGTGGAAACCGGTAAGCTAGAAGACAGATTTTTAATCTCTAACAAGGGTTATGCAAGGGGTATCTTGGAGCATTCCAACATGGGGGAGTCAAAACACATGATTACTTTGGAACCAAACCTCAAGCAAGAGAAAGATTGTGAAAAGGAGCCAAATTGTGAAAAGGAGCCAAAAGAGTTTACTTGGTTAAAGGGATTGGTTGGTGATATACTTCAACAAGTATATGGTGTTGTCAAATTGAATTGTGACAACGGAAGTGCAATCAAGGTAGCTTCGAATTCTATTTTTTGTTTACGTGTTAAGCATATAGAAATGCTTTGTTGGTTTATTCGTGAAAAGGTTCATAACGGGGATATAAAGCTCACAAATGTAAAGACGGATGATGACTTTACTAAAGCTTTGATGAAGACCAAGTTTATGGAGTTTCGAGAGGTGTTGGGAATTGTTGATTGGGAGTTTGCACCAAGGGGGAGTGTTAAAATATTGGTACAAACTCAAAGTGTCACTAAAAGTGCACCTCAAAGTGCCACTAAAAATCAACCTATGTATTGTATGAATTTTGGCAATTTCGGTAAACGTGAAACAAAGAGATGTGGCGCATCTCTTCATAGATGCGGCGCATCTATGCACCAAAATGTGCCGAAGGTTTTAGATGCGACATTTCAAAGGGATACGGCGCACCACCACAAAGAGATGCGGCACATCTCTAAGTGATGCGGCGCATCACTAGCAGATCAGCAGATCTGGACAGGCTGTTAAAGTTAACCCGATTTCTTTTGATTATTTTGGTGTATTTCTTTCTTGTTGGCATACTTTTGCCCATGTTATGTGATTTATTTTCACATGTGTGTTAGGTGTCATCTAGCTTTAATAGGTGGCTTATATGTGTGTTTAATCATTGTGTTTGTGCTTGATCTTGTATTTAAGCAAGTGTAGTTGTAACCATTTGAATAAGATAAACCATTTACAACACACATTTAGTTTGCACAACTATTAGCTCTCTCCTCTGGTTGTCCCAACGGTACAAACCCCATAACCATCTCAAGAATTTTGGGGTGTAAAATAAGCATCAAATCTCCAAGAATTAATTGCCACGAACACCCTCATTCGACTCACAATCACAAAACGAGTAAAACAAGATCGGTCTTGCCGGTGTTTGGAATATCACGCGCCACCAACAGTCAACTGCCGGAAGTGGTTTTCCGGCCACTGTTCAAGCGTTTCCCGGCGATTGAGCTTCAACGGCTTAACTTTTTCTGGCTCAGGAACATTTTTCTCATAGAAAGTAATCTCTTTTGGCTCATGGGTTACAGTTTTGTTTTTCCGACGACGGCTGGCTGTCACCGGAGATTAACTTCTCCGGCGGTTAACTCTCTTTTCCCCTCTCTGTGATTACTTTACGCATGTGCTTTACTATATATATCTTTATCTATATTTATTATATATAACTTTGCTACTTGATATATTTATATTTATCATAATTATAATAATAATATACATAATATATCTGCTGTTCTGTGTTGCATTATTTATTTTGTGTTCTAAAGTAACCGTGCTACTTGCCTTTTCTTCCATTTTGATGCTTGCTTTGTGTAAATTTTTTTCTTAACCTTCCTGCTATCTAGCTTTTGTTTTGTAACTCGTTTGAGGCCTTTTCTTTCTATTATTTTTTGTTAATTAGTGATAGTTTTTTTTGCACTCGTACTATTGTCTGCGTTTTGCTCGCTTTTTTATTTCGGTTTTTTTTTGTAACTCTTTCCTACTAGTGTGTTGTTAATAAGGTAAGATTAACTCGTCACATACACATGGTTACTTGAGGTCATGTCCTACTAGCTTAGGGGCGGGTAGGTCTAGAGGGAGTAGAGATTTTCGTGTTAGGATTAGAGTAGGTAGTTGGAATGTAGGAAGTTTGACGAGCAAATCCCGTGAACTTGTAGAGACGTTACTTAAGAGTAAAGTGGACATATTGTGTGTTCAAGAGACCAGATGGAAGGGTGAAGAGGCGGTTGACATTGGTGACTACAAGTTGTGGTTTTCGGGTTCCAGAGTAGCTAGAAAAGGGGTAGGGATCTTTATAGGGCCCCGTCATAAGGATAATATTGTGGGTGTGGGTAGGTGTAGCGATAGGATTATGTCGGTTAGGTTAGTTATCCATGAGGAGTCTTACATGGTTATTTGCGCTTACGCACCTCATGCTGGTTTAGGCGAAGAAGAAAAAAGTCGCTTTTGGGAATCGTTAGATGAAGTTGAGAGGAGTTGCCCCGCTGATCATCTATTACTTATTGGGGGAGACCTTAATGGACATATAGGAACGATTTCAGACGGATATGTGGGTGTCCATGGGGGCTTTAGGTACGGAGTTCGAAATGAAGAAGGACGCTCCATTCTCGAATTCGCTGTTGCCCACGATTTGGTTGTTGCAAACTCTTTCTTTAGGAAGACGGAAGCTCAGCTAGCAACCTTCCACAGTGGAGGTCATAGTACCCAGATTGATTATTTGCTGCTTCGCAAAGGGGACCTTAGGACCTGCAGAGACTGTAAAGCTCTGACTACCTGGACCTGTTCCACTCAACACAGACTTTTGGTCATGGACTTGGTTCCGCAGAGACGGGTTACTAGGAGAGGGAGACCCGCCCAACCTAGGATCCTTTGGAAGAATCTGAATGAAGAGAAAGCCGAAACTTTCAAAGCATCTGTTTTGGAAAGAGTAAAGGCAGTAATGGATACTGTTACTCATGGGGATGCAGATCAGATGTGGAATAGTTTCGCATCAACTATTAGAGATGTCGCCAAGGAAACCTTAGGTGTGGCAGTAGGGACATCGATAGGACACAAGTCTTGTAGAGAATCATGGTGGATTAGTGATGAGGTTCAAACTAAAGTCGCACTTAAGCAACTGAGGTTTAGGGAGCTTGTTACATGTCGGGACGGGACACGTGATGACAGAACTAGGGCAGAAGAAAGGTATAAAGAAGCTAAAAGAGAAGCTAAGAAGGCCATTGCCCGTGCAAAAGATAAAGCGTATGAAGTTTTGTATAGGAAACTAGACTCCAAAGAAGGAGCAAATGATATTTACAGGATTGCTAAAGCTAGGGAGCGTAGGAGGAGGGATATAGATAACATCAAGTTCATCAAGGATGAAGCCGGTCAAACCATAGTAAAGGAAGACGAAATTAGGAAAAGATGGGAAGGGTATTTCCAATCTCTTTTCGTGGGTGAAGGACCCGGGCGCCAAGAGGACCCGCAGGACTTGGGAATAGGACAATTCCAGAACAGCAATTTCTGTAGGAGAATCAGTCAGGAAGAAGTAAGATCGGCACTACGAAAGATGGGTAGAAACAAAGCTGTTGGGCAAGACCAGATCCCAATAGAGGCGTGGCGGTGCCTAGGTGAGGATGGTGTCAGGTGGTTGACGTGTCTTTACAATAAGACGCTTAGAAGTTATAAAATGCCTACGGAATGGAGACTCAGCGAGATTATCCCCATTTACAAAAATAAAGGGTTTGCCCAAATCTGTGGTAATTATAGAGGCATAAAATTACTTAGTCATACTATGAAGCTTTGGGAGAGAGTGATTGAGACTAGACTCCGACGCGAAACTACGGTTTTCGAAAACCAATTTGGTTTCATGCCAGGGCTCTCTTCGATGGAGGCAATTCATATTTTAAGAAGCGTTATGGAGAAGTATAGGGAGAAACAAAAGGGTCTAGAGATGGTCTTCTTAGACTTGGAAAAGGCCTATGATTGCGTACCGCGAAAGTTGATTTGGAAGACCCTTAACGTTAGGGGTATCCCAAGTAGATATATTAGAGCTATTATGGATATGTACGATGGGGCGAAGGCCTGCGTTCAGACGCATGTGGGAAACACAGAGTATTTCCCGATAGAAGTAGGGTTGCACCAGGGATCGGCCCTTAGTCCTTTCCTTTTCGCTTTGATCCTCGACGAGCTGTATCGAGGAATACAAGAGAACATCCCTTGGTGTCTGATTTTTTCCGATGATATCGTGCTTGTATCGGAAACAAAGGATGAGCTTAATAGAAGGCTGGAACAATGGAGGGAGGCCTTAGAACAAAATGGGCTACGGATCAGTAGACAAAAGACGGAATATCTTAGTTGCGAATTCGGTAGGACTGATGATGAACTAAATATTGGAGGGAACATCAGCATTGGGGACCAGATCTTGCACCCACAAGAGTCGTTTAGATATCTAGGCTCGGTCCTCCACAAATCAGGGAGGATAGACGAGGACGTGACTCATCGTATTAAGGTAGGTTGGTTGAAGTGGAGAGCAGCGAAAGGGGTCTTGTGCGACAAGAAGATACCACTCAAATCGAAAGGGAAATTCCTCAAGGTGGCAATCAGACCTGCCATGTTGTACGGATCAGAATGTTGGCCAATGACGAAGGCCCAAGAGAGAAGGATGGAGGTGGCAGAAATGAGGATGCTTAGGTGGACGTGTGGTAAAACCATGCTAGATATGATCCCAAATGGTGTGTTTAGGGAAAAACTTGGAGTCAGTAGCATCATCGATAAGCTAAGAGAAGAACGACTTCGTTGGTTTGGGCATGTGATGAGACGACCACGTATTGCCCCGGTTAGGAGAGTTGAGGCACTCACGGTCGATGGTGTAAGGAGAAGGGGTAGACCTACTCGTAGGTGGATGGATAGACTAAGACTCGACATGAGGGAGCTTTCGTTGACCGAGGACATGACTTCTGATAGGGATGCGTGGAGGGCTAGAATAAGAATAGTTGAGTAGGGCTACTTTTATTATTATTATTGTTATTGTTATTGTTATTGTTATTGTTATTACTGTTATTACTGCTATTACTGTTATTATTCTTACTATTACAATTATTAGTATTATTATTGTTATTATTATTATTTTTTGTATCACTATTATTAATTATTAGTGTATTAGTATTTGTATTACAAATATTTATTACTATTAATATTTATATGAACTATTATTATTACTATTATTTGTATTACTATTACTATCGTTTTTATTAGTTTTATGTACTGTTACTAATATTATTAAATGAGTATGTTTTTGGTATCTTTGGTTTTGGATGTATGCATGCTTGCTTGGTTGTTTGTACGTATGCACGTAGGTTCTTGTATGTTTGTATGTATGTATGCATGCATGCTTGCATGCATGCAAGCATGTATGTAGGTTTTGTAATGAAGGTGTGATGCAGTTACACACGTTTATGTATGTGAGTTTGTTTTTTATGTATGTATATTTGTAGGTAGGTATGTATGTATGCTTGTTTTTTACTTGTCTGCAGGTGTGGTATATTCACTCATGTATGTATGTTTTGCTAATAGGTTTATGTAGGACTTGGTGTTTATGCTATGTATGTATGGTTGTATGTATGGCTTTATGCATGTATGTATGTACGTAGGTATGTTTCATGCTTGTACGTAGGTATGTCTCATGTATATACGTAGGTATGTCTGGTGTGTATGTAGGTTTAGGTATGTGTGTATGTATGTACGTATGTATGCATGTATGTATGATCAGGTGATTCGCATCGCTCGGTGCATCTTGGGACCATTATGGCTGAGGACGACTTCCCTTGCTCTAGAGCTTGGTTGGTTCCTTTTAGTTGGGTGGTTTCGGGGGTGTCTACCGTAAAGGTGCATGAGTGGTTTTTGGTTTGCTAAGGGTGGTTGGCTCTTTGCTTGCGCAACAACTTCCACCCGGCATGCCCTCGAGTTGCTGTCCACAAGGTCTTTTGGCTCTATTTATTGAGGCAACGACAAGCGTCGTTTTAGTGGCGTCTTGACTGCCGCTCAGAGCCTAAATTGATTCTTAGGCATGCTTTAAACCCCATGAAAATCTAATTCTACCATTTTCATGGCGTCCCCCCCCCCCTTTTTTTTTTATATCTATATATTTATCTATTTATTTTATTTTATTTTATTTATTTATCTTTGTATTTTTTAATTTATTTTTTAATTTCTATTTTTTAGTTTTAAATTTAAAAAAAAAAGTCTTAGTGGCTCTATTTGTTTGTTGTTGTATTCTAAGTTCATATTTTGTTTACTACACTTCTATTCTAGCAAGTTATTTGTTGTCATATGGTATCAAGAGCTTGGTTATAAACTTGGTTATAAGTTTAGTCCTAAGTTAAACTTTGTGTGCAATTACTCAAAGTGTAAACTAGTTTCTTGCTAATCAAAAATGGAAGTCTCAAATGTAAACAATGGAGGTACGTTCAATGGTATGGAGAGACTTGTAGGCAATAACTACAAGTATTGGAAGATGTGTATGGAGGCTTACCTTCAAGGTCAAGACCTATGAGAACTTGTGGCTGGAAGTGATGTCGTTATTCCCATAGAAACTCTTGAGCATGGTGAATCACGAAGGAAATGGAAGATAAAGTGTGGGAAGGCTCTCTTTGCATTGAGGACATCAATTAGCAAAGAGTGCATAGAACACGTTCGTGATATAAGTTCGCCAAAGGAAGTGTGGGACACTCTTGAAAAACTCTTCACAAGGAAGAACACCGCAAGGTTGCAATTCCTAGAAAATGATTTAGAAATTTCAAGACAAGAAGGAATGACAATTTCTGAATATTTCTTGTTGGTCAAAAGCATTTGTGCAGAAATTTCAGAGATTGATGATAAAGAGAAGATTAGTGAATCTCGTTTGCATCGGTATTTAATTCGTGGGTTGAAGAAGGAGTATGTCCCGTTTATAACCTCTATTCAAGGGTGGGCTACTCAACCTTCAGTTGAAGAATTAGAAAATCTTCTCACTAATCAAGAAGCTTTGGCTAAGCAAATGGCCAAGAGTTTTGAGTCCGATGCGGTTTTGTTCTCGAAAGGAAAGAACAAGAAGAAGGTTTCATCCAACAAAGAAGACAAGGAAGCTTCATTCCACAAGAAGAATGAAGAGGAGGAAGAGTCGTCAAGTGATGATGATAGTGAATACAAAGGAAGGAAACCTCCCACATGTTACAAATGTGGAAAGGTTGGTCATATTAAGAGATTTTGTCGTTCAAAAGTCACAAAAGCAAACGTGGCTTGCACAAGCAACGATGATGATGTGAAATGGGAGCAATGTTTTACCGTTGACACGGTTATGAAGACGAATCAATGTGATTTTGATTTGGGTAGCTCTCGTTGTATGATCGGTGATGAAACTATCCTTTGTGATAAGGAAATTGTTGATGGTGTTCTTTTCGCAAATAAAAAGAAGGATTTTATTGTTGATGAAAGTTGGGAGCATTGTCTTTCGATAAAAGTTGATGATTCGGTTGGAACTTCTCATGGTGAAAACACTTCACAAATTTCAGAATCAAGGAGTTATGATGCTGAAAATGGAGAAGCAGGTGACAAACTGGAGGAAAGGAAATCAATAAAGGAGAAAAGACAACCCGGGCATTTCAATGATGATGAGATGGACATCAACAAGGTATGTATATGTTTATCTTCAGGGGGCATTTCCGAGGAACTGACAAGTTACAAGGAAGCCAAAGATTCTCCGGATTGGAGAATAGCAATGCAAGAAGAGAATGGTGCATTGGAGAAGATTGAAACATGGGAGTTTGATAAGAAGCCGGAAGCAAATAATCTGGTTACTTGTAAGTGGGCTAACCTCTTGAAAATGAACTCATATGGAACCATCAATAGGTTCAAGGCTCGGTTTAATGATGATCTTTCGGTTCATTGTAAAATGAAGAATCTGGGGGAGATTGGTTGTTTTCTAGGGGTGGAAGCGGGTAAGCTAGAAGACGGATTTTTAATCTCTAACAAGGGTTATGCAAGGGGTATCTTGGAGCATTCCAACATGGGGGAGTCAAAACACATGATTACTTTGGAACCAAACCTCAAGCAAGAGAAAGATTGTGAAAAGGAGCCAAATTGTGAAAAGGAGCCAAAAGAGTTTACTTGATTAAAGGGATTGATTGGTGATATACTTCAACAAGTATATGGTGTTGTCAAATTGAATTGTGACAACGGAAGTGCAATCAAGGTAGCTTCGAATTCTATTTTTTTTTCACGTGTTAAGCATATCAAAATGCTTTGTTGGTTTATTCGTGAAAAGGTTCGTAACGGGGATATAAAGCTCACAAATGTAAAGACGGATGATGACTTTACTAAAGCTTTGATGATGACCAAGTTTATGGAGTTTCGAGAGGCGTTGAGAATTATTGATTGGGAGTTTGCACCAAGGGGGAGTGTTAAAATATTGGTACAAACTCAAAGTGTCACTAAAAGTGCACCTCAAAGTGCCACTAAAAATCAACCTATGTATTGTACGAATTTTGCAGATTTCGGTAAACGTGAAATAAAGAGATGTGGCGCATCTCTTCATAGATGCGGCGCATCTATGCACCAAAATGTGCCGAAGGTTTTAGATGCGGCATTTCAAAGGGATACGGCGCACCACCACAAAGAGATGCGGCGCATCTCTAAGTGATGCGGCACATCACTAGTAGATCAGCAGATCTGGACAGGTTGTTAAAGTTAACCCGATTTCTTTTGATTATTTTGGTGTATTGCTTTCTTGTTGGCATACTTTTGCCCATGTTATGTGATTTATTTTCACATGTGTGTTAGGTGTCATCTAGCTTTAATAGGTGGCTTATATGTGTGTTTAATCATTGTGTTTGTGCTTGATCTAGTATTTAAGCAAGTGTACTTGTAACCATTTGAATAAGGTAAACCATTTACAACACACATTTAGTTTGTACATTCCAAGTTCATATTTTGTTTACTACACTTCTATTCTAGCAAGTTATTTGTTGTCATATGGTATCAAGAGCTTGGTTATAAACTTGGTTATAAGTTTAGTCCTAAGTTAAACTTTGTGTGCAATTACTCAAAGTGTAAACTAGTTTCTTGCTAATCAAAAATGGAAGTCTCAAATGCAAACAATGGAGGTATGTTCAATGGTATGAAGAGACTTGTAGGCAACAACTACAAGTATTGGAAGATGTGTATGGAGGCTTACCTTCAAGGTCAAGACCTATGAGAACTTGTGGCTGGAAGTGATGTCGTTATTCCCATAGAAACTCTTGAGCATGGTGAATCACGAAGGAAATGGAAGATAAAGTGTGGGAAGGCTCTCTTTGCAATGAGGACATCAATTAGCAAAGAGTGCATAGAACACGTTCGTGATATAAGTTCGCCAAAGGAAGTGTGGGACACTCTTGAAAAACTCTTCACAAGGAAGAACACCGCAAGGTTGCAATTCCTAGAAAATGAGTTAGCAATTTCAAGACAAGAATGAATGACAATTTCTGAATATTTCTTGTGGGTCAAAAGCATTTGTGCAGAAATTTCAGAGATTAATGATAAGGAGAAGATTAGTGAATCTCGTTTGCGTCGGTATTTGATTCATGGGTTGAAGAAGGAGTATGTCCCGTTTATAACCTCTATTCAAGGGTGGGGTACTCAACCTTCGGTTGAAGGATTAGAAAATCTTCTCACTAATCAAGAACCTTTGGCTAAGCAAATGGCCAAGAGTTTTGAGTCCGATGCGGTTTTGTTCTCGAAAGGAAAGAACAAGAAGAAGGTTTCATCCAACAAAGACGACAAGGATGCTTCATTCCTTAAGAAGAATGAAGAGGATGAAGAGTCGTCAAGTGATGATGATAGTGAATACAAAGGAAGGAAACCTCCCACATGTTACAAATGTGGAAAGGTTGGTCATATTAAGAGATTTTGTCGTTCAAAAGTCACAAAAGCAAACGTGGCTTGCACAAGCAACGATGATGATGTGAAATGGGAGCAATGTTTTACCGCTGACACGGTTATGAAGACGAATCAGTGTGATTTTGATTTGGGTAGATCTCGTTGTGTGACCGGTGATGAAACTATTCTTTCTGATAACGAAATTGTTGATGGTGTTCTTTTCGCAAATAAAAAGAAGGATTTTATTGTTGATGAAAGTTGGGAGCATTGTCTTTCGATAGAAGTTGATGATTCGGTTGGAACTTCTCATGGTGAAAACTCTTCACAAATTTCAGAATCAAGGAGTTATGATGCTGAAAATGGAGAAGCAGGTGACAAACCGGAGGAAAGGAAATCAATAAAGGAGAAAAGACAACCCGGGCATTTCAATGATGATGAGATGGACATCAACAAGGTATGTATATGTTTATCTTCAGGGGGCATTTTCGAGGAACCGACAAGTTACAAGGAAGCCAAAGATTCTCCGGATTGGAGAATAACAATGCAAGAAGAGAATTGTGCATTGGAGAAGATTGAAACATGGGAGTTTGATAAGAAGCCGGAAGCAAATAATCTGGTTACTTGTAAGTGGGCTAACCTCTTGAAAAAGAACTCATTTGGAACCATCAATAGGTTCAAGGCTCGGTTTAATGATGATCTTTCGGTTCATTGTAAAATGAAGAATCTGGGGGAGATTGGTTGTTTTCTAGGGGTGGAAACCGGTAAGCTAGAAGACGGATTTTTAATCTCTAACAAAGGGTTATGCAAGGGGTATCTTGGAGCATTCCAACATGGGGGAGTCAAAACACATGATTATTTTGGAACCAAACCTCAAGCAAGAGAAAGATTGTGAAAAGGAGCCTAATTGTGAAAAGGAGCCAACATAGTTTACTTGGTTAAAGGGATTGATTGGTGATATACTTCAACAAGTATATGGTGTTGTCAAATTGAATTGTGACAACGGAAGTGCAATCAAGGTAGCTTTGAATTCTATTTTTTGTTCACGTATTAAGTGAAATGTCCCGTTCTTATTGATTAAAAACGTTCCATATTAATTGATTTCGTTGCGAGGTTTTTACCTCTATATGAGACGTTTTTCAAAGACTGCATTCATTTTAAAACAAACCATAACCTTTATTTCATCAATAAAGGTTTAAAAAGCTTTACGTAGATTATCAAATAATGATAATCTAAAATATCCTGTTTACACACGACCATTACATAATGGTTTACAATACAAATATGTTACAACAAAATAAGTTTCTTGAATGCAGTTTTTACACAATATCATACAAGCATGGACTCCAAATCTCGTCCTTATTTAAGTATGCGACAGCGGAAGCTCTTAATAATCACCTGAGAATAAACATGCTTAAAACGTCAACAAAAATGTTGGTGAGTTATAGGTTTAACCTATATATATCAAATCATAATAATAGACCACAAGATTTCATATTTCAATACACATCCCATACATAGAGATAAAAATTATTCATATGGTGAACACCTGGTAATCGACATTAACAAGATGCATATATAAGAATATCCCCATCATTTCGGGACACCCTTCGGATATGATATAAATTTCGAAGTACTAAAGCATCCAGTACTTTGGATGGGGTTTGTTAGGCCCAATAGATCTATCTTTAGGATTCGCGTCAATTAGGGTGTCTGTTCCCTAATTCTTAGATTACCAGACTTAATAAAAAGGGGCATATTCGATTTTGATAATTCAACCATAGAATGTAGTTTCACGTACTTGTGTCTATTTTGTAAATCATTTATAAAACCTGCATGTATTCTCATCCCAAAAATATTAGATTTTAAAAGTGGGACTATAACTCACTTTCACAGATTTTTACTTCGTCGGGAAGTAAGACTTGGCCACTGTTTGATTCACGAACCTATAACAATATATACATATATATCAAAGTATGTTCAAAATATATTTACAACACTTTTAATATATTTTGATGTTTTAAGTTTATTAAGTCAGCTGTCCTCGTTAGTAACCTACAACTAGTTGTCCACAGTTAGATGTACATAAATAAATCGATAAATATTATCTTGAATCAATCCACGACCCAGTGTATACGTATCTCAGTATTGATCACAACTCAAACTATATATATTTTGGAATCAACCTCAACCCTGTATAGCTAACTCCAACATTCACATATAGAGTGTCTATGGTTGTTCCAAAATATATATAGATGTGTCGACATGATAGGTCAAAACATTGTATACGTGTCTATGGTATCTCAAGATTACATAATATACAATACAAGTTGATTAAGTTATGGTTGGAATAGATTTGTTACCAATTTTCACGTAGCTAAAATGAGAAAAATTATCCAATCTTGTTTTACCCATAACTTCTTCATTTTAAATCCGTTTTGAGTGAATCAAATTTCTATGGTTTCATATTGAACTCTATTTTATGAATCTAAACAGAAAAATTATAGGTTTATAGTGGGAAAAATAAGTTACAAGTCATTTTTGTAAAGGTAGTCATTTCAGTCGAAAGAACGACGTCTAGATGACCATTTTAGAAAACATACTTCCACTTTGAGTTTAACCATAATTTTTGGATATAGTTTCATGTTCATAATAAAAATCATTTTCTCAGAATAACAACTTTTAAATCAAAGTTTATCATAGTTTTTAATTAACTAACCCAAAACAGCCCGCGGTGTTACTACGACGGCGTAAATCCGGTTTTACGGTATTTTTCGTGTTTCCAGGTTTTAAATCATTAAGTTAGCATATCATATAGATATAGAACATGTGTTTAGTTGATTTTAAAAGTCAAGTTAGAAGGATTAACTTTTGTTTGCGAACAAGTTTAGAATTAACTAAACTATGTTCTAGTGATTACAAGTTTAAACCTTCGAATAAGATAGCTTTATATGTATGAATCGAATGATGTTATGAACATCATTACTACCTTAAGTTCCTTGGATAAACCTACTGGAAAAGAGAAAAATGGATCTAGCTTCAACGGATCCTTGGATGGCTCGAAGTTCTTGAAGCAGAATCATGACACGAAAACAAGTTCAAGTAAGATCATCACTTGAAATAAGATTGTTATAGTTATAGAAATTGAATTAAAGTTTGAATATGATTATTACCTTGTATTAGAAAGATAACCTACTGTAAGTAACAAAGGTTTCTTGATCTTGGATGATTACTTGGAATGGATTTAGAAAACTTGGAAGTAAACTTGCAATCTTGGAAGTATTCTTGATTTTATGAAACTAGAACTTTTGGAATTTATGAAGAACACTTAGAACTTGAAGATAGAACTTAAGAGAGATCAATTAGATGAAGAAAATTTAAGAATGAAAGTGTTTGTAGGTGTTTTTGGTCGTTGGTGTATGGATTAGATATAAAGGATATGTAATTTTGTTTTCATGTAAATAAGTCATGAATGATTACTCATATTTTTGTAATTTTATGAGATATTTCATGCTAGTTGCCAAATGATGGTTCCCACATGTGTTAGGTGACTCACATGGACTGCTAAGAGCTGATCATTGGAGTGTATATACCAATAGTACATACATCTAAAAGCTGTGTATTGTACGAGTACGAATACGGGTGCATACGAGTAGAATTGTTGATGAAACTGAACGAGGATGTAATTGTAAGCATTTTTGTTAAGTAGAAGTATTTTGATAAGTGTATTGAAGTCTTTCAAAAGTGTATAAATACATATTAAAACACTACATGTATATACATTTTAACTGAGTCGTTAAGTCATCGTTAGTCGTTACATGTAAGTGTTGTTTTGAAACCTTTAGGTTAACGATCTTGTTAAGTGTTGTTAACCCAATGTTTATAATATCAAATGAGATTTTAAATTATTATATTATCATGATATTATGATGTATAAATATCTCTTAATATGATATATATACATTAAATGTCGTTACAACGATAATCGTTACATATATGTCTCGTTTCAAAATCATTAAGTTAGTAGTCTTGTTTTTACATATGTAGTTCATTGTTAATATACTTAATGATATGTTTACTTATCATAATATCATGTTAACTATATATATCCATATATATGTCATCATATTTTTTTTACAAGTTTTAACGTTCGTGAATCACCGGTCAACTTGGGTGGTCAATTGTCTATATGAAACATATTTCAATTAATCAAGTCTTAACAAGTTTGATTGCTTAACATGTTGGAAACATTTAATCATGTAAATATCAATCTCAATTAATATATATAAACATGAAAAAGTTCGGGTCACTACAGTACCTACCCGTTAAATAAATTTCGTCCCGAAATTTTAAGCTGTTGAAGGTGTTGACGAATCTTCTGGAAATAGATGCGGGTATTTCTTCTTCATCTGATCTTCATGCTCCCAGATGAACTCGAGTCCTCTACGAGCATTCCATCAAACCTTAACAATTGGTATCTTGTTTTGCTTAAGTCTTTTAACCTCACGATCCATTATTCCGACGGGTTCTTCGATGAATTGAAGTTTTTCGTTAATTTGGATTTCATCTAACGGAATAGTGAGATCTTCTTTAGCAAAACATTTCTTCAAATTCGAGACGTGGAAAGTGTTATGTACAGCCGCGAGTTGTTGAGGTAACTCAAGTCGGTAAGCTACTGGTCTGACACGATCAATAATCTTGAATGGTCCAATATACCTTGGATTTAATTTCCCTTGTTTACCAAATCGAACAACGCCTTTCCAAAGTGCAACTTTAAGCATGACCATCTCTCCAATTTCAAATTCTATATCTTTTCTTTTAATGTCAGCGTAGCTATTTTGTTAACTTTGGGCGGTTTTCAACCATTGTTGAATTTGGATGATCTTCTCGGTAGTTTCTTGTATAATCTCCGGACCCGTAATCTGTCTATCCCCCACTTCACTCCAACAAATCGGAGACCTGCACTTTCTACCATAAAGTGCTTCAAACGGCGCCATCTCAATGCTTGAATGGTAGCTGTTGTTGTAGGAAAATTCTGCTAACGGTAGATGTCGATCCCAACTGTTTCCGAAATCAATAACACATGCTCGTAGCATGTCTTCAAGCGTTTGTATCGTCCTTTCGCTCTGCCCATCAGTTTGTGGATGATAGGCAGTACTCATGTCTAGACGAGTTCCTAATGCTTGCTGTAATGTCTGCCAGAATCTTGAAATAAATCTGCCATCCTTATCAGAGATAATAGAGATTGGTATTCCATGTCTGGAGACGACTTCCTTCAAATACAGTCGTGCTAACTTCTCCATCTTGTCATCTTCTCTTATTGGCAGGAAATGTGCTGATTTGGTGAGACGATCAACTATTACCCAAATAGTATCAAAACGACTTGCAGTCCTTGGCAATTTAGTGATGAAATCCATGGTAATGTTTTCCCATTTCCATTCCGGGATTTCGGGTTGTTGAAGTAGACCTGATGGTTTCTGATGCTCAGCTTTGACCTTAAAACATGTCAAACATTCTCCTACGTATTTAGCAACATCGGCTTTCATACCCGGCCACCAAAAATGTTTCTTGAGATCCTTGTACATCTTCCCCGTTCCAGGATGTATTGAGTATCTGGTTTTATGAGTTTCTCTAAGTACCATTTCTCTCATATCTCCAAGTTTTGGTACCCAAATTCTTTCAGCCCTATATCGGGTTCCGTCTTCCCGAATATTAAGATGCTTCTCCGATCCTTTGGGTATTTCATCCTTTAAATTTCCCTCTTTTAAAACTCCTTGTTGCGCCTCCTTTATTTGAGTAGTAAGGTTAGTGTGAATCATTATATTCATAGATTTTACTCGAATGGGTTCTCTGTCCTTCCTGCTCAAGGCGTCGGCTACCACATTTGCCTTTCCCGGGTGGTAACGAATCTCAAAGTCGTAATCATTCAACAATTCAATCCACCTACACTGCCTCATATTCAGTTGTTTCTGATTAAATATGTGTTGAAGACTTTTGTGGTCGGTATATATAATACTTTTGACCCCATATAAGCAGTGCCTCCAAGTCTTTAATGCAAAAACAACCGCGCCTAATTCCAAATCATGTGTCGTATAATTTTGCTCGTGAATCTTCAATTGTCTAGACGCATAAGCAATCACCTTCGTTCGTTGCATTAATACACAACCGAGACCTTGCATTGATGCGTCACAATAAATCACAAAATCATCATTCCCTTCAGGCAATGACAATATAGATGCCGTAGTTAGCTTTTTCTTCAATAACTGAAACGCTTTCTCTTGTTCATCCTTCCATTCAAATTTCTTCCCTTTATGCGTTAATGCAGTCAAGGGTTTTGCTATTCTGGAAAAGTCTTGGATGAACCTTCTGTAGTAACCAGCTAATCCTAAAAATTGACGTATATGCTTCGGAGTTTTTGGGGTTTCCCACTTTTCAACAGTTTCTATCTTTGCCGGATCCACCTTAATACCTTCTTTGTTCACTATGTGACCGAAGAATTGAACTTCTTCCAACCAAAATGCACACTTTGAAAACTTAGCGTACAATTCTTCCTTCCTCAATACTTCTAACACCTTTCTCAAATGTTCACCGTGTTCTTGGTCATTCTTTGAGTAAATAAGTATGTCATCAATGAAAACAATGACAAACTTGTCAAGGTATGGTCCACACACTCGGTTCATAAGGTCCATGAACACAGCTGGTGCATTAGTTAAACCAAACGGCATGACCATTAACTCGTAATGACCGTAACGTGTTCTGAAAGCAGTCTTTGGAATATCATCTTCTTTCACCCGCATTTGATGATACCCGGAACGTAAGTCAATCTTTGAATAAACAGACGAGCCTTGTAGTTGATCAAATAAGTCATCGATTCTCGATAGTGGGTAGCGGTTCTTGATGGTAAGTTTTTTCAACTCTCGGTAGTCGATACACAACCTGAATGTACCATCTTTCTTCTTGACAAACAAAACAGGAGCTCCCCATGGTGATGTGCTTGGTCGAATGAAACCACGTTCTAATAGTTCTTGCAGTTGGCTTTGCAGTTCTTTCATCTCACTGGGGGCGAGTCTATAAGGAGCACAAACTATTGGTGCAGCTCCTGGTACAAGATCTATTTGAAATTCAACAGATCGATGTGGAGGTAGTCCCGGTAATTCTTTCGGAAATACATCGGGAAATTCTTTTGCGACGGGAACATCATTATTGCTCTTTTCTTCAGTTTGTACTTTCTCGACGTGTGCTAGAACAGCATAGCAACCTTTTCTTATTAGTTTTTGTGCCTTCAAATTACTAATAAGATGTAGCTTCATGTTGCCCTTTTCTCCGTATACCATTAAGGGTTTTCCTTTTTTTCGTATAATGCGAATTGCATTTTTGTAACAAACGATCTCTGCTTTTACTTCTTTCAACCAGTCCATACCGATTATCACATCAAAACTCCCTAACTCTACTGGTATCAAATCAATCTTAAATGTTTCGCTAACCAGTTTAATTTCTCGATTCCGACATATATTATCTGCTGAAATTAATTTACCATTTGCTAATTCGAGTAAAAATTTACTATTCGAAGGCGTCAATGGACAACTTAATTTATCACAAAAATCTCTACTCATATAGCTTCTATCCGCACCCGAATCAAATAAAACGTAAGCAGATTTATTGTCAATAAGAAACGTACCCGTAACAAGCTCCGGGTCTTCCTGTGCCTCTACCGCATTAATATTGAAAACTCTTCCGCGGCCTTGTCCATTCGTGTTCTCCTGGTTCGGGCAATTTCTAATAATGTGACCCGATTTTCCACATTTATAACAAACTACATTGGCATAACTTGCTCCGACACTACTTGCTCCGCCATTACTCGTTCCGACACCATTTGTTCCTTTCGTTCTATTAACCCCTGGTCCGTAGACCTCACACTTCGCCACGCTATGACCATTTCTTTTACACTTGTTGCAAAATTTGGTGCAGAACCCCGAGTGATACTTTTCACACCTTTGGCATAGCTGCTTCTGATTGTTGTTGTTGTTGCGGTTATTATTGTTGTTGGGATGATTGTTGTAGTTGCTGTTGTTGTTGTTGTTGTTGTTGTTGTTTTTGTTATTGTTGGGCCGTTTGTTGTAGTTGCGATTGATGTTGCGATTGTTGGGATAATTGTTGCGATTATTGTTGTAATTGCTGTTGTTGTTGTATTGGTGATTCTTATCACCGTTTTCCTCCCACTTTCTTTTGACTTGCTTCACATTGGCCTCTTCAGCAGTCTGTTCTTTAATTCTTTCTTCAATCTGGTTCACTAGTTTGTGAGCCATTCTACATGCCTGTTGTATGGAGGCGGGCTCGTGTGAACTTATATCTTCTTGGATTCTTTCCGGTAATCCTTTCACAAACGCGTCGATCTTCTCTTCCTCATCTTCGAATGCTCCCGGACACAATAGGCACAATTCTGTGAATCGTATTTCGTACGTAGTAATATCAAATCCTTGGGTTCGTAACCCTCTAAGTTCTGTCTTGAGCTTATTGACCTCGGTTCTGGGACGGTACTTCTCGTTCATCAAGTGCTTGAATGCTGACCACGGTAGTGCGTACGCATCGTCTTGTCCCACTTGCTCTAGATAGGTATTCCACCATGTTAACGCAGAACCTGTGAAGGTATGCGTAGCGTACTTCACTTTGTCCTCTTCAGTACACTTACTTATGGCAAACACCGATTCGACCTTCTCGGTCCACCGTTTCAATCCGATCAGTCCTTCGGTTCCATCAAATTCCAAAGGTTTGCAGGCAGTGAATTCTTTGTAGGTGCATCCTACACGATTTCCTGTACTGCTAGATCCAAGGTTATTGTTGGTATGTAGCGCAGCCTGTACTGCGGCTATGTTTGAAGCTAGAAAAGTACGGAATTCCTCTTCATTCATATTCATGGTGTGTCGAGTAGTCGGTGCCATTTCCTTCAAAATAGTCAAATGGAACAAGTTAATCATACAGAATATTAAGAGTAGTTAATAGTATTTCGTAGCATAATATGAACTCATTTATAAAAGCTTTTTCTTCATATTAGCGTTTTATAAGTTTAAATTCGGGTAGTACCTACCCGTTAAGTTCATACTTAGTAGCTAATAAACAATTCAACTACTACAATTCTATATGAAAAACTGATTATAATAATATTTCGCGTTCAAACTTTTACACAATATTTTACAAACTTACAATACCGCTTATTTTACATATAGCATGAAATATAGCACATAATAAATTTGATACAAGATGGTTGTGAAGATAATTCTAGCTAGTACACAAGTCATTCAGCAAAGGCAATAAAGACACGTAATTCATACGTCCAGAAACAAGTCATGCATTCTGGTTTTACTAGGATTACTTCCCATCCTTGGTCTTGTGGAACATAACCGTTATGGCCGTTGATAAGACAGCGTGTTGTAACGTCGTCAAAGGGACGAGGGTTACGTAATGTCCAACAGTCCCGTAACAATCTAAAAACCTCATTTCTTACCCCAATTACCGACTCCGTCACTTGTGGGAACGTTTTGTTTAATAGTTGTAGCCCGATGTTCTTGTTCTCACTTTGGTGAGAAGCGAACATTACTAATCCGTAAGCATAACATGCTTCTTTATGTTGCATGTTAGCCGCTTTTTCTAAATCACGAAGTCCAATATTCGGATATATTGAGTCAAAATAATTTCTTAACCCATTACGTAAAATAGCATTTGGGTTCCCCGCAATATATGCGTCAAAGTAAACACATCGTAACTTATGGATTTCCCAATGTGATATCCCCCATCTTTCGAACGAAAGCCTTTTATAAACCAAGGCATTCTTGGAACGTTCTTCGAATGTCTTACAAACTGATCTCGCCTTAAATAGTTGTGCCGAAGAATTCTGACCGACTCTAGACAAGATTTTATCAATCATGTCTCCGGGTAGGTCTCTTAAAATATCGGGTTGTCTATCCATTTTGTGTTTTTATACTGTAAAATAGACAAGAGTTAGATTCATAAAAAAAATACTTATTAATACAAACAATTTTTACATATATCATAAAGCATAAGCACACTATATTACATATATTACACCACACGAATACAACTATCTTATTCCAACTCGCTTGTTTCTTCTTCTTCGGTTTTGGTTCGTTTTGCCAAGTTTCTAGGGATATATGATGTTCCCCTAATACGATCCGTCGTTTTCCACATTGGTTTAGAGGTTCCCGGGTCATTGTTACAACTTAAGGACTTCGGGGGTTGACGATACATATAAAGTTCATCGGGGTTGGAATTAGATTTCTCTATTTTTATGCCCTTTCCCTTATTTTCTTTTGCCTTTTTAAATTCAGTTGGGGTAATTTCTATAACATCATCGGAATTCTTGTCGGAATCCGATTCATCGGAGAATTGGTAATCCTCCCAATATTTTGCTTCCTTGGCGGAAACACCATTGACCATAATTAACCTTGGTCGGTTGGTTGAGGATTTTCTTTTACTTAACCGTTTTATTATTTCCCCCACCGGTTCTATTTCTTCATCCGGTTCCGATTCTTCTTCCGGTTCCGATTCTTCTTCCGGTTCCGACTCTTCTTCTGGTTCCTCTTCGGGAACTTGTGAATCAGTCCACGAATCATTCCAATTTACATTTGACTCTTCATTATTATTAGGTGAGTCAATGGGACTTGTTCTAGAGGTAGACATCTATCACATAATATCAAACGCGTTAAGAGATTAATATATCACATAATATTCACATGTTAAAAATATATAGTTTCCAACAAAATTTGTTAAGCAATCATTTTTCAAGTAAACACGGTCGAAGTCCAGACTCACTAATGCATCCTAACAAACTCGATAAGACACACTAATGCAAAATTCTGGTTCTCTAAGACCAACGCTCGGATACCAACTGAAATGTCCAGTTCTTATTGATTAAAAACGTTCCATATTAATTGATTTCGTTGCGAGGTTTTGACCTCTATATGAGACGTTTTTCAAAGACTGCATTCATTTTAAAACAAACTATAACCTTTATTTCATCAATAAAGGTTTAAAAAGCTTTACGTAGATTATCAAATAATGATAATCTAAAATATTCGGTTTACACACGGCCATTACATAATGGTTTACAATACAAATATGTTACAACAAAATAAGTTTCTTGAATGCAGTTTTTACACAATATCATACAAGCATGGACTCCAAATCTCGTCCTTATTTAAGTATGCGACAGTGGAAGCTCTTAATAATCACCTGAGAATAAACATGCTTAAAACGTCAACAAAAATGTTGGTGAGTTATAGGTTTAACCTATATATATCAAATCATAATAATAGACCACAAGATTTCATATTTCAATACACATCCCATACATAGAGATAAAAATTATTCATATGGTGAACACCTGGTAATCGACATTAACAAGATGCATATATAAGAATATCCCCATCATTCCGGGACACCCTTCGGATATGATATAAATTTCGAAGTACTAAAGCATCCGGTACTTTGGATGGGGTTTGTTAGGCCCAATAGATCTATCTTTAGGATTCGCGTCAATTAGGGTGTCTGTTCCCTAATTCTTAGATTACCAGACTTAATAAAAAGGGGCATATTCGATTTCAATAATTCAACCATAGAATGTAGTTTCACGTACTTGTGTCTATTTTGTAAATCATTTATAAAACCTGCATGTATTCTCATCCCAAAAATATTAGATTTTAAAAGTGGGACTATAACTCACTTTCACAGATTTTTACTTCGTCGGGAAGTAAGACTTGGCCACTGGTTGATTCACGAACCTATAACAATATATACATATATATCAAAGTATGTTCAAAATATATTTACAACACTTTTAATATATTTTGATGTTTTAAGTTTATTAAGTCAGCTGTCCTCGTTAGTAACCTACAACTAGTTGTCCACAGTTAGATGTACAGAAATAAATCGATAAATATTATCTTGAATCAATCTACGACCCAGTGTATACGTATCTCAGTATTGATCACAACTCAAACTATATATATTTTGGAATCAACCTCAACCCTGTATAGCTAACTCCAACATTCACATATAGAGTGTCTATGGTTGTTCCGAAATATATATAGATGTGTCGACATGATAGGTCGAAACATTGTATACGTGTCTATGGTATCTCAAGATTACATAATGTAGTGACCCGAACTTTTCCATGTTTATATATATTAATTGAGATTGATATTTACATGATTAAATGTTTCCAACATGTTAAGCAATCAAACTTGTTAAGACTTGATTAATTGAAATATGTTTCATATAGACAATTGACCACCCAAGTTGACCGGTGATTCACGAACGTTAAAACTTGTAAAAACTATATGATGACCTATATATGGATATATATATAGTTAACATGATACTATGATAAGTAAACATATCATTAAGTATATTAACAATGAACTACATATGTAAAAACAAGACTACTAACTTAATGATTTTTAAACGAGACATATATGTAACGATTATCGTTGTAAAGACATTTAATGTATATATATCATATTAAGAGATATTCATACATGATAATATCATGATAATATAATAATTTAAAATCTCATTTGATATTATAAACATTGGGTTAACAACATTTAACAAGATCGTTAACCTAAAGATTTCAAAACAACACTTACGTGTAACGACTAACGATGACTTAACGACTCAGTTAAAATGTATATACATGTAGTGTTTTAATATGTATTTATACACTTTTGAAAGACTTCAATACACTTATCAAAATACTTCTACTTAACAAAAATGCTTACAATTACATCCTCGTTCAGTTTCATCAACAATTCTACTCGTATGCACCCGTATTCGTACTCGTACAATACACAGCTTTTAGATGTATGTACTATTGGTATATACACTCCAATGATCAGCTCTTAGCAGCCCATGTGAGTCACCTAACACATGTGGGAACCATCATTTGGCAACTAGCATGAAATATCTCATAAAATTACAAAAATATGAGTAATCATTCATGACTTATTTACATGAAAACAAAATTACATATCCTTTATATCTAATCCATACACCAACGACCAAAAACACCTACAAACACTTTCATTCTTCAATTTTATTCATCTAATTGATCTCTCTCAAGTTCTATCTTCAAGTTCTAAGTGTTCTTCATAAATTCCAAAAGTTCTAGTTTCATAAAATCAAGAATACTTTCAAGTTTGCTAGCTCACTTCCAATCTTGTAAGGTGATCATCCAACCTCAAGAAATCTTTGTTTCTTACAGTAGGTTATCATTCTAATACAAGGTAATAATCATATTCAAACTTTGGTTCAATTTCTATAACTATAACAATCTTATTTCAAGTGATGATCTTACTTGAACTTGTTTTCGTGTCATGATTCTGCTTCAAGAACTTCGAGCCATCCAATGATCCATTGAAGCTAGATCCATTTTTCTCTTTTCCAGTAGGTTTATCCAAGTAACTTAAGGTAGTAATGATGTTCATAACATCATTCGATTCATACATATAAAGCTATCTTATTCGAAGGTTTAAACTTGTAATCACTAGAACATAGTTTAGTTAATTCTAAACTTGTTCGCAAACAAAAGTTAATCCTTCTAACTTGACTTTTAAAATCAACTAAACACATGTTCTATATCTATATGATATGCTAACTTAATGATTTAAAACCTGGAAACACGAAAAACACCGTAAAACCGGATTTACGCCGTCGTAGTAACACCGCGGGCTGTTTTGGGTTAGTTAATTAAAAACTATGATAAACTTTGATTTTAAAGTTGTTATTCTGAGAAAATGATTTTTATTATGAACATGAAACTATATCCAAAAATTATGATTAAACTCAAAGTGGAAGTATGTTTTCTAAAATGGTCATCTAGACGTCGTTCTTTCGACTGAAATGACTACCTTTACAAAAACGACTTGTAACTTATTTTTCCGACTATAAACCTATACTTTTCTGTTTAGATTCATAAAATAGAGTTCAATATGAAACCATAGCAATTTGATTCACTCAAAACGGATTTAAAATGAAGAAGTTATGGGTAAAACAAGATTGGATAATTTTTCTCATTTTAGCTACGTGAAAATTGGTAACAAATCTATTCCAACCATAACTTAATCAACTTGTATTGTATATTATGTAATCTTGAGATACCATAGACACGTATACAATGTTTCGACCTATCATGTCGACACATCTATATATATTTCGGAACAACCATAGACACTCTATATGTGAATGTTGGAGTTAGCTATACAGGGTTGAGGTTGATTCCAAAATATATATAGTTTGAGTTGTGATCAATACTGAGATACGTATACACTGGGTCGTGGATTGATTCAAGATAATATTTATCTATTTATTTCTGTACATCTAACTGTGGACAACTAGTTGTAGGTTACTAACGAGGACAGCTGACTTAATAAACTTAAAACATCAAAATATATTAAAAGTGTTGTAAATATATTTTGAACATACTTTGATATATATGTATATATTGTTATAGGTTCGTGAATCAACCAGTGGCCAAGTCTTACTTCCCGGCGAAGTAAAAATCTGTGAAAGTGAGTTATAGTCCCACTTTTAAAATCTAATATTTTTGGGATGAGAATACATGCAGGTTTTATAAATGATTTACAAAATAGACACAAGTACGTGAAACTACATTCTATGGTTGAATTATCGAAATCGAATATGCCCCTTTTTATTAAGTCTGGTAATCTAAGAATTAGGGAACAGACACCCTAATTGACGCGAATCCTATAGATAGATCTATTGGGCCTAACAAACCCCATCCAAAGTACCGGATGCTTTAGTACTTCGAAATTTATATCATATCCGAAGGGTGTCCCGGAATGATGGGGATATTCTTATATATGCATCTTGTTAATGTCGGTTACCAGGTGTTCACCATATGAATGATTTTTATCTCTATGTATGGGATGTGTATTGAAATATGAAATCTTGTGGTCTATTGTTACGATTTGATATATATAGGTTAAACCTATAACTCACCAACATTTTTGTTGACGTTTAAAGCATGTTTATTCTCAGGTGAATATTAAGAGCTTCCGCTGTTGCATACTAAAATAAGGACAAGATTTGGAGTCCATGTTTGTATGATATTGTGTAAAAACTGCATTCAAGAAACTGATTTCGATGTAACATATTTGTATTGTAAACCATTATGTAATGGTCGTGTGTAAACAGGATATTTTAGATTATCATTATTTGATAATCTACGTAAAGCTTTTTAAACCTTTATTTATGATATAAAGGTTATGGTTTGTTTTAAAAATGAATGCAGTCTTTGAAAAACGTCTCATATAGAGGTCAAAACCTCGCAACGAAATCAATTAATATGGAACATTTTTAATCAATAAGAACGGGACATTTCAGTTGGTATCCGAGCGTTGGTCTTAGAGAACCAGAATTTTGCATTAGTGTGTCTTATCGAGTTTGTTAGGATGCATTAGTGAGTCTGGACTTCGACCGTGTTTACTTGAAAAATGATTGCTTAACAAATTTTGTTGGAAACTATATATTTTTAACATGTGAATATTATGTGATATATTAATCTCTTAACGCGTTTGATATTATGTGATAGATGTCTACCTCTAGAACAAGTCCCATTGACTCACCTAATAATAATGAAGAGTCAAATGTAAATTGGAATGATTCGTGGACTGATTCACAAGTTCCCGAAGAGGAACCGGAAGAAGAGTCGGAACCGAAAGAAGAATCGGAACCGGAAGAAGAATCGGAACCGGATGAAGAAATAGAACCGGTGGGGGAAATAATAAAACGGTTAAGTAAAAGAAAATCCTCAACCAACCGACCAAGGTTAATTATGGTCAATGGTGTTTCCGCCAAGGAAGCAAAATATTGGGAGGATTACCAATTCTCCGATGAATCGGATTCCGACGAGAATTCCGATGATGTTATAGAAATTACCCCAACTGAAGTTAAAAAGGCAAAAGAAAATAATAAGGGAAAGGGCATAAAAATAGAGAAATCTAATTCCAACCCCGATGAACTTTATATGTATCGTTAACGCCCGAAGTCCTTAAGTTGTAACAATGACCCGGGAACCTCTAAACCACCAGGTTTTTCTAAACCAATGTGGACAACGACGGCTCGTATTAGGGGAACATCATATATCCCTAGAAACTTGGAAAAACGAACCAAAACTGAAGAAGAAGAAACGAGCGAGTCGGAATAAGATAGTTGTATTCGTGTGGTGTAATATATGTAATATAGTGTTCTTATGCTTTATGATATATGTAAAAATTGCTTGTATTAATAAGTATTTTTTTATGAATCTAACTCTTGTCTATTTTACAGTTTAAAAACACAAAATGGATAGACAACCCAATATTTTAAGAGACCTACCCGGAGACATGATTGATGAAATCTTGTCTAGAGTCGGCCAGAATTCCTCGGCACAACTATTTAAGGCGAGATCAGTTTGTAAGACATTCGAAGAACGTTCCAAGAATGTCTTGGTTTATAAGAGACTTTCGTTTGAAAGATGGGGGATATCACATTGGGAAACCCATAAGTTACGATGTGTTTACTTTGACGCATATATTGCGGGGAACCCAAATGCTATTTTACGCAACGGGTTAAGAAATTATTTTGACTCAATATATCCGAATATTGGACTTCGTGATTTAGAAAAAGCGGCTAACATGCAACATAAAGAAGCATGTTATGCTTACGGATTAGTAATGTTCGCTTCTCACCAAAGTGAGAACAAGAACATCGGGCTACAACTATTAAACAAAACGTTTCCACAAGTGACGGAGTCGGTAATTGGGGTAAGAAATGAGGTTTTTAGATTATTACGGGACTGTTGGACATTACGTAACCCTCGTCACTTTGACGACGTTACAACACGCTGTCTTATCAACGGCCATAACGGTTATGTTGCACAAGACCAAGGATGGGAAGTAGTCCTAGTAAAACCAGAATGCATGACTTGTTTCTGGACGTATGAATTACGTGTCTTTATTGCCTTGGCTGAACGACTTGTGTACTAGCCAGAATTATCTTCACAACTATCTTGTATCAAAGTTATTGTGTGCTATATTTCATGCTTTATGTAAAATAAGCGGTATTGTAAGTTTGTAAAATATTGTATAAAAGTTTGAACGCGAAATATTATTATAATCAGTTTTTCATATAGAATTGTAGTAGTTGAATTGTATATTAGCTACTAAGTATGAACTTAACGGGTAGGTACTACCCGAATTTAAACTTATAAAACGCTAATATGAAGAAAAAGCTTTTATAAATGAGTTCATATTATGCTACGAAATACTATTAACTACTCTTAATATTCTGTATGATTAACTTGTTCCATTTAACTATTTTGAAGGAAATGGCACCGACTACTCGACACACCGTGAATATGAATGAAGAGGAATTCCGTACTTTTCTAGCTTCAAACATAGCCGCAGTACAGGCTGCGCTACATACCAACAATAACCTTGGATCTAGCAGTACAGGAAATCGTGTAGGATGCACCTACAAAGAATTCACTGCCTGCAAACCTTTGGAATTTGATGGAACCGAAGGACCGATCGGATTGAAACGGTGGACCGAGAAGGTCGAATCGGTGTTTGCCATAAGTAAGTGTACTGAAGAGGACAAAGTAAAGTACGCTACGCATACCTTCACAGGTTCTGCGTTAACATGGTGGAATACCTATCTAGAGCAAGTGGGACAAGACGATGCGTACGCACTACCGTGGTCAGCATTCAAGCACTTGATGAACGAGAAGTACCGTCCCAGAACCGAGGTCAATAAGCTCAAGACAGAACTTAGAGGGTTACGAACCCAAGGATTTGATATTACCACGTACGAAAGACGATTCACAGAATTGTGCCTATTGTGTCCGGGAGCATTCGAAGATGAGGAAGAGAAGATCGACGCGTTTGTGAAAGGATTACCGGAAAGAATCCAAGAAGATATAAGTTCACACGAGCCCGCCTCCATACAACAGGCATGTAGAATGGCTCACAAACTAGTGAACCAAATTGAAGAAAGAATTAAAGAACAGACTGCTGAAGAGGCCAATGTGAAGCAAGTCAAAAGAAAGTGGGAGGAAAACGGTGATAAAAATCACCAATACAACAACAACAGCAATTACAACAATAATCGCAACAATTATCCCAACAATCGCAACATCAATCGCAACTACAACAAACGGCCCAACAACAACAACAACAACAACAGCAACTACAACAATCATCCCAACAACAATAATAACCGCAACAACAACAACAATCAGAAGCAGCTATGCCAAAGGTGTGAAAAGAATCACTCGGGGTTCTGCACCAAATTTTGCAACAAGTGTAAAAGAAATGGTCATAGCGCGGCGAAGTGTGAGGTCTACGGACCAGGGGTTAATAGAACGAAAGGAACAAATGGTGTCGGAACGAGTAATGGCGGAGCAAGTAGTGTCGGAGCAAGTTATGCCAATGTAGTTTGTTATAAATGTGGAAAACCGGGCCACATTATTAGAAATTGCCCGAACCAGGAGAACACGAATGGACAAGGCCGTGGAAGAGTTTTCAATATTAATGCGGCAGAGGCACAGGAAGACCCGGAGCTTGTTACGGGTACGTTTCTTATTGACAATAAATCTGCTTACGTTTTATTTGATTCGGGTGCGGATAGAAGCTATATGAGTAGAGATTTTTGTGCTAAATTAAGTTGTCCATTGACGCCTTTGGATAGTAAATTTTTACTCGAATTAGCAAATGGTAAATTAATTTCAGCAGATAATATATGTCGGAATCGAGAAATTAAACTGGTTAGCGAAACATTTAAGATTGATTTGATACCAGTAGAGTTAGGGAGTTTTGATGTGATAATCGGTATGGACTGGTTGAAAGAAGTGAAAGCGGAGATCGTTTGTTACAAAAATGCAATTCGCATTATACGAGAAAAAGGAAAACCCTTAATGGTGTACGGAGAAAAGGGCAACGCGAAGCTACATCTTATTAGTAATTTGAAGGCACAAAAACTAATAAGAAAAGGTTGCTATGCTGTTCTAGCACACGTCGAGAAAGTACAAACTGAAGAAAAGAGCATCAATGATGTTCCCGTCGCAAAAGAATTTCCTGATGTATTTCCGAAAGAATTACCGGGATTACCCCCACATCGATCCGTTGAATTTCAAATAGATCTTGTACCAGGAGCTGCACCAATAGCTCGTGCTCCTTACAGACTCGCACCCAGCGAGATGAAAGAACAACAAAGCCAATTACAAGAACTTTTAGAGCGTGGTTTCATTCGACCAAGCACATCACCGTGGGGAGCTCCTGTTTTGTTTGTCAAGAAGAAAGATGGTACATTCAGGTTGTGTATCGACTACCGAGAGTTGAACAAACTTACCATCAAGAACCGCTACCCACTACCGAGAATCGACGACTTATTTGATCAACTACAAGGCTCGTCTGTTTATTCAAAGATTGACTTACGTTCCGGGTATCATCAAATGCGGGTGAAAGAAGATGATATTCCAAAGACTGCTTTCAGAACACGTTACGGTCATTACGAGTTTATGGTCATGCCGTTTGGTTTAACTAATGCACTAGCTGTGTTCATGGACCTTATGAACATAGTGTGTGGACCATACCTTGACAAGTTTGTCATTGTTTTCATTGATGACATACTTATTTACTCAAAGAATGACCAAGAACACGGTGAACATTTGAGAAAGGTGTTAGAAGTATTGAGGAAGGAAGAATTGTACGTTAAGTTTTCAAAGTGTGCATTTTGGTTGGAAGAAGTTCAATTCCTCGGTCACATAGTGAACAAAGAAGGTATTAAGGTGGATCCGGCAAAGATAGAAACTGTTGAAAAGTGGGAAACCCCGAAAACTCCGAAACACATACGCCAGTTTTTAGGACTAGCTGGTTACTACAGAAGGTTCATCCAAGACTTTTCCAGAATAGCAAAACCCTTGACTGCATTAACGCATAAAGGGAAGAAATTTGAATGGAATGATGAACAAGAGAAAGCGTTTCAGTTATTGAAGAAAAAGCTAACTACGGCACCTATATTGTCATTGCCTGAAGGGAATGATGATTTTGTGATTTATTGTGATGCATCAAAGCAAGGTCTCGGTTGTGTATTAATGCAACGAACGAAGGTGATTGCTTATGCGTCTAGACAATTGAAGATTCACGAACAAAATTATACGACGCATGATTTGGAATTAGGCGCGGTTGTTTTTGCATTAAAGACTTGGAGGCACTACTTATATGGGGTCAAAAGTATTATATATACCGACCACAAAAGTCTTCAACACATATTTAATCAGAAACAACTGAATATGAGGCATCGTAGGTGGATTGAATTATTGAATGATTACGACTTTGAGATTCGTTACCACCCGGGGAAGGCAAATGTGGTAGCCGATGCCTTGAGCAGGAAGGACAGAGAACCCATTCGAGTAAAATCTATGAATATAATGATTCATAATAACATTACTACTCAAATAAAGGAGGCGCAACAAGGAGTTTTAAAAGAGGGAAATTTAAAGGATGAAATACCCAAAGGATCGGAGAAGCATCTTAATATTCGGGAAGACGGAACCCGGTATAGGGCTGAAAGGATTTGGGTACCAAAATTTGGAGATATGAGAGAAATGGTACTTAGAGAAGCTCATAAAACCAGATACTCAATACATCCTGGAACGGGGAAGATGTACAAGGATCTCAAGAAACATTTTTGGTGGCCGGGTATGAAAGCCGATGTTGCTAAATACGTAGGAGAATGTTTGACGTGTTCTAAGGTCAAAGATGAGCATCAGAAACCATCAGGTCTACTTCAACAACCCGAAATCCCAGAATGGAAATGGGAAAACATTACCATGGATTTCATCACTAAATTGCCAAGGACTGCAAGTGGTTTTGATACTATTTGGGTAATAGTTGACCGTCTCACCAAATCAGCACACTTCTTGCCAATAAGAGAAGATGACAAGATGGAGAAGTTAGCACGACTGTATTTGAAGGAAGTCATCTCCAGACATGGAATACCAATCTCTATTATCTCTGATAGGGATGGCAGATTTATTTCAAGATTCTGGCAGACATTACAGCAAGCATTAGGAACTCGTCTAGACATGAGTACTGCCTATCATCCACAAACTGATGGGCAGAGCGAAAGGACGATACAAACGCTTGAAGACATGCTACAAGCATGTGTTATTGATTTCGGAAACAGTTGGGATCGACATCTACCGTTAGCAGAATTTTCCTACAGCAACAGCTACCATTCAAGCATTGAGATGGCGCCGTTTGAAGCACTTTATGGTAGAAAGTGCAGGTCTCCGATTTGTTGGAGTGAAGTGGGGGATAGACAGATTACGGGTCCGGAGATTATACAAGAAACTACCGAGAAGATCATCCAAATTCAACAACGGTTGAAAACCGCCCAAAGTCGACAAAAGAGCTACGCTGACATTAAAAGAAAAGATATAGAATTTGAAATTGGAGAGATGGTCATGCTTAAAGTTGCACCTTGGAAAGGCGTTGTTCGATTTGGTAAACGAGGGAAATTAAATCCAAGGTATATTGGACCATTCAAGATTATTGATCGTATCGGACCAGTAGCTTACCGACTAGAGTTACCTCAACAACTCGTGGCTGTACATAACACTTTCCACGTCTCGAATTTAAAGAAATGTTTTGCTAAAGAAGATCTCACTATTCCGTTAGATGAAATCCAAATCAACGAAAAACTTCAATTCATCGAAGAACCCATCGAAATAATGGATCGTGAGGTTAAAAGACTTAAGCAAAACAAGATACCAATTGTTAAGGTTCGATGGAATGCTCGTAGAGGACCCGAGTTCACCTGGGAGCATGAAGATTAGATGAAGAAGAAATACCCGCATCTATTTCCAGAAGATTCGTCAACACCTTCAACAGCTTAAAATTTCGGGACGAAATTTATTTAACGGGTAGGTACTGTAGTGACCCGAACTTTTCCATGTTTATATATATTAATTGAGATTGATATTTACATGATTAAATGTTTCCAACATGTTAAGCAATCAAACTTGTTAAGACTTGATTAATTGAAATATGTTTCATATAGACAATTGACCACCCAAGTTGACCGGTGATTCACGAACGTTAAAACTTGTAAAAACTATATGATGACCTATATATGGATATATATATAGTTAACATGATACTATGATAAGTAAACATATCATTAAGTATATTAACAATGAACTACATATGTAAAAACAAGACTACTAACTTAATGATTTTTAAACGAGACATATATGTAACGATTATCGTTGTAAAGACATTTAATGTATATATATCATATTAAGAGATATTCATACATGATAATATCATGATAATATAATAATTTAAAATCTCATTTGATATTATAAACATTGGGTTAACAACATTTAACAAGATCGTTAACCTAAAGGTTTCAAAACAACACTTACGTGTAACGACTAACGATGACTTAACGACTCAGTTAAAATGTATATACATGTAGTGTTTTAATATGTATTTATACACTTTTGAAATACTTCAATACACTTATCAAAATACTTCTACTTAACAAAAATGCTTACAATTACATCCTCGTTCAGTTTCATCAACAATTCTACTCGTATGCACCCGTATTCGTACTCGTACAATACACAGCTTTTAGATGTATGTACTATTGGTATATACACTCCAATGATCAGCTCTTAGCAGCCCATGTGAGTCACCTAACACATGTGGGAACCATCATTTGGCAACTAGCATGAAATATCTCATAAAATTACAAAAATATGAGTAATCATTCATGACTTATTTACATGAAAACAAAATTACATATCCTTTATATCTAATCCATACACCAACAAACAAAAACACCTACAAACACTTTCATTCTTCAATTTTCTTCATCTAATTGATCTCTCTCAAGTTCTATCTTCAAGTTCTAAGTGTTCTTCATAAATTCCAAAAGTTCTAGTTTCATAAAATCAAGAATACTTTCAAGTTTGCTAGCTCACTTCCAATCTTGTAAGGTGATCATCCAACCTCAAGAAATCTTTGTTTCTTACAGTAGGTTATCATTCTAATACAAGGTAATAATCATATTCAAACTTTGGTTCAATTTCTATAACTATAACAATCTTATTTCAAGTGATGATCTTACTTGAACTTGTTTTCGTGTCATGATTCTGCTTCAAGAACTTCGAGCCATCCAAGGATCCATTGAAGCTAGATCCATTTTTCTCTTTTCCAGTAGGTTTATCCAAGTAACTTAAGGTAGTAATGATGTTCATAACATCATTCGATTCATACATATAAAGCTATCTTATTCGAAGGTTTAAACTTGTAATCACTAGAACATAGTTTAGTTAATTCTAAACTTGTTCGCAAACAAAAGTTAATCCTTCTAACTTGACTTTTAAAATCAACTAAACACATGTTCTATATCTATATGATATGCTAACTTAATGATTTAAAACCTGGAAACACGAAAAACACCGTAAAACCGGATTTACGCCGTCGTAGTAACACCGCGGGCTGTTTTGGGTTAGTTAATTAAAAACTATGATAAACTTTGATTTTAAAGTTGTTATTCTGAGAAAATGATTTTTATTATGAACATGAAACTATATCCAAAAATTATGATTAAACTCAAGGTGGAAGTATGTTTTCTAAAATGGTCATCTAGACGTCGTTCTTTCGACTGAAATGACTACCTTTACAAAAATGACTTGTAACTTATTTTTCCGACTATAAACCTATACTTTTCTGTTTAGATTCATAAAATAGAGTTCAATATGAAACCATAGCAATTTGATTCACTCAAAACGGATTTAAAATGAAGAAGTTATGGGTAAAACAAGATTGGATAATTTTTCTCATTTTAGCTACGTGAAAATTGGTAACAAATCTATTCCAACCATAACTTAATCAACTTGTATTGTATATTATGTAATCTTGAGATACCATAGACACGTATACAATGTTTCGACCTATCATGTCGACACATCTATATATATTTCGGAACAACCATAGACACTCTATATGTGAATGTTGGAGTTAGCTATACAGGGTTGAGGTTGATTCCAAAATATATATAGTTTGAGTTGTGATCAATACTGAGATACGTATACACTGGGTCGTGGATTGATTCAAGATAATATTTATCGATTTATTTCTGTACATCTAACTGTGGACAACTAGTTGTAGGTTACTAACGAGGACAGCTGACTTAATAAACTTAAAACATCAAAATATATTAAAAGTGTTGTAAATATATTTTGAACATACTTTGATATATATGTATATATTGTTATAGGTTCGTGAATCAACCAGTGGCCAAGTCTTACTTCCCGGCGAAGTAAAAATATGTGAAAGTGAGTTATAGTCCCACTTTTAAAATCTAATATTTTTGGGATGAGAATACATGCAGGTTTTATAAATGATTTACAAAATAGACACAAGTACGTGAAACTACATTCTATGGTTGAATTATCGAAATCGAATATGCCCCTTTTTATTAAGTCTGGTAATCTAAGAATTAGGGAACAGACACCCTAATTGACGCGAATCCTAAAGATAGATCTATTGGGCCTAACAAACCCCATCCAAAGTACCGGATGCTTTAGTACTTCGAAATTTATATCATATCCGAAGGGTGTCCCGGAATGATGGGGATATTCTTATATATGAATCTTGTTAATGTCGGTTACCAGGTGTTCACCATATGAATGATTTTTATCTCTATGTATGGGATGTGTATTGAAATATGAAATCTTGTGGTCTATTGTTACGATTTGATATATATAGGTTAAACCTATAACTCACCAACATTTTTGTTGACGTTTAAAGCATGTTTATTATCAGGTGAATATTAAGAGCTTCCGCTGTTGCATACTAAAATAAGGACAAGATTTGGAGTCCATGTTTGTATGATATTGTGTAAAAACTGCATTCAAGAAACTGATTTCGATGTAACATATTTGTATTGTAAACCATTATGTAATGGTCGTGTGTAAACAGGATATTTTAGATTATCATTATTTGATAATCTACGTAAAGCTTTTTAAACCTTTATTTATGAAATAAAGGTTATGGTTTGTTTTAAAAATGAATGCAGTCTTTGAAAAACGTCTCATATAGAGGTCAAAACCTCGCAACGAAATCAATTAATATGGAATGTTTTTAATCAATTAATCGGATTCCGACGAGAATTCCGATGATGTTATAGAAATTACCCCAACTGAATTTAAAAAGGCAAAAGAAAATAATAAGGGAAAGGGCATAAAAATAGAGAAATCTAATTCCAACCCCGATGAACTTTATATGTATCGTCAACCCCCGAAGGCCTTAAGTTGTAACAATGACCCGGGAACCTATAAACCACCAGGTTTTTCTAAACCGTTGTGGAAAATGACAGCTCTTATTAGGGGAACATCATATATCCCTAGAAACTTGGCAAAACGAACCAAAACCGAAGAAGAAGAAAAGACAATGTAGTGACCCGAACTTTTCCATGTTTATATATATATTAAATGAAATTGTTATTTACATGATTAAGTATTTCCAACATGTTAAGCAATCAAACTTGTTAAGACTTGATTAATTGAAATAGGTTTCATATAGACAATTGACCACCCAAGTTGACCGGTGATTCACGAACGTTAAAACTTGTAAAAACTATACGATGACATATATATGGTTATATATATAGTTAACATGATTTTATTATAAGTATGTATCTCATTAGGTATTTTAACAATGAGTTATATACATAAAAATGAGACTATTAATTTAAGAAACTCGAAAACGATATATATAACGATTATCGTTATAACAACGTCTTACTAGGTACATATGAATCATATTAAGATATTGATACACTTGGTTAATTATGTTAAATGATAAGTAAATATATTATTAAGTGTATTAACAATGAAATACATATGTAAAAATAAGACTACTAACTTAATGATTTCGAAACGAGACATATATGTAACGATTATCGTTGTAACGACATTTAACTGTATATATATCATACTAAGATATATTATATATCATAATATCATGATAATATAACAATTTAACATCTCATTTGTTATAATAAATAATGGGTTAACAACATTCAACGAGATCGTTAACCTAAAGGTTTCAAAACAACATTCACATGTAACGACTAACGATGACTTAACGACTCAGTTAAAATGTATATACATGTAGTGTTTTAATATGTATTCATACACTTTTGAAAGACTTCAAGACACTTATCAAAATACTTCTACTTAACAAAAATGCTTACAATTACATCCTCGTTCAGTTTCATCAACAATTCTACTCGTATGCACCCGTATTCGTACTCGTACAATACACAGCTTTTAGATGTATGTACTATTGGTATATACACTCCAATGATCAGCTCTTAGCAGCCCATGTGAGTCACCTAACACATGTGGGAACCATCATTTGGCAACTAGCATAAAATATCTCATAAAATTACAAAAATATGAGTAATCATTCATGACTTATTTACATGAAAACAAAATTACATATCCTTTATATCTAATCCATACACCAACGACCAAAAACACCTAAAAACACTTTCATTCTTCAATTTTCTTCATCTAATTGATCTCTCTCAAGTTCTATCTTCAAGTTCTAAGTGTTCTTCATAAATTCCAAAAGTTCTAGTTTCATAAAATCAAGAATACTTCCAAGATTGCAAGTTTACTTCCAAGTTTTCTAAATCCATTCCAAGTAATCATCAAAGATCAAGAAACCTTTGTTACTTACAGTAGGTTATCTTTCTAATACAAGGTAATAATCATATTCAAACTTTAATTCAATTTCTATAACTATAACAATCTTATTTCGAGTGGAAATCTTACTTGAAATTGTTTTCGTGTCATGATTCTGCTTCAAGAACTTTCAAGCCATCCAAGGATCCTTTGAAGCTAGATCTATTTTTCTCATTTCCAGTAGGTTTATCCAAGGAAATTGAGGCAGTAATACATATAAAGCTATCTTATTCGAAGGTTTAAACTTGTAATCACTAGAACATAGTTTAGTTAATTCTAAACTTGTTCGCAAATAAAAGTTATTCCTTCTAACTTAACTTTTAAAATCAACTAAACACATGTTCTATATCTATATGATATGCTAACTTAATGATTTAAAACCTGGAAACACGAAAAACACCGTAAAACCGGATTTACGCCGTCGTAGTAACACCGCGGGCAGTTTTGGGTTAGTTAATTAAAAACTATGATAAACTTTGATTTAAAAGTTGTTATTCTGGGAAAATGATTTTTATTATGAACATGAAACTATATCCAAAAATTATGGTTAAACTCAAAGTGGAAGTATGTTTTCTAAAATGGTCATCTAGACGTCGTTCTTTCGACCGAAATGACTACCTTTACAAAAATGACTTGTAACTTATTTTTCCGACTATAAACCTATACTTTTTCTGTTTATATTCATAAAATATAGTTCAATATTAAACCATAGCAATTTGATTCACTCAAAACGGATATAAAATGAAGAAGTTATGGGTAAAACAAGATTGGATAATTTTTCTCATTTTAGCTACGTGAAAATTGGTAACAAATCTATTCCAACCATAACTTAATCAACTTGTATTGTATATTATGTAATCTTGAGATACCATAGACACGTATACAATGTTTCGACCTATCATGTCGACACATCTATATATATTTCGGAACAACCATAGACACTCTATATGTGAATGTTGGAGTTAGCTATACAGGGTTGAGGTTGATTCCAAAATATATATAGTTTGAGTTGTGATCAATACTGAGATACGTATACACTGGGTCGTGGATTGATTCAAGATAATATTTATCGATTTATTTCTGTACATCTAACTGTGGACAACTAGTTGTAGGTTACTAACGAGGACAGCTGACTTAATAAACTTAAAACATCAAAATATATTAAAAGTGTTGTAAATATATTTTGAACATACTTTGATATATATGTATATATTGTTATAGGTTCGTGAATCAACCAGTGGCCAAGTCTTACTTCCCGACGAAGTAAAAATCTGTGAAAGTGAGTTATAGTCCCACTTTTAAAATCTAATATTTTTGGGATGAGAATACATGCAGGTTTTATAAATGATTTACAAAATAGACACAAGTACTTGAAACTACATTCTATGGTTGAATTATCGAAATCGAATATGCCCCTTTTTATTAAGTCTGGTAATCTAAGAATTAGGGAACAGACACCCTAATTGACGCGAATCCTAAAGATAGATCTATTGGGCCTAACAAACCCCATCCAAAGTACCGGATGCTTTAGTACTTCGAAATTTATATCATATCCGAAGGGTGTCCCGGAATGATGGGGATATTCTTATATATGCATCTTGTTAATGTCGGTTACCAGGTGTTCACCATATGAATGATTTTTATCTCTATGTATGGGATGTGTATTGAAATATGAAATCTTGTGGTCTATTGTTACGATTTGATATATATAGGTTAAACCTATAACTCACCAACATTTTTGTTGACGTTTAAAGCATGTTTATTCTCAGGTGAATACTAAGAGCTTCCGCTGTTGCATACTAAAATAAGGACAGGATTTAGAGTCCATGTTTGTATGATATTGTGTAAAAACTGCATTCAAGAAACTGATTTCGATGTAACATATTTGTATTGTAAACCATTATGTAATGGTCGTGTGTAAACAGGATATTTTAGATTATCATTATTTGATAATCTACGTAAAGCTTTTTAAACCTTTATTTATGAAATAAAGGTTATGGTTTGTTTTAAAAATGAATGCAGTCTTTGAAAAATGTCTCATATAGAGGTCAAAACCTCGCAACGAAATCAATTAATATGGAACGTTTTTAATCAATAAGAACGAGACATTTCAGTTGGTATCCGAGCGTTGGTCTTAGAGAACCAGAAAATTTGCATTAGTGTGTCTTATCTAGTTTGTCAGGATGCATTAGTGAGTCTGGACTTCGACCGTATTTTCTTTAAAAATGATTGCTTAACATTTTTGTTGGAAACTATATATTATTAACATGTATATATTATGTGATATATTAATCTCTTAACATGTTTGATATTATGTGATAGATGTCTACCTCTAGCACAAATCCCATTGACTCACCTAATAATAACGAAGAGTCGAATATATATTGGACTGATTCACAAGTTCCCGAAGAAGAATCGGAAGAAGAATCAGAACCGGAAGAAGAATCAGAACCGGAAGAGGAGGAACCGGAGGAGGAAATAGAACCGGTGGGGGAAATAATAAAACGATTAAGTAAAAGAAAATCCTCAACCAACCAACCAAGGTTAATTATGGTCAATGGTGTTTCCGCCAAGGATGCAAAATATTAGGAGGATTACCAATTCTCCGATGAATCGGATTCCGACGAGAATTCCGATGATGTTATAGAAATTACCCCAACTGAATTTAAAAAGGCAAAAGAAAATAATAAGGGAAAGGGCATAAAAATAGAGAAATCTAATTCCAACCCCGATGAACTTTATATGTATCGTCAACCCCCGAAGGCCTTAAGTTGTAACAATGACCCGGGAACCTATAAACCACCAGGTTTTTCTAAACCGTTGTGGAAAATGACAGCTCTTATTAGGGGAACATCATATATCCCTAGAAACTTGGCAAAACGAACCAAAACCGAAGAAGAAGAAAAGACAATGTAGTGACCCGAACTTTTCCATGTTTATATATATATTAAATGAAATTGTTATTTACATGATTAAGTATTTCCAACATGTTAAGCAATCAAACTTGTTAAGACTTGATTAATTGAAATAGGTTTCATATAGACAATTGACCACCCAAGTTGACCGGTGATTCACGAACGTTAAAACTTGTAAAAACTATACGATGACATATATATGGTTATATATATAGTTAACATGATTTTATTATAAGTATGTATCTCATTAGGTATTTTAACAATGAGTTATATACATAAAAATGAGACTATTAATTTAAGAAACTCGAAAACGATATATATAACGATTATCGTTATAACAACGTCTTACTAGGTACATATGAATCATATTAAGATATTGATACACTTGGTTAATTATGTTAAATGATAAGTAAATATATTATTAAGTGTATTAACAATGAAATACATATGTAAAAATAAGACTACTAACTTAATGATTTCGAAACGAGACATATATGTAACGATTATCGTTGTAACGACATTTAACTGTATATATATCATACTAAGATATATTATATATCATAATATCATGATAATATAACAATTTAACATCTCATTTGTTATAATAAATAATGGGTTAACAACATTCAACGAGATCGTTAACCTAAAGGTTTCAAAACAACATTCACATGTAACGACTAACGATGACTTAACGACTCAGTTAAAATGTATATACATGTAGTGTTTTAATATGTATTCATACACTTTTGAAAGACTTCAAGACACTTATCAAAATACTTCTACTTAACAAAAATGCTTACAATTACATCCTCGTTCAGTTTCATCAACAATTCTACTCGTATGCACCCGTATTCGTACTCGTACAATACACAGCTTTTAGATGTATGTACTATTGGTATATACACTCCAATGATCAGCTCTTAGCAGCCCATGTCACCTAACACATGTGGGAACCATCATTTGGCAACTAGCATAAAATATCTCATAAAATTACAAAAATATGAGTAATCATTCATGACTTATTTACATGAAAACAAAATTACATATCCTTTATATCTAATCCATACACCAACGACCAAAAACACCTACAAACACTTTCATTCTTCAATTTTCTTCATCTAATTGATCTCTCTCAAGTTCTATCTTCAAGTTCTAAATGTTCTTCATAAATTCCAAAAGTTCTAGTTTCATAAAATCAAGAATACTTCCAAGATTGCAAGTTTACTTCCAAGTTTTCTAAATCCATTCCAAGTAATCATCAAAGATCAAGAAACATTTGTTACTTACAGTAGGTTATCTTTCTAATACAAGGTAATAATCATATTCAAACTTTAATTCAATTTCTATAACTATAACAATCTTATTTCGAGTGGAAATCTTACTTGAAATTGTTTTCGTGTCATGATTCTGCTTCAAGAACTTTCAAGCCATCCAAGGATCCTTTGAAGCTAGATCTATTTTTCTCATTTCCAGTAGGTTTATCCAAGGAAATTGAGGCAGTAATACATATAAAGCTATCTTATTCGAAGGTTTAAACTTGTAATCACTAGAACATAGTTTAGTTAATTCTAAACTTGTTCGCAAACAAAAGTTAATCCTTCTAACTTGAATTTTAAAATCAACTAAACACATTTTATATATCTATATGATATGCTAACTTAATGATTTAAAACCTGGAAACATGAAAAACACCGTAAAACCGGATTTACGCCGTCGTAGTAACACCGCGGGCAGTTTTGGGTTAGTTAATTAAAAACTATGATAAACTTTGATTTAAAAGTTGTTATTCTGGGAAAATGATTTTTATTATGAACATGAAACTATATCCAAAAATTATGGTTAAACTCAAAGTGGAAGTATGTTTTCTAAAATGGTCATCTAGACGTCGTTCTTTCGACCGAAATGACTACCTTTACAAAAACGACTTGTAACTTATTTTTCCGACTATAAACCTATACTTTTTCTGTTTATATTCATAAAATATAGTTCAATATTAAACCATAGCAATTTGATTCACTCAAAACGGATATAAAATGAAGAAGTTATGGGTAAAACAAGATTGGATAATTTTTCTCATTTTAGCTACGTGAAAATTGGTAACAAATCTATTCCAACCATAACTTAATCAACTTGTATTGTATATTATGTAATCTTGAGATACCATAGACACGTATACAATGTTTCGACCTATCATGTCGACACATCTATATATATTTCGGAACAACCATAGACACTCTATATGTGAATGTTGGAGTTAGCTATACAGGGTTGAGGTTGATTCCAAAATATATATAGTTTGAGTTGTGATCAATACTGAGATACGTATACACTGGGTCGTGGATTGATTCAAGATAATATTTATCGATTTATTTCTGTACATCTAACTGTGGACAACTAGTTGTAGGTTACTAACGAGGACAGCTGACTTAATAAACTTAAAACATCAAAATATATTAAAAGTGTTGTAAATATATTTTGAACATACTTTAATATATATTTATATATTGTTATAGGTTCGTGAATCAACCAGTGGCCAAGTCTTACTTCCCGACGAAGTAAAAATCTGTGAAAGTGAGTTATAGTCCCACTTTTAAAATCTAATATTTTTGGGATGAGAATACATGTAGGTTTTATAAATGATTTACAAAATAGACACAAGTACGTGAAACTACATTCTATGGTTGAATTATCGAAATCGAATATGCCCCTTTTTATTAAGTCTGGTAATCTAAGAATTAGGGAACAGACACCCTAATTGACGCGAATCCTAAAGATAGATCTATCGGGCCCAACAAGCCCCATCCAAAGTACCGGATGCTTTAGTACTTCGAAATTTATATCATATCCGAAGGGTGTCCCGGAATGATGGGGATATTCTTATATATGCATCTTGTTAATGTCGGTTACCAGGTGTTCACCATATGAATGATTTTTATCTCTATGTATGGGATGTGTATTGAAATATGAAATCTTGTGGTCTATTGTTACGATTTGATATATATAGGTTAAACCTATAACTCACCAACATTTTTGTTGACGTTTAAAGCATGTTTATTTTCAGGTGAATATTAAGAGCTTCCGCTGTTGCATACTAAAATAAGGACAAGATTTGGAGTCCATGTTTGTATGATATTGTGTAAAAACTGCATTCAAGAAACTGATTTCGATGTAACATATTTGTATTGTAAACCATTATGTAATGGTCGTGTGTAAACAGGATATTTTAGATTATCATTATTTGATAATCTACGTAAAGCTTTTTAAACCTTTATTTATGAAATAAAGGTTATGGTTTGTTTTAAAAATGAATGCAGTCTTTGAAAAATGTCTCATATAGAGGTCAAAACCTCGCAACGAAATCAATTAATATGGAACGTTTTTAATCAATAAGAACGGGACATTTCAGTTGGTATCCGAGCGTTGGTCTTAGAGAACCAGAAAATTTGCATTAGTGTGTCTTATCTAGTTTGTCAGGATGCATTAGTGAGTCTGGACTTCGACCGTATTTTCTTTAAAAATGATTGCTTAACATTTTTGTTGGAAACTATATATTATTAACATGTTTATATTATGTGATATATTAATCTCTTAACATGTTTGATATTGTGTGATAGATGTCTACCTCTAGCACAAATCCCATTGACTCACCTAATAATAACGAAGAGTCAAATGTAAATTGGAATGATTTGTGGACTGATTCACAAGTTCCCGAAGAGGAACCGGAAGAAGAGTCGGAACCGGAAGAAGAATCGGAACCGGAAGAAGAATCGGAACCGGATGAAGAAATAGAACCGGTGGGGGAAATAATAAAACGGTTAAGTAAAAGAAAATCCTCAACCAACCGACCAAAGTTAATTATGGTCAATGGTGTTTCCGCCAAGGAAGCAAAATATTGGGAGGATTACCAATTCTCCGATGAATCGGATTCCGACGAGAATTCCGATGATGTTATAGAAATTACCCCAACTGAATTTAAAAAGTCAAAAGAAAATAATAAGGGAAAGGGCATAAAAATAGAGAAATCTAATTCCAACCCCGATGAACTTTATATGTATCGTCAACCCCCGAAGTCCTTAAGTTGTAACAATGACCCGGGAACCTCTAAACCACCAGGTTTTTCTAAACCAATGTGGACAACGACGGCTCGTATTAGGGGAACATCATATATCCCTAGAAACTTGGCAAAACGAACCAAAACCGAAGAAGAAGAAACGAACGAGTCAGAATAAGATAGTTGTATTCGTGTGGTGTAATATATGGAATATAGTGTTCTTATGCTTTATGATATATGTAAAAATTGCTTGTATTAATAAGTATTTTTTTTATGAATCTAACTCTTGTCTATTTTACAGTTTAAAAACACAAAATGGATAGACAACCCAATATTTTAAGAGACCTACCCGGAGACATGATTGATGAAATCTTGTCTAGAGTCGGCCAGAATTCTTCGGCACAACTATTTAAGGCGAGATCAGTTTGTAAGACATTCGAAGAACGTTTCAAGAATGTCTTGGTTTATAAGAGACTTTCGTTTGAAAGATGGGGGATATCACATTGGGAAACCCATAAGTTACGATGTGTTTACTTTGACGCATATATTGCGGGGAACCCAAATGCTATTTTACGCAACGGGTTAAGAAATTATTTTGACTCAATATATCCGAATATTGGACTTCGTGATTTAGAAAAAGCGGCTAACATGCAACATAAAGAAGCATGTTATGCTTACGGATTAGTAATGTTCGCTTCTCACCAAAGTGAGAACAAGGACATCGGGCTACAACTATTAAACAAAACGTTTCCACAAGTGACGGAGTCGGTAATTGGGGTAAGAAATGAGGTTTTTAGATTATTACGGGACTGTTGGACATTACGTAACCCTCGTCCCTTTGATGACGTTACAACACGCTGTCTTATCAACGGCCATAACGGTTATGTTGCACAAGACCAAGGATGGGAAGTAGTCCTAGTAAAACCAGAATGCATGACTTGTTTCTGGACGTATGAATTACGTGTCTTTATTGCCTTTGCCGAACGACTTGTGTACTAGCTAGAATTGTCTTCACAACTATCTTGTATCAAAGTTATTGTGTGCTATATTTCATGCTTTATGTAAAATAAGCGGTATTGTAAGTTTGTAAAATATTGTATAAAAGTTTGAACGCAAAATATTATTACAATCAGTTTTTCATATAGAATTGTAGTAGTTGAATTGTATATTAGCTACTAAGTATGAACTTAACGGGTAGGTACTACCCGAATTTAAACTTATAAAACGCTAATATGAAGAAAAAGCTTTTATAAATGAGTTCATATTATGCTACGAAATACTATTAACTACTCTTAATATTCTGTATGATTAACTTGTTCCATTTAACTATTTTGAAGGAAATGGCACCGACTACTCGACACACCGTGAATATGAATGAAGAGGAATTCCGTACTTTTCTAGCTTCAAACATAGCCGCAGTACAGGCTGCGCTACATACCAACAATAACCTTGGATCTAGCAGTACAGGAAATCGTGTAGGATGCACCTACAAAGAATTCACTGCCTGCAAACCTTTGGAATTTGATGGAACCGAAGGACCGATCGGATTGAAACGGTGGACCGAGAAGGTCGAATCGGTGTTTGCCATAAGTAAGTGTACTGAAGAGGACAAAGTGAAGTACGCTACGCATACCTTCACAGGTTCTGCGTTAACATGGTGGAATACCTATCTAGAGCAAGTGGGACAAGACGATTCGTACGCACTACCGTGGTCAGCATTCAAGCACTTGATGAACGAGAAGTACCGTCCCAGAACCGAGGTCAATAAGCTCAAGAAAGAACTTAGAGGGTTACGAACCCAAGGATTTGATATTACCACGTACGAAAGACGATTCACAGAATTGTGCCTATTGTGTCCGGGAGCATTCGAAGATGAGGAAGAGAAGATCGACGCGTTTGTGAAAGGATTACCGGAAAGAATCCAAGAAGATATAAGTTCACACGAGCCCGCCTCCATACAACAGGCATGTAGAATGGCTCACAAACTAGTGAACCAGATTGAAGAAAGAATTAAAGAACAGACTGCTGAAGAGGCCAATGTGAAGCAAGTCAAAAGAAAGTGGGAGGAAAACGGTGATAAGAATCACCAATACAACAACAACAGCAATTACAACAATAATCGCAACAATTATCCCAACAATCGCAACATCAATCGCAACTACAACAAACGGCCCAACAACAACAACAACAACAACAACAGCAACTACAACAATCATCCCAACAACAATAATAACCGCAACAACAACAACAATCAGAAGCAACTATGCCAAAGGTGTGAAAAGAATCACTCGGGGTTCTGCACCAAATTTTGCAACAAGTGTAAAAGAAATGGTCATAGCGCGGCGAAGTGTGAGGTCTACGGACCAGGGGTTAATAGAACGAAAGGAACAAATGGTGTCGGAACGAGTAATGGCGGAGCAAGTAGTGTCGGAGCAAGTTATGCCAATGTAGTTTGTTATAAATGTGGAAAACCAGGCCACATTATTAGAAACTGCCCGAACCAGGAGAACACGAATGGACAAGGCCGTGGAAGAGTTTTCAATATTAATGCGGTAGAGGCACAGGAAGACCCGGAGCTTGTTACGGGTACGTTTCTTATTGACAATAAATCTGCTTACGTTTTATTTGATTCGGGTGCGGATAGAAGCTATATGAGTAGAGATTTTTGTGCTAAATTAAGTTGTCCATTGACGCCTTTGGATAGTAAATTTTTACTCGAATTAGCAAATGGTAAATTAATTTCAGCAGATAATATTTGTCGGAATCGAGAAATTAAACTGGTTAGCGAAACATTTAAGATTGATTTGATACCAGTAGAGTTAGGGAGTTTTGATGTGATAATCGGTATGGACTGGTTGAAAGAAGTGAAAGCGGAGATCGTTTGTTACAAAAATGCAATTCGCATTATACGAGAAAAAGGAAAACCCTTAATGGTGTACGGAGAAAAGGGCAACACGAAGCTACATCTTATTAGTAATTTGAAGGCACAAAAACTAATAAGAAAAGGTTGCTATGCTGTTCTAGCACACGTCGAGAAAGTACAAACTGAAGAAAAGAGCATCAATGATGTTCCCATTGCAAAAGAATTTCCCGATGTATTTCCGAAAGAATTACCGGGATTACCCCCACATCGATCCGTTGAATTTCAAATAGATCTTGTACCAGGAGCTGCACCAATAGCTCGTGCTCCTTACAGACTCGCACCCAGCGAGATGAAAGAACTGCAAAGCCAATTACAAGAACTTTTAGAGCGTGGTTTCATTCGACCAAGCACATCACCGTGGGGAGCTCCTGTTTTGTTTGTCAAGAAGAAAGATGGTACATTCAGGTTGTGTATCGACTACCGAGAGTTGAACAAACTTACCATCAAGAACCGCTACCCACTACCGAGAATCGACGACTTATTTGATCAACTACAAGGCTCGTCTGTTTATTCAAAGATTGACTTACGTTCCGGGTATCATCAAATGCGGGTGAAAGAAGATGATATTCCAAAGACTGCTTTCAGAACACGTTACGGTCATTACGAGTTTATGGTCATGCCGTTTGGTTTAACTAATGCACCAGCTGTGTTCATGGACCTTATGAACCGAGTGTGTGGACCATACCTTGACAAGTTTGTCATTGTTTTCATTGATGACATACTTATTTACTCAAAGAATGACCAAGAACACGGTGAACATTTGAGAAAGGTGTTAGAAGTATTGAGGAAGGAAGAATTGTACGCTAAGTTTTCAAAGTGTGCATTTTGGTTGGAAGAAGTTCAATTCCTCGGTCACATAGTGAACAAAGAAGGTATTAAGGTGGATCCGGCAAAGATAGAAACTGTTGAAAAGTGGGAAACCCCGAAAACTCCGAAACACATACGCCAGTTTTTAGGACTAGCTGGTTACTACAGAAGGTTCATCCAAGACTTTTCCAGAATAGCAAAACCCTTGACTGCATTAACGCATAAAGGGAAGAAATTTGAATGGAATGATGAACAAGAGAAAGCGTTTCAGTTATTGAAGAAAAAGCTAACTACGGCACCTATATTGTCATTGCCTGAAGGGAATGATGATTTTGTGATTTATTGTGACGCATCAAAGCAAGGTCTCGGTTGTGTATTAATGCAACGAACGAAGGTGATTGCTTATGCGTCTAGACAATTGAAGATTCACGAACAAAATTATACGACGCATGATTTGGAATTAGGCGCGGTTGTTTTTGCATTAACGACTTGGAGGCACTACTTATATGGGGTCAAAAGTATTATATATACCGACCACAAAAGTCTTCAACACATATTTAATCAGAAACAACTGAATATGAGGCAGCGTAGGTGGATTGAATTATTGAATGATTACGATTTTGAGATTTGTTACCACCCGGGGAAGGCAAATGTGGTAGCCGATGCCTTGAGCAGGAAGGATAGAGAACCCATTCGAGTAAAATCTATGAATATAATGATTCATAATAACATTACTACTCAAATAAAGGAGGCGCAACAAGGAGTTTTAAAAGAGGGAAATTTAAAGGATGAAATACCCAAAGGATCGGAGAAGCATCTTAATATTCGGGAAGACGGAACCCGGTATAGGGCTGAAAGGATTTGGGTACCAAAATTTGGAGATATGAGAGAAATGGTACTTAGAGAAGCTCAAAAAACCAGATACTCAATACATCCTGGAACGGGGAAGATGTACAAGGATCTCACGAAACATTTTTGGTGGCCGGGTATGAAAGCCGATGTTGCTAAATACGTAGGAGAATGTTTGACGTGTTCTAAGGTCAAAGCTGAGCATCAGAAACCATCAAGTCTACTTCAACAACCCGAAATCCCGGAATGGAAATGGGAAAACATTACCATGGATTTCATCACTAAATTGCCAAGGACTGCAAGTGGTTTTGATACTATTTGGGTAATAGTTGATCGTCTCACCAAATCAGCACACTTCCTACCAATAAGAGAAGATGACAAGATGGAGAAGTTAGCACGACTGTATTTGAAGGAAGTCGTCTCCAGACATGGAATACCAATCTCTATTATCTCTGATAGGGATGGCAGATTTATTTCAAGATTCTGGCAGACATTACAGCAAGCATTAGGAACTCGTCTAGACATGAGTACTGCCTATCATCCACAAACTGATGGGCAGAGCGAAAGGACGATACAAACGCTTGAAGACATGCTACGAGCATGTGTTATTGATTTCGGAAACAGTTGGGATCGACATCTACCGTTAGCAGAATTTTCCTACAACAACAGCTACCATTCAAGCATTGAGATGGCGCCGTTTGAAGCACTTTATGGTAGAAAGTGCAGGTCTCCGATTTGTTGGAGTGAGGTGGGGGATAGACAGATTACGGGTCCGGAGATTATACAAGAAACTACCGAGAAGATCATCCAAATTCAACAACGGTTGAAAACCGCCCAAAGTCGACAAAAGAGCTACGCTGACATTAAAAGAAAAGATATAGAATTTGAAATTGGAGAGATGGTCATGCTTAAAGTTTCACCTTGGAAAGGCGTTGTTCGATTTGGTAAACGAGGGAAATTAAACCCAAGGTATATTGGACCATTCAAGATTATTGATCGTGTCGGACCAGTAGCTTACCGACTTGAGTTACCTCAACAACTCGCGGCTGTACATAACACTTTCCACGTCTCGAATTTGAAGAAATGTTTTGCTAAAGAAGATCTCACTATTCCGTTAGATGAAATCCAAATCAACGAAAAACTCCAATTCATCGAAGAACCCGTCGAAATAATGGATCGTGAGGTTAAAAGACTTAAGCAAAACAAGATACCAATTGTTAAGGTTCGATGGAATGCTCGTAGAGGACCCGAGTTCACCTGGGAGCGTGAAGATTAGATGAAGAAGAAATACCCGCATCTATTTCCAGAAGATTCGTCAACACCTTCAACAGCTTAAAATTTCGGGACGAAATTTATTTAACGGGTAGGTACTGTAGTGACCCGAACTTTTCCATGTTTATATATATTAATTGAGATTGATGTTTACATGATTAAATTTTTCCAACATGTTAAGCAATCAAACTTGTTAAGACTTGATTAATTGAAATATGTTTCATATAGACAATTGACCACCCAAGTTGACCGGTGATTCACGAACGTTAAAACTTGTAAAAACTATATGATGACATATATATGGATATATATATATAGTTAACATGATACTATGATAAGTAAATATATCATTAAGTATATTAACAATGAACTACATATGTAAAAACAAGACTACTAACTTAATGATTTTTAAACGAGACATATATGTAACGATTATCGTTGTAAAGACATTTAATGTATATATATCATATTAAGAGATATTCATACATGATAATATCATGATAATATAATAATTTAAAATCTCATTTGATATTATAAACATTGGGTTAACAACATTTAACAAGATCGTTAACCTAAAGGTTTCAAAACAACACTTACATGTAACGACTAACGATGACTTAACGACTCAGTTAAAATGTATATACATGTAGTGTTTTAATATGTATTTATACACTTTTGAAAGACTTCAATACACCTATAAAAATACTTCTACTTAACAAAAATGCTTACAATTACATCCTCGTTCAGTTTCATCAACAATTCTACTCGTATGCACCCGTATTCGTACTCGTACAATACACAGCTTTTAGATGTATGTACTATTGGTATATACACTCCAATGATCAGCTCTTAGCAGCCCATGTGAGTCACCTAACACATGTGGGAACCATCATTTGGCAACTAGCATGAAATATCTCATAAAATTACAAAAATATGAGTAATCATTCATGACTTATTTACATGAAAACAAAATTACATATCCTTTATATCTAATCCATACACCAACGACCAAAAACACCTACAAACACTTTCATTCTTCAATTTTCTTCATCTAATTGATCTCTCTCAAGTTCTATCTTCAAGTTCTAAGTGTTCTTCATAAATTCCAAAAGTTCTAGTTTCATAAAATCAAGAATACTTTCAAGTTTGCTAGCTCACTTCCAATCTTGTAAGGTGATCATCCAACCTCAAGAAATCTTTGTTTCTTACAGTAGGTTATCATTCTAATACAAGGTAATAATCATATTCAAACTTTGGTTCAATTTCTATAACTATAACAATCTTATTTCAAGTGATGATCTTACTTGAACTTGTTTTCGTGTCATGATTCTGCTTCAAGAACTTCGAGCCATCCAAGGATCCATTGAAGCTAGATCCATTTTTCTCTTTTCCAGTAGGTTTATCCAAGGAACTTAAGGTAGTAATGATGTTCATAACATCATTCGATTCATACATATAAAGCTATCTTATTCGAAGGTTTAAACTTGTAATCACTAGAACATAGTTTAGTTAATTCTAAACTTGTTCGCAAACAAAAGTTAATCCTTCTAACTTGAATTTTAAAATCAACTAAACACATGTTCTATATCTATATGATATGCTAACTTAATGATTTAAAACCTGGAGACACGAAAAACACCGTAAAACCGGATTTACGCCGTCGTAGTAACACCGCGGGCTGTTTTGGGTTAGTTAATTAAAAACTATGATAAACTTTGATTTAAAAGTTGTTATTCTGAGAAAATGATTTTTATTATGAACATGAAACTATATCCAAAAATTATGGTTAAACTCAAAGTGGAAGTATGTTTTCTAAAATGGTCATGTAGACGTCGTTCTTTCGACTGAAATGACTACCTTTACAAAAACGACTTGTAACTTATTTTTCTGACTATAAACCTATACTTTTTCTGTTTAGATTCATAAAATAGAGTTCAATATGAAACCATAGCAATTTGGTTCACTCAAAACGGATTTAAAATGAAGAAGTTATGGGTAAAACAAGATTGGATAATTTTTTCTCATTTTAGCTACGTGAAAACTGGTAACAAATCTATTCCAACCATAACTTAATCAACTTGTATTGTATATTATGTAATCTTGAGATACCATAGACACGTATACAATGTTTCGACCTATCATGTCGACACATCTATATATATTTCGGAACAACCATAGACACTCTATATGTGAATGTTGGAGTTAGCTATACAGGGTTGAGGTTGATTCCAAAATATATATAGTTTGAGTTGTGATCAATACTGAGATACGTATACACTGGGTCGTGGATTGATTCAAGATAATATTTATCGATTTATTTCTGTACATCTAACTGTGGACAACTAGTTGTAGGTTACTAACGAGGACAGCTGACTTAATAAACTTAAAACATCAAAATATATTAAAAGTGTTGTAAATATATTTTGAACATACTTTAATATATATGTATATATTGTTATAGGTTCGTGAATCAACCAGTGGCCAAGTCTTACTTCCCGACGAAGTAAAAATCTGTGAAAGTGAGTTATAGTCCCACTTTTAAAATCTAATATTTTTGGGATGAGAATACATGTAGGTTTTATAAATGATTTACAAAATAGACACAAGTACGTGAAACTACATTCTATGGTTGAATTATCGAAATCGAATATGCCCCTTTTTATTAAGTCTGGTAATCTAAGAATTAGGGAACAGACACCCTAATTGACGCGAATCCTAAAGATAGATCTATCGGGCCCAACAAGCCCCATCCAAAGTACCGGATGCTTTAGTACTTCGAAATTTATATCATATCCGAAGGGTGTCCCGGAATGATGGGGATATTCTTATATATGCATCTTGTTAATGTCGGTTACCAGGTGTTCACCATATGAATGATTTTTATCTCTATGTATGGGATGTGTATTGAAATATGAAATCTTGTGGTCTATTGTTACGATTTGATATATATAGGTTAAACCTATAACTCACCAACATTTTTGTTGACGTTTAAAGCATGTTTATTCTCAGGTGAATATTAAGAGCTTCCGCTGTTGCATACTAAAATAAGGACAAGATTTGGAGTCCATGTTTGTATGATATTGTGTAAAAACTGCATTCAAGAAACTGATTTCGATGTAACATATTTGTATTGTAAACCATTATGTAATGGTCGTGTGTAAACAGGATATTTTAGATTATCATTATTTGATAATCTACGTAAAGCTTTTTAAACCTTTATTTATGAAATAAAGGTTATGGTTTGTTTTAAAAATGAATGCAGTCTTTGAAAAACGTCTCATATAGAGGTCAAAACCTCGCAACGAAATCAATTAATATGGAACGTTTTTAATCAATAAGAACGGGACATTTCAACTAAATCCAAGGTACATTGGACCATTCAAGATTATAAATCATGTCGGACCAGTAGCTTACCAACTGGAGCTACCTCAACAACTCGCGGCTGTACATAACACTTTCCACGTCTCAAATTTGAAGAAATGTTTTGCTAAAGAAGATCTCACTATTCCGTTGGATGAACTCCAAATCAATGAAAAACTTCAATTCATTGAAGAACCCGTCGAAATAATGGATTGTGAGGTTAAGAGACTTAAACAAAACAAGATACCGATTGTTAAGGTTCGATGGAATGCTCGTAGAGGACCCGAGTTCACCTGGGAGTATGAAGATCAAATGAAGAAGAAATACCCACATTTATTTCCAGAAGATACGTCAACACCTCCAACTGCTTAAAATTTCGGGACGAAATTTATTTAACGGGTAGGTACTGTAGTGACCCGAACTTTTCCATGTTTATATATATATTAAATGAAATTGTTATTTACATGATTAAGTGTTTCCAACATGTTAAACAATCAAACTTGTTAAGACTTGATTAATTGAAATAGGTTTCATATAGACAATTGACCACCCAAGTTGACCGGTGATTCACGAACGTTAAAACTTGTAAAAACCATATGATGACATATATATGGTTATATATATAGTTAACATGATTTTATTATAAGTATGTATCTCATTAGGTATTTTAACAATGAGTTATATACATAAAAATGAGACTATTAATTTAAGAAACTCGAAAACGATATATATAACGATTATCGTTATAACAACGTCTTACTAGGTACATATGAATCATATTAAGATATTGATACACTTGGTTAATTATGTTAAATGATAAGTAAATATATTATTAAGTGTATTAACAATGAAATACATATGTAAAAATAAGACTACTAACTTAATGATTTCGAAACGAGACATATATGTAACGATTATCGTTGTAACGACATTTAACTGTATATATATCATACTAAGATATATTATATATCATAATATCATGATAATATAACAATTTAACATCTCATTTGTTATAATAAATAATGGGTTAACAACATTCAACAAGATCGTTAACCTAAAGGTTTCAAAACAACATTTACATGTAACGACTAACGATGACTTAACGACTCAGTTAAAATGTATATACATGTAGTGTTTTAATATGTATTCATACACTTTTGAAATTCTTCAAGACACTTATCAAAATACTTCTACTTAAAAAAAATGCTTACAATTACATCCTCGTTCAGTTTCATCAACAATTCTACTCGTATGCACCCGTATTCGTACTCGTACAATACACAGCTTTTATATGTATGTACTATTGGTATATACACTCCAATGATCAGCTATTAGCAGCCCATGTGAGTCACCTAACACATGTGGGAACCATAATTTGGCAACTAGCATAAAATATCTCATAAAATTACAAAAATATGAGTAATCATTCATGACTTATTTACATGAAAACAAAATTACATATCCTTTATATCTAATCCATACACCAACGACCAAAAACACCTACAAACACTTTCATTCTTCAATTTTCTTCATCTAATTGATCTCTCTCAAGTTCTATCTTCAAGTTCTAAGTGTTCTTCATAAATTCCAAAAGTTCTAGTTTCATAAAATCAAGAATACTTCCAAGATTGCAAGTTTACTTCCAAGTTTTCTAAATCCATTCCTAGTAATCATCCAAGATCAAGAAACCTTTGTTACTTACAGTAGGTTATCTTTCTAATACAAGGTAATAATCATATTCAAACTTTAATTCAATTTCTATAACTATAACAATCTTATTTCGAGTGGAAATCTTACTTGAAATTGTTTTCGTGTCATGATTCTGCTTCAAGAACTTTCAAGCCATCCAAGGATCCTTTGAAGCTAGATATATTTTTATCATTTCCAGTAGATTTATCCAAGGAACTTGAGGTAGTAATGATGTTCATAACATCATTCTATTCATACATATAAAGCTATCATATTCGTAGGTTTAAACTTGTAATCACTAGAACATAATTTAGTTAATTCTAAATTTGTTCGCAAATAAAAGTTAATCCTTCTAACTTGACTTTTAAAATCAACTAAACACATGTTCTATATCTATATGATATGCTAACTTAATGATTTAAAACCTGGAAACACGAAAAACACTGTAAAATCGGATTTACGCCGTCGTAGTAACACCGCGGGCTGTTTTGGGTTAGTTAATTAAAAACTATGATAAACTTTGATTTAAAAGTTGTTATTCTGGGAAAATGATTTTTATTATGAACATGAAACTATATCCAAAAATTATGGTTAAACTCAAAGTGGAAGTATGTTTTCTAAAATGGTCATCTAGACGTCGTTCTTTCGACTGAAATGACTACCTTTACAAAAATGACTTGTAACTTATTTTTCCGACTATAAACCTATACTTTTTCTATTTAGATTCATAAAATAGAGTTCAATATGAAACCATAGCAATTTGATTCACTCAAAACGGATTTAAAATGAAGAAGTTATGGGTAAAACAAGATTGGATAATTTTTCTCATTTTAGCTACGTGAAAATTGGTAACAAATCTATTCCAACCATAACTTAATCAACTTGTATTGTATATTATGTAATCTTGAGATACCATAGACACGTATACAATATTTCGACCTATCATGTCGACACATCTATATATATTTCGGAACAACCATAGACACTCTATATGTGAATGTTGGAGTTAGCTATACAAGGTTGAGGTTGATTCCAAAATATATATAGTTTGAGTTGTGATCAATACTGAGATACGTATACACTGGGTCGTGGATTGATTCAAGATAATATTTATCGATTTATTTCTGTACATCTAACCGTGGACAACTAGTTGTAGGTTACTAACGAGGACAGCTGACTTAATAAACTTAAAACATCAAAATATATTAAAAGTGTTATAAATATATTTTGAACATACTTTGATATATATGTATATATTGTTATAGGTTCGTGAATTAACCAGTGGCCAAGTCTTACTTCCCGACGAAGTAAAAATCTGTGAAAGTGAGTTATAGTCTCACTTTTAAAATCTAATATTTTTGGGATGAGAATACATGCAGGTTTTATAAATGATTTACAAAATAGACACAAGTACTTGAAACTACATTCTATGGTTGAATTATCGAAATCGAATATGCCCCTTTTTATTAAGTCTGGTAATCTAAGAATTAGGGAACAGACACCCTAATTGACGCGAATCCTAAAGATAGATCTATTGGGCCTAACAAACCCCATCCAAAGTACCGGATGCTTTAGTACTTCGAAATTTATATCATATCCGAAGGGTGTCCCGGAATGATGGGGATATTCTTATATATGCATCTTGTTAATGTCGGTTACCAGGTGTTCACCATATGAATGATTTTTATCTCTATGTATGGGATGTGTATTGAAATATGAAATCTTGTGGTCTATTGTTACGATTTGATATATATAGGTTAAACCTATAACTCACCAACATTTTTGTTGACGTTTAAAGCATGTTTATTCTCAGGTGAATACTAAGAGCTTCCGCTGTTGCATACTAAAATAAGGACAAGATTTGGAGTCCATGTTTGTATGATATTGTGTAAAAACTGCATTCAAGAAACTGATTTCGATGTAACATATTTGTATTGTAAACCATTATGTAATGGTCGTGTGTAAACAGGATATTTTAGATTATCATTATTTGATAATCTACGTAAAGCTTCTTAAACCTTTATTTATGAAATAAAGGTTATGGTTTGTTTTAAAAATGAATGCAGTCTTTGAAAAACGTCTCATATAGAGGTCAAAACCTCGCAACGAAATCAATTAATATGGAACGTTTTTAATCAATAAGAACGGGACATTTCAGATAACCCGGGCATTTCAATGATGATGAAATGGACATCAACAAGGTATGTATATGTTTATCTTCAGGGGGCGTTTCCGAGGAACCGACAAGCTACAAGGAAGCCAAAGATTCTCCAGATTAGAGAATAGCAATGCAAGAAGAGAATGGTGCATTGGAGAAGATTGAAACATGGGAGTTTGATAAGAAGCCGGAAGCAAATAATCTGGTTACTTGTAAGTGGGCTAACCTCTTGAAAAAGAACTCATATGGAACCATCAATAGGTTCAAGGCTCGGTTTAATGATGATCTTTCGGTTCATTGTAAAATGAAGAATCTGGGGGAGATTGGTTGTTTTCTAGGGGTGAAAACGGGTAAGCTAGAAGACGGATTTTTAATCTCTAACAAGAGTTATGCAAGGGGTATCTTGGAGCATTCCAACATGGGGGAGTCAAAACACATGATTACTTTGGAACCAAACCTAAAGCAAGAGAAAGATTGTGAAAAGGAGCCAAAAGAGTTTACTTGGTTAAAGGGATTGATTGGTGATATACTTCAACAAGTATATGGTGTTGTCAAATTGAATTGTGACAACGGAAGTGCAATCAAGGTAGTTTCGAATTCTATTTTTTGTTCACGTGTTAAGCATATAGAAATGCTTTGTTGGTTTATTCGTGAAAAGGTTCGTAACGGGGATATAAAGCTCACAAATGTAAAGATGGATGATGACTTTACTAAAGCTTTGATGAAGCCCAAGTTTATGGAGTTTCGAGAGGCGTTGGGAATTGTTGATTGGGAGTTTGCACTAAGGGGGAGTGTTAAAATATTGGTACAAACTCAAAGTGTCACTAAAAGTGCACCTCAAAGTGCCACTAAAAATCAACCTATGTATTGAACGAATTTTGCAGATTTCGGTAAACGTGAAACAAAGAGATGTGGCACATCTATTCATAGATGCGGCACATCTATGCACCAAAATGTACTGAAGGTTTTAAATGCGGCATTTCAAAGGGATACGGCGCACCACCACAAAGAGATGCGGCGCATCTCTAAGTGATGCGGCGCATCACTAGCAGATCAGCAGATATGGACAGGCTGTTAAAGTTAACCCGATTTCTTTTGATTATTTTGGTGTATTGCTTTCTTATTGGCATACTTTTGCCCATGTTATGTGATTTATTTTCACATGTGTGTTAGGTGTCATCTAGCTTTAATAGGTGGCTTATATGTGTGTCTAATCATTGTATTTGTGCTTGATCTAGTATTTAAGCAAGTGTAGTTGTAACCATTTGAATAAGGTAAACCATTTACAATACACATTTAGTTTGCACATTCCAAGTTCATATTTTGTTTACTACACTTCTATTCTAGCAAGTTATTTGTTGTCATATGGTATCAAGAGCTTGGTTATAAACTTGGTTATAAGTTTAGTCCTAAGTTAAACTTTGTGTGCAATTACTCAAAGTGTAAACTAGTTTCTTGCTAATCAAAAATGGAAGTCTCAAATGTAAACAATGGAGGTATGTTCAATGGTATGGAGAGACTTGTAGGCAACAACTACAAGTATTGGAAGATGTGTATGGAGGCTTACCTTCAAGGTCAAGACCTATGGGAACTTGTGGCTGGAAGTGATGTCGTTATTCCCATAGAAACTCTTGATCATGGTGAATCACGAAGGAAATGGAAGATAAAGTGTGGGAAGGCTCTCTTTGCATTGAGGACATCAATTAGCAAAGAGTGCATAGAACACGTTCGTGATATAAGTTCGCCAAAGGAAGTGTGGGACACTCTTGAAAAACTCTTCACAAGGAAGAACACCGCAAGGTTGCAATTCCTAGAAAATGAGTTAGCAATTTCAAGACAAGAAGGAATGACAATTTCTGAATATTTCTTGTGGGTCAAAAGCATTTGTGCAGAAATTTCAGAGATTGATGATAAAGAGAAGATTAGTGAATCTCGTTTGCGTCGGTATTTGATTCGTGGGTTGAAGAAGGAGTATGTCCCGTTTATAACCTCTATTCAAGGATGGGCTACTCAACCTTCGGTTGAAGAATTAGAAAATCTTCTCACTAATCAAGAAGCTTTGGCTAAGCAAATGGCCAAGAGTTTTGAGTCCGATGCGGTTTTGTTCTCGAAAGGAAAGAACAAGAAGAAGGTTTCATCCAACAAAGACGACAAGGAAGCTTCATTCTGCAAGAAGAATGAAGAGGAGGAAGAGTCGTCAAGTGATAATGATAGTGAATACAAAGGAAGGAAACCTCCTACATGTTACAAATGTGGAAAGGTTGGTCATATTAAGAGATTTTGTCATTCAAAAGTCATAAAAGCAAACGTGGCTTGCACAAGCAACGATGATGACGTGAAATGGGAGCAATGTTTTACCGCTGACACGGTTATGAAGACGAATCAATGTGATTTTGATTTGGGTAGATCTCGTTGTATGACCGGTGATGAAACTATCCTTTGTGATAAGGAAATTGTTGATGGTGTTCTTTTCGCAAATAAAAAGAAGGATTTTATTATTGATGAAAGTTGGGAGCATTGTCTTTCGATAGAAGTTGATGATTCGGTTGGAACTTCTCATGGTGAAAACTCTTCACAAATTTCAGAATCAAGGAGTTATGATGCTGAAAATGGAGAAGCATGTGACAAATCGGAGGAAAGGAAATCAATAAAGGAGAAAAGACAACCCGAGCATTTCAATGATGATGAGATGGACATCAACAAGGTATGTATATGTTTATCTTCCGGGGGCGTTTTCGAGGAACCGACAAGTTACAAGGAAGCCAAAGATTCTCCGGATTGGAGAATAGCAATGCAAGAAGAGAATGGTGCATTGGAGAAGATTGAAACATGGGAGTTTGATAAGAAGCCGGAAGCAAATAATCTGGTTACTTGTAAGTGGGCTAACCTCTTGAAAAAGAACTCATATGGAACCATCAATAGGTTCAAGGCTCGGTTTAATGATGATCTTTCGGTTCATTGTAAAATGAAGAATCTGGGGGAGATTGGTTGTCTTCTAGGGGTGGAAACCGGTAAGCTAGAAGACGGATTTTTAATCTCTAACAAGGGTTATGCAAGGGGTATCTTGGAGCATTCCAACATGGGGGAGTCAAAACACATGATTACTTTGGAACCAAACCTCAAGCAAGAGAAAGATTGTGAAAAAGAGCCAAATTGTGAAAAGGAGCCAAAAGAGTTTACTTGGTTAAAGGGATTGATTGGTGATATACTTCAACAAGTATATGGTGTAGCGACCCGGCAAAATCGTCATTGACGGTGCCGCTAACTTAGGTCCCGTTACGTGGTCGTAGTCCCTATATGAGACTCGTTTGACCAAAATTATGTCGCATTCATTTGAAAGTACAAGATTTGCAAAGTTTAGTTTACCAAACGGATCGACAACAAGTTTAAGTTTACAAAAGTAGTAATGTAAAAATGAAATAACTTGCGACATAATTAGTTGAAAATCACAGTTGCTATAAATAGTGTAAGTATGTAAACAATATGTTTGAATCCAAATGTGCTATCACTAGCGTATGTATGTATGTATCTTGACTCCAAGCAAATAATCAGAGTGTATGCATGTATGCTTGACCCCAAGCAAGTATGAGTGAATGCGGAAGCATATATCAAATAGCCAAGTATGAACCTGAGAAACATATAGAAAACTGTCAACGAAAAATGTTGGTGAAATCATAGGTGTTTGTAAACGTTGTTTTTGAACCACAAGATTTTGTATTTCCATAACATTGATTATCTAAATCGTTTGCATTCCAAAAGTTTGTTCGCGAGCACCCAATTATCAAGACTTAACGTTTCCTTCCATAGAACCCCATCACAATAGTGTTAGAACATACACTGTTTCTCGAAAATATATTTCATCCGTAGACGGTAGCGAACCGTCCGTAATGAGGGTTTGTCAAACCCGTATGGCCACACAATATAAGTTCTCGCTTACACCCTGCAAGTGTAACTAATGATAATCGAATTGAGGATTTTTGTTCTAACTCGCTGTGGAATGTTTGTTTCATCGTACTTGTGTTCAAAGTATAAAAGTAAGTAGTACAAAATGTAACAAAGTATATGTTTCTCAGCCCACAATTTAAAAGCATAAAAAGTTGTTGAAAAGGTGGGACTATGATCTCACCTCGAGTGCACGAGTATAAATGTACTTCACAAAGTAAACGTGTGCATGAAAGTTGCTTAGCCTTGACCTAAACAAGTAAGTTATATCAATTGACCGGTTACGACACAAGGTCTGGCGAAATGTGTTCAATTAGTCCTATGGCTCGTTACGACTCGAATATATAGCATGTGAATCACGTTGTCAAGTTTCATGCAAGAATCAAGTATGAAACAAGATTAGAACGATTGCATAAGTGTTTTGTTAAGTTTGACTAAAAGTCAAACTTGGTCAAAGTTAACGAAAAAGTCAACGGGGTCGGGTCGGGTCCCGAACTATTTTTCTGGGCTTAGAAGTCATGTATAAGCATGTTGTCCAAGTTTCATGTTGATCGGGGGTACGTAGCATACTTAGAATTAAGCGAAAATTGACGTTTTTGGGCAGTCTACCTCAGATGCGCCGCATCTGAGGCAGATGCGCCGCATCTGCAGCTGTATCAGCAAATTCTGGGGCAGTTTTCACTTATACGATTTCAACTTCAAACGATCATAACTTTTGACTCGTTAACATTCAAAACACGTATCTTATATCGTTGGAAAGGTAATTTAAAGAGGAATACAACTTAACACATTTCATGAATCAAATCCATCACTAAAAATAATGAAATCCTCATCAAATGATCATTAAACGTTCAAAATCAAAGTTTCAAGTTCACAAAACGCATTTCTTGACTCGGGAATCCAATTTACACATACGATACATCGTTTTGAAGGTAATGAAACATACAATACAATTAAACACTTACTAACAACATTAACAAGCATTCAATGCATCAAAATCCCGTTTTAAAGTTCATCAAACCCTAATCAAAATCATGAATTCAACAATTTTGTAAATGAAGCTTTTCTAAATCAACCTACACATCAAAATGAAGCTAATGATGCTAGTAACACATTTAATACATGAACTTTAACATTTAAACAACATTTAATCATCCAAAATTAAAGATTAAGTACACTCATTTCAAATGTTCAAACTAGTTACTCAAGACAACAAATCGAGCAAGTAACTCATATATTCATGCTAGACACGAGCCATAGACACTAACTAACACCATTTCAAGTATATAAAACGAATTTAGAGAATTCTAGTGTTTTAGAAACCTTACCCCAAGCTATGAAATTTGTACCAAATCGAAGAGGATGAAGAGGGGATTTCAAATATGTAATTTGTTTTGTTGTAAGCCTCCTAGATCGAATTTAGATGATGATTTAGTGAAGTTGGGAGAAATGGAGTTCTTGAGCTAGAGAGAAAAAGGAGGTGAAGATGGATGGAAATGAATGGATGAGAATGGTGGGTTGACTAGTTGACCTAGTCAACTAGTTTGCCCACTTGACAACTTCGGTCCCTCAAGTTTCAAAGCGGGTGCGGGAATTAACCAAACGAATTATTTTAAAAACACTAGAGTAATCGAGAGATGTTATAATTAAATAACAGGAATATTAAGAACGTTAGTCAACGGAAAATACGATTTTTAAATAACGAAAGGTATTATTTAAAAAAAAAAGACGGTGTTAAAAATAAATTTAACGAAAAAATGCGGGATGTTACATTACCTACACCTTAAAAGAAATTTCGTCCCGAAATTTGGTTGGAAGTAGTAGTCGTTGTTTATTCCTCGAGATCTTGCGTTGTCAATTCTATGAATAAGTAAAGGTACTTCCTTGGGTGTTTCAACGAACTTTGACAGTCGGGATTTTTCGTCGTTTCAGAGTTTGGTTTCATGATTCAAAATTTTAACCGGTTCTCCTAGGAAGTGAAGTTTGTCATCTATAGGAAGTTCATCAAAAGGATAACAAGTTCTTGTTCCGCTAGACACGTCTTTAAGTTTGATACGTAGGATGTTGGACGAGCGAAGAATCAAATGAATCGAAAAATATAAACGGCTAGCAACGGGTCCAAAACGCCCCAAGATTTCAAAAGGATCAAAGTATCGCAAATTTAGCTTTCTACGTTTCCCGAAACGGATTACACCTTTTCAAGGTGCGACTTTTAACGTTACGCGGTTACCCACTTGGAATTTGAAATGTTTACGTCTAACATCGGTGTAGCACTTTTGGCGACTACGGGCCGTATTGAGCCTTTCTTGGATTTGAATAATTTTTCGGTTGTTTCATGAATGAGTTCGGGTCCGGTGGTTTGCTTGTCACCTACTTCGGTTCAACGATTAAGAAAATGACAATTGCGGCTATATGAGTTTTCGGAAGGTGTGGCGTTAATACTCGTGTGATAATTATCGTTGTAAGAGAATTCGGTTAAAGGCAAAGAATTTTCCCAAGTATATTTGAAGTCGATAACACAAATTCGTATTATGGTTCCCCAGGTTCAAATCGTACATTTGCTTTATTCGTCGATGCGTGGATGACACGCAGTACTTATGTCTAAACGTGGTCCCGCGGCTTTTTGTAAGGCACTCTGAAATCTAGAAGTGAAACGAGGATCTCGATCCGAAACGAGGTACAGTTCTTTTAAGATACATTTGAATAAGCTTATTAGGACCTGAAAACGTTTGTTAGAAAAAGTTTCTGTTTTCTCAAGAATTTCGCGTCGCGGAAGATTTATCGGTTTTCGAAAACATTCGTTAGGACTATTCACCCTGCAGTGAATACTAGTATAACGTGAAGAGTCTCTCTCAATTGAGAATGTAGAATAAAGATTTCCTTATACGGAAGTACGAGTGTAATGCAAGAGAAGTTTCCACCTCGATGTGAGCATACCAAACAGTTTGTAGTTCGTCGATAAAACTGTGCGAAAACGAGATAGTATACACGTGTAACATACGTCTGATGTTGAAAGAATTTTCCATTCATTTTGAAGCATAAATATGGTTCGACAATAATCGAAGATGTGTCCCGGGTATGGTTGTTATCAGTATTCTCGGAGTTTTCGGATGTTCAAACAAGAAAAATGAAGTCATGTACATGGCACATGGTGGTGATTAGGTTGATCGAGTCCAATCACCATCACGAGTCATTAGAACTTTGGTATGACTTACCGTAATATAACCACGTTGATCGAGTGTCGTTATATTACGCTAACTCATACCTCCATTCCCACATCACTCCATAGATTCAAGTTCGTATAATAGTGAAATTTTAAAATGAACAAAGTGTAACGATGTCTCTAACGTGACTCGTATTGAATCGAAAGAATTAGCGCAACTCTAAAGAAGCGTTCCCCGAGGGAAGTGTATAAATGATTGTTCATGTCAATGCGATTCAAGTCAAACAATAATGTATTCCGGTACGAGAAGTGTAACGAATCATGATAACGAATAGTACTCAACCGTAGCGATAAATAGTGATGACGATACTCACCTAGAGTAGTGATGGTAGTAACAAGAAATAGTAGATAATAAGAAACACTGGTGGGAAACCGATAGTAAGTTGAAACGGTGGCGAATAACAATCCGGGAGACAGAGTTCCCGAACAAGTGTGACTAATGAAGTCGTCGTCATCCATACGCGTATGAATCATGAATTTACGCATGTTACCAGAAAGTTGCAGAATACGAGTTCGTATGATGAAAACTTGGTACCATTAAAAAGTTTGCCTAAGAATGATTCAAGTATAATGCACAAGTAGTCAAGTAAGTGCTGTCTATAGCAAATGTATGTCAGAATGCAATGATTAACTATCCGGTTGTAGTCTAGATTCACTAATGCGTCCTAACGACTCTGTCAGACACACTAATGCACATCCTAGTTCCCTACAACCAACGCTCTGATACCATCTGTAGCGACCCGGCAAAATCGTCATTGACGGTGCCGCTAACTTAGGTCCCGTTACGTGGTCGTAGTCCCTATATGAGACTCGTTTGACCAAAATTATGTCGCATTCATTTGAAAGTACAAGATTTGCAAAGTTTAGTTTACCAAACGGATCGACAACAAGTTTAAGTTTACAAAAGTAGTAATGTAAAAATGAAATAACTTGCGACATAATTAGTTGAAAATCACAGTTGCTATAAATAGCGTAAGTATGTAAACAATATGTTTGAATCCAAAGGTGCTATCACTAGCGTATGTATGTATGTATGTATCTTGACTCCAAGCAAATAATCAGAGTGTATGCATGTATGCTTGACCCCAAGCAAGTATGAGTGAATGCGGAAGCATATATCAAATAGCCAAGTATGAACCTGAGAAACATATAGAAAACTGTCAACGAAAAACGTTGGTGAAATCATAGGTGTTTGTAAACGTTGTTTTTGAACCACAAGATTTTGTATTTCCATAACATTGATTATCTAAATCGTTTGCATTCCAAAAGTTTGTTCGCGAGCACCCAATTATCAAGACTTAACGTTTCCTTCCATAGAACCCCATCACAATAGTGTTAGAACATACACTATTTCTCGAAAATATATTTCATCCGTAGACGGTAGCGAACCGTCCGTAATGAGGGTTTGTCAAACCCGTATGGCCACACAATATAAGTTCTCGCTTACACCCTGCAAATGTAACTAATGATAATCGAATTGAGAATTTTTGTTCTAACTCGCTGTGGAATGTTTGTTTCATCGTACTTGTGTTCAAAGTATAAAAGTAAGTAGTACAAAATGTAACAAAGTATATGTTTCTCAGCCCACAATTTAAAAGCATAAAAAGTTGTTGAAAAGGTGGGACTATGATCTCACCTCGAGTGCACGAGTATAAATGTACTTCACAAAGTAAACGTGTGCATGAAAGTTGCTTAGCCTTGACCTAAACAAGTAAGTTATATCAATTGACCGGTTACGACACAAGGTCTGGCGAAATGTGTTCAATTGGTCCTATGGCTCGTTACGACTCGAATATATAGCATGTGAATCACGTTGTCAAGTTTCATGCAAGAATCAAGTATGAAACAAGATTAGAACGATTGCATAAGTGTTTTGTTAAGTTTGACTAAAAGTCAAACTTGGTCAAAGTCAACAAAAAAGTCAACGGGATCGGGTCGGGTCCCGAACTATTTTTCTGGGCTTAGAAGTCATGTATAAGCATGTTGTCCAAGTTTCATGTTGATCGGGGGTGCGTAGCATACTTAGAATTAAGCGAAAATTGATGTTTTTGGGCAGTCTACCTCAGATGCGCCGCATCTGAGGCAGATGCGCCGCATCTGCAGCTGTATCAGCAAATTCTGGGGCAGTTTTCACTTATACGATTTCAACTTCAAACGATCATAACTTTTGACTCGTTAACATTCAAAACACGTATCTTATATCGTTGGAAAGGTAATTTAAAGAGGAATACAACTAAACACATTTCATGAATCAAATCCATCACTAACAACAATGAAATCCTCATCAAATGATCATTAAACGTTCAAAATCAAAGTTTCAAGTTCACAAAACGCATTTCTTGACTCGGGAATCCAATTTACACATACGATACATCGTTTTGAAGGTAATGAAACATACAATACAATTAAACACTTACTAACAACATTAACAAGCATTCAATGCATCAAAATCCCGTTTTAAAGTTCATCAAACCCTAACCAAAATCATGAATTCAACAATTTTGTAAATGAAGCTTTTCTAAATCAACCTACACATCAAAATGAAGCTAATGATGCTAGTAACACATTTAATACATGAACTTTAACATTTAAACAACATTTAATCATCCAAAATTAAAGATTAAGTACACCCATTTCAAATGTTCAAACTAGTTACTCAAGACAACAAATCGAGCAAGTAACTCATATATTCATGCTAGACACGAGCCATAGACACTAACTAACACCATTTCAAGTATATAAAACGAATTTAGAGAAATCTAGTGTTTTTAGAAACCTTACCCCAAGCTATGAAATTTGTACCAAATCGAAGAGGATGAAGAGGGGATTTCAAATATGTAATTTGTTTTGTTGTAAGCCTCCTAGATCGAATTTAGATGATGATTTAGTGAAGTTGGGAGAAATGGAGTTCTTGAGCTAGAGAGAAAAAGGAGGTGAAGATGGATGGAAATGAATGGATGAGAATGGTGGGTTGACTAGTTGACCTAGTCAACTAGTTTGCCCACTTGACAACTTCGGTCCCTCAAGTTTCAAAGCGGGTGCGGGAATTAACCAAACGAATTATTTTAAAAACGCTAGAGTAACCGAGAGATGTTATAATTAAATAACATGAATATTAAGAACGTTAGTCAACGGAAAATACGATTTTTAAATCACGAAAGGTATTATTTAAAAAAAAAGACGGTGTTAAAAATAAATTTAACGAAAAAACGCGGGATGTTACATATGGTGTTGTCAAATTGAATTGTGACAACGGAAGTGCAATCAAGGTAGCTTCGAATTCTATTTTTTGTTCACGTGTTAAGCATATAGAAATGCTTTGTTGGTTTATTCGTGAAAAGGTTCGTAACGGGGATATAAAGCTCACCAATGTAAAGACGGATGATGACTTTACTAAAGCTTTGATGAAGACCAAGTTTATGGAGTTTCGAGAGGCGTTGGGAATTGTTGATTGGGAGTTTGTACCAAGGGGGAGTGTTAAAATATTGGTACAAACTCAAAGTGTCACTAAAAGTGCACCTCAAAGTGCCACTAAAAATCAACCTATGTATTGTACGAATTTTGCAGATTTCGGTAAACGTGAAACAAAGAGATGTGGCGCATCTCTTCATAGATGCGGCGCATCTATGCACCAAAATGTGCCGAAGGTTTTAAATGCGGCATTTCAAAGGGATACGGCGCACCACCACAAAGAGATGCGGCGCATCACTAGCAGATCAGCAGATCTGGACAGGCTGTTAAAGTTAACCCGATTTCTTTTGATTATTTTGGTGTATTGCTTTCTTGTTGGCATACTTTTGCCCATGTTATGTGATTTATTTTCACATGTGTGTTAGGTGTCATCTAGCTTTAATAGGTGGCTTATATGTGTGTTTAATCATTGTGTTTGTGCTTGATCTAGTATTTAAGCAAGTGTAGTTGTAACCATTTGAATAAGGTAAATCATTTATAATACACATTTATTTTGCACATTCCAAGTTCATATTTTGTTTACTACACTTCTATTCTAGCAAGTTATTTGTTGTCATAATTATCATTGGATTTTTTCTACTAATGTGTAAATGATGGAGAAAATACTACTAATATTTAACCTCTGCAAAACACCATCAAGCTGTCCAACAATGATTCGAATCAACTTGACTCAAAAGAATTGTAATAAAGGAAAGAAAATATCAACTGAAACTCAAGGAACTACATTAGCTATAACAAAATAAAGGTCAATTACAAATTTATATTACAACTGACACATTTATCTGATGAGTGAGACTCTTCCATATATAAAATCGAACGAATATATAGTTATGGATAAAGAAACATACAGTAACCAACATTAAAATACAAAATAACAAATGCTTTGAGGGCAATTAAACAATAATCGAACACATATATAATTATGGATAAAGAAACATACAATAACCCAAAAACATTAACATTAACATTGACAAACTAACAAACACTTCGAGGGCATTTGAACATAATAATGATAACATAAAAATGGTACTTGCATTTCTTCAATCTAAAAAACATACATAAGATAATAAACCGCAGTTAAATCAAAAGCATCAAATTGGTACATGTAATTATTCAAATATATATTCGCCCAATGACTCTGTAAATGTAAAATGAAAGGAGAAAAAAGATGGTGACTTGAGAGAATAACAAAATTGAAGAGAGAGAGAGAGAGAGAGAGAGAGAGAGAGAGAGAGAGAGAGAGAGAGAGAGAGAGAGAGAGAGAGAGAGAGAGAGAGAGAGAGAGAGAGAAATGGTTATTGGAGAAAATTGGAGAATATTGAGAAGATGGAGAAGAGATGTAAGTAATAAGCTTGATAGACATGGAGTGAAAAAAACGGATGACGATTTTTTTTTTGGGGGCTAAAAAAATGAAAACTCGTAAAGAAACTCAAAAAGAACAAAGATGTGGTCGGATGAGGCTCGAACATAAAAAGATACAAAGAAAACTATCGGCTAAACTACCTATAAACGAGCCTCATCCGCCAAAACCAAAAACAAACTAAAAACCGAGAACAACAAAAATACTACCACCAATTCCAACCACTTAAACCAAGCGAAAAATACAGTAGAACGAATACACTACTAACGACCAAACAAACAAAAGACTACCACAACGTATGAGACTACCTTTTTCAGATTGTCGTTGATAGTCTCCCTTCGAATAATTTTGCCTGACCGATTTTCAATCTTAAAAGAAAGTATGTTGGAGGGCCCGTCACCACTACATGTTACCGATGAAGAAGAAGCTCTTGTTAAGATGGTACCAAGCAAGACAAGAACCATTACACGAATCATCGAAACAAGCGCAATACTTGACTACGGATTTTTTCGGCTTGCAATGATTCAACTTCGTAGCACCAACACACTTAAAGGAGACCTTGTGCTCACGGGAAATCTCCAAGATTTAACACACTTCTTCTCGCATTTTATACCATAGCACGGGCACGCAAAGGGTCCGTCTTCCAAGGACTTACCCGCACAATTGGACACTAAACTGTTATCAACGACCTTAGTAACCACAAGTGAAACATTTTCTGAAAACCCAACATTAACTTTAACCTTTAATATTAATGAATTTAACCTATTCACTATAACAGAGTCACTAACTAGATCCTTTACTTTTAATGAATCAAACATATTCACATTAACAGCGACACTAGCATGCTCCTTTATATCTAATGAATCAAAGTCATTCACATTTAAAGAGTCACTATCCTTCACCTCAGTAACACATTCTCTGCGTCCCATCTTCTTCTTAATTTGGTCGAAATTTGTGGCTCCTCCATTAGATGATAACTTAACCGAAACATATCTAGGTTGATTCGACTCAAGCTTATTCAGAACCGCCTCATCCGAAGATCCAAAAACCAACGCAAAAGGTGTAGTCTTATGTTGACAACTACAACCCGAAACAGGATCGTGTATTTCATCAACCGAAGAAGGTCACCTCAACTTTTTCCTTACTTCGCCTATATGATTATCACACACCTTCTTTTGTTGCTCACAATTTACATGCGCAGCTCCACACCTAAACCCGTCATCAACCATCCGGCCCAGTGGCGGAACTTGAAATTTATGAGTATGAGGGCGAACATTAATTTTTTTTTTTTTCAAGTGTAGTTCTTAACAAAAATAAACATCATCATATTCATATATTATGATAAAAAGAATTACAACTCGGCTCGATGACCTTTGAGCATTTTAAATTCATCGATAACAGATTCTGAATCAACCTTTTCAGCAATTTCTCGTTCGATAAAAACAACCAAATTATCCGCTAGAAAGTCATCGGACATCTTGTTGCGAAGCCGGGTCTTGCATATTTTCATCCCAGAAAATGCTCTTTCGGTTGTAGCGGTTGAAACGGGAAGCGTTAAGATCAAGCGAATTAACCTGTCCAGCATATTATAGTTCTCGTGTTTCCCAGTTTCCACAAGACCTTTACATAGTTCGACAAGAGTTGATGCACCACTAAGCTTAGGGTTCCTTGGCATCTCAATATTGAACAGCTCCTACTCATATTTCAGTCGGTTCCTCTCATGCTCTGTAAAATCTACAGGATAGTATTTATCAACAAGAGAACAAAGATTATCAACATTTAACTCTTTCAAAACTTTGTTTGGAACTAAAGTGGAGCTAAGAGTTAATAACTCCATGGCTTGATCATTTAATATATTGTTTAGCTCTAACAACTGTTTGTCAAGCGTGCTAATAAAGACATCTACCCGATAATAATGTTCAAAAGTAACATGATTATCTTGTAGACGAAGGCGATATCGACCGGACCTGTATGGAGCACTCAAATCAGGAATATCTACTTCGTGTTTCTCACATAATATTTTTACTCGTGAAAGTAAGGATTCCCATCGTGTTTCTCACATAATATTTTTACTCGTGAAAGTAAGGATTCCCATCCATTATTTCTCAACTCATTAAAATATTCCTTCGTTGCTGCAACTAGATCCATGGCATTGATAATATCTTGAGATTTCTTTTGTAAAGCTTGGGAAAGAAATTCAGTCTTCCCCAATATTTCCTTCATCAAGTGTAAAATCAATACGAACTCAAATGATGTTGTATAACAGTAAGCTGTATCAGCATCTCCGCGTTGATGAGAACAAGATCCTTCATCAATTATTCCTTTAAGAACAACACGGGTAGCATTAAACATCGCAAGCAAACTGCAAACTGGAGAATAATGGGAACCCCAACTAGTATCGCCTGCTCTTTTTAAGGTCCCAGCCTGATTAGCTCCTTTAACCGTTTCAATTTCACCAAGTTCCAACAAACGTTCAGTTTCAATAGCCTTTGCCTTTTGCAATTCATCATGACGTTTACTAGATGCACATATCACATTTATGAGAAAAGTTAGCTTCTCGAAGAATTGGTGAACTGGGATAACTTCTCTCGAGGCTGCAACTAAAGCAAGTTGTAATCTGTGAGCAAAACAGTGGACATAGTATGCATAAGGACAATCTTTAAGAACAAGAGCTTTTAATCTATTCTATTCACCTCTCATGTTACTAACTCCATCATAACTTTGACCTCGTATTTTACTAGTGTCAAACTCATAATGTGAAAGTCGTTCCCATAAACTTTTTTAAGAGTTTTTGCTGATGTATCTTAAACGTGCACCAAATCAAAGAACCTTTCAATTAATTGCCCATTTGTATCAACGAATCTTAAAACAATGGCCATTTGCTCTTTCTTAGATTCATCACGTGACTCGTCAATCTTGACACAAAAGTAAGAATCTCCAACTTCACAACGAATATGTTTTCGAACTTTGTTGGCAATTATATTTAAAAGTTTTTATTGAATCAACCCCGAAGTGTACCTTGAATTATAAGGAGCATTCTCCAACACAACCTTGGCAACATCATCATTATAAGAAGCTAAAAGTTTCAAAAGTTCAAGAAAATTACCACGATTGCTTGAATTAGCTGATTCATCGTGCCCTCGAAAAGCACAAGCTTAAAATGTCAACCAACGGACAATATCAATTGAAGCTTTAAGTCGTAGACGAATACTTAAGGCCACCTCTGAACGTTGCTTCTCAAAGATATTTTCAATATGTCCAGCTTGATTCAATAAATTTTCACTAGATATTAAGGCTTTTTTATGTTGTGAACAATTCATATGCTTAAGAAATGCACATCTATTTCCATCATTAACTTTTTTCCATTTATCAAATCCTTTAACAATAAAAGTACCATCACCTATTCGTACTGCGGGTTTGTCACAAAATAAGTAACAAAGAAAGCAATCTTTTGTTGGAGAATAATCTAACCAACTAGAAAATTTAGCAAACCAAGAGTATCGAAACCTACGAGGATTAGTTGATGTACCTTTAGTAGGATACTCGTCCAAACTAATCTGATAAGGTCCTTGACTCAAATAAAATCTTCTTACGTGTTCTCGTTTATCAGCCGGATAACTCCATATTTGTTCTCGCTTCCCGGGATCTCTTTCAAAAAAATTAGGGTCCACTTCTTTATTCGGCCTAGAAGATTCAAAAACTTGTGGCTCTTGTTGATTTTTTTCAAGAGAACCATAGATGATACAACAACGTTTGTTGTATCATCTATGGTTCTCTTGAAAAAAGAAGTAATAGATTTTTGTTTATTCATAATATGGAATCCTGCATTTATAGATATATAATTATATTAATATTAAATTGTGAACTTGCGGGCATAGCACAACGGTTCTCCTCATGCACTTTGTGTCATGAGATAGGGAGAGGTCATGAGTTCGATCCTTAGGGATGAAATGATTTTCTTTAAACATACCTTAATTTATTTATTTTGGGGTTCTTCAATGTTGACAATTGACAAGCAAGTGAAAAAGATTTGTAATTTGTAAATTGGCAAGCAAGTAGGACACTAGGACAACGACAACACCTTTTCTTTTAAAGATAGTGTAAAAAAAAAAAGGCAGTCAGAAGAGAGAGTATTGGGACAATGGGGACGGTTGAATTCTCAAAGAGGGAAATCAAATATTCAATTTTAGGAGGACTAATAAACTATATATATATATATATATATATATATATATATATATATATATATATATATATATATATATATATTTTTTTTTTTTTGCCCTTTCAATATAACTAGTTGTGGAGCTCTCGCTTCGCGCCGGGGGCTCCGTTTTGAATGCGAGTTAAAAAAAAAGTCTTGATCTATTTTGTAAAAAAAAAAAATTTCGACATCTAACATTGAAGGGTTGTTCCTTTTGTGAAAGTTGCTTCTTTGAGCGTTCGGGTTTTATTTAAAAAAAAAAAGTTAGTAAAGTGGGGGTTCGATTTGTATTTTAATAAAAGTTAGGGGGTTAAGTTTGTGAAATTTGAAAAAAATATACGTATAAAAGTTAGGGGGTTAAGTTTGTGAAAATTGAATATTAGTAAAAAAAAAAAAAAAAAAAAAGTTAGTAAAGTGGGGGTTCGATTTGTATTTTAATAAAAGTTAGGGGGTTAAGTTTAAAAAAAAGTTAGTAAAGTGGGGGTTCGATTTGTATTTTAATAAAAGTTAGGGGGTTAAGTTTGTGAAATTTGGAAAAAAATATACGTATAAAGTGGGGGTGCGTTTTGTATTTTAATAAGAGTATAAAGTGGGGGTGCGATTTGTATTTTAATAAAAGTTGGGGGGTTAAGTTTGCGGAAAGTGGAAAAGGAATAGTACTATTCATTTGGCCTTTGTTTTTAGATATAGGTATATAATAAAAGTATAGCTCTGACCAAATAATTTAGGATGACTATAGCCCTCTCTTGTCTCTAGAAAGGTCCGCCATTGATCGGGCCCTCGACACCACAAAACGATTAGTGGAAACCAACAAACCAAGATCAAACGAGTAAAAAATGAAACGATCCACCTTTGACGTATTCGAGAGCTCATATTCACAAACGTCAACTCTAGAACAATACGTATCCTCCACATCCGCCACAACTATCTCATGAACGTGTTTAACAGCAGTAGTCTTAATGAACGCAAAAAATGAACCAACGCTATCCAAATCCAAAGACGACTTAGCCTCGGTGATTACCTCACCGAACAACTCAGCAACATCAAATTGTAAGTGTGATAAAAAAACATTAAATTTCAAACTATCTTTTAAACATTTTAACTTTAAAAATGAACTTTTTAATACATACTCAATTTTTATATACTCGAACACAAGCATGGAAGTTTATGTCTTGTGAATTAGGTACAAAGTCATCAAATAAATAAAATTTAATTAATTTAAGTCAATAAGAATATAACTTCTTGTACAAGCTTTTATTATATCAACTAGTTTATAACCCGCGAATTCGCGGGATTATGTAACTAAAGTTTTTCCATATTTATAGATGCAAATAATTATGTCAATCCTTGTTAGTTATGGATGCTTACGTCACTTGAATTGGAGTTGCAACGCTTTATGTGAGAAATTAAAATCATAACATTTTGCAGGATAATATGGGATAATTTAGAAGTATTAACCAAACAATGTTATTGATGTACATATATGATTAACATTTTGCTACTTCAATTACATTTGACTAATTGAAGTCAACTTTTAAAATCACAAAATCTTTACTGATTTAGTATGCTATCCACTTTACTCAACACGTATGATTGTTGAGACTCACTTTCGTCTGAAATAGTCATGCCATCTTGCTTCTGCAACAAAACAACCGGAGCTAACGTTAATTACGATGCACCCGTGAAGCAAATAAACAATGAGAGAACAAAATAGACTTTGGCAAATAAAAGATTAGATTATAAACTTGACTACTCCTTGATCGAGTTTGAAAAATATGATCTACAAAGATTGTTGGTAATAACAATCAGTGAAAGTCCTCTAGACCAAGAGCTTTCTGCTCGTGTACTTTTGTATATATAATATGAAATGTTGACAATGAGATGCAACTGTTGATGCATGACTTATGCGAATCCTAACATAAAAGCTTATCAAATCTTCAAAAAATATACATGTAATAACTAACTGAATCAAACTGTGATCAATATTACTTTCTTGGCAAGATCATCATGCATCAACAGTTGTAGCTCTACCTATACAAAAACATTTAAGATCATTAAAACTGAGGTAGCAAGTGTTCAATAATATATACTTATTATTTGTATTACTTTCGTTGCACACTTTTAAAGTCTTCTATTGTAGGGTTGCAGCCACATTGGAAAAGCCTTGATGTCAGATCTTTCACATTTGGTGTAGGTGTAATGCAGAAAAGCAGCTTCGTCCAATTTTATCTAACTGAAAATATACATACAATATTTAGAAGTTCCGATCAAATCATTTGTGACGTATTGAAGATGTGTTTACGTTTATCAGTTAAGTAGTTTACCTATCTGCATCTAGTAATTTTGGAATAATGAAATCACAACGTGATATCTCTAATAGCCTAAGGCCAAGCCCGATAATGTAGATTACAATCCAAGGCCTAGCCCGATAATGAATCATAAACAATCATATATGCCTTCCTACAAAATCGCATAATAATGAATGAAAACCAATCATATATGCGTTCATACAAAATCGCATACTAAGATGAAGTAGAAGAAATGCTCAGTTGCTTCCACAATCGTGTCATCGACTTTTAATATCTTAGCAAGTCCAAAGTGACCTAAATTTAATGAAAGTGGTAGAATAGCTAATTAATCATTGCCTTGGATTACAGATTGTTATATTCACATCTAATAAAGAAATTAGCTACATCACACACTCACTCACACGCGCACCATATGTGAAAACCTGACAATTCCGTAAGGGTTCATTAAGGTCAATGAATTTGGGACATTTCACCTACAGGATTGTCTAGCTACGGCTATAGAGCATTAACAATCAATTGTATTCAAAGTATTATAGAATCAGATCAAAATATAGTTTGAAATCAATGAAAACGGTAGGAGATACTTACAGTAATCGTCTTCTTCACCATGAACGGTTCTGTCATCATCAGTTTTTGTGACAAGGCCTTTGTTTTGTTTCCTTGTTTCCACTTCCCAACTCTAATTCATTTTTTTTTTTAATTTTAATGGATGCAACTATCACCATTTAATATCCGTTTATAAAGTTCAACGATTGATAGCACTAACTTTTTTAAGCATTTCATCAAACATATGGTGGAAATATGTGAGACTGAAAATCACACATGAAGCTAATTAAAATATATATTCCAGCAAAGCCATGAAACTTACCGTATTCGAAAAATAATTCAGGAGGCCTTCGGACTGAAGTAAAAAAGAAAGAACAATACCATTCATCCGCCATGTTTCGACCTAGTCCAGTTCATCAAAATTTGTGTATATATTTAGATGATTCCCCAACAACTGATCCATAATTTCTGCAAATCAAACCATTATAATCTGTAATGTGCAAGAAAAATCAAACAATTAGAATATGTGAATGACTTGGTGACTTGAAAAGCCTATTCTTGAACCCACTAATAACAATACGCATACCTCTTGTAAACCCTATTATTTGTATTGAATCTAACTATAACTATGAACCCTAGATTAAGAATAAATAATATAAATCAAAAATTGCCATACCTGGTTCGAAGATCATAATGGAAGAAATATAATCTCAATTTATGTATCGTACAGTGGATTCATCTTTCATGTAGACGATTTGTTTAATGGGGTAAGGATTTCATGTTGAAGTTTTTGAATGGTCATCGTGACAACAATTATGTTTTGATAAATTTAAAAATCAGAAAAAAAATAGGAAAAGGACGAACTGTAATCGAAGTAACTTACATCAAATCCCCAAATATTAGGCAAAACACACAATAGATTAACAATAAAGGAAATCAATATGCAGCGTAAACCTAAAAGTCGAATATCCATTACCGTCGTGCAGTGTATGAAAGGTTTCAAGTTGCACTTATTTGTAACCTCTTCAAGATGCAGTTATTTCACCAAATTTTGCGTGACATTTTTATTAATTATTATTCTTTCTATCTAAAAGAGAGAGTTGAAATGAAAGGTGAACTTCCTAACTTTTACAATTTTACAACAAATTTTTTATTTATTATAATTCAACCACACACTTTTTAATACTTAACTCTATAGTTTTTATAAACTTACTCCAAATTTTTTACTATCTACTATCTACTAACTATAAATTATTATTATTATTATTATTATTATTATTATCATTACTATTATTATTAAATCACATAATTTTCACTTTATTATTATTTAACTTTTTTTTCTTATTATAAATTAACCACGTAACTCATTTTCTAATAACTGTTTTATTGTTATATATATATATATATATATATATATATATATATATATATATATATATATATATATATTACATAAATAGTTTTTCCTATTTTATTAAATAGTTTGTACCAATCGTTGATGTACGTCTCACTTTATTGATTGAGCATTTGGGTCGTTTATCTCGACAAGACGAAAACTAAAACAAAAATTGATGAATAATTACTTTCACCCTTATTACAAATCAATCACATACCTATTTTGAGTCATTCCTCGACAAAACAAAAAATATAACAAAAAAGATGATAAATAACTACTTTTTCAATAATTAACTATGTATTTAATGTTAATCAAGGGTGAAGAACCGGCGCAAAGCGAGGTCGTGCAACTAGTTATATACCTATATCGTAAATGGGAAATGAATAGCAGTATTCCTTTTTCAATTTATATACCTATATCTAAAAGGTAAATGGGAAATGAATAGTACTATTTCTTTTTCAATTTCCACAAACTTAACCCCCTAACTTTCATTAAAATACATATCGAACTCCCCACTTTATAAGTATATTTTTTCCCAAATTTCACAAGCTTAACCCCCTACCTTTTATTAAAATACAAATCGAACCCCCACTTTACTAATTTTTTTTTTTACTAATATTCTATTTTCTCAAACTTAACCCCCTAACTTTTATTAAAATACAAATCGAACCCCCACTTTATACGTAAATTTTTTTCAAATTTCACAAACTTAACCCACTAACTTTTATTAAAATACAAATCGAACCCCCACTTTACTAACTTTTTTTTTTAAAATTAAACCCGAACGCTAAAAGAAGCAACTTTCACAAAAGGAACAATCCTTCAATGTTATGTCGAAAAAAATTCTTTTTTACAAAATAGATCAAGACTTTTTTTTTAACTCGCATTCAAAACGGAGCCCCCGGCGCGAAGCGAGGGCTTGACAACTAGTACATATCTAAAAGACATAGCCAAAGTGAATAGTAAATCTCACAACTTTCACAAACAACCCCCAATCTTTTACTTACTTACATTTTAGTCTCAAAAAATATAATCGTTAACTTTATGGTTTTTATAAACTTACCACAAACTTTTAACATTTTATACTTTAACCATTAAACTTTTCATTTATTATAAATCCACCACATACTTTATATACTACCTAATAGACAAAAACGATTAATAGTCACCAGGGGCGCTTTCGTCCTTTTACTTTTTTCCCCTTTTCCACCTTTTTTTTTAAAAAAAGGCCCCATAGTTTGTTCAAATATTAAAATCGACCCCCCAAACAGGGGGGTATAGTGTCAAATACTCATTTTCATAAAAAAAAATTAAAAAAATAAACTCCACCCAAATATTCAACGGGCCATATCTTCTCGCTCGCAACGAGTTAAATTTTTCTGACACCATCGTTAAACTCGAAATAATTTTAGGAGCACACTGTTACTAACTATACGCAATACAGACGCTTTTTAAAAAACGCTAAATATTTGAGGTACTTTTCATATACGTCGATTTTGCGTTAAATTTTTAAAAGTCGACAATTCCATAGTGAAACGCGGAGATGTGCATATATTATTAATTTAAAATAACATTTAAATCTTTCACGGATTATACCTTTTAGTTCGACTGGAGTTGCGCTTCAACGATATCATCGTTAGCCACGAAATAATTTTACAAACTAAACGCAATATAATACATTGAAAACCGAACCCCGGCGCGAAGCGAGGGTTCGAACACTAGTTATATCTGTATATCTAAAAGAAAAGGCATAGCTAAATGAATAGCAACTCTCACAAGTTTCACACACTATCCCCAATCTTTTACTAACTTACATTTTAGCCCCAAAATATATAATCGTTAACTTTATGATTTTTATAAACTTACCACAAACTTTTAACATTTTATACTTTAACCATTAAACTTCTCATTCATTATAAATCGACCACATACTTTATATACTACCTAATACACAAAAATGATTAATAGTCACTAGGGGCGCTTTCGTCCTTTCACTTTTTTTTCTCCTTTTCCACCTTTTTTTTTAAAAAAGGCCCCATAGTTTGTTCAAATATTAAAATCGACACCCCAAACAGGGGGTATAGTGTCAAATACTCATTTTCATAAAAAAATTTAAATAAACTCCACCCAAATATTCAACAGGCCATATCTTCTCGCTCGCAACGAGTTAAATTTTTCTGACACCATCGTTAAACTCGAAATAATTTTAGGAGCACACTGTCACTAACTATACGCAATACAGACGCTTTTTAAAAAACGCTAAATATTTGAGGTATTTTTCATACACGTCGATTTTGCTTTAAATTTTTAAAAGTCGACAATTCCATAGTGAAATGCGGAGATGTGCATATATTATTAATTTAAAATAACATTTAAATCTTTCACGGATTATACCTTTTAGTTCGACTCGAGTTGCGCTTCAACGATATCATCGTTAGCCACGAAATAATTTTACAAACTAAACGCAATATAATGCATTGAAAACCGAACCCCGGCGCGAAGCGAGGGTTCGAACACTAGTTATTTACTGAATCTGAATACAATCATAATATTAAGGGCATGTCTGTAATTAGGAAGTGTAACTGCCGCTTAAATTGTTAAATGACGCCATCAATAATTTAAAAGGTGGGATTAAAATATAGATTAGTCATCTAATGGGTGTTATTATTAGTATGCCAACTGTTTATTTTTCATCTAAAATAGCTATCATAATAGTTTTATTATTATAGAAGAGAGAGTGATAGTTAAAGCTAAGGGGTATAAAATACTATTAAACCTTGCTACAACACTTATAGGCAGTGTACCTAATCGTACAGTAGTGTAGTTTTTAGTAAGTCCGGTTCGTTCCACAGGAAATCTTTTAAACAAAGCTTAACGCTATATTAGTTTTAATTTATAAAAATACAAATATATATAAGTAATATTATTATTATAAAGGGGGGTTTTTACCGTTTAATGACCGGTTTGTCGATTTTTAAAACTTTAGTCGCAGTTAAAACCTAATGTAAAATATTAAAAATAAATACAAGACTTAATTTAAAGCGTAAAGTAAATAACGATAATGAAATTGCGATAAATAAAAGTGCGATAAAATAAAATTGCGATAATTAAAAAGTACGATAATTAAAAGTGCAATTAAATACAATAACAATAAATAAAAGTGCGATAATTAGAAGTGCAATTAAATATAAAATAAAGGAAATTAAATATGAAATAAAAGAATTATGCTTATTTAAACTTCCTTAATCATGATGTTTGACGTGTTGATTTTAGTTTATTCTCATTGGTTAATTGTTCTTTGTCCTGGATTATTTAATATGTCCATACGGATTTGTCCATAATAGTCCATCGGTCATAAATATAAAGAGCGAAAGCCTTCGTCAAATTATTCTTATTCCCGAAGTCAAATATTCCAACTAATTGGGGATTCGAATTGTAACAAGGTTTTAATACTTTGTTTAATGAATACACTAGGTTATCGACTGCGTGTAAACCAAGGTTTTACTACTTTGTTAACAATTACACCAATTACCCTTGAATGTAATTCACCCCTGTTTCAACAAGTCTATTAACTATTAATCCAGTTCTGTGTCCGGTAAAATGAATAATTATTGATATTTATAGATATCCCGCCCACCGTACCCAGTCAAGCGTATGTGGTTATATATAAATACGTCAAATTATAAGTTTGTATATTAAATTAACAAGGTATTGTTTAGTTAATATAAAACCCATTAATAGCCCATAGTCTAATTTCCACAAGTGTCGTTCTTTTATCCAAACCCCAATTATGGTACAAAACCCAATTACCCAATTTTAATATTTTTAGCCCAACATCATGATTACTTCGATTTAAATAAGCATAATAATAATTTAGCTACGAGACATTAATGTAAAAAGGTTGAACATAACTTACAATGATTAAAAATAGCGTAGCGTTACACGGACAGAATTTCGACTTACACCCTTACAACATTCGCTAACATACCCTTATTATTAGAAATTAAAATTAAAATATAAATTATATATTATAATTACGTATATAGATAGAGAGGATGGATATATGATATTATTTTACGATCAGAATGCGCGAGCTTTTATAGGCAGTTTCATAATTGGGGGCTCCGCGAGTCGCGGCACTTCTCTTCTTCAAACTCCGCAACTCGCAGAGTTCGTAAATCCAGCTCACAAAGGTTTGGCTCCTAGCTTGCCGACGGTTTATAATATATTATATAATATATAAATAATTATAAGAATTATTTAAATATTATATTATATTTATGTGCATAGTTGACTTGTAATTTTTAGTCCGTTGCGTCGAGCGTTGAGAGTTGGCTCAGGTCCCGGTTCCGGATTTTCGAACGTCCTTGCGTAAAATTTAATATCTTGTACTTTGCGTTTTGAATCTTGTACTCTTGTAATTTCGAGACGTTTCTTATCAATAATTGGAACCTCTTTGATTGTATTTTGTACTTTTGAGCTTTTTGGTCATTTGCGTCTTCAATTCATCGAATCTGTCTTTTGTCTTCACCTTTTATTATTTAAACGAATATCACTTGTAAATAGAACAATTGCAACTAAAAGCTTGTCTTTCTTGAGGAATAATGCTATAAAATATATGTTCGTTTTTAGCATTATCAAATATTCCCACACTTGAGCGTTGCTTGTCCTCAAGCAATATAGTCTTGAAATACTAGAATCACTTCTTTATTCTTCACACTTTGTACATCAGTGATTTCTATACGGCGGTATAAACAATGGTAGTAACGATGTGGTTTACAGTCTCACATGACTATAAAATTTAGATCCATTAAGGAAATTGGATCTTTATGAAAACATTTGATCTTTTTGAAAATTCAATCTAGTTTTTACCCTAGATAAGTTTTCCGGAATAACCCTTCACCGGTGTTTGCAAATTCTTTTTTTGTGGGTTTGGTGGGTTTCACATTTGAAAATTTTAGCTCAAAACTTACGGTTTTGTGTCACCCACTTGCTAACCTTGTATTAGGAAAGCAACACGTCCAGTATACTTGCTCCGTATATTACCTTTCGATAAACTACCGTCCGGTTGTAAAGGAAAGCGTTGAACAAGCAACTGTTAAGGCAATGTCCCCTGACATTCTTTTAATTATGGTCTATAACATGTCGGACACAATTACTATCCTTTGTAGGAGCAATAGTAAAGCTCACCCTTATAATTTTTCGGTCTGGCACAAGGTCCTGTCTTTGACCCTGATATGCAACCACCGTTCTTACGGTTGACACCCGATTTGGTTCAGGTGACCTAATGAATTCCAGGTAAATTCCTAGGATTTTACGTTCAATGGTAATGAACGCATTGAAAATGGGTTTTAAAAAACAAATCGGTTTGTAATTTTTAAAAATATTTTCTCGTTCAAGCTCGAGTTTAGATATCATTGAATTCCATGAGTTTGTAATTCTCAATCTTTAAGGTCAATCTCTAGGATTGAGTAATATCAGTCTTAAAAGCTGATTTTTAATCTTTAAGGAGATTATCCTTTCTGGAGATCTGATTCATTAGTCTTATCCAGCTAATTTGCACGGCGTCCTCCCCATTTTACAAGACAGATCATCTCATGGTTAGGATAAGTCTGACCACTTGGCGACCCTGTTTGATGCTGAGGTCCGTGGATTTCCTGCTGATTTTAGAGATGACTTTTCTAGGTTTTTCGTCAACCTACAGCTGGTCTGGACGGCAACTTCATGACCTAAATCAAGAAGCGCGTGTCTTTTTCGGAAGACTTTACTTTCTTTTAGTGATGGAACTGATTCATCGTGTAGATCCATCTTTCTTACAGTAAATCGGGTAAAATTTTTTAGTTTAGTCCAAAGCAAAAGTATCTTTAATATGTGACATATGTTTAAAATAACTTGGTAAATTTTCCCACACTTGGCTTTTATTTTTCATTTTTATTGTCCTCTATTCCATTTTAAATGAATTCTAACATTTTGAGTTGTTTCTTAATTTATGTCATTTCCAAGGTAACAATAATTTCGGTGTTAACACCTAGTTTTATCATTCATAAATATGTATAAACATGATTTTGAGTTCATTTAATTGAAAATTTTGAAAAATTTTACTAGAATTGGGTAGTCAGTATATAAGACTAGGGCTGTTCTTTATTATCAGAGAGCACTAGATTCTAATACAACTACTGCTTTACTAGTATTTCTAATGGTAACCAAGTGTATAAAGTAAAAATTTTAAAATCCGAAAGAATTTAACCCCTTCCCACACTTAAGATCTTGCAATGCCCTCATTTGCAAGAAATCAGTAACAATTTAAATTATTGAGGGTGATTAGCGTAGAAAAATGATTAAATTTTACCAAAGTTTTCAAACATATTGTTGTTTGTGTTGAATGATAAATGGTGCACATCATTTGTTCATTCCGTCTTGTTGTTATTTCACATATATTTTGCATCTTGTCGTCGAAATTAGTTGCTTTTGCTGAACTTAATGCCAGTCTTTGAAAATACGTTGTTTTACCCTATTGTGTACATAAGATAAACTGCAAACATATATACATATTTTTGAAGTTTGGTATATTACCCCACATTCAAAAATTATTAAAATCTAATAATAAAAGTTAGAAAATTATAAAAACTATTACAATATTAATATAAGTGTTAAAAGTAGTAACATTACAAAAATAAATAAAACTAAATAAACTAGGGTTGTTACTGATACCAGTAGGGGTTCCATGCATAACCGTATGTGTTATAGAATGCTTCAGCTGGGTTATAAGTAGGATACGGTGGTTGCATCTCTATAGACCAGGGAGGAAATATGGACGTTGGAGTAGGAATATAGTTTCTACCTACATGTTGGCAATGTGCTATGATTTGGTTTTGATGAACTTGCCAATCTTCAAATGCTCGATGTCTAGCATTTTCATATTCTTGTGAAGCTATAAACCTTTGCATTTCTGTCATTTCATTTCCCCCTCCCACATTACCTGGCTGTTGATTTCTCTCAACCTGTGGATGTCTTCCATTATATGCTACTGCGGCGTTATTTCGCCTCTTCAAAACCTTAGCACCATGATATACATTTAAACCAATTGTATCGTGGGGTTCTGGTTCTTCGATTAATAATCCCCCCGACTTATATCCACATCGAGATACTCAGCAATTAATGTAATAAATATACCACCTCCTATTATACTGTGCGGTCTCATCCCCCTAACCATAGCTGATAAATAATAACCCACACAATAAGGTATACTTACAGCGCTTTGTGGGTCTCGAATACACATGTGGTAAAATAAATCTTGCTCATTTACCTTTTCCTTATTTTTACCTCGCTGTGTAACCGAGTTCGCTAGAAATCTGTGAATTACTCTTAACTCAGCTCTATCTATATCCAAATAAGAGTAATTTCCCCCTTTAAATCGGTGATGGCTAGTCATTTGACTCCATACACCATGCGTATCAAAACTTTCGTCTATCCTCCTACCATTTAATATCAACCCTCGACAATCGGCAGATGCTAGCTCCTCAGGCGTATATATACGTAAGGCCTAAGCCATGTCTAGTAGAGACATGTGGCGCATCGAACCTCCTAACAAAAATCTAATAAAAGATCGATCGGTTAAACTAGCTACCAGATCATTTATTTCTATACTACACAATAATTCTTCACACCATACTTTATATACAGGTCTACGCATGTTGAATAATCGTACCCAATCGTTAAAAGTAGAATTACCATACCTCTGTGTAAGTAATTCTCTAATTGGCTCGGCCAATTCTACAGCTTCTAACGGTTCCCATTCTATTACCCTAGGTACTTCAACAGCTTTAGAATGAAGAGTGTGCAAGCTCCTTTGGTATTTTGGATAATCTATCCAACGTCTGTCTAATCTCAAGTTCGGGTGCAAATTTTCCACGTGCATATCTGAAAATGTCATAACTGGATGAGGTATATCTTGTTTGTAATAGTTATCAACATCCTGTTGTTCCGCATTCTCAGGAGGAGCAATGCGAGCTTGGGATGAAGTTTCACCCCTTTCAGTCTGCAAAACACATCAAACACAATTTTTTTGTGCATTCAAATATGCATTAGTGTCAGCAAAATCATCAATCAAAATAATTACAATGACATGTTCAATTTATATCAAACTTATGCTCATTTTCATATTTTTATCAAATCTACACTTTTTCAAATAAGCATATACGAAAATGTTCGCCAAGTTCATAAGCATTCAACTCAAATAACATGTCAAAATAATCATTATTAGCAATTAAACAAGTTTCAAATGGCATTATCTCTCAAAAATCAAGTTCATGAATTTTAGACTTGAAAAAGTCCACTTTAATTCTCAAAAATCATGTTTAGGCTCAAAGTTTGGATCATTTAACTACCTAAACATGTTACACTACTTAATTTAGCAATAATTCATGACAATAATCGGCCATAACATGTTTATATCAAAAAGCCCCAAATTGCTCAAGAACACAAACCCTAGATTACTCAAAATTTGAAGTTTAAGGCTTCTAATCATGTTAAATAGCATCAATCTAGGTTATACAAGCATAATACATAAACAATTTAAGCATAATTACACTAAAAAGCATCAAAATCAAATTGGGTATAAATTTGCTCAAGAACACTAAATTTTCAGATTAAAGGGAGTTTTGGTGTAGAAATTTACCGTTTTTCTTGAGTAATTCCTTGATAGCATCCTTCTCAACATGATTTTGTGAAATATTTGATGAAAAATGGCCAAAAATTGTGGATTTGTGTGTTTTCTCGGGTGTTTTTCGCAGTTTGTGGGTGTTTTGTGTTGGGGACTGATCTGTTCCAGCGTTATATTTTTTTCTGGAATTTTGGTCCTCCGCGACTTGCGGTGTTTGCACATTACAAACTCCGCGAGTCGCGGTGTTTGTATTTTTTTTTTTTTTTATAAAAACCTTAACTTATAAAACAATTAATTAATTAATTTTAAAATTTTGTTTCCCTTGTTATTTAGGACGAGGTCGTTTCGGAACGATGTCCTAGTCCGTCCCTCGATAAAATTTTAAAATTTGTCAATTTAAAGCGCGGTTTTAAAAGTATAAGATTTTTTGGGTTTTTTTTAATGTTTTTGGCATACTTTAATTCAATAAGATTAAAAATAATGATAATAAAAGTTCTCGTCCCACCCTCGGGTAAAGCAATTTCGGTTCAACGACCTAGTCTTCAACTCACGGCGAATTTTAAAAATCATATTTTTAACTTAGCGAAATAAAGTAAATTTTTGTTTTTAAATTCACACCAAACTTAAATTTAAAATGCATAAAATTAAAAATTCATATCAAACTTAATTAAAAATTCATATTATAAATTCACACCAAACTTAAATTATATTTTTGTTTTTATACATACAAACTTATATTAAAAATATTAATTTTCCAAATATTTACAATTTTAAAAGTTTACAATATTTATTTAATATTAATTTTTTAAAAACATGGTAAAAATAAAATTAAAAATCTTTTTGGCTTTTATCCCACTTTAATCAATCAAATATTATCAAAAATATGTGCCCCTCTTTTCGGTAAAGTAATTTCGGTTCCATAACCTAATTTAACTCATGACGAATTTTTGAAATATTTTTGGGTTGATTGATTAAAGATATTTATACCTTAAGAATAAACGTTAAATTTCGCAGTGATGTAATAAATTTTTGTATGATATCAATACTTTCGGTCGCAAGACCTAATTTTATTGAATACTAATTTAATACTTTATAGCGAACAAATTAGCGTTTATTATCAAAAGGTTAAAAATAAAAATAAAAATAAAAATGAAAACTGTACAAACTTACCTGTGAAATAGATTTCTTAGTGATATGCTCTAGCCCACTCATAAGATAGTCGGACTAATTGATTTTCCATGGCTACATAGGCGTAACCTCGAGCATTTAACATTTTTTCTTCTAAACATATGAACGGTCCATCTCTGCATAAAGTAACAAATTCGGTGTTTGAATAGGTTTGATTATTTGAACATTTACCTTCGTGTGACCATTTTCAGCATTTGTGACATTTTTCAAGGTGTCGTGCTCTTCTTTTCGCTGCGGATTTTGATTTTCCTTTACCAAATTGTAACTTATTATCTTAGCATCTGGATTCTTTTCTTACTCCGTCCAATTTACTTCTAATTAATGATACTATTTCACTCGGAAGTGTGTCATTATTACGTTTAGTGATCAAAGCGTGTAGCATTAGACCATGGTTCAGTTCACAGGAAGTCTTCATTTCGTAAAAACCTAAAAAAAATAAAAATTCAGAATGGGGGAAGAAGACTAGTTCTTTAGGGTCTGCTAGGGAAAGACCATTCGGGTTCCATTTTCGAGAACTACACGAAAACAGAAAATCTAACTCTAACATAAATACATATTATCCTTTAAAGACTTGATTCTCCCCACACTTAGTTGAAATTGTGATTAACTTCGTTGTCAACTTCCATCGGACCATGTATGTAATGTTTAACTCTGTGACCATTAACTTTAAATTCAATCCCATTTGAATTTATTAATTCTACTGTTCCGTATGGGAAAACTCTTTTGACTATGAATGGTCCAGACCATCTTGATTTCAATTTTTCAGGAAATAGCTTGAATCGTGAATTGAAAAGAAGAACTCTGTCTCCTTCTTTGAATTCTTTTGAACTTCTGATTCTTTTATCATGCCATTTCTTCGTTCTTTCTTTATAGATTAACGAATTTTCGTATGCTTCATGTCTTAATTCTTCTAATTCGTTTAATTGACTTAACCGTAGACGTCCAGCTTCATGTAAATCAAGATTACATGTCTTCAAAGCCCAAAATGCTTTGTGTTCAATTTCTACTGGAAGATGACATGCTTTTCCGTAAACGAGTCTGAAAGGTGTGGTTCCAATTGAAGTTTTGTAGGCTGTTCTAAAAGCCCAGAGTGCATCCTCCAATTTTATGGACCATTCCTTCGGATTTGATCCTACGGTTTTCTCTAGAATACGTTTTAATGCTCGGTTGGTATTTTCAACTTGTCCACTTGTTTGTGGATGATATGCGGTGGAGATTTTATGAGTTACTCCATATCTTTTGAGAACTTTCTCAAGTTGATTATTACATAAATGAGTTCCCCGATCACTTATTAAAGCTTTCGGTGTTCCAAACCTTGCAAAAAGACGTTTTAAAAAATTGACTACAACTCGCGCATCGTTAGTTGGGAGAGCTTGTGCTTCCGCCCATTTAGATACATAATCAATGGCTATGAGAATATAGAGATTATTATGAGATTTTGGAAATGGACCCATAAAGTCAATACCCCAAATGTCAAATACTTCACATACTTGAATGACATTTTGTGGCATTTCATCACGTTGACTTATTTTTTCAGCCCTTTGACAAGCATCACAGGATTTGCAAAGAAGGTGTGCGTCTTTGTAAATTGTAGGCCAATAGAATCCAGCATCATAAACTTTCCTTGCTATTAGTTGAGGCCCATAATGCCCTCCTGTTGGTCCTGTGTGACAATGGTTTAAGATTTGATTGGCTTCATCTCCGAATACACATCGGCGTATTATTCCATCGGGACAACTTTTAAACAGATGTGGATCTTCCCAGAAATAGTGTTTTATATCACTAAAGAATTTCTTTCGTTTTTAGTACGACAACCCTTTTTCAAGGAATCCACATACTAAGTAGTTTGCATAGTCAGCAAACCATGGAATTTTATTATAATCTATCTTCAATAGATATTCATCAGGAAAGTTGTCTTGTATGGCCGATTCATTTAGAACTTCTAATTCGGGATTTTCAAGACGAGAAAGATGATCAGCGGCGAGATTTTCTGCTCCTCTTTTATCTCGGATTTCAATATCGAACTCTTGTAAGAGTAAGATCCAACGGATTAATCTTGGTTTAGCATCTTGTTTCGAAAATAGGTATCTAAGAGCAGAATGGTCGGTATAGACCACCGTTTTAGCTAGAACGAGATATGAACGAAATTTGTCAAAAGCAAAGACAATAGCAAGGAGTTCTTTTTCAGTAGTTGTGTAATTTGTTTGTGCTCCTTGTAGCGTCTTACTAGCATAATATATAGGTTGAAATCGTTTTTCAATCCTTTGTCCTAAAACGGCTTCCATTGCAAAATCACTTGCATCGTACATAAGTTCAAACGGTAGATTCCAATTTGGAGTTATCATGATCGGCGCATTAGTGAGTATTTCTTTAAGAATATTAAAAGATTTGATGCATTCATATGAAAAGATGAATGGAGCATCCTTTTCTAGGAGTTTATTCATAGGAGTGGCAATTTTAGAAAAATCTTTTATGAAACGTCGGTAAAAACCGGCATGCCCTAGAAAACTCCTAACTCCTCTAACATTGGTGGGATGTGGAAGTTTAGCAATTACATCTACTTTAGCTCTATCCACTTTAATTCCTTCCTTTGAAATTTTATGACCAAGAACGATGCCTTCTTTAACCATGAAATGGCATTTCTCCCAATTAAGTACTAGATTTGATTGTTCGCATCTAATAAGTATTAGTTCAAGATTAGCTAGACATGATTCAAATGTATGACCGAAGACTGAAAAGTCATCCATGAAAACTTCCATGCATTCTTCTATCATGTCGTGAAAAATCGCCATCATGCACCTTTGAAAGGTTGCAGGGACGTTGCAAAGTCCAAATGGCATGCGTTTGTAAGCAAAAGTACCATAAGGGCACGTGAATGTGGTTTTCTCTTGGTCCTCGGGTGCTATTGGAATTTGAAAATATCCGGAAAAACCATCAAGAAAACAATAGTAACTATTTCCGGCTAATCTTTCCAACATTTGATCAATAAAAGGTAAGGGAAAGTGATCTTTTCTGGAGGCGTCATTTAATTTTCTATAATCAATACATACACGCCATCCTGTTACAGTCCTAGTAGGAATAAGCTTATTTTTTTCATTTGTAATGACAGTCATGCCACCCTTCTTAGGCACGCATTGAACTGGGCTTACCCATGGACTATCAGAAATTGGATAAATTAAACCTGCATCTAGCAGTTTAATAATTTCTTTCTTAACTACATCTTGCATATTAGGATTTAGTCTTCATTGGCGTTGCACATACGTTTTATGACCTTCTTCCATAAGGATTTTATGTGTGCAATACGAAGGACTTATGCCTTTAATATCATGAATCTTCCATGCAATGGCTGGTTTATGAGCTTTCACCACAGAAATGAGTTGAGATTTTTCATTTTCAGTAAGAGAAGACGATATTATTACAGGTAATTTAGATTCACCATGTAAATAAGCGTATTCCAAATGGTTTGGAAGTGGCTTTAACTCTAATGTCGGAGGTTCTTCTATCGATGATTTATATCGATATCTGTCTTCTTCTTTTAGCATTTGAATTTCTTCTGTTGTTGGTTCATATCCATTAGCTATAAGTGTAGCTAACATTTCAGCTTCATCAATTGGTTCAGTTCCTTCTCCTAAAGAACATTCTCCTGTTCCTTGTAATTCTGGAAATTCTTTTAACAATTCTGCATGTGAATCTATAGTTTAAATATAATAGCATGTATCATCTACAGATTGCGGTTGTTGCATTGCTCTATCAACTGAAAAGGTAACACTCTCGTCCTCTATACTTAGGGTCAGTTTCTTACCGAACACGTCTATCATTGCTTTAGCCGTGTTTAAGAATGGTCTTCCTAATATGAGAGGAACTTGAGAATCTTCTTCCATGTCCAGAACCACAAAATCTACTGGAAATACTAAAGTATCAACTTTAACTAGCATGTTCTCCATTATCCCTCTAGGATATTTTATTGATCTATCGGCTAGTTGTATGCTTATTCGTGTTGGTTTTAATTCTCCAAGGTCTAGTTTAGTGTATAGTGAATATGACATTAAATTTATACTAGCACCTAAGTCTGCCAATGCTTCTATTGAACTAAGACTACCCAGAAAACATGGAATTGTGAAACTTCCTGGATCAGATAATTTTTCTAGTATCTTATTCAACAACACTGCTGAACAATTAGCATTCATAGTAACAGCCGAGAGTTCTTCCATTTCTTTCTATTTGTGATTAGATCTTTCAGAAATTTAGCATATCTAGGCATTCCTGAAATCACATCAATGAATGGAAGATTTACATTTATCTGTTTAAACATATCCAAGAATTTGGATTGCTCGGCTTCAAGTCTCTCTTTTTTCAATTTACTCGGGTAAGGAAGTGGTGGTTGGTATGGTTTAACATAAGGTTTAGCCTTAACTGTGTTATCTTCATTAACCTTTTCAACTACCAGTTCTGTTTCCTTATCTTGCTCAGGTTGTGGTTCTTGTGGAGTAGGAATAGCTTCATCAGAAATTACAGGTATTTCAGGTGGTTTAAGTGTAATACCACTTCTTGTGGTAATGGCTTTAGCTGTTTCATTCTGGGGGTTAGCATTTGTATCACTAGGTAAACTTCCCGGTTTTCTTTCACCTATTAACCTTGCTAGGTTACTTACTTCTTGTTCCAAATTTTGAATAGAAGCTTGTTGATTTCTAAATGCTTGAGCATTTTGTTCATTAGTTTGTTTCTGAGATGTGAAAAACTGTGTTTGAGTTTCAACTAGCTTCGTCATCATATATTCCAAATTCGGCTTTTTATCATCGGTTTGTGGTGGTTTGTTTTGAAAATTAGGTCTTTGCTGATTGTAAGTATTATTGGATACTTGTTGATTGCTAGAACCTTGTTGGTTGTTGTATGGAACATTTCGGTTATAATTCTGGTTTTGATTGTAAATCGGTCTTGGCGGTTGATAATTATTCTGATAATTATTTCCAGGCCTTTGGTTTAGATATGAAACATTCTCTCTTTGTTCCATTGTTAGCTCAATACTAAGACAATCTTTTGTCAAATGTGGTCCTCCACACTGCTCACAACTAATTCGTATTGAGTGAATATCCTTAGTCATCTTTTTCATTCGTCTCTCAACAGCATCTATCTTTGCTGAAATGGAATCTAAGTCATGGCTAGAATCGGCTCTAGCTGCTTTAGATGATCTAATGATATCTTTTTCTTGGTGCCACTCATGTGAGTGGGAAGCAGTGTTATCAATAATTTTGTAAGCATCAGTTTCGGTTTTCTTCATAATAGAACAACCAACTGCTATATCGATGTCTTTCCTTGTAGTGATGTCGCATCCTTGGTAGAATATTTGTACTATTTGACAGGTGTCTAAACCATGTTGCGGACATCCTCTTAATAACTTTCCAAATCTTGTCCACGCCTCATATAGAGTTTCATTCGGCTTCTGTGTGAACGTAACAGTTTCTCCTTGAAGTCTTACGGCTTTAGATGCCGGAAAGAATTGTTTAATAAAATTTTCAACTAAAACGTCCCATGTATCGATCGCCCCTTCAGGTAACGATTCCAACCAATCTTTGGCTTCTCCCTTTAAAGTCCAGGGAAATAACATGAGATATATCTGTTCATCTTCAACTTCTCGGATTTTAAATAGTGTGCAGATCCTATTTAAGGTACGAAGATGTTCATTTAGATCTTCCTTCGGCGCACCACTAAATTGGCATTGATTAGTCACCATATGTAGAATTTGTCCTTTGATCTCATAATCTGGTGCATTAATGTCAGGATGAGAAATTGCGTGACCTTGGACAGTGCGTTTAGCTCGCATTCGGTCTTCCATACTTAAAGGTTCCAGATTCTCCATGATTGAATTTGTTGAATCTGAATCACTAGAGGATTCTGATTTAATGGTTCGTTCCTCAACAATCTCTGTTTGAATGATTGGTGGTTCCGGAGGAAAAATTAATGGTTCAGGATCTATGAATTGTCCCTGAATATTCTCCGAATTCTCAATTGTGAGGTCGGGTTCAAAAAATGGATTATCGGAAATTTGAATTGGAGTACTTGGTCGACTGGATGACGATTCTAGAGAAAAATCAACGGCGGTAATTTTAGCTAGATGTCTTGATCGAGTTACAGGTGGTGAACGTCTTGCTCGGTGCATTCACTGAATATCCTATTAGTTTTTAAAAGGAAAGAAAAATTATATAAGTTATCCAATTAATAGACTTTTCTGATTTTGCTCACGTTTCGAATAGCCAAAAGATGCAGCAGAGGGGCAGGATTCGTTTGGTCTCTATAGTGACCCCAACTTTTCCATGTTTATATATATTAATTGAGATTGATATTTACATGATTAAATGTTTCCAACATGTTAAGCAATCAAACTTGTTAAGACTTGATTAATTGAAATATGTTTCATATAGACAATTGACCACCCAAGTTGACCGGTGATTCACGAACGTTAAAACTTGTAAAAACTATATGATGACATATATATGGATATATATATAGTTAACATGATACTATGATAAGTAAACATATCATTAAGTATATTAACAATGAACTACATATGTAAAAACAAGACTACTAACTTAATGATTTTTAAACGAGACATATATGTAACGATTATCGTTGTAAAGACATTTAATGTATATATATATCATATTAAGAGATATTCATACATGATAATATAATAATTTAAAATCTCATTTGATATTATAAACATTGGGTTAACAACATTTAACAAGATCGTTAACCTAAAGGTTTCAAAACAACACTTACATGTAACGACTAACGATGACTTAACGACTCAGTTAAAATGTATATACATGTAGTGTTTAAATATGTATTTATACACTTTTGAAAGACTTCAATACAATTATCAAAATACTTCTACTTAACAAAAATTCTTACAATTACATCCTAGTTCAGTTTCATCAACAATTCTACTCGTATGCACCCGTATTCGTACTCGTACAATACACAGCTTTTAGATGTATGTACTATTGGTACATACACTCCAATGATCAGCTCTTAGCAGCCCATGTGAGTCACCTAACATATGTGGGAACCATAATTTGGCAACTAGCATGAAATATCTCATAAAATTACAAAAATATGAGTAATCATTCATGACTTATTTACATGAAAACAAAATTACATATCCTTTATATCTAATCCATACACCAACAACCAAAAACACCTACAAACACTTTCATTCTTCAATTTTCTTCATCTAATTGATCTCTCTCAAGTTCTATCTTCAAGTTCTAAGTGTTCTTCATAAATTCTACAAGTTCTAGTTACATAAAATCAAGAATACTTTCAAGTTTGCTAGCTCACTTCCAATCTTGTAAGGTGATCATCCAACCTCAAGAAATATTTGTTTCTTACAGTAAGTTATCATTCTAATACAAGGTAATAATCATATTCAAACTTTGGTTCAATTTCTATAACTATAACAATCTTATTTCAAGTGATGATCTTACTTGAACTTGTTTTCGTGTCATGATTCTGCTTCAAGAACTTCGAACCATCCAAGGATCCGTTGAAGCTAGATCCATTTTTATCTTTTCCAGTAGGTTTATCCAAGGAACTTAAGGTAGTAATGATTTTCATAACATCATTCGATTCATACATATAAAGCTATCTTATTCGAAGGTTTAAACTTGTAATCACTAGAACATAGTTTAGTTAATTCTAAACTTGTTCGCAAACAAAAGTTAATCCTTCTAAATTGACTTTTAAAATCAACTAAACACATGTTCTATATCTATATGATATGCTAACTTAATGATTTAAAGCCTGGAAACACGAAAAATACCGTAAAACCAGATTTACGCCGTCGTAGTAACACCGCGGGCTGTTTTGGATTAGTTAATTAAAAACTATGATAAACTTTGATTTAAAAGTTGTTATTCTGAGAAAATGATTTTTATTATGAACATGAAACTATATCCAAAAATTATGATTAAACTCAAAGTGGAAGTATGTTTTCTAAAATGGTCATCTAGACGTCGTTCTTTCGACTGAAATGACTACCTTTACAAAAATGACTTGTAACTTATTTTTTCGACTATAAAACTATACTTTTTCTATTTAGATTCATAAAATAGAGTTCAATATGAAACCATAGCAATTTGATTCACTCAAAACGGATTTAAAATGAAGAAGTTATGGGTAAAACAAGATTGGATAATTTTTCTCATTTTAGCTACGTGAAAATTGGTAACAAATCTATTCCAACCATAACTTAATCAACTTGTATTGTATATTATGTAATCTTGAGATACCATAGACACGTATACAATGTTTCGACCTATCATGTCGACACATCTATATATATTTCGGAACAACCATAGACACTCTATATGTAAATGTTGGAGTTAGCTATACAGGGTTGAGGTTGATTCCAAAATATATATAGTTTGAGTTGTGATCAATACTGAGATACGTATACACTGGGTCGTGGATTGATTCAAGATAATATTTATCGATTTATTTCTGTACATCTAACTGTGGACAACTAGTTGTAGGTTACTAACGAGGACAGCTGACTTAATAAACTTAAAACATCAAAATATATTAAAAGTGTTGTAAATATATTTTGAACATACTTTGATATATATGTATATATTGTTATAGGTTCGTGAATCAACCAGTGGCCAAGTCTTACTTCCCGACGAAGTAAAAATCTGTGAAAGTGAGTTATAGTCCCACTTTTAAAATCTAATATTTTTGGGATGAGAATACATGCAGGTTTTATAAATGATTTACAAAATAGACACAAGTACGTGAAACTATATTCTATGGTTGAATTATCAAAATCGAATATGCCCCTTTTTATTAAGTCTGGTAATCTAAGAATTAGGGAACAGACACCCTAATTGACACGAATCCTAAAGATAGATCTATTGGGCCTAACAAACCCCATCCAAAGTACCGGATGCTTTAGTACTTCGAAATTTATATCATATCCGAAGGGTGTCCCGGAATGATGGGGATATTCTTATATATGCATCTTGTTAATGTCGGTTACCAGGTGTTCACCATATGAATGATTTTTATCTCTATGTATGGGATGTGTATTGAAATATGAAATCTTGTGGTCTATTGTTACGATTTGATATATATAGGTTAAACCTATAACTCACCAACATTTTTGTTGACGTTTAAAGCATGTTTATTCTCAGGTGAATACTAAGAGCTTCCGCTGTTGCATACTAAAATAAGGACAAGATTTGGAGTCCATGTTTGTATGATATTGTGTAAAAACTGCATTCAAGAAACTGATTTCGATGTAACATATTTGTATTGTAAACCATTATGTAATGGTCGTGTGTAAACAAGATATTTTAGATTATCATTATTTGATAATCTACGTAAAGCTTTTTAAACCTTTATTTATGAAATAAAGGTTATGGTTTGTTTTAAAAATGAATGCAGTCTTTGAAAAACGTCTCATATAGAGGTCAAAACCTCGCAACGAAATCAATTAATATGGAACGTTTTTAATCAATAAGAACGGGACATTTCATTTGGTATCCGAGCATTGGTCTTAGAGAACCAGAATTTTGCATTAGTGTGTCTTATCGAGTTTGTTAGGATGCATTAGTGAGTCTGGACTTCGACCATGTTTACTTGAAAAATGATTGCTTAACAAATTTTGTTGGAAACTATATATTTTTAACATGTGAATATTATGTGATATATTAATCTCTTAACGCGTTTGATATTATGTGATAGATGTCTACCTCTAGAACAAGTCCCATTGACTCACCTAATAATAATGAAGAGTCAAATGTAAATTGGAATGATTCGTGGACTGATTCACAAGTTCCCGAAGAGGAACCGGAAGAAGAGTCGGAACCGGAAGGAGAATCGGAACCGGAAGAAGAATCGGAACCGGATGAAGAAATAGAACCGGTGGGGGAAATAATAAAACGGTTAAGTAAAAGAAAATCCTCAACCAACCGACCAAGGTTAATCATGGTCAATGGTGTTTCCGCCAAGGAAGCAAAATATTGGGAGGATTACCAATTCTCCGATGAATCGGATTCTGACGAGAATTCCGATGATGTTATAGAAATTACCCCAACTGAATTTAAAAAGGCAAAAGAAAATAATAAGGGAAAGGGCATAAAAATTGAGAAATCTAATTTCAACCCCGATGAACTTTATATGTATCGTCAACCCCCGAAGTCCTTAAGTTGTAACAATGACCCGGGAACCTCTAAACCACCAGGTTTTTCTAAACCAATGTGGAAAATGACGGCTCGTATTAGGGGAACATCATATATCCCTAGAAACTTGGCAAAACGAACCAAAACCGAAGAAGAAGAAACAAGCGAGTCTGAATAAGATAGTTGTATTCGTGTGGTGTAATATATGTAATATAGTGTGCTTATGCTTTATGATATATGTAAAAATTGCTTGTATTAATAAGTATTTTTTTTATGAATCTAACTCTTGTCTATTTTACAGTATAAAAACACAAAATGGATAGACAACCTAATATTTTAAGAGACCTACCCGGAGACATGATTGATGAAATCTTGTCTAGAGTCGGTCAGAATTCTTCGGCACAACTATTTAAGGCGAGATCAGTTTGTAAGACATTCGAAGAACGTTCCAAGAATGGCTTGGTTTATAAAAGGCTTTCGTTCGAAAGATGGGGGATATCACATTGGAAAATTCATAAGTTACGATGTGTTTACTTTGACTCATATATTGCGGGGAACCCAAATGCTATTTTACGCAATGGGTTAAGAAATTATTTTGACTCAATATATCCGAATATTGGACTTCGTGATTTAGAAAAAGCGGCTAACATGCAACATAAAGAAGCATGTTATGCTTACGGATTAGTAATGTTCGCTTCTCACCAAAGTGAGAACAAGAACATCGGGCTAAAAATATTAAACAAAACGTTCCCACAAGTGACGGAGTTGGTAATTGGGGTAAGAAATGAGGTTTTTAGATTGTTACGGGACTGTTGGACATTACGTAACCCTCGTCCCTTTGACGACGTTACAACACGCTGTCTTATCAACGGCCATAACGGTTATGTTCCACAAGACCAAGGATGGGAAGTAATCCTAGTAAAACCAGAATGCATGACTTGTTTCTGGACGTATGAATTACGTGTCTTTATTGCCTTTGCTGAACGACTTGTGTACTAGCTAGATGTATCTTCACAACCATCTTGTATCAAATTTATTGTGTGCTATATTTCATGCTATATGTAAAATAAGCGGTATTGTAAGTTTGTAAAATATTGTGTAAAAGTTTGAACGCGAAATATTATTATAATCAGTTTTTCATATAGAATTGTAGTAGTTGAATTGTATATTAGCTACTAAGTATGAACTTAACGGGTAGGTACTACCCGAATTTAAACTTATAAAATGCTAATATGAAGAAAAAGCTTTTATAAATGAGTTCATATTATGCTACGAAATACTATTAACTACTCTTAATATTCTGTATGATTAACTTGTTCCATTTGACTATTTTGAAGGAAATGGCACCGACTACTCGACACACCGTGAATATGAATGAAGAGGAATTCCGTACTTTTCTAGCTTCAAACATAGCCGCAGTACAGACTGCGCTACATACCAATAATAACCTTGGATCTAGCAGTACAGGAAATCGTGTAGGATGCACCTACAAAGAATTCACTGCCTGCAAACCTTTGGAATTTGATGGAACCGAAGGACCGATCGGATTGAAACGGTGGACCGAGAAGGTCGAATCGATGTTTGCCATAAGTAAGTGTACTGAAGAGGACAAAGTGAAGTACGCTACGCATACCTTCACAGGTTCTGCGTTAACATGGTGGAATACCTATCTAGAGCAAGTGGGACAAGACGATGCGTACGCACTACCGTGGTCAGCATTCAAGCACTTGATGAACGAGAAGTACCGTCCCAGAACCGAGGTCAATAAGCTCAAGACAGAACTTAGAGAGTCACGAACCCAAGGATTTGATATTACCACGTACGAAAGACGATTCACAGAATTGTGCCTATTGTGTCCGGGAGCATTCGAAGATGAGGAAGAGAAGATCGACGCGTTTGTGAAAGGATTACCGGAAAGAATCCAAGAAGATATAAGTTCACACGAGCCCGCCTCCATACAATAGGCATGTAGAATGGCTCACAAACTCGTGAACCAGATTGAAGAAAGAATTAAAGAACAGACTGCTGAAGAGGCCAATGTGAAGCAAGTCAAAAGAAAGTGGGAGGAAAACGGTGATAAGAATCACCAATACAACAACAACAGCAATTACAACAATAATCGCAACAATTATCCCAACAATCGCAACATCAATCGCAACATCAATCACAACTACAACAAACGGCCCAACAACAACAACAACAACAAAAACAACAACAGCAGCAGCAACTACAACAATCATCCCAACAACAATAATAACCGCAACAACAACAACAATCAGAAGCAGCTACGCCAAAGGTGTGAAAAGAATCACTCGGGGTTCTGCACCAAATTTTACAACAAGTGTAAAAGAAATGGTCATAGCGCGGCGAAGTGTGAGGTCTACGGACCAGGGGTTAATAGAACGAAAGGAACAAATGGTGTCGGAACGAGTAATGGCGGAGCAAGTAGTGTCGGAGCAAGTTATGCCAATGTAGTTTGTTATAAATGTGGAAAACCGGGCCACATTATTAGAAATTGCCCGAACCAGGAGAACACGAATGGACAAGGCCGCGGAAGAGTTTTCAATATTAATGCCGCAGAGGCACAGGAAGACCCGGAGCTTGTTACGGGTACGTTTCTTATTGACAATAAATCTGCATACGTTTTATTTAATTCGGGTGCGGATAGAAGCTATATGAGTAGAGATTTTTGTGCTAAATTAAGTTGTCCATTGACGCCTTTGGATAGTAAATTTTTACTCGAATTAGCAAATGGTAAATTAATTTCAGCAGATAATATATGTCGGAATCGAGAAATTAAACTGGTTAGCGAAACATTTAAGATTGATTTGATACCAGTAGAGTTAGGGAGTTTTGATGTGATAATCGGTATGGACTGGTTGAAAGAAGTGAAAGCAGAGATCGTTTGTTACAAAAATGCAATTCGCATTATACGAGAAAAAGGAAAACCCTTAATGGTGTACGGAGAAAAGGGCAACACGAAGCTACATCTTATTAGTAATTTGAAGACACAAAAACTAATAAGAAAATGTTGCTATGCTGTTCTAGCACACGTCGAAAAAGTACAAACTGAAGAAAAAAGCATCAATGATGTTCCCATTGCAAAAGAATTTCCCGATGTATTTCCGAAAGAATTACCGGGATTACCCCCACATCGATCCGTTGAATTTCAAATAGATCTTGTACCAGGAGCTGCACCAATAGCTCGTGCTCCTTACAGACTCGCACCCAGCGAGATGAAAGAACTGCAAAGCCAATTACAAGAACTTTTAGAGCGTGGTTTCATTCGACCAAGCACATCACCGTGGGGAGCTCCTGTTTTGTTTGTCAAGAAGAAAGATGGTACATTCAGGTTGTGTATCGACTACCGAGAGTTGAACAAACTTACCATCAAGAACCGCTACCAACTACCGAGAATCGACGACTTATTTGATCAACTACAAGGTGAAATGTCCCGTTCTTATTGATTAAAAACGTTCCATATTAATTGATTTCGTTGCGAGGTTTTGACCTCTATATGAGACGTTTTTCAAAGACTGCATTCATTTTTAAAACAAACCATAACATTTATTTCATAAATAAAGGTTTAAAAAGCTTTACGTAGATTATCAAATAATGATAATCTAAAATATCCTGTTTACACACGACCATTACATAATGGTTTACAATACAAATATGTTACATCGAAATCAGTTTCTTGAATGCAGTTTTTACACAATATCATACAAACATGGACTCCAAATCTTGTCCTTATTTTAGTATGCAACAGCGGAAGCTCTTAGTATTCACCTGAGAATAAACATGCTTTAAACGTCAACAAAAATGTTGGTGAGTTATAGGTTTAACCTATATATATCAAATCGTAACAATAGACCACAAGATTTCATATTTCAATACACATCCCATACATAGAGATAAAAATCATTCATATGGTGAACACCTGGTAACTGACATTAACAAGATGCATATATATAAGAATATCCCCTTCATTCCGGGACACCCTTCGGATATGATATAAATTTTGAAGTACTAAAGCATCTGGTACTTTGGATGGGGTTTGTTAGGCCCAATAGATCTATCTTTAGGATTCATGTCAATTAGGGTGTCTGTTCCCTAATTCTTAGATTACCAGACTTAATAAAGAGGGGCATATTCGATTTCGATAATTCAACCATAGAATGTAGTTTCACGTACTTGTGTCTATTTTGTAAATCATTTATAAAACCTGCATGTATTCTCATCCCAAAAATATTAGATTTTAAAAGTGGGACTATAACTCACTTTCACAGATTTTTACTTCGTCGGGAAGTAAGACTTGGCCACTGGTTGATTCACGAACCTATAACAATATATACATATATATCAAAGTATGTTTAAAATATATTTACAACACTTTTAATATATTTTGATGTTTTAAGTTTATTAAGTCAGCTGTCCTCGTTAGTAACCTACAACTAGTTGTCCACAGTTAGATGTACAGAAATAAATCGATAAATATTATCTTGAATCAATCCATGACCCAGTGTATACGTATCTCAGTATTGATCACAACTCAAACTATATATATTTTGGAATCAACCTCAACCCTGTATAGCTAACTCCAACATTCACATATAGAGTGTCTATGGTTGTTCCGAAATATATATAGATGTGTCGACATGATAGGTCGAAACATTGTATACGTGTCTATGGTATCTCAAGATTACATAATATACAATACAAGTTGATTAAGTTATGGTTGGAATAGATTTGTTACCAATTTTCACGTAGCTAAAATGAGAAAAATTATCCAATCTTGTTTTACCCATAACTTCTTCATTTTAAATTCGTTTTGAGTGAATCAAATTGCTATGGTTTCATATTGAACTCTATTTTATGAATCTAAACAGAAAAGTATAGGTTTATAGTTGGAAAAATAAGTTACAAGTCATTTTTGTAAAGGTAGTCATTTCAGTCGAAAGAACGACGTCTAGATGACCATTTTAGAAAACATACTTCCACTTTGAGTTTAACCATAATTTTTGGATATAGTTCCATGTTCATAATAAAAATCATTTTCTCAGAATAACAACTTTTAAATCAAAGTTTATCATAGATTTTAATTAACTAACCCAAAACAGCCCGCGGTGTTACTACGACGGCGTAAATCCGGTTTTACGGTGTTTTTCGTGTTTCCAGGTTTTAAATCATTAAGTTAGCATATCATATAGATATAGAACATGTGTGTAGTTAATTTTAAAAGTCAAGTTAGAAGGATTAACTTTTGTTTGCGAACAAGTTTAGAATTAACTAAACTATGTTCTAGTGATTACGAGTTTAAACCTTCGAATAAGATAGTTTTATATATATGAATCGAATGATGTTATGAACATAATTACTACCTCAAGTTTAGTAGGTAAACCTACTGGAAGTGACAAGAAATGATCTAGCTTCAAAGGATCTTGGATGGCTTGAAAGTTCTTGAAGTAGGATCATGACACAAAAACAAGTTCAAGTAAGATTTTTACTCGAATTAAGATAGTTTATAGTTATAGAAATTGAATCAAAGTTTGAATATGAATATTATCTTGAATAAGAAAGATAACCTACTGTATATAACAAAGGTTTCTTGATCTTAGATGATTACTTGGAATGGATTAGAAAGCTTGGAATTAAATTAGTAAACATGAAGGGATTTTTGAAGTGTTCTTGAAGTGTTCTTCCTATGATGATTATAGCTTGATTCTTGAAGTGATTTTTGATGAAGATGATGATTAAATACTGGAAAAATACGTTCATAATAGTGTGTGTGTGTTGAGAGAGAATTAGAAAGAGAATTGGAAGTGAAATGGAGTGAATGATGAGTGGTAATTGGTGAGTGGTGAGTGGGGTTAAAAGGAGTTCTAGTTAGTTGACTAGCTCATGGTAGAAGTTAAAATTGATTAGTCATACATGACATAATCAAGAGTGGAATCCCATGCTAGTTCCTATTGGTATATACTCATAGTAAGTACATTTTGAAGCTGTGTATAATACGGGTAAGAATACGACTAGAATTCTTGATGAAAGAAAAGAATGGAAAAGTAACTGTAACCATTTTTGTTAAGTATGAGTGTTTTGATATATGTCTTGAAGTCTTCCAAAAGTATTTTAATACATCTAAATACACTACATGTATATACATTTTAACTGAGTCGTTAAGTCATCGTTAGTCGTTACATGTAAGTGTTGTTTTGAAACCTTTAAGTTAACGATCTCAATTAATGTTGATAACTCATTGTTTATTATATCTAATGAGATGTTAAATTATTATATTATCATGATATTATGATATATTAATATATCTTAATATGATATATATACATTTAAATGTCGTTACAACGATAATCGTTACATATATGTCTCGTTTCGAAATCCTTAAGTTAGTAGTCTTGTTTATATGTATATAACTCATTGTTAATATACTTATGGAGATACTTACTTAACATAATCTCATGTTAACCATATGTATATCCATATATATATCGTCATGTCATTTTTACAAGTTTTAACGTTCGTGAATCGCCGGTCAACTTGGGTGGTCAATTGTCTATATGAAACATATTTCAATTAATCAAGTCTTAACAAGTTTGATTGCTTAACATGTTTGAAACATTTAATCATGTAAATATCAATCTCAATTAATATATATAAACATGGAAAAGTTCGGGTCACTACAGTACCTACCCGTTAAATAAATTTCGTCCCGAAATTTTAAGCTGTTGAAGGTGTTGACGAATCTTCTGGAAATAGATGCGGGTATTTCTTCTTCATCTGATCTTCACGCTCCCAGGTGAACTCGGGTCCTCTACGAGCATTCCATCGAACCTTAACAATTGGTATCTTGTTTTGCTTAAGTCTTTTAACTTCACGATCCATTATTTCGACGGGTTCTTCGATGAATTGGAGTTTTTTGTTGATTTGGATTTCATCTAACAGAATAGTGAGATCTTCTTTAGCAAAACATTTCTTCAAATTCGAGACGTGGAAAGTGTTATGTACAGCCGCGAGTTGTTGAGGTAACTCAAGTCGGTAAGCTACTGGTCCGACACGATCAATAATCTTGAATGGTCCAATATACCTTGGATTTAATTTCCCTCGTTTACCAAATCGAACAACGCCTTTCCAAGGTGCAACTTTAAGCATGACCATCTCTCCAATTTCAAATTCTATATCTTTTCTTTTAATGTCAGCGTAGCTCTTTTGTCGACTTTGGGCGGTTTTCAACCGTTGTTGAATTTGGATGATCTTCTCGGTAGTTTCTTGTATAATCTCCGGACCCGTAATCTGTCTATCCCCCACTTCACTCCAACAAATCGGAGACCTGCACTTTCTACCATAAAGTGCTTCAAACGGCGCCATCTCAATGCTTGAATGGTAGCTGTTGTTGTAGGAAAATTCTGCTAATGGTAGATGTCGATCCCAACTGTTTCCGAAATCAATAACACATGCTCGTAGCATGTCTTCAAGCGTTTGTATCGTCCTTTCACTCTGCCCATCAGTTTGTGGATGATAGGAAGTACTCATGTCTAGACGAGTTCCTAATGCTTGCTGTAATGTCTGCCAGAATCTTGAAATAAATCTACCATCCCTATCAGAGATAATAGAGATTGGTATTCCATGTCTGGAGACGACTTCCTTCAAATACAGTCGTGCTAACTTCTCCATCTTGTCATCTTCTCTTATTGGCAGGAAATGTGCTGATTTGGTGAGACGATCAACTATTACCCAAATAGTATCAAAACCACTTGCTGTCCTTGGCAATTTAGTGATGAAATCCATGGTAATGTTTTCCCATTTCCATTCCGGGATTTCGGGTTGTTGAAGTAGACCTGATGATTTCTGATGCTCAGCTTTGACCTTAGAACACGTCAAACATTCTCCTACGTATTTAGCAACATCGGCTTTCATACCCGGCCACCAAAAATATTTCCTGAGATCCTTGTACATCTTCCCCGTTCCAGGATGTATTGAGTATATGGTTTTATGAGCTTCTCTAAGTACCATTTCTCTCATATCTCCAAATTTTGGTACCCAAATCCTTTCAGCCCTATACCGGGTTCCGTCTTCCCGAATATTAAGATGTTTCTCCGATCCTTTGGGTATTTCATCCTTTAAATTTCCCTCTTTTAAAACTCCTTGTTGCGCCTCCTTTATTTGAGTAGTAAGGTTATTATGAATCATTATATTCATAGATTTTACTCGAATGGGTTCTCTGTCCTTCCTGCTCAAGGCATCGGCTACCACATTTGCCTTCCCCGGGATGTAACGAATCTCAAAGTCGTAATCATTCAATAATTCAATCCACCTACGCTGCCTCATATTCAGTTGTTTCTGATTAAATATGTGTTGAAGACTTTTGTAGTCGGTATATATAATACTTTTGACCCCATATAAGTAGTGCCTCCAAGTCTTTAATGCAAAAACAACCGCGCCTAATTCCAAATCATGCGTCGTATAATTTTGTTCGTGAATCTTCAATTGTCTAGACGCATAAGCAATCACCTTCGTTCGTTGCATTAATACACAACCGAGACCTTGCTTTGATGCGTCACAATAAATCACAAAATCATCATTCCCTTCAGGCAATGACAATATAGGTGCCGTAGTTAGCTTTTTCTTCAATAACTGAAACGCTTTCTCTTGTTCATCATTCCATTCAAATTTCTTCCCTTTATGCGTTAATGCAGTCAAGGGTTTTGCTATTCTGGAAAAGTCTTGGATGAACCTTCTGTAGTAACCAGCTAGTCCTAAAAACTGGCGTATGTGTTTCGGAGTTTTCGGGGTTTCCTACTTTTCAACAGTTTCTATCTTCGCCGGATCCACCTTAATACCTTCTTTGTTCACTATGTGACCGAGGAATTGAACTTCTTCCAACCAAAATGCACACTTTGAAAACTTAGCGTACAATTCTTCCTTCCTCAATACTTCTAACACCTTTCTCAAATGTTCACCGTGTTCTTGGTCATTCTTTGAGTAAATAAGTATGTCATCAATGAAAACAATGACAAACTTGTCAAGGTATGGTCCACACACTCGGTTCATAAGGTCCATGAACACAGCTGGTGCATTAGTTAAACCAAACGGCATGACCATAAACTCGTAATGACCGTAACGTGTTCTGAAAGCAGTCTTTGGAATATCATCTTCTTTCACCCTCAGTTGATGATACCCGGAACGTAAGTCAATCTTTGAATAAACAGATGAGCCTTGTAGTTGATCAAATAAGTCGTCGATTCTCGGTAGTGGGTAGCGGTTCTTGATGGTAAGTTTGTTCAACTCTCGGTAGTCGATACACAACCTGAATGCACCATCTTTCTTCTTGACAAACAAAACAGGAGCTCCCCACGGTGATGTGCTTGGTCGAATGAAACCACGCTCTAAAAGTTCTTGTAATTGGCCTTGCAGTTCTTTCATCTCACTGGGTGCGAGTCTGTAAGGAGCACAAGCTATTGGTGCAGCTCCTGGTACAAGATCTATTTGAAATTCAACGGATCGCTGTGGGGGTAATCCCGGTAATTCTTTCGGAAATACATCGGGAAATTCTTTTGCAATGGGAACATCATTGATGCTCTTTTCTTCAGTTTGTACTTTCTCGACGTGTGCTAGAATAGCATAGCAACCTTTTCTTATTAGTTTTTGTGCCTTCAAATTACTAATAATATGTAGCTTCGTGTTGCCCTTTTCTCCGTACACTATTAAGGGTTTTCCTTTTTCTCGTATAATGCGAATTGCATTTTTGTAACAAACGATCTCTGCTTTCACTTCTTTCAACCAGTCCATACCGATTATCACATCAAAACTCCCTAACTCTACTGGTATCAAATCAATCTTAAATGTTTCGCTAACCAGTTTAATTTCTCGATTCCGACATATATTATCTGCTGAAATTAATTTACCATTTGCTAATTCGAGTAAAAATTTACTATCCAAAGGCGTCAATGGACAACTTAATTTAGCACAAAAATCTCTACTCATATAGCTTCTATCCGCACCCGAATCAAATAAAACGTAAGCAGATTTATTGTCAATAAGAAACGTACCCGTAACAAGCTCCGGGTCTTCCTGTGCCTCTACCGCATTAATATTGAAAAGTCTTCCGCGGCCTTGTCCATTCGTGTTCTCCTGGTTCGGGCAATTTCTAATAATGTGGCCCGGTTTTCCACATTTATAACAAACTACATTGGCATAACTTGCTCCGACACTACTTGCTCCGCCATTACTCGTTCCGACACCATTTGTTCCTTTTGTTCTATTAACCCCTGGTCCATAGACCTCACACTTCGCCGCGCTATGACCATTTCTTTTACACTTGTTGCAAAATTTGGTGCAGAACCCCGAGTGATACTTTTCACACCTTTGGCATAGCTGCTTCTGATTGTAGTTGTTGTTGCGGTTATTATTGTTGTTGGGATGATTGTTGTAGTTGCTGTTGTTGTTGTTGTTGTTGTTGTTGTTGGGCCGTTTATTGTAGTTGCGATTGATGTTGCGATTGTTGGGATAATTGTTGCGATTATTGTTGTTGTTGTATTGGTGATTCTTATCACCATTTTCCTCCCACTTTCTTTTGACTTGCTTCACATTGGCCTCTTCAGCAGTCTGTTCTTTAATTCTTTCTTCAATCTGGTTCAATAGTTTGTGAGCCATTCTACATGCCTGTTGTATGGAGGCGGGCTCGTGTGAACTTATATCTTCTTGGATTCTTTCCGGTAATCCTTTCACAAACGCGTCGATCTTCTCTTCCTCATCTTCGAATGCTCCCGGACACAATAGGCACAATTCTGTGAATCGTCTTTCGTACGTGGTAATATCAAATCCTTGGGTTCGTAACCCTCTAAGTTCTATCTTGAGCTTATTGACCTCGGTTCTGGGACGGTACTTCTCGTTCATCAAGTGCTTGAATGCTGACCACGGTAGTGCGTACGCATCATCTTGTCCCACTTGCTCTAGATAGGTATTCCACCATGTTAACGCAGAACCTGTGAAGGTATGCGTAGCGTACTTCACTTTGTCCTCTTCAGTACACTTACTTATGGCAAACACCGATTCGACCTTCTCGGTCCACCGTTTCAATCCGATCGGTCCTTTGGTTCCATCAAATTCTAAAGGTTTGCAGGCAGTGAATTCTTTGTAGGTGCATCCTACACGATTTCCTGTACTGCCAGATCCAAGGTTATTGTTGGTATGTAGCGCAGCCTGTACTGCGGCTATGTTTGAAGCTAGAAAAGTACGGAATTCCTCTTCATTCATATTCACGGTGTGTCGAGTAGTCGGTGCCATTTCCTTCAAAATAGTCAAATGGAACAAGTTAATCATACAGAATATTAAGAGTAGTTAATAGTATTTCGTAGCATAATATGAACTCATTTATAAAAGCTTTTTCTTCATATTAGCATTTTATAAGTTTAAATTCGGGTAGTACCTACCCGTTAAGTTCATACTTAGTAGCTAATATACAATTCAACTACTACAATTCTATATTAAAAACTGATTGTAATAATATTTCGCGTTCAAATTTTTATACAATATTTTACAAACTTACAATACCGCTTATTTTTCATAAAGCATGAAATATAGCACACAATAACTTTGATACAAGATAGTTGTGAAGATAATTCTAGCTAGTACACAAGTCGTTCAGCAAAGGCAATAAAGACACGTAATTCATACGTCCAGAAACAAGTCATGCATTCTGGTTTTACTAGGACTACTTCCCATCCTTGGTCTTGTGGAACATAACCGTTATGGCCGTTGATAAGACAGCGTGTTGTAACGTCGTCAAAGGGACGAGGGTTACGTAACGACCAATAGTCTCGTAATAACCTAAAAACCTCATTTCTTACCCCAATTACCGACTCCGTCACTTGTGGGAACGTTTTGTTTAATAGTTGTAGCCCGATGTTCTTGTTCTCACTTTGGTGAGAAGCGAACATTACTAACCCGTAAGCATAACATGCTTCTTTATGTTGCATGTTAGCCACTTTTTCTAAATCACGAAGTCCTATATTCGGATATACTGAGTCAAAATAATTTCTTAACCCGTTGCGTAAAATAGCATTTGGGTTCCCCGCAATATATGCGTCAAAGTAAACACATCGTAACTTATGGATTTCCCAATGTGATATCCCCCATCTTTCGAACGAAAGCCTTTTATAAACCAAGGCATTCTTGGAACGTTCTTCGAATATCTTACAAACTGATCTCGCCTTAAATAGTTGTGCCGAGGAATTCTGACCGACTCTAGACAAGATTTCATCAATCATGTCTCCGGGTAGGTCTCTTAAAATATTGGGTAGTCTATCCATTTTGTGTTTTTATACTGTAAAATAGACAAGAGTTAGATTCATAAAAAAAATACTTATTAATACAAGCAATTTTTACATATATCATAAAGCATAAGCCCACTATATTACATATATTACACCACACGAATACAACTATCTTATTCCGACTCGCTCGTTTCTTCTTGTTCGGTTTTGGTTCGTTTTGCCAAGTTTCTAGGGATATATGATGTTCTCCTAATACGAGCCGTCGTTGTCCACATTGATTTAGAAAAACCTGGTGGTTTAGAGGTTCCCGGGTCATTGTTACAACTTAAGGACTTCGGGGGTTGACGATACATATAAAGTTCATCGGGGTTGGAATTAGATTTCTCTATTTTTATGCCCTTTCCCTTATTATTTTCTTTTGCCTTTTTAAATTCAGTTGGGGTAATTTCTATAACATCATCGGAATTCTCGTCAGAATCCGATTCATCGGAGAATTGGTAATCCTCCCAATATTTTGCTTCCTTGGCGGAAACACCATTGACCATAATTAACCTTGGTCGGTTGGTTGAGGATTCTCTTTTACTTAACCGTTTTATTATTTCCCCCACCGGTTCTATTTCTTCTTCCGGTTCCGATTCTTCTTCCGGTTCCGATTCTTCTTCCGGTTCCGACTCTTCTTCCGGTTCCTCTTCGGGAACTTGTGAATCAGTCCACGAATCATTCCAATTTACATTTGACTCTTCATTATTATTAGGTGAGTCAATGGGACTTGTTCTAGAGGTAGACATCTATCACATAATATCAAACACGTTAAGAGATTAATATATCACATAATATTCATATGTTAAAAATATATAGTTTCCAACAAAAATGTTAAGCAATCATTTTTAAAGAAAACACGGTCGAAGTCCAGACTCACTAATGCATCCTAACAAACTCGATAAGACACACTAATGCAAAATTTCTGGTTCTCTAAGACCAACGCTCTGATACCAACTGAAATGTCCCGTTCTTATTGATTAAAAACGTTCCATATTAATTGATTTCGTTGCAAGGTTTTGACCTCTATATGAGACGTTTTTCAAAGACTGCATTCATTTTTAAAACAAACCATAACCTTTATTTCATAAATAAAGGTTTAAAAAGCTTTACGTAGATTATCAAATAATGATAATCTAAAATATCCTGTTTACACACGACCATTACATAATGGTTTACAATACAAATATGTTACATCGAAATCAGTTTCTTGAATGCAGTTTTTACACAATATCATACAAACATGGACTCCAAATCTTGTCCTTATTTTAGTATGCAACAGCGGAAGCTCTTAGTATTCACCTGAGAATAAACATGCTTTAAACGTCAACAAAAATGTTGGTGAGTTATAGGTTTAACCTATATATATCAAATCGTAACAATAGACCACAAGATTTCATATTTCAATACACATCCCATACATAGAGATAAAAATCATTCATATGGTGAACACCTGGTAACTGACATTAACAAGATGCATATATATAAGAATATCCCCATCATTCCGGGACACCCTTCGGATATGATATAAATTTCGAAGTACTAAAGCATCTGGTACTTTGGATGGGGTTTGTTAGGCCCAATAGATCTATCTTTAGGATTCGCGTCAATTAGGGTGTCTGTTCCCTAATTCTTAGATTACCAGACTTAATAAAAAGGGGCATATTCGATTTCGATAATTCAACCATAGAATGTAGTTTCACGTACTTGTGTCTATTTTGTAAATCATTTATAAAACCTGCATGTATTCTCATCCCAAAAATATTAGATTTTAAAAGTGGGACTATAACTCACTTTCACATATTTTTACTTCGTCGGGAAGTAAGACTTGGCCACTGGTTGATTCACGAACCTATAACAATATATACATATATATCAAAGTATGTTTAAAATATATTTACAACACTTTTAATATATTTTGATGTTTTAAGTTTATTAAGTCAGCTGTCCTCGTTAGTAACCTACAACTAGTTGTCCACAGTTAGATCTACAGAAATAAATCGATAAATATTATCTTGAATCAATCCATGACCCATTGTATACGTATCTCAGTATTGATCACAACTCAAACTATATATATTTTGGAATCAACCTCAACCCTGTATAGCTAACTCCAACATTCACATATAGAGTGTCTATGGTTGTTCCGAAATATATATAGATGTGTCGACATGATAGGTCAAAATATTGTATACGTGTCTATGGTATCTCAAGATTACATAATATACAATACAAGTTGATTAAGTTATGGTTGGAATAGATTTGTTACCAATTTTCACGTAGCTAAAATGAGAAAAATTATCCAATCTTGTTTTACCCATAACTTCTTCATTTTAAATCCGTTTTGAGTGAATCAAATTGCTATGGTTTCATATTGAACTCTATTTTATGAATCTAAACAGAAAAGTATAGGTTTATAGTCGAAAAAATAAGTTACAAGTCGTTTTTGTAAAGGTAGTCATTTCAGTCGAAAGAACGACGTCTAGATGACCATTTTAGAAAACATACTTCCACTTTGAGTTTAACAATAATTTTTGGATATAGTTTCATGTTCATAATAAAAATCATTTTCTCAGAATAACAACTTTTAAATCAAAGTTTATCATAGTTTTTAATTAACTAACCCAAAACAGCCCGCGGTGTTACTACGACGGCGTAAATCCGGTTTTACGGTGTTTTTCGTGTTTCCAGGTTTTAAATCATTAAGTTAGCATATCATATAGATATAGAACATGTGTGTAGTTAATTTTAAAAGTCAAGTTAGAAGGATTAACTTTTGTTTGCGAACAAGTTTAGAATTAACTAAACTATGTTCTAGTGATTACGAGTTTAAACCTTCGAATAAGATAGTTTTATATATATGAATCGAATGATGTTATGAACATCATTACTACCTCAAGTTTAGTAGGTAAACCTACTGGAAGTGACAAGAAATGATCTAGCTTCAAAGGATCTTGGATGGCTTGAAAGTTCTTGAAGTAGGATCATGACACAAAAACAAGTTCAAGTAAGATTTTTACTCGAATTAAGATAGTTTATAGTTATAGAAATTGAATCAAAGTTTGAATATGAATATTACCTTGAATAAGAAATATAACCTACTGTATATAACAAAGGTTTCTTGATCTTAGATGATTACTTGGAATGGATTAGAAAGCTTGGAAGTAAATTAGTAAACTTGAAGGGATTTTTGAAGTGTTCTTGAAGTGTTCTTCCTATGATGATTATAGCTTGATTCTTGAAGTGATTTTTGATGAAGATGATGATTAACTACTGGAAAAATACGTTCATAATAGTGTGTGTGTGTTGAGAGAGAATTAGAAAGAGAATTGGAAGTGAAATGGAGTGAATGATGAGTGGTAATTGGTGAGTGGTGAGTGGGGTTAAAAGGAGTTCTAGTTAGTTGACTAGCTCATGGTAGAAGTTAAAATTGATTAGTCATACATGACATAATCAAGAGTGGAATCCCATGCTAGTTCATATTGGTATATACTCATAGTAAGTACATTTTGAAGCTGTGTATAATACGGGTAAGAATACGACTAGAATTCTTGATGAAAGAAAAGAATGGAAAAGTAACTGTAACCATTTTCGTTAAGTATGAGTGTTTTGATATATGTCTTGAAGTCTTCCAAAAGTATTTTAATACATCTAAATACACTACATGTATATACATTTTAACTGAGTCGTTAAGTCATCGTTAGTCATTACATGTAAGTGTTGTTTTGAAACCTTTAAGTTAACGATCTCAATTAATGTTGTTAACTCATTGTTTATTATATCTAATGAGATGTTAAATTATTATATTATCATGATATTATGATATATTAATATATCTTAATATGATATATATACATTTAAATGTCGTTACAACGATAATCGTTACATATATGTCTCGTTTCGAAATCCTTAAGTTAGTAGTCTTGTTTTGTAACGACCCGGAAATTTCCGACCAAATTTAAACTCTAATCTCTATATGGTTCCGACACGATAAGCAAAAACCCTAAAGTTGACCCGCACTTTTTCGATCATTCTATACTTATAAGATTAATATTTACATAAATTAAACCTTACCAACATGATAAGCAATCCAAATTGTTGAGATTTATGTTTCCGAAAAGAGTTTTACACAACGTTTGACCGTCTAGTTTGACCGATGATATCACGAACTATACAATATATGATAATTATACGTTTGTGTATATATATGTATATATACATATTTAACATGATTAATGAATGTTTTAATATCTCATTTTGTATTAATAACAATAAGTTATAAGTATATTTTGAAACTACTAACTTAAGTTTTCAAAACGATAACTATACGTAACGTTATTTGACATAAATACTTAAGACTTATAATGTTTATACATATATCGTATAAGTAATGTATTTAATCACTTTTAAAGACTTAAATACATAAAATCATATAAGTGTATTCACAAAAGATAGCTATATTTGAATCCTCATTCCATTTTTCACAAAATTTCTATACGTATATCTAGAGTATTTGTACTCGTATCATACCTAGCTTCTATACGTATTTACTATTGGTATATACACATCAAATCACCACCTAACCAGCCCTTGTTCATGCCTTATATATAAGGTAATTACTTTTGAATGATTGTAAGACTAATTACAAAAATACAAACTAAAAATTTGTCCATGTCTACTACATAAACATTTTTTTAGGAGTATATATGTATCCTCATTTTGTTTCATTTTTACTTCCATTCTCTAGCTAAAAACACCCACACTCTCAAGAATATTAAACTCCATAAACATTCAGCAAAGTTCCATGAAGATCTAGCTTCAAAAACCTTACTTAAACACCATAAGAAAACCATACAAAAACACTTCAAGAAATCCTTCCAAGAACACAAACTTACTTCCAATCTTTCATCCACTTCCATCACCCTTTTGATTCTAGCTTCTTACTCCTCTTTTACAGCAACCTTGTCCAAGGAACTTGAGGTAGTATCTATGTTCATAACCTTATTCGATTCATATATATATAGCTATCTTATTTTGTGGTATAAAAGTTTAACAACAAGAACATAGTTTGAATGTTTTCAAACTTGTTTGCAAACTAAATAGATCCTTCTAACTTAACTTTTAAAATACTTCAAGACCTGTAATATAACTTAAATATATGCTAATTTAACAAGGTATGATTTGGTTTTTCAAAGAATATCTTAAAAACTGTTTTTACGACGTCGGAGTGCCACCGGGGACTGTTTTGGGTTGGATAATTAAAAACTATCTTAAACTTTGAGTTGGAGGTTTATGTTCTGGAAAAATGATTTTTACTATGAATATGATAACACATAAAAATTTCATGATTTAATTCAAAGTATAAGTATTTTTAGAAAAATAATCATTTAAGGTTGTTTAAATAAAGGAAAATGTTTAACTTCATAAGTTTCACTAAAGTTTCACCTATGCCGTGTGATTTTGAATACAAACCAAGGTATTTTCAGTTCATAGTCTTAAAGAGGGACTCGATCCAAGGAGATGGCAAGTTGAATCAACGAAAACGGATTTGTAACGAAGAAACTATGACCGAAACAAAATTGGTTATCCAAGACTTGTTTAACTTCGGGATTAATTGGGAAAAATTAAATAAAATCACATCTTTCTAAAATAACATGATATTTTATATATATGTACTCATAATTCAATTTTATATGGTTCAGGATCACCCGTAAACAATACGAGAAGATTAATCATAAGATCCCATGATTGTACGCAACACGTCATTTGACAACACCGGTACTTTATGTACGCAACACGTCATTTGACAACACCGGTACCGTGGGTCAAGATTAATCTCGACCAATACATATACGATGAGGGTTTTATTTATTTCATTGGGGGTTTATTAAACATCTAAATATGAACCATTAAAATTGAATTACTAACAACGAACTGCTAACTACGGACTAAGGAATTATTCAAAGTATTAAAAGTATAACAAGTATATATATGTGACGTTTGTTTAAAAAAGAAAAGGTATTGATATATTATATATGGATAGGTTCGTGATATCAACCGGAGACCAAGTCAAATTATATATATATCTTCAAGACGAAAGTGAGTATATAGTCCCACTTTTAAACTCTAAATATTTCGGGATGAGAATACATGTATTTTATGTTTTACATTATGGACACAAGTAACTGAAAAATATATTCTACGTTGAGTTGTACCACTGGCATACTTCCCTGTAGCTTGGTAACTAATATTTACAGCGGTATTGTAAACGCGAATCCTGTTGATAGATCTATCGGGCCTGACAACCCCAACCGGACTGGACGACCAGTATTCAACGGTTGCACAGTACTTCGTTTCGTGACTACACTTGGTACAGTGTAGTAAGATTTCATATTAAAGGGAATATGCGACGTGATTAATTGTTAAGTATGGTTACCAAGTGCTCAACCACTTAGAATATTTTTATTAAAATGTTTATATATGAAATCTTGTGGTCCATCGTTATATCGCTGCTAGCATCAAACCTATATATCTCACCAACTTTATGTTGACGTTTTAAAGCATGTTATTCTCAGGTATGAATTAAGACTTCCGCTGTGCGTTAGCTCATATTAAGGATACTAGTTGGGACCATTTAAGCCATGATACAAGAACGTTGCATTCGAGTCATTGAAGATCATTAAAGACATTTATTAAGTAAATGACAGTTTAGGTCATTTGGATATCGAGAAATGTTTGACGAGTTTATTAATTTTTTTATGTAAAGATAGATTGCCTTTTAAGAATAAATGCAACGTTTGTAAAATGTATCATATAGAGGTCAAGTACCTCGCGATGTTATCAACTGTTGTAATTCGTTTGTAATCAATATGGACATCATCCGGATGATTAGTTTCGGATCCTTTCAGTTGGTATCAGAGCGTTGGTCTTAGCGAACCAGGCCTTGCATTAGTGTGTCTAACTGGTAGTTGTTAGGATACATTAGTGAGTCTGGACTTTGACCGTATCTACCTGCTAAAAAGTTTTGCTTATCATTTCTAGTCAGAAACCATCTGCTTATCATCCTTAGGGAGTTGCCTGCTTATCATTCTTTAGTCTAGACACGTCTTACTGCATCTAGTGCATCGATAGTGTATAGACAAAATTCATATCCTAGCGTATCTATTACTATAAACATTGCCCGAAGAATTTCAAAGATTCTCCGTAATTCACGGGATTTCGGTATTATATATACATATGAAAATTATGTATTGAAGAGTACCAAACCCAACTCCTATAATCTATTCCAAACCAAAAAAATTCATTTCCCCAACTATACAAGATGAATTCTTCATCCAGTTCGAATTCCTCCGACTTCGATAGCTACGCCGACATGGATTTCCATTCGAGCTCCGAGAACAGCGTCACCGGAATGGATCAACCAATTTCCCATCATCTATTCTGGATGAACTGGGGATGGGTTCGTAATATACTAAATTTCTGGAGGCAAGAAGAAGGTGATCCATTTCATCCACCAAATTGCCCTCTTAACGATGAACCTGAAGCACTTACCGGCGAACCCATTCGAAACACCATTTTCTCGCTCATTTCTAGAGTATCTCGTCATGATTACATACTATCCCATATTTCAAATCTTGTTCATTCGCTCGTTCCAACCGTCAATCATCCCGGTATAATAGAAGAAGTCAACGAACTCCGTGCTCGGGTAGTGGTTTTGGAGAATATGGTGCGAAGGTTACAAACACCAACAGCAGCACCAGCAGCATAATCCGTACTACCATCGTCAACGCCGACAGTACCTTTATCACCCCAATCACAATCTCAACATCACAATCCGTATCTCGAATATCAACATCACACGACTCAATATCTGTACTTCGAGTATGATCTTCGTTCTATATATCGTTCTACATCGATTATCTTCGCTTTACGTATCGTATGACGATTATGTAATTTCTAAAGTCTTAGAGATTATGTAATCTAGAATTAATGATAAATCAAATGAGTTTAATATCTTATTGACTCATTAAATCTATGATTATCTCTGAAGAAAATATATATGCAAGTATATTTTCATAAAGATAGTAATTAAAAATTCCTTCGTACAAACTATTAATGATGAAAATATTTTAACGGGTGGGTAGTACCCGAGGAATATTTAGAATTCACATTAATAAGTTATATTGTACATTCTTGAATCTGATTCAACGGTTATCTATTATCTTACTTACAACCACCGATATTCGTATCCGCTCACCCCAGAATAACCATTTTCAATCAAATTTCATATTCGGATTTTGACCTACCAGAATCCAACAAGTGGCATAAAGAAGAAAACATTGGACAATTAAAATGAATTAAAATGTTGATTGTAACATATGAAACTAAACAATTCTTCAAGTTTGCCACTTGATTTTATCTTAAACCTCATTCGTAACTTGACGATTACAGTTCGCATTCAAATCCTTTCATGATTTCTGAAAACACCCTGAACTATGAAGTAGCTCTTGAAATGCTGATGAAGCAGCAAAAACTGTAAACGACTTTAACAATCAAAAGATTGATGATAAAGAATGGTATGGTGGTAAAGCTGAGAAAAAGAGAAGGTTTGGAACTGGAAAACGGATTGAGCAAAGTATGAAGGAGGCCGTGAACAAATCATGAAAACAGAACCTGCCTTCAAAGGATCCAAATGATCCAGTGCCTGCTGAAACCGTTAGTAAGAACACTGCTCCTTATTCTAAACTTTTCAAGATGATATTCTTCACCATCATTTTATCTTAGATATTATAAGATATCTTCATTCGTTATACATATTTTTCATATTTCTGGAAATATTTTTACAACTATTCCTATCTGCGATCATTTAACTTTCCGTAACATCTGCGCTACAATATAAAAGAAACTGTGTTAGTTTCTAAATTCTGAAATCTCTAAGTTTAAAAATATGAATGTTTTGAAGTAGTGTTGGGAACTGATACATGAATTAGTATAATATAATGAAACTTGATCAACTTCATTATATTACAGTAAGTCATGTTAAGTTTCTAATGGAATGTGATGATTCACAGTACCGTCATCATGTGCCATGTTACACGGCTCTTACATTCTATCAAGTCTTCAAACATATTAGAACGTATCACCTTGATAGTTCTATTTTTTTTTCCGGAATATTCGAGTAATTTAACGAATCAAGATCGTGCCATTACAATTTCATTCTAAAACCAATAGCAAGGTTCATTCCAAATTTCCTACCTACAAATTTCGGACCATTGTTCGCTTGGCTCGAGGACGGGAAGAAGAAATGAAGGGACAAAACTTCAGAATAGAAATAGGAACATAAACCACAGCAAATAAGAGAGAGCATTAACTGTGGATGACAATGATTTTAAGGGACGGGAGTAGGAACATCGAAATATAAGGGAAGGTATAAAACCTAACAACAACCCCGAAACTACAAACCGTGCATATCAATACGTATTGCAACGTAAAGGCACGGGAGAATTAAAAACATTATAATTCCAAGGAAAGGATAAAAGAGAATAGATTCTTCTGGTGATAGATGAAAAAGAAGAATGAAAGATATGAAAGTTAGAAATATAACAAGGGTTAGAATGGGATGGAGCATATTAGCGAATGTCTTAAAGTAGGAACTAAAGAGAAAGAATAGAAGATGTGGGAAGAAAGAAAGGGAAGGAGGTAAATTTATAGTGAAATATTCGACAAAGAAATCAAAACAGATTGCCGCGTTAAATCAAAGAAGATCCTGATCGCCGCAAAACTAAATCTTATTACATAAGATTTTCTTTAAAACCCTTAAATCCCGGAAATCGATCATAATCACGTCATCGGTTACAACAATTCTATATTTACTCATTTCACTCTTTTGTGATAGCTTCGCTCGTGCGTCTCACATAACCAAATCGTTTTATCTAAATCTTTCAATAATGATAAAATTTCATTATTACCTCATATTCGTCATGAAAACATTCCTATTGTTGTTTATGACAACCTCTACCAAATTTCGAGGACGAAATTTCTTTAACGGATGGGTACTGTAACGACCCGGAAATTTCCGACCAAATTTAAACTCTAATCTCTATATGGTTCCGACACGATAAGCAAAAACCCTAAAGTTGACCCGCACTTTTTCGATCATTCTATACTTATTAGATTAATATTTACATAAATTAAACCTTACCAACATGATAAGAAATCCAAATTGTTGAGATTTATGTTTCCGAAAAGAGTTTTACACAACGTTTGACCGATGATATCACGAACTATACAATATATGATAATTATACGTTTGTGTATATATATGTATATATACATATTTAACATGATTAATGAATGTTTTAATATCTCATTTTGTATTAATAACAATAAGTTATAAGTATATTTTGAAACTACTAACTTAAGTTTTCAAAACGATAACTATACGTAACGTTATTTGACATAAATACTTAAGACTTATAATGTTTATACATATATCGTATAAGTAATGTATTTAATCACTTTTAAAGACTTAAATACATAAAATCATATAAGTGTATTCACAAAAGATAGCTATATTTGAATCCTCATTCCATTTTTCACAAAATTTCTATACGTATATCTAGAGTATTTGTACTCGTATCATACCTAGCTTCTATACGTATTTACTATTGGTATATACACATCAAATCACCACCTAACCAGCCCTTGTTCATGCCTTATGTATAAGGTAATTACTTTTGAATGATTGTAAGACTAATTACAAAAATACAAACTAAAAATTTGTCCATGTCTACTACATAAACATTTTTTTAGGAGTATATATGTATCCTCATTTTGTTTCATTTTTACTTCCATTCTCTAGCTAAAAACACCCACACTCTCAAGAACATTAAACTCCATAAACATTCAGCAAAGTTCCATGAAGATCTAGCTTCAAAAACCTTACTTAAACACCATAAGAAAACCATACAAAAACACTTCAAGAAATCCTTCCAAGAACACAAACTTACTTCCAATCTTTCATCCACTTCCATCACCCTTTTGATTCTAGCTTCTTACTCCTATTTCACAGCAACCTTGTCCAAGGAACTTGAGGTAGTATCTATGTTCATAACCTTATTCGATTCATATATATATAGCTATCTTATTTTGTGGTATAAAAGTTTAACAACAAGAACATAGTTTGAATATTTTCAAACTTGTTTGCAAACTAAATAGATCCTTCTAACTTAACTTTTAAAATACTTCAAGACCTGTAATATAACTTAAATATATGCTAATTTAACAAGGTATGATTTGGTTTTTCAAAGAATATCTTAAAAACTGTTTTTACGACGTCGGAGTGCCACCGGGGACTGTTTTGGGTTGGATAATTAAAAACTATCTTAAACTTTGAGTTGGAGGTTTATGTTCTGGAAAAATGATTTTTACTATGAATATGATAACACATAAAAATTTCATGATTTAATTCAAAGTATAAGTATTTTTAGAAAAATAATCATTTAAGGTTGTTTAAATAAAGGAAAATGTTTAACTTCATAGTTTCACTAAAGTTTCACCTATGCCGTGTGATTTTGAATACAAACCAAGGTATTTTCAGTTCATAGTCTTAAAGAGGGACTCGATCCAAGGAGATGGCAAGTTTAATCAACGAAAACGGATTTGTAACGAAGAAACTATGACCGAAACAAAATTGGTTATCCAAGACTTGTTTAACTTCGGGATTAATTGGGAAAAATTAAATAAAATCACATCTTTCTAAAATAACATGATATTTTATATATATGTACTCATAATTCAATTTTATATGGTTCAGGATCACCCGTAAACAATACGAGAAGATTAATCATAAGATCCCATGATTGTACGCAACACGTCATTTGACAACACCGGTACTTTATGTACGCAACACGTCATTTGACAACACCGGTACCGTGGGTCAAGATTAATCTCGACCAATACATATACGATGAGGGTTTTATTTATTTCATTGGGGGTTTATTAAACATCTAAATATGAACCATTAAAATTGAATTACTAACAACGAACTGCTAACTACGGACTAAGGAATTATTCAAAGTATTAAAAGTATAACAAGTATATATATGTGACGTTTATTTAAAAAAGAAAAGGTATTGATATATTATATATGGATAGGTTCGTGATATCAACCGGAGACCAAGTCAAATTATATATATATCTTCAAGACGAAAGTGAGTATATAGTCCCACTTTTAAACTCTAAATATTTCGGGATGAGAATACATGTATTTTATGTTTTACATTATGGACACAAGTAACTGAAAAATATATTCTACGTTGAGTTGTACCACTGGCATACTTCCCTGTAGCTTGGTAACTAATATTTACAGCGGTATTGTAAACGCGAATCCTGTTGATAGATCTATCGGGCCTGACAACCCCAACCGGACTGGACGACCAGTATTCAACGGTTGCACAGTACTTCGTTTCGTGACTACACTTGGTACAGTGTAGTAAGATTTCATATTAAAGGGAATATGCGACGTGATTAATTGTTAAGTATGGTTACCAAGTGCTCAACCACTTAGAATATTTTTATTAAAATGTTTATATATGAAATCTTGTGGTCCATCGTTATATCGCTGCTAGCATCAAACCTATATATCTCACCAACTTTATGTTGACGTTTTAAAGCATGTTATTCTCAGGTATGAATTAAGACTTCCACTGTGCGTTAGCTCATATTAAGGATACTAGTTGGGACCATTTAAGCCATGATACAAGAATGTTGCATTCGAGTCATTGAAGATCATTAAAGACATTTATTAAGTAAATGACAGTTTAGGTCATTTGGATATCGAGAAATGTTTGACGAGTTTATTAATTTTTTTTATGTAAAGATAGATTGCCTTTTAAGAATAAATGCAACGTTTGTAAAATGTATCATATAGAGGTCAAGTACCTCGCGATGTTATCAACTGTTGTAATTCGTTTGTAATCAATATGGACATCGTCCGGATGATTAGTTTCGGATCCTTTCATGTTTATATGTATATAACTCATTGTTAATATACTTATGGAGATACTTACTTATCATAATCTCATGTTAACCATATGTATATCCATATATATATCGTCATGTCGTTTTTACAAGTTTTAACGTTCGTGAATCGCCGGTCAACTTGGGTGGTCAATTGTCTATATGAAACATATTTCAATTAATCAAGTCTTAACAAGTTTGATTGCTTAACATGTTGGAAATATTTAATCATGTAAATATCAATCTCAATTAATATATATAAACATGGAAAAGTTTGGGTCACTACACAAGGCTCGTCTGTTTATTCAAAGATTGACTTACGTTCCGGGTATCATCAAATGCGGGTGAAAGAAGATGATATTCCAAAGACTGCTTTCAGAACACGTTACGGTCATTACGAGTTTATGGTCATGCCGTTTGGTTTAACTAATGCACCAGCTGTGTTCATAGACCTTATGAACCGAGTGTGTGGACCATACCTTGACAAGTTTGTCATAGTTTTTATTGATGACATACTTATTTACTCAAAGAATGACCAAGAACACGGTGAACATTTGAGAAAGGTGTTAGAAGTATTGAGGAAGGAAGAATTGTACGCTAAGTTTTCAAAGTGTGCATTTTGGTTGGAAGAAGTTCAATTCCTCGGTCACATAGTGAACAAAGAAGGTATTAATGTGGATCCGGCAAAGATAGAAACTGTTGAAAAGTAGGAAATCCCAAAAACTCCGAAACACATACGCCAGTTTTCAGGACTAGCTGGTTACTACAGAAGGTTCATCCAAGACTTTTCCAGAATAGCAAAATCCTTGACTGCATTAACGCATAAAGGGAAGAAATTTGAATGGAATGATGAACAAGAGAAAGCGTTTCAGTTATTGAAGAAAAAGCTAACTACGGCACCTATATTGTCATTGCCTGAAGGGAATGATGATATTGTGATTTATTGTGACGCATCAAAGCAAGGTCTCGGTTGTGTATTAATGCAACGAACGAAGGTGATTGCTTATGCGTCTAGACAATTGAAGATTCACGAACAAAATTATACGACGCATGATTTAGAATTAGGCGCGGTTGTTTTTGCATTAAAGACTTGGAGGCACTACTTATATGGGGTCAAAAGTATTATATATACCGACCACAAAAGTCTTCAACACATATTTAATCAGAAACAACTGAATATGAGGCAGCGTAGGTGGATTGAATTGTTGAATGATTACGACTTTGAGATTCGTTACCACCCGGGGAAGGCAAATGTGGTAGCCGATGCCTTGAGCAGGAAGGACAGAGAACCCATTCTAGTAAAATCTATAAATATAATGATTCATAATAACCTTACTACTCAAATAAAGGAGGCGCAATAAGGAGTTTTAAAAGAGGGAAATTTAAAGGATGAAATACCCAAAGGATCGGAGAAGCATCTTAATATTCAGGAAGACAGAACCCGGTATAGGGCTGAAAGGATTTAGGTACCAAAATTTGGAGATATGAGAGAAATGGTACTTAGAGAAGCTCATAAAACAAGATACTCAATACATCCTGGAACGGGGAAGATGTACAAGGATCTCAAGAAACATTTTTGGTGGCCGGGTATGAAAGCCGATGTTGCTAAATATGTAGGAGAATGTTTGACGTGTTCTAAGGTCAAAGCTGAGCATCAGAAACCATCAGGTCTACTTCAACAACCCGAAATCCCGGAATGGAAATGGGAAAACATTACCATGGATTTCATCACTAAATTGCCAAGGACTGCAAGTGGTTTTGATACTATTTGGGTAATAGTTGATCGTCTCACCAAATCAGCACACTTCCTACCAATAAGAGAAGATGACAAGATGGAGAAGTTAGCACGACTGTATTTGAAGGAAGTCGTCTCCAGACATGGAATACCAATCTCTATTATCTCTGATAGGGATGGCAGATTTATTTCAAGATTCTGGCAGACATTACAACAAGCATTAGGAACTCGTCTAGACATGAGTACTGCCTATCATCCACAAACTGATGGGCAGAGCGAAAGGACGATACAAACGCTTGAAGACATGCTACGAGCATGTGTTATTGATTTCGGAAACAGTTGGGATCGACATCTACTGAAATGTCGCGTTCTTATTGATTAAAAACGTTCCATATTAATTGATTTCGTTGCGAGGTTTTGACCGCTATATGAGACGTTTTTGAAAGACTGCATTCATTTTAAAACAAACCATAACCTTTATTTCATCAATAAAGGTTTAAAAAGCTTTACGTAGATTATCAAATAATGATAATCTAAAATATCCTGTTTACACACGACCATTACATAATGGTTTACAATACAAATATGTTACAACAAAATAAGTTTCTTGAATGCAGTTTTTACACAATATCATACAAGCATGGACTCCAAATCTCGTCCTTATTTAAGTATGCGACAACGGAAGCTCTTAATAATCACCTGAGAATAAACATACTTAAAACGTCAACAAAAATGTTGGTGAGTTATAGGTTTAACCTATATATATATCAAATCATAATAATAGACCACAAGATTTCATATTTCAACACACATCCCATACATAGAGATAAAAGTCATTCATATGGTGAACACCTGGTAACCGACATTAACAAGATGCATATATAAGAATATCCCCATCATTCCGGGACACCCTTCGGATATGATATAAATTTTGAAGTACTAAAGCATCCGGTACTTTGGATGGGGTTTGGTAGGCCCAATAGATCTATCTTTAGGATTCGCGTCAATTAGGGTGTCTGTTCCCTAATTCTTAGATTACCAGACTTAATAAAAAGGGGCATATTCGATTTCGATAATTCAACCATAGAATGTAGTTTCACGTACTTGTGTCTATTTTGTAAATCATTTATAAAACCTGCATGTATTCTCATCCCAAAAATATTAGATTTTAAAAGTGGGACTATAACTCACTTTCACAGATTTTTACTTCGTCGGGAAGTAAGACTTGGCCACTGGTTGATTCACGAACCTATAACAATATATACATATATATCAAAGTATGTTCAAAATATATTTACAACACTTTTAATATATTTTGATGTTTTAAGTTTATTAAGTCAGCTGTCCTCGTTAGTAACCTACAACTAGTTGTCCACAGTTAGATGTACAGAAATAAATCGATAAATATTATCTTGAATCAATCCACGACCCAGTGTATACGTATCTCAGTATTGATCACAACTCAAACTATATATATTTTGGAATCAACCTCAACCCTGTATAGCTAACTCCAACATTCACATATAGAGTGTCTATGGTTGTTCCGAAATATATATAGATGTGTCGACATGATAGGTCGAAACATTGTATACGTGTCTATGGTATCTCAAGATTACATTATATACAATACAAGTTGATTAAGTTATGGTTGGAATAGATTTGTTACCAATTTTCACGTAGCTAAAATGAGAAAAATTATCCAATCTTGTTTTACCCATAACTTCTTCATTTTAAATCCTTTTTGAGTGAATCAAATTGATATGGTTTCATATTGAACTCTATTTTATGAATATAAACAGAAAATGTATAGGTTTATAGTCGGAAAAATAAGTTACAAGTCATTTTTGTAAAGGTAGTCATTTCAGTCGAAAGAACGACGTCTAGATGACCATTTTAGAAAACATACTTCCACTTTGAGTTTAACCATAATTTTTGGATATAGTTTCATGTTCATAATACAAATCATTTTCTCAGAATAACAACTTTTAAATCAAAGTTTATCATAGTTTTTAATTAACTAACCCAAAACAGCCCGCGGTGTTACTACGACGGCGTAAATCCAGTTTTACGGTGTTTTTCATGTTTCCAGGTTTTAAATCATTAAGTTAGCATATCATATAGATATAGAACATGTGTTTAGTTGATTTTAAAAGTCAAGTTAGAAGGATTAACTTTTGTTTGCGAACAAGTTTAGAATTAACTAAACTATGTTCTAGTGATTACAAGTTTAAACCTTCGAATAAGATAGCTTTATATGTATGAATCGAATGATGTTATGAACATCATTACTACCTTAAGTTCCTTGGATAAACCTACTGGAAAAGTGAAAAATGTATCTAGCTTCAACGGGTCCTTGGATGGCTCGAAGTTCTTGAAGCAGAATCATGACACGAAAACAAGTTCAAGTAAGATCATCACTTGAAATAAGATTGTTATAGTTATAGAAATTGAACCAAAGTTTGAATATGATTATTACCTTGTATTAGAATGATAACCTACTGTAAGAAACAAAGATTTCTTGAGGTTGGATGATTACCTTACAAGATTGGAAGTGAGCTAGCAAACTTGAAAGTATTCTTGATTTTATGTAACTAGAACTTGTAGAATTTATGAAGAACACTTAGAACTTGAAGATAGAACTTGAGAGAGATCAATTAGATGAAGAAAATTGAAGAATGAAAGTGTTTGTAGGTGTTTTTGGTCGTTGGTGTATGGATTAGATATAAAGGATATGTAATTTTATTTTCATGTAAATAAGTCATGAATGATTACTCATATTTTTGTAATTTTATGAGATATTTCATGCTAGTTGCCAAATGATGGTTCCCACATGTGTTAGGTGACTCACATGGGCTGCTAAGAGCTGATCATTGGAGTGTATATACCAATAGTACATACATCTAAGAGCTGTGTATTGTACGAGTACGAATACGGTTGCATACGAGTAGAATTGTTGATGAAACTGAACGAGGATGTAATTGTAAGCCTTTTTGTTAAGTAGAAGTATTTTGATAAGTGTATTGAAGTCTTTAAAAAGTGTATAAATACATATTAAAACACTACATGTATATACATTTTAACTGAGTCGTTAAGTCATCGTTAGTCGTTACATGTAAGTGTTGTTTTGAAACCTTTAGGTTAACGATCTTGTTAAATGTTGTTAACCCAATGTTTATAATATCAAATGAGATTTTAAATTATTATATTATCATGATATTATCATGTACGAATCTCTTAATATGATATATATACATTAAATGTCTTTACAACGATAATCGTTACATATATGTCTCGTGTAAAAATCATTAAGTTAGTAGTCTTGTTTTTACATATGTAGTTCATTGTTAATATACTTAATGATATGTTTACTTATCATAGTATCATGTTAACTATATATATATCCATTTATATGTCATCATATAGTTTTTACAAGTTTTAACGTTCGTGAATCACCGGTCAACTTGGGTGGTCAATTGTCTATATGAAACATATTTCAATTAATCAAGTCTTAATAATTTTGAGTGCTTAACATGTTGGAAACATTTAATCATGTAAATATCAATCTCAATTAATATATATAAACATGGAAAAGTTCGGGTCACTACAGTACCTACCCGTTAAATAAATTTCGTCCCGAAATTTTAAGCTGTTGAAGGTGTTGACGAATCTTCTGGAAATAGATGCGGGTATTTCTTCTTCATCTGATCTTCACGCTCCCAGGTGAACTCGGGTCCTCTACGAGCATTCCATCGAACCTTAACAATTGGTATCTTATTTTGCTTAAGTCTTTTAACCTCACGATCCATTATTTCGATGGGTTCTTCGATGAATTGAAGTTTTTCGTTGATTTGGATTTCATCTAACGGAATAGTGAGATCTTCTTTAGCAAAACATTTCTTCAAATTCGAGACGTGGAAAGTGTTATGTACAACCGCGAGTTATTGAGGTAACTCAAGTCGGTAAGCTACTGGTCCGACACGATCAATAATCTTGAATGGTCCAATATACCTTGGATTTAATTTCCCTCGTTTACCAAATCGAACAACGCCTTTCCAAGGTGCAACTTTAAGCATAACCATCTCTCCAATTTCAAATTCTATATCTTTTCTTTTAATGTTAGCGTAGCTCTTTTGTCGACTTTGGGCGGTTTTCAACCGTTGTTGAATTTGGATGATCTTCTCGGTAGTTTCTTGTATAATCTCCGGACCCGTAATCTGTCTATCCCCCACTTCACTCCAACAAATTGGAGACCTGCACTTTCTACCATAAAGTGCTTCAAACGGCGCCATCTCAATGCTTGAATGGTAGCTGTTGTTGTAGGAAAATTCTGCTAACGGTAGATGTCGATCCCAACTGTTTCCGAAATCAATAACACATGCTCGTAGCATGTCTTCAAGCGTTTGTATCGTCCTTTCGCTCTGCCCATCAGTTTGTGGATGATAGGCAGTACTCATGTCTAGATGAGTTCCTAATGCTTGCTGTAATGTCTGCTAGAATCTTGAAATAAATCTGCCATCCCTATCAGAGATAATAGAGATTGGTATTCCATGTCTGGAGATGACTTCCTTCAAATACAGTCGTGTTAACTTCTCCATCTTGTCATCTTCTCTTATTGGCAGGAAGTGTGCTGATTTGGTGATACGATCAACTATTACCCAAATAGTATCAAAACCACTTGCAGTCCTTGGCAATTTAGTGATGAAATCCATGGTAATGTTTTCCCATTTCCATTCCGGGATTTCGGGTTGTTGAAGTAGACCTGATGGTTTCTGATGCTCAGCTTTGACCTTAGAACACGTCAAACATTCTCCTACGTATTTAGCAACATCGGCTTTCATACCCGGCCACCAAAAATGTTTCTTGAGATCCTTGTACATCTTCCCCGTTCCAGGATGTATTGAGTATCTGGTTTTATGAGCTTCTCTAAGTACCATTTCTCTCATATCTCCAAATTTTGGTACCCAAATCCTTTCAGCCCTATACCGGGTTCCGTCTTCCCGAATATTAAGATGCTTCTCCGATCCTTTGGGTATTTCATCCTTTAAATTTCCCTCTTTTAAAACTCCTTGTTGCGCCTCCTTTATTTGAGTAGTAAGGTTATTATGAATCATTATATTCATAGATTTTACTCGAATGGGTTCTCTGTCCTTCCTGCTCAAGGCATCGGCTACCACATTTGCCTTCCCCGGGTGGTAACAAATCTCAAAGTCGTAATCATTCAATAATTCAATCCACCTACGCTGCCTCATATTCAGTTGTTTTTGATTAAATATGTGTTGAAGACTTTTGTGGTCGGTATATATAATACTTTTGACCCCATATAAGTAGTGCCTCCAAGTCTTTAATGCAAAAACAACTGCTCCTAATTCCAAATCATGCGTCGTATAATTTTGTTCGTGAATCTTCAATTGTCTAGACGCATAAGCAATCACCTTCGTTCGTTGCATTAATACACAACCGAGACCTTTCTTTGATGCGTCACAATAAATCACAAAATCATCATTCCCTTCAGGCAATGACAATATAGGTGCCGTAGTTAGCTTTTTCTTCAATAACTGAAACGCTTTCTCTTGTTCATCATTCCATTCAAATTTCTTCCCTTTATGCGTTAATGCAGTCAAGGGTTTTGCTATTCTGGAAAAGTCTTGGATGAACCTTCTGTAATAACCAGCTAGTCCTAAAAACTGGCGTATGTGTTTCGGAGTTTTCGGGGTTTCCCACTTTTCAACAGTTTCTATCTTTGCCGGATCCACCTTAATACCTTCTTTGTTCACTATGTGACCGAGGAATTGAACTTCTTCCAACCAAAATGCACACTTTGAAAACTTAGCGTACAATTCTTCCTTCCTCAATACTTCTAACACCTTTCTCAAATGTTCACCGTGTTCTTGGTCATTCTTTGAGTAAATAAGTATGTCATGAATGAAAACAATGACAAACTTGTCAAGGTATGGTCCACACACTCGGTTCATAAGGTCCATGAACACAGTTGGTGCATTAGTTAAACAAAACGGCATGACCATAAACTCGTAATGACCGTAACGTGTTCTGAAAGCAGTCTTTGGAATATCATCTTCTTTCACCCGCATTTGATGATACCCGGAACGTAAGTCAATCTTTAAATAAACAGACGAGCCTTGTAGTTGATCAAATAAGTCGTCGATTCTCGGTAGTGGGTAGCGGTTCTTGATGGTAAGTTTGTTTAACTCTCGATAGTCGATACACAACCTGAATGTACCATCTTTCTTCTTGACAAACAAAACAGGAGCTCCCCACGGTGATGTGCTTGGTCGAATGAAACCACGCTCTAAAAGTTCTTGTAATTGGCTTTGCAGTTCTTTCATCTCGCTGGGTGCGAGTCTGTAAGGAGCACGAGCTATTGGTGCAGCTCCTGGTATAAGATCTATTTGAAATTCAACGGATCGATGTGGGGGTAATCCCGGTAATTCTTTCGGAAATACATCGGGAAATTCTTTTGCAATGGGAACATCATTGATGCTCTTTTCTTCAGTTTGTACTTTCTCGATGTGTGCTAGAACAGCATAGCAACCTTTTCTTATTAGTTTTTGTGCCTTCAAATTACTAACAAGATGTAGCTTCGTGTTGCCCTTTTCTCCGTACACCATTAAGGGTTTTCCTTTTTCTCGTATAATGCGAATTGCATTTTTGTAACAAACGATCTCTGCTTTCACTTCTTTCAACCAGTCCATACCGATTATCACATCAAAACTCCCTAACTCTACTGGTATCAAATCAATCTTAAATGTTTCGCTAAACAGTTTAATTTCTCGATTCCGACATATATTATCTGCTGAAATTAATTTACCATTTGCTAATTCGAGTAAAAATTTACTATCCAAAGGCGTCAATGGACAACTTAATTTAGCACAAAAATCTCTACTCATATAGCTTCTATCCGCACCCGAATCAAATAAAACGTAAGCAGATTTATTGTCAATAAGAAATGTACCTGTAACAAGCTCTGAGTCTTCCTGTGCCTCTGCCGCATTAATATTGAAAACTCTTCCGCGGCCTTGTTCATTCGTGTTCTCCTGGTTCGGGCAATTTCTAATAATGTGGCCCGGTTTTCCACATTTATAACAAACTACATTGGCATAACTTGCTCCGACACTACTTGCTCCGCCATTACTCGTTCCGACACCATTTGTTCCTTTCGTTCTATTAACCCCTGGTCCGTAGACCTCACACTTCGCCGCGCTATGACCATTTCTTTTACACTTGTTGCAAAATTTGGTGCAGAACCCCGAGTGATACTTTTCACACCTTTGGCATAGCTGCTCCTGATTGTTGTTGTTGTTGCGGTTATTATTATTGTTGGGATGATTGTTGTAGTTGCTGTTGTTGTTGTTGTTGTTGTTGTTGTTGTTGTTGTTGTTGTTGTTGTTGTTAGGCCGTTTGTTGTAGTTGCGATTGATGTTGCGATTGCTGGGATAATTGTTGCGATTATTGTTGTAATTGCTGCTGTGGTTGTATTGGTGATTCTTATCACCGTTTTCCTCCCACTTTCTTTTGACTTGCTTCACATTGGCCTCTTCAGCAGTCTGTTCTTTAATTCTTTCTTCAATCTGGTTCACTAGTTTGTGAGCCATTCTACATGCCTGTTGTATGGAGGCGGGCTCGTGTGAACTTATATCTTCTTGGATTCTTTCCGGTAATCCTTTCACAAACACGTCGATCTTCTCTTCTTCATCTTCGAATGCTCCCGGACACAATAGGCACAATTTTGTGAATCGTCTTTCGTACGTGGTAATATCAAATCCTTGGGTTCGTAACCCTCTAAGTTCTGTCTTGAGCTTATTGACCTCGGTTCTGGGACGGTACTTCTCGTTCATCAAGTGCTTGAATGCTGACCACGGTAGTGCGTACGCATCGTCTTGTCCCACTTGCTCTAGATAGGTATTCCACCATGTTAACGTAGAACCTGTGAAGGTATGCATAGCGTACTTTACTTTGTCCTCTTCAGTACACTTACTTATGGCAAACACCGATTCGACCTTCTCGGTCCACCGTTTCAATCCGATCGGTCCTTCGGTTCCATCAAATTCCAAAGGTTTGCAGGCAGTGAATTCTTTCTAGGTGCATCCTACACGATTTCCTGTACTGCTAGATCCAAGGTTATTGTTGGTATGTAGCGCAGCCTGTACTGCGGCTATGTTTGAAGCTAGAAAAGTACGGAATTCCTCTTCATTCATATTCACGGTGTGTCGAGTAGTCGGTGCCATTTCCTTCAAAATAGTCAAATGGAACAAGTTAATCATATAGAATATTAAGAGTAGTTAATAGTATTTCGTAGCATAATATGAACTCATTTATAAAAGCTTTTTCTTCATATTAGCGTTTTATAAGTTTAAATTCGGGTAGTACCTACCCGTTAAGTTCATACTTAGTAGCTAATATACAATTCAACTACTACAATTCTTATATGAAAAACTGTTTATAATAATATTTCGCGTTCAAACTTTTATACAATATTTTACAAACTTACAATACCGCTTATTTTACATAAAGCATGAAATATAGCACACAATAACTTTGATACAAGATAGTTGTGAAGATAATTCTAGCTAGTACACAAGTCGTTCAGCAAAGGCAATAAAGACACGTAATTCATACGTCCAGAAACAAGTCATGCATTCTGGTTTTACTAGGACTACTTCCCATCCTTGGTCTTGTGGAACATAACCGTTATGGCCGTTGATAAGACAGCATGTTGTAACGTCGTCAAAGGGACGAGGGTTACGTAATGTCCAACAGTCCCGTAACAATCTAAAAACCTCATTTCTTATCCCAATTACCGACTCCGTCACTTGTGGGAACGTTTTGTTTAATAGTTGTAGCCCGATGTTCTTGTTCTCACTTTTGTGAGAAGCGAACATTACTAATCCGTAAGCATAACATGCTTCTTTATGTTGCATGTTAGCCGCTTTTTCTAAATCACGAAGTCCAATATTCGGATATATTGAGTCAAAATAATTTCTTAACCCATTGCGTAAAATAGCATTTGGGTTCCCCGCAATATATGCGTCAAAGTAAACACATCGTAACTTATGGATTTCCCAATGTGATATCCCCCATCTTTCGAACGAAAGCCTTTTATAAACCAAGGCATTCTTGGAACGTTCTTCGAATGTCTTACAAACTGATCTCGCCTTAAATAGTTGTGCCGAAGAATGCTGACCGACTCTAGACAAGATTTCATCAATCATGTCTCCGGGTAGGTCTCTTAAAATATTGGGTTGTCTATCCATTTTGTGTTTTTATACTGTAAAATAGACAAGAGTTAGATTCATAAAAAAAAATACTTATTAATACAAGCAATTTTTACATATATCATAAAGCATAAGCACACTATATTACATATATTACACCACACGAATAAAACTATCTTATTCCGACTCGCTTGTTTCTTCTTCTTCAGTTTTGGTTCGTTTTGCCAAGTTTCTAGGGATATATGATGTTCCCCTAATACGAGCCGTAATTTTCCACATTGGTTTAGAAAAACCTGGTGGTTTAGAGGTTTCCGGGTCATTGTTACAACTTAAGGACTTCGGGGGTTGACGATACATATAAAGTTCATCGGGGTTGGAATTAGATTTCTCTATTTTTATGCCCTTTCCCTTATTATTTTCTTTTGCCTTTTTAAATTCAGTTGGGGTAATTTCTATAACATCATCGGAATTCTCGTCGGAATCCGATTCATCGGATAATTGGTAATCCTCCCAATATTTTGCTTCCTTGGCGGAAACACCATTGACCATAATTAACCTTGGTCGGTTGGTTGAGGATTTTCTTTTACTTAACCGTTTTATTATTTCCCCCACCGGTTCTATTTCTTCATCCGGTTCCGATTCTTCTTCCGGTTCCGATTCTTCTTCCGGTTCCGACTCTTCTTCCGGTTCCTCTTCAGGAACTTGTGAATCAATCCACGAATCATTTCAATTTACATTTGACTCTTCATTATTATTAGGTGAGTCAATGGGACTTGTTCTAGAGGTAGACATCTATCACATAATATCAAACGCGTTAAGAGATTAATATATCACATAATATTCACATGTGAAAAATATATAGTTTCCAACAAAATTTGTTAAGCAATCATTTTTCAAGTAAACAAGGTCGAAGTCCAGACTCACTAATGCATCCTAACAAACTCGATAAGACACACTAATGCAAAATTCTGGTTCTCTAAGACCAACGCTCGGATACCAACTGAAATGTCCCGTTCTTATTGATTAAAAACGTTCCATATTAATTGATTTCGTTGCGAGGTTTTGACCTCTATATGAGACGTTTTTCAAAGACTGCATTCATTTTAAAACAAACCATAACCTTTATTTCATCAATAAAGGTTTAAAAAGGTTTACGTAGATTATCAAATAATGATAATCTAAAATATCCTGTTTACACACGACCATTACATAATGGTTTACAATACAAATATGTTATAACAAAATAAGTTTCTTGAATGCAGTTTTTACACAATATCATACAAGCATGAACTCCAAATCTCGTCCTTATTTAAGTATGCGATAGCGGAAGCTCTTAATAATCACCTGAGAATAAACATGCTTAAAACGTCAACAAAAATGTTGGTGAGTTATAGGTTTAACCTATATATATATCAAATCATAATAATAGACCACAAGATTTCATATTTCAACACACATCCCATACATAGAGATAAAAGTCATTCATATGGTGAACACCTGGTAACCGACATTAACAAGATGCATATATAAGAATATCCCCATCATTCCGGGACACCCTTCAGATATGATATAAATTTCGAAGTACTAAAGCATCCGGTACTTTGGATGGGGTTTGTTAGGCCCAATAGATCTATCTTTAGGATTCGCGTCAATTAGGGTGTCTGTTCCCTAATTCTTAGATTACCAGACTTAATAAAAAGGGGCATATTCAATTTCGATAATTCAACCATAGAATGTAGTTTCACGTACTTGTGTCTATTTTGTAAATCATTTATAAAACCTGCATGTATTCTCATCCCAAAAATATTAGATTTTAAAAGTGGGACTATAACTCACTTTCACAGATTTTTACTTCGTCGGGAAGTAAGACTTGGCCACTGGTTGATTCACGAACCTATAACAATATATACATATATATCAAAGTATGTTCAAAATATATTTACAACACTTTTAATATATTTTGATGTTTTAAGTTTATTAAGTCAGCTGTCCTCGTTAGTAACCTACAACTAGTTGTCCACAGTTAGATGTACAGAAATAAATCGATAAATATTATCTTGAATCAATCCACGACCCAGTGTATACGTATCTCAGTATTGATCACAACTCAAACTATATATATTTTGGAATCAACCTCAACCCTGTATAGCTAACTCCAACATTCACATATAGAGTGTCTATGGTTGTTCCGAAATATATATAGATGTGTCGACATGATAGGTCGAAACATTGTATACGTGTCTATGGTATCTCAAGATTACATAATATACAATACAAGTTGATTAAGTTATGGTTGGAATAGATTTGTTACCAATTTTCACGTAGCTAAAATGAGAAAAATTATCCAATCTTGTTTTACCCATAACTTCTTCATTTTAAATCCTTTTTGAGTGAATCAAATTGCTATGGTTTCATATTGAACTCTATTTTATGAATCTAAACAGAAAAATTATAGGTTTATAGTCGGAAAAATAAGTTACAAGTCGTTTTTGTAAAGGTAGTCATTTCAGTCGAAAGAACGACGTCTAGATGACCATTTTAGAAAACATACTTCCACTTTGAGTTTAACCATAATTTTTGGATATAGTTTCATGTTCATAATAAAAATCATTTTCTCAGAATAACAACTTTTAAATCAAAGTTTATCATAGTTTTTAATTAATTAACCCAAAACAGCCCGCGGTGTTACTACGACGGCGTAAATCCAGTTTTACGGTGTTTTTCGTGTTTCCAGGTTTTAAATCATTAAGTTAGCATATCATATAGATATAGAACATGTGTTTAGTTGATTTTAAAAGTCAAGTTAGAAGGATTAACTTTTGTTTGCGAACAAGTTTAGAATTAACTAAACTATGTTCTAGTGATTACAAGTTTAAACCTTCGAATAAGATAGCTTTATATGTATGAATCGAATGATGTTATGAACATCATTACTACCTTAAGTTCCTTGGATAAACCTACTGTAAAATAGAAAAATGGATCTAGCTTCAACGGATCCTTGGATGGCTCGAAGTTCTTGAAGCAGAATCATGACACGAAAACAAGTTCAAGTAAGATCATCACTTGAAATAAGATTGTTATAGTTATAGAAATTGAACCAAAGTTTGAATATGATTATTACCTTGTATTAGAATGATAACCTACTGTAAGAAACAAAGATTTCTTGAGGTTGGATGATCACCTTACAAGATTGGAAGTGAGCTAGCAAACTTGAAAGTATTCTTGATTTTATGTAACTAGAACTTGTAGAATTTATGAAGAACACTTAGAAATTGAAGATAGAACTTGAGAGAGATCAATTAGATGAAGAAAATTGAAGAATGAAAGTGTTTGTAGGTGTTTTTGGTCGTTGGTGTATGGATTAGATATAAAGGATATGTAATTTTGTTTTCATGTAAATAAGTCATGAATGATTACTCATATTTTTGTAATTTTATGAGATATTTCATGCTAGTTGCCAAATGATGGTTCCCACATGTGTTAGGTAACTCACATGGGCTGCTAAGAGCTGATCATTGGAGTGTATATACCAATAGTACATATATCTAAGAGCTGTGTATTGTACGAGTACGAATACGGTTGCATACGAGTAGAATTGTTGATGAAACTGAACGAGGATGTAATTGTAAGCATTTTTGTTAAGTAGAAGTATTTTGATAAGTGTATTGAAGTCTTTCAAAAGTGTATAAATACATATTAAAACACTACATGTATATACATTTTAACTGAGTCGTTAAGTCATCGTTAGTCGTTACATGTAAGTGTTGTTTTGAAACCTTTAGGTTAACGATCTTGTTAAATATTGTTAACCCAATGTTTATAATATCAAATGAGATTTTAAATTATTATATTATCATGATATTATCATGTACGAATCTCTTAATATGATATATATACATTAAATGTCTTTACAACGATAATCGTTACATATATGTCTCGTTTAAAAATCATTAAGTTAGTAGTCTTGTTTTTACATATGTAGTTCATTGTTAATATACTTAATGATATGTTTACTTATCATAGTATCATGTTAACTATATATATATCCATTTATATGTCATCATATAGTTTTTACAAGTTTTAACGTTCGCGAATCACCGGTCAACTTGGGTGGTCAATTGTCTATATGAAACATATTTCAATTAATCAAGTCTTAACAATTTTGATTGCTTAACATGTTGGAAACATTTAATCATGTAAATATCAATCTCAATTAATATATATAAACATGGAAAAGTTCGGGTCACTACATCTACCGTTAGCAGAATTTTCCTAAAACAACAGCTACCATTCAAGCATTGAGATGGCGCCATTTGAAGCACTTTATGGTAGAAAGTGCAGGTCTCCGATTTGTTGGAGTGAAGTGGGGGATAGACAGACTACGGGTCTGGAGATTATACAAGAAAGTACCGAGAAGATCATCCAAATTCAACAACGGTTGAAAACCGCCCAAAGTCGACAAAAGAGCTACGCTGACATTAAAAGAAAAGATATAGAATTTGAAATTGGAGAGATGGTCATGCTTAAAGTTGCACCTTGGAAAGGCGTTGTTCGATTTGGTAAACGAGGGAAATTATATCCAAGGTATATTGGACCATTCAAGATTATTGATCGTGTCGGACCAGTAGCTTACCGACTTGAGTTACCTCAACAACTCGCGGCTGTACATAACACTTTCCACGTCTCGAATTTGAAGAAATGTTTTGCTAAAGAAGATCTCACTATTCTGTTAGATGAAATCCAAATCAACGAAAAACTCCAATTCATCGAAGAACCCGTCGAAATAATGGATCGTGAGGTTAAAAGACTTAAGCAAAACAAGATACCAATTGTTAAGGTTTGATGGAATGCTCGTAGAGGACCCGAGTTCACCTGGGAGCGTGAAGATCAGATGAAGAAGAAATACCCGCATCTATTTCCAGAAGATTCGTCAACACCTTCAACAGCTTAAAATTTCGGGACGAAATTTATTTAACGGGTAGGTACTGTAGTGACCCGAACTTTTCCATGTTTATATATATTAATTGAGATTGATATTTACATGATTAAATGTTTCCAACATGTTAAGCAATCAAACTTGTTAAGACTTGATTAATTGAAATATGTTTCATATAGACAATTGACCACCCAAGTTGACCGGTGATTCACGAACGTTAAAACTTGTAAAAACTATATGATGACATATATATGGATATATATATAGTTAACATGATACTATGATAAGTAAACATATCATTAAGTATATTAACAATGAACTACATATGTAAAAACAAGACTACTAACTTAATGATTTTTAAACGAGACATATATGTAACGATTATCGTTGTAAAGACATTTAATGTATATATATATATCATATTAAGAGATATTCATACATGATAATATCATGATAATATAATAATTTAAAATCTCATTTGATATTATAAACATTGAGTTAAGCTTATAGCTCAGTGGTACCCGATGCCTTTGATCCCTGAGCCCACAGTGGGGGAAGCTTTGACCCGAAGAAAGGCGCAAGTTCGATTCTCAGTCTGGGCGCCCCGCATGGAATTATTTCCCCCTCCGGGGGGAAATTTGTGAAGTGTTTCGGGGGTCTAGCTAGCTGGGGTAAAAATCGCCTTGCCGTCACTGTGGTACCTGGGAGGAGGTACTTTGCCGGCACAGGTCTCTTTCGGGGTGGGATTGGTGGGTGCTACGGCACACAGGGTTAGCGTGTCCCTGCCAACTTACACGTTTTGACCCGAACATTGAGTTAACAACATTTAACAAGATCGTTAACCTAAAGGTTTCAAAACAACACTTACATGTAACGACTAACGATGACTTAACAACTCAGTTAAAATGTATATACATGTAGTGTTTAAATATGTATTTATACACTTTTGAAAGACTTTAATACACTTATCAAAATACTTCTACTTAACAAAAATGCTTACAATTACATCCTCGTTCAGTTTCATCAACAATTCTACTCGTATGCACCCGTATTCGTACTCGTACAATACACAGCTTTTAGATGTATGTACTATTGGTACATACACTCCAATGATCAGCTCTTAGCAGCCCATGTGAGTCACCTAACATATGTGGGAACCATAATTTGGCAACTAGCATGAAATATCTCATAAAATTACAAAAACATGAGTAATCATTCATGACTTATTTACATGAAAACAAAATTACATATCCTTTATATCTAATCCATACACCAACGACCAAAAACACCTACAAACACTTTCATTCTTCAATTTTCTTCATCTAATTGATCTCTCTCAAGTTCTATCTTCAAGTTCTAAGTGTTCTTCATAAATTCTACAAGTTCTAGTTACATAAAATCAAGAATACTTTCAAGTTTGCTAGCTCACTTCCAATCTTGTAAGGTGATCATCCAACCTCAAGAAATATTTGTTTCTTACAGTAGGTTATCATTCTAATACAAGGTAATAATCATATTCAAACTTTGGTTCAATTTCTATAACTATAACAATCTTATTTCAAGTGATGATCTTACTTGAACTTGTTTTCGTGTCATGATTCTGCTTCAAGAACTTCGAGCCATCCAAGGATCCGTTGAAGCTAGATCCATTTTTATCTTTTCCAGTAGGTTTATCCAAGGAACTTAAGGTAGTAATGATGTTCATAACATCATTCGATTCATACATATAAAGCTATCTTATTCGAAGGTTTAAACTTGTAATCATTAGAACATAGTTTAGTTAATTCTAAACTTGTTCGCAAACAAAAGTTAATCCTTCTAACTTGACATTTAAAATCAACTAAACACATGTTCTATATCTATATGATATGCTAACTTAATGATTTAAAACCTGGAAACACGAAAAACACCGTAAAACCGGATTTACGCCGTCGTAGTAACACCGCGGGCTGTTTTGGGTTAGTTAATTAAAAACTATGATAAACTTTGATTTAAAAGTTGTTATTCTGGGAAAATGATTTTTATTATGAACATGAAACTATATCCAAAAATTATGGTTAAACTCAAAGTGGAAGTATGTTTTCAAAAATGGTCATCTAGACGTCGTTCTTTCGACTGAAATGACTACCTTTACAAAAATAACTTGTAACTTATTTTTCCGACTATAAACCTATACTTTTTCTGTTTAGATTCATAAAATAGAGTTCAATATGAAACCATAGCAATTTTATTCACTTAAAACGGATTTAAAATGAAGAAGTTATGGGTAAAACAAGATTGGATAATTTTTCTCATTTTAGCTACGTGAAAATTGGTAACAAATCTATTCCAACCATAACTTAATCAACTTGTATTGTATATTATGTAATCTTGAGATACCATAGACACGTATACAATGTTTCGACCTATCATGTCGACACATCTATATATATTTCGGAACAACCATAGACACTCTATATGTGAATGTTGGAGTTAGCTATACAGGGTTGAGGTTGATTCCAAAATATATATAGTTTGAGTTGTGATCAATACTGAGATATGTATACACTGGGTCGTGGATTGATTCAAGATAATATTTATCGATTTATTTCTGTACATCTAACTGTGGACAACTAGTTGTAGGTTACTAACGAGGACAGCTGACTTAATAAACTTAAAACATCAAAATATATTAAAAGTGTTGTAAATATATTTTGAACATACTTTGATATATATGTATATATTATTATAGGTTCGTGAATCAACCAGTGGCCAAGTCTTACTTCCCGACGAAGTAAAAATCTGTGAAAGTGAGTTATAGTCCCACTTTTAAAATCTAATATTTTTGGGATGAGAATACATGCAGATTTTATAAATGATTTACAAAATAGACACAAGTACGTGAAACTACATTCTATGGTTGAATTATCGAAATCGAATATGCCCCTTTTTATTAAGTCTGGTAATCTAAGAATTAGGGAACAGACACCCTAATTGACGCGAATCCTAAAGATAGATCTATTGGGCCTAACAAACCCCATCCAAAGTACCGGATGCTTTAGTACTTCGAAATTTATATCATATCCGAAGGGTGTCCCGGAATGATGGGGATATTCTTATATATGCATCTTGTTAATGTCGGTTACCAGGTGGTCACCATATGAATGATTTTTATCTCTATGTATGGGATGTGTATTGAAATATGAAATCTTGTGGTCTATTATTACGATTTGATATATATAGGTTAAACCTATAACTCACCAACATTTTTGTTGACGTTTAAAGCATGTTTATTCTCAGGTGAATACTAAGAGCTTCCGCTGTTGCATACTAAAATAAGGACAAGATTTGGAGTCCATGTTTGTATGATATTGTGTAAAAACTGCATTCAAGAAACTGATTTCGATGTAACATATTTGTATTGTAAACCATTATGTAATGGTCGTGTGTAAACAGGATATTTTAGATTATCATTATTTGATAATCTACGTAAAGCTTTTTAAACCTTTATTTATGAAATAAAGGTTATGGTTTGTTTTAAAAATGAATGCAGTCTTTGAAAAACGTCTCATATAGAGGTCAAAACCTCGCAACGAAATCAATTAATATGGAACGTTTTTAATCAATAAGAACGGGACATTTCAGTCTCAATATAATTGAGTACTGTTTGGCTCCAATAACCCGGTCCACGTACAAATCCAACTATTACTACGAACCAGAAAATTTTGATGTCTATCAATTTAACCACTTAAAATAAATTTTCGTAATTTAAAGAAATATAGAGAAGAAGTAGAATAAAAATCTATGTCCTAAAACTAGAATGACGAGAAATAAGAAAGAAAAAGAGCGCGTCGAAAAAGGTCGAAAAAGAAAAGGGTTGAAAAATAAAAGGCGTCGAAAAATAAGAAAGAAAAAAAAATGACTATAAAACTTTAAAACACTCGACTAACCCAACCTTATTACTATCACTAACTTAAAATTAAAATTGCAAATTGAGATTACTAATTGGAGTGATAATTGATACATAGGTAAAAGGCGTCGAAAAATAAAAATAAGAAAGTAGCGCGTTAAAACTTAAAAAGAAACTAAAAACTAAAAATTAAAAGTTGCGTCTAAAAATATTAAAGCTTAAAAGTAAAACTATATCCCAAATGGAAATATCTTAAAAAGGTACTAAAACTTAAAAGGCGTCACAAAATTCTAAAGCACCTAAATCTTAGTCTAAAGAAAAAGCACTTAAAGGATTTTACGGCAAAGCCTAAAAATCTAAAAAAATAAAAATAAGCTACGGCAAAAACTATATTTAAAACTAAATACGAGCGAAAAATACAAAAAATTACGCTAAAACAATTAAAAAGGGACAAAATATAAAAATATACTAAAAGTTGTAAAAATTACAATTTTTATAAAAATATTATATTTATATTATTTATTTATTAAAACTATTAATTTTACAATTTAAATAAAACTAATTAAAATTAATTATTACAAATTAATTAAAACTTAAACTAAATAATAAATTAATTAACCCTAAATACTAATTAATTAATAATAATAATTAAAACTCCGTAATAAATGCAAATTTAGGGTTTCTGCAGGCGTGTCAGGGTGGCTCCGCGAGTCGCGGTACACCTGGCAACAAACTCCGTGAGTCGTGGGGTTTGAAATTTCAGATGACAGGCTGCTTTCGTTCGACCGTTTTTTTTATATATTTCTGTTTTTAATTAATATATTTATTTAAATTTAATAAAACTTATATTTTAAAAACTAAAATAGAAATAAAATACTTTATAATTTTATAAAAATCTTAAAAATAGATTTATATATAAATATTTTTTTTTCCATTTTTTTTATGTTTTAAATAAAAAAAAATATTTAAATAAAACTTATATTTTTATAAAATAAAAATAAAGAAACTTTATAAAACTTAAATATTTAACAAACTCTTAAAAATATATAATTTTTTTTTGTTTTTCTTTTTATATTTTCGAATATTTAAAACGTATTTTTACAAAAACGTATTTTTTATAAAAGTAAACTAAAATTTTTTTTATATAGCGTTGCGCTTCCGGCGTTTAAGCAAGAAATTAGATTCCCCGGCAGCGGCGCCAAAAATACTTGATAGTTAAAGCTAAGGGGTAAAAAATACTATTAAATCTTGCTACAACACTTATAGGCAGTGTACCTAATCGTACAGTAGTGTAGTTTTTAGTAAGTCTGGTTCGTTCCACAGGGAATCTTTTAAATAAAGCTTAACGCTTTATTAGTTTTAATTTATAAAAATACAAATATATATATAAGTAATATTATTATTATAAAGGGGGGTTTTTACCGTTTAATGACCGGTTTGTCAATTTTTAAAACTTTAGTCGCAGTTAAAACCTAATGTAAAATATTAAAAATAAATACAAGACTTAATTTAAAGCGTAAAGTAAATAACGATAATGAAATTACGATAAATAAAAGTGCGATAAAATAAAATTGCGATAATTAAAAAGTACGATAATTAAAAGTGCAATTAAATATAATAACAATAAATAAAAGTGCGATAATTAGAAGTGCAATTAAATATAAAATAAAGGAAATTAAATATGAAATAAAAGAATTATGCTTATTTAAACTTCCGTAATCATGATGTTTGACGTGTTGATTTTAGTTTATTCCCATGGGTTAATTGTTCTTTGTCCTGGATTATTTAATATGTCCATACGGATTTGTCCATAATAGTCCATCAGTCATAAATATAAAGAGCGAAAGCCTTCGTCAAATTATTCTTATTCCCGAAGTCAAATATTTCAACTAATTGGGGATTCGAATTGTAACAAGGTTTTAATACTTTGTTTAATGAATACACCAGGTTATCGACTGCGTGTAAACCAAGGTTTTACTACTTTTTTAACAATTATACCAATTACCCTTGAATGTAATTCACCCCTATTTCAACAAGTCTATTAACTATTAATCCAGTTCCGTGTCCGGTAAAATGAATAATTATTGGTATTTATAGATATCCCGCCCACCGTAGCCAGTCAAGCGTATGTGGTTATATATAAATACGTCAAATTATAAGTTTGTATATTAAATTAACAAGGTATTGTTTAGTTAAAATAAAACCCATTAATAGCCCATAGTCTAATTTCCACAAGTGTCGTTCTTTTATCCAAACCCCAATTATGGTACAAAGCCCAATTACCCAATTTTAATATTTTTAGCCCAACATCATGATTACTTCGATTTAAATAAGCATAATAATAATTTAGCTACGAGACATTAATGTAAAAAGGTTGAACATAACTTACAATGATTAAAAATAGCGTAGCGTTACACGGACAGAATTTCGACTTACACCCTTACAACATTCGCTAACATACCCTTATTATTAGAAATTAAAATTAAAATTAAAATTAAAATATAAATTATATATTATAATTACGTATATAGATAGAGAGGATGGATATATGATATTCTTTTACGATCAGAATGCGTGAGCTTTTATAGACAGTTTCATAATTGGGGGCTCCGCGAGTCGCGGCACTTCTCTTCTTCAAACTCCGCAACTCGCGGAGTTCGTAAATCCAGCTCACAAAGGTTTGGCTCCTAGCTTGCCGACGGTTTATAATATATTATATAATATATAAATAATTATAAGAATTATTTAAATATTATATTATATTTATGTGCATAGTTGACTTGTAATTTTTAGTCCGTTGCGTCGAGCGTTGAGTGTTGGCTCAGGTCCCGGTTCCGAATTTTCGAACGTCCTTGCGTACAATTTAATATCTTGTACTTTGTGTTTTGAATCTTGTACTCTTGTAATTTCGAGACGTTTCTTATCAATAATTGGAACCTCTTTGATTGTATTTTTTACTTATCAATACTTTTGAACCTCTTTGATTGTATTTAAGCACTTTTGAGCTTTAAGGATCTTGGAGAAGCACAATACGTTTTGGGGATTGGGATCTACAGGGATAGAACCAAGAAACTGATAGGTTTAAATCAAAGTGCATACATTGAAAAAATCTTGAAAAGGTTCAAGATGGAGAACTCTAAGAAAGGTTTGGTACTTATTCAAAAGGGAACACTTCTCAGTTCATCTCAGTGCCCCACCACGAAAGATGAACAGGAGAGAATGAAGAAAGTCCCATATGCTTCTGCCATTGGGTCAATCATGTATGCAATGATATGCACTAGACCGGATGTGTCATGCGCTCTTAGCCTGACAAGTAGATACCAGAATAACCCAGGAAACAGTCATTGGATTGCTGTTAAAAGTATATTGAAATACCTTAGGAGGACTAAGGATATGTTTCTGATATATGGGTCTGGTGAGGAGGAACTCGCTGTAAAAGGTTACGTGGACGCGAGTTTCCAAACTGATCGTGATGATTCTCGATCACAATCCGGTTATGTCTTCACATTAAATGGAGGTGCGGTCTCTTGGAAGAGTTCAAAACAGGATGTTGTTGCTCTATCCACTATAGAGTCGGAGTACATCGCCGCATCATTGGCAGCTCAGGAAGCTGCATGGATGAAGAAATTCATCGACGACTTAGGAGTAGTCCCTTCCATTCAGGACCCTCTTGAGATCTTTTATGACAACGAGGGTGCGATTGCTCAAATCAAGGAACCTCGTGCTCATCAAAAGACCCGTCACATTGAGCGGAGATTCAACTACATAAGGGATGAAGTTGAAAAGGGAAAGATATGTATTCGCAAAGTTCACACAGATCTTAATATAGTGGATCCTCTCACGAAGCTCTTACATGGATCAAAACATGCTGGACATGTTTGTGCATTAGGGCTTCGATATTCTAGTGATTGGTTATGATCTGTTTTAAGTATTGTAACGGAACGAAGTAGTTCAAACTCATTTATACAATTATGGCATTAATTTATCTTGAGTTATGTTCCTATTTTGCATATTTTATCCATGAATAAGTAATTATTCTAAAATTCCGTAGTCGATCACATTCGTGGGAACAAGTGTGAGGTTTAGACTATTATGAACTTGGATTGGTATACATTCACGGGATGAATGTGGGGCAAGGTTGCAACCAAGGTTCATAGATATTTGTGGGACACAAATATTGGAAGACCCACTCTCAAGACTTACTAAATAGAGCCTTTGTGGTCGATCACATGTAGTCTTGATTAAAGGCGAATATCATTGTATCCTCTGACCTGAGATACATATTGGGTTCGGATATTTACCAAGTATTGTGCCTTGATTCTTTCCTTCGCTAGTCTGAAATATGGTAGTTCATAAGGAAGAGCTCAGGTATAATGCAAGGCGTATATTTAGGACGTATGTAGTCAAGATGGAATTTGTCCCTCTTATTCGTTGAGAGTCAGATGTCTAAGGCCTGATAAAGTTAAATCTAAAAGAGAGTGATCACTCTGTATCTCTTGGAATTAACATGACATCTACGACGAAAGGATGTAATGAAAAGATTCACCTATTCATATTCGAGATGTGAACTCGAAAGGGATGATGTTATTGAATGGTACAAAGTCATAACATATTGGGGTGATGGACGGTCGTTAGGTGGTATCCATCACTTGCATTAATTTCTTATGTTTCTCGTGCAAGTGGGAGATTGAAGGTTTTCGTATGCCCGAGAGACATATTAAATTAATGTGGCTAATATGTTTTGATCCAAGTCGGGTCATACCCAATAACAAGTTTACCGACACCTTAATCGTATTTATTCTTAATGAATGGATCATTAAGTGAATACGCAACACTTGGATTTTAGAAAATCGGTTTTCTAAGATATCATTACTTGAAATAAATTATATGGATAATTTATGTGATAAGCATTTAATTATTTGCAAGATTAAATAGTTATGTTGTGATACTTTTATAAAAGAGCTTATAAAATGTAAGTAACAAATACATGGAAATTAAAATGGAACAAGTTTTATAAAATTTAAAGGCTACAATTTTATAAAAACCCCATGGGGGACGGTTTTGTGAGGACCAATGTGTCCAACCATGCTTGTTAATTCTACTTTCAAGATGCACAATATCACATACATATGTTTATTTAATCTTCCCATGCTTTGACTCAAGTAATACAAGACTACATGCATAAAAAGATCACAAAAACAAGAAAAACATTCTCTTCCTTTTGGTGAGCTGCTGCTGGCCGAAAATTTAAGAGAAAAAGAAAGTGTTTTGAGTGATCTTGAGGCTCTATACAAGTGTTAAACAAATCCTAACCAAAACTAAGGGTGTTGGTTATAAGTTTGGGGTATAATCACTTGAGGTTTCATTGTTTTGAAGCTTGCATTCACATCATTTTCTTAGCTACTGCTGTCCAGAATTTTGGGTCCAAAGGAAGTGGTTTTCTAGCTTGGTTTAAGGTGATTAGGTGTCTAAAACACAATCAAGTTCAAAGGTGGTGTTGGTGCATCATAAGCTTGGGGTTTTAACACACTTGTTCATCCTCTTCATCATCATTTTAACCTCCTAACTAGGAGAAGGTATAACATCTAAACTCTCTTGTAGTTTGTAAGAATATTTCACAACTTGATCCTTGTGGGATTTAACTTGAAATTGGTTATTTGTTAACTAGCTTTAAAAGGTAATTACATGCTTCCGCTTTGATATAATTCTTAAATTGGTTTAAGTGTTTTGAACTTGTTAAATCCCAACACTGGTATCTAGAGCCGAAGTTGTTGAAATATACTTCAAGATGTTGTTTTAAACCCACCATATTTGCAATTTATCTACATGCATGAAAGTAGATTGCAAAAATTCATGGGTTTGCATGGGTATGAGTTATTGGCCGAAATTTTGAGACCCAAAAATGGGTTTGGGTTCTTCAATTTTGGTCATATTTTGGTTGTATGTCATTGTTCACAATCTAGCCAAGACCATGTGTTTGAATGGATATTTGTTTGGTTGATTTATTATTTTGATATGGTTGTAATATTCATTCAATTTGGTTTGTAAAATTAATTATTCATTTGGTATGTAATATTAATTTTGGTTATGTAATTTATTTTATATTTGGTATGTAAAATAGATTAGGTTGCATTTTCAATTTTAGAAAAATGTATTAGGATATATTTTTTTTTTTGTAAAAATGAAGATGCAAAAGATGGAGTCAAAGGAAGAACACAAAAGGAATCTACTTGGATGCAAGATTAAGTGGGAGTGGTAAAATCTCCTACTTTGTGTTATGACCCTTTACCCGGTGGCATTTTGTTTTCGGCTAAACAAAATGCTTACCAAAAGGCTTGATTGTGGACATAATTGTTTTGCATGTGTGGTTGTTTGTTTGTTTATTGTATTGTATGTTTGGTTGATACAATTAATCACAAGATAACAACAAGCAAAACGACAATTTAATTGGTTAAATTAGACGTATTAATAACATGCAAGACGACAATTTAATTGGTTAAATTAAAAGCAACTAAAGACCTAAATAAATGGTTATTAAGAACAAGAAAAGGATCACATATATATAAAATGGTTTATATCAAGTAATTGGCAAATTACAAGACTTGAAAATGGATTTCAAATGAACCATACACTAAATGCATGTTGGTGTATGGCATAAATGTTTTCTTAAACTAGAATTAACGAAAACTTAAAATCCCTTAATCGACAAGGTAAACAAGTTTAACGCCATCCTTTCGTGGGACACTTAAACATAGTAGGGAACTCATAATGGGATAAAGGTCACCTAACCGTTATGAGCTAACTAATATGGTTAAGGTAAAATTCGCATGTTTGTGGGATAAAGGTCACCTAACCACTTGTATGTTAATTTTACATGTTTACACAAGTAGGACGACTTGATTTGGGAATCATGAACTTAGGGTCACCGAAGCATGAGGAACAAATAGGCGTTGATGGGATAAATGTAGTGACCCGAACTTTTCCATGTTTATATATATTAATTGAGATTGATGTTTACATGATTAAATGTTTCCAACATGTTAAGCAATCAAACTTGTTAAGACTTGATTAATTGAAATAGGTTTCATATAGACAATTGACCACCCAAGTTGACCGGTGATTCACGAACGTTAAAACTTGTAAAAAAACTATATGATGACATATATATGGTTATATATATAGTTAAAATGATATTATGATAAGTAAACATATCATTAATTATATTAACAATGAACTACATATGTAAAAACAAGACTACTAACTTAATGATTTTGAAACGAGACATATATGTAACGTTTATCGTTGTAACGACATTTAATGTATATATATCATATTAAGAGATATTCGTACATCATAATATCATGATAATATAATAATTTAAAATCTCTTTTGATATTATAAACATTGGGTTAACAACATTCAACAAGATCGTTAACCTAAAGGTTTCAAAACAACACTTACATGTAACGACTAACGATGACTTAACGACTCAGTTAAAATGTATATACATGTAGTGTTTTAATATGTATTTATACACTTTTGAAAGACTTCAATACACTTATCAAAATACTTCTACTTAACAAAAATGCTTACAATTACATTCTCGTTCAGTTTCATCAACAATTCTACTCGTATGCACCCGTATTCGTACTCGTACAATACACAGCTTTTAGATGTATGTACTATTGGTATATACACTCCAATGATCAGCTCTTAGCAGCCCATGTGAGTCACCTAACACATGTGGGAACCATCATTTGGCAACTAGCATGAAATATCTCATAAGATTACAAAAATATGAGTAATCATTCATGACTTATTTACATGAAAACAAAATTACATATCCTTTATATCTAATCCATACACCAACGACCAAAAACACCTACAAACACTTTCATTCTTCAATTTTCTTCATCTAATTGAACTCTCTCAAGTTCTATCTTCAAGTTCTAAGTGTTCTTCATAAATTCCAAAAGTTCTAGTTTCATAAAATCAAGAATACTTTCAAGTTTGCTAGCTCACTTCCAATCTTGTAAGGTGATCATCCAACCTCAAGAAATCTTTGTTTCTTACAGTAGGTTATCATTCTAATACAAGGTAATAATCATATTCAAACTTTGTTTCAATTTCTATAACTATAACAATCTTATTTCAAGTGATGATCTTACTTGAACTTGTTTTCGTGTCATGATTTTGCTTCAAGAACTTTGAGCCATCCAAGGATCCATTGAAGCTAGATCCATTTTTCTCTTTTCCAGTAGGTTCATCCAAGGAACTTAAGGTAGTAATGATGTTCATAACATCATTCGATTCATACATATAAAGCTATCTTATTCGAAGGTTTAAACTTGTATTCACTAGAACATAGTTTAGTTAATTCTAAACTTGTTCGCAAACAAAAGTTAATCCTTCTAACTTGACTTTTAAAATCAACTAAACACATGTTCTATATCTATATGATATGCTAACTTAATGATTTAAAACCTGGAAACACGAAAAACACCGTAAAACCGGATTTACGCCGTCGTAGTAACACCGCGGGCTGTTTTGGGTTAGTTAATTAAAAACTATGATAAACTTTGATTTAAAAGTTGTTATTCTGAGAAAATGATTTTTATTATGAACATGAAACTATATCCAAAAATTATGGTTAAACTCAAAGTGGAAGTATGTTTTCTAAAATGGTCATCTAGACGTCGTTCTTTCGACTGAAATGACTACCTTTACAAAAACGACTTGTAACTTATTTTTCCGACTAAAAACCTATACTTTTTTTGTTTAGATTCATAAAATAGAGTTCAATATGAAACCATAGCAATTTGATTCACTCAAAACGGATTTAAAATGAAGAAGTTATGGGTAAAACAAGATTGGATAATTTTTCTCATTTTAGCTACGTGAAAATTGGTAACAAATCTATTCCAACCATAACTTAATCAACTTGTATTATATATTATGTAATCTTGAGATACCATAGACACGTATACAATGTTTCGACCTATCATGTCGACACATCTATATATATTTCGGAACAACCATAGACACTCTATATGTGAATGTTGGAGTTAGCTATACAGGGTTGAGGTTGATTCCAAAATATATATAGTTTGAGTTGTGATCAATACTGAGATACGTATACACTGGGTTGTGGATTGATTCAAGATAATATTTATCGATTTATTTCTGTACATCTAACTGTGGACAACTAGTTGTAGGTTACTAACGAGGACAGCTGACTTAATAAACTTAAAACATCAAAATATATTAAAAGTGTTGTAAATATATTTTGAACATACTTTGATATATATGTATATATTGTTATAGGTTCGTGAATCAACCAGTGGCCAAGTCTTACTTCCCGACGAAGTAAAAATCTGTGAAAGTGAGTTATAGTCCCACTTTTAAAATCTAATATTTTTGGGATGAGAATACATGCAGGTTTTATAAATGATTTACAAAATAGACACAAGTACGTGAAACTACATTCTATGGTTGAATTATCGAAATCGAATATGCCCCTTTTTATTAAGTCTGGTAATCTAAGAATTAGGGAACAGACACCCTAATTGACGCGAATCCTAAAGATAGATCTATTGGGCCTAACAAACCCCATCCAAAGTACCGGATGCTTTAGTACTTCGAAATTTATATCATATCCGAAGGGTGTCCCGGAATGATGGGGATATTCTTATATATGCATCTTGTTATTGTCGGTTACCAGGTGTTCACCATATGAATGATTTTTATCTCTATGTATGGGATGTGTATTGAAATATGAAATCTTGTGGTCTATTGTTACGATTTGATATATATAGGTTAAACCTATAACTCACCAACATTTTTGTTGACGTTTTTAAGCATGTTTATTCTCAGATGATTATTAAGAGCTTCCGCTGTCGCATACTTTAATAAGGACAAGATTTGGAGTCCATGCTTGTATGATATTGTGTAAAAACTGCATTCAAGAAACTTATTTTGTTGTAACATATTTGTATTGTAAACCATTATGTAATGGTCGTGTGTAAACAGGATATATTAGATTATCATTATTTGATAATCTACGTAAAGCTTTTTAAACCTTTATTGATGAAATAAAGGTTATGGTTTGTTTAAAAATGAATGCAGTCTTTGAAAAACGTCTCATATAGAGGTCAAAACCTCGCAACGAAATCAATTAATATGGAACGTTTTTAATCAATAAGAACGGGACATTTCAGTTGGTATCAGAGCGTTGGTCTTAGAGAACCAGAAAATTTGCATTAGTGTGTCTTATCGAGTTTGTTAGGATGCATTAGTGAGTCTGGACTTCGACCGTGTTTTCTTTAAAAATGATTGCTTAACATTTTTGTTGGAAACTATATATTTTTAACATATGAATATTATGTGATATATTAATCTCTTAACGTGTTTGATATTATGTGATAGATGTCTACCTCTAGAACAAGTCCCATTGACTCACCTAATAATAATGAAGAGTCAAATGTAAATTGGAATAATTTGTGGACTGATTCACAAGTTCCCGAAGAGGAACCGGAAGAAGAGTCGGAACCGGAAGAAGAATCGGAACCGGAAGAAGAATCGGAACCGGATGAAGAAATAGAACCGGTGGGGGAAATAATAAAACGGTTAAGTAAAAGAAAATCCTCAACCAACCGACCAAAGTTAATTATGGTCAATGGTGTTTCCGCCAAGGAAGCAAAATATTGGGAGGATTACCAATTCTCCGATGAATCGGATTCCGACGAGAATTCCGATGATGTTATAGAAATTACCCCAACTGAATTTAAAAAGGCAAAAGAAAATAATAAGGGAAAGGGCATAAAAATAGAGAAATCTAATTCCAACCCCGATGAACTTTATATGTATCGTCAACCCCCGAAGTCCTTAAGTTGTAACAATGACCCGGGAACCTCTAAACCACCAGGTTTTTCTAAACCAATGTGGACAACGACGGTTCGTATTAGGGGAACATCATATATCCCTAGAAACTTGGCAAAACGAACCAAAACCGAAGAAGAAGAAACGAGCGAGTCGGAATAAGATAGTTGTATTCGTGTGGTGTAATATATGGAATATAGTGTTCTTATGCTTTATGATATATGTAAAAATTGCTTGTATTAATAAGTATTTTTTTTTATGAATCTAACTCTTGTCTATTTTACAGTTTAAAAATACAAAATGGATAGACAACCCAATATTTTAAGAGACCTACCCGGAGACATGATTGATGAAATCTTGTCTAGAGTCGGCCAGAATTCTTCGGCACAACTATTTAAGGCGAGATCAGTTTGTAAGACATTCGAAGAACGTTCCAAGAATGTCTTGGTTTATAAGAGACTTTCGTTTGAAAGATGGGGGATATCACATTGGGAAACCCATAAGTTACGATGTGTTTACTTTGACGCATATATTGCGGGGAACCCAAATGCTATTTTACGCAACGGGTTAAGAAATTATTTTGACTCAATATATCCGAATATTGGACTTCGTGATTTAGAAAAAGCGGCTAACATGCAACATAAAGAAGCATGTTATGCTTACGGATTAGTAATGTTCGCTTCTCACCAAAGTGAGAACAAGAACATCGGGCTACAACTATTAAACAAAACGTTTCCACAAGTGACGGAGTCGGTAATTGGGGTAAGAAATGAGGTTTTTAGATTATTACGGGACTGTTGGACATTACGTAACCCTCGTCCCTTTGATGACGTTACAACACGCTGTCTTATCAACGGCCATAACGGTTATGTTGCACAAGACCAAGGATGGGAAGTAGTCCTAGTAAAACCAGAATGCATGACTTGTTTCTGGACGTATGAATTACGTGTATTTATTGCCTTTGCTGAACGGCTTGTGTACTAGCTAGAATTGTCTTCACAACTATCTTGTATCAAAGTTATTGTGTGCTATATTTCATGCTTTATGTAAAATAAGCGGTATTGTAAGTTTGTAAAATATTGTATAAAAGTTTGAACGCGAAATATTATTATAATCAGTTTTTCATATAGAATTGTAGTAGTTGAATTGTATATTAGCTACTAAGTATGAACTTAACGGGTAGGTACTACCCGAATTTAAACTTATAAAAAGCTAATATGAAGAAAAAGCTTTTATAAATGAGTTCATATTATGCTACGAAATACTATTAACTACTCTTAATATTCTGTATGATTAACTTGTTCCATTTAACTATTTTGAAGGAAATGGCACCGACTACTCGACACACCGTGAATATGAATGAAGAGGAATTCCGTACTTTTCTATCTTCAAACATAGCCGCAGTACAGGCTGCGCTACATACCAACAATAACCTTGGATCTAGCAGTACAGGAAATCGTGTAGGATGCACCTACAAAGAATTCACTGCCTGCAAACCTTTGGAATTTGATGGAACCGAAGGACCGATCGGATTGAAACGGTGGACCGAGAAGGTTGAATCGGTGTTTGCCATAAGTAAGTGTACTGAAGAGGACAAAGTGAAGTACGCTACGCATACCTTCACAGGTTCTGCGTTAACATGGTGGAATACCTATCTAGAGCAAGTGGGACAAGATGATGCGTACGCACTACCGTGGTCAGCATTCAAGCACTTGATGAACGAGAAGTACCGTCCCAGAACCGAGGTCAATAAGCTCAAGACAGAACTTAGAGGGTTACGAACCCAAGGATTTGATATTACCACGTACGAAAGACGATTCACAGAATTGTGCCTATTGTGTCCGGGAGCATTCGAAGATGAGGAAGAGAAGATCGACGCGTTTGTGAAAGGATTACCGGAAAGAATCCAAGAAGATATAAGTTCACACGAGCCCGCCTCCATACAACAGGCATGTAGAATGGCTCACAAACTCGTGAACCAAATTGAAGAAAGAATTAAAGAACAGACTGCTGAAGAGGCCAATGTGAAGCAAGTCAAAAGAAAGTGGGAGGAAAACGGTGATAAGAATCACCAATACAACAACAACAGCAATTACAACAATAATCGCAACAATTATCCCAACAATCGCAACATCAATCGCAACTACAATAAACGGCCCAACAACAACAACAACAACAACAGCAACTACAACAATCATCCCAACAACAATAATAACCGCAACAACAACAACAATCAGAAGCAACTATGCCAAAGGTGTGAAAAGAATCACTCGGGGTTCTGCACCAAATTTTGCAACAAGTGTAAAAGAAATGGTCATAGCGCGGCGAAGTGTGAGGTCTACGGACCAGGGGTTAATAGAACGAAAGGAACAAATGGTGTCGGAACGAGTAATGGTGGAGCAAGTAGTGTCGGAGCAAGTTATGCCAATGTAGTTTGTTATAAATGTGGAAAACCAGGCCACATTATTAGAAATTGCCCGAACCAGGAGAACACGAATGGACAAGGCCGTGGAAGAGTTTTCAATATTAATGCGGTAGAGGCACAGGAAGACCCGGAGCTTGTTACGGGTACGTTTCTTATTGACAATAAATCTGCTTACGTTTTATTTGATTCGGGTGCGGATAGAAGCTATATGAGTAGAGATTTTTGTGCTAAATTAAGTTGTCCATTGACGCCTTTGGATAGTAAATTTTTACTCGAATTAGCAAATGGTAAATTAATTTCAGCAGATAATATATGTCGGAATCGAGAAATTAAACTGGTTAGCGAAACATTTAAGATTGATTTGATACCAGTAGAGTTAGGGAGTTTTGATGTGATAATCGGTATGGACTGGTTGAAAGAAGTGAAAGCGGAGATCGTTTGTTACAAAAATGCAATTCGCATTATACGAGAAAAAGGAAAACCCTTAATGGTGTACGGAGAAAAGGGCAACACGAAGCTACATCTTATTAGTAATTTGAAGGCACAAAAACTAATAAGAAAAGGTTGCTATGCTGTTCTAGCACACGTTGAGAAAGTACAAACTGAAGAAAAGAGCATCAATGATGTTCCCATTGCAAAAGAATTTCCCGATGTATTTCCGAAAGAATTACCGGGATTACCCCCACATCGATCCGTTGAATTTCAAATAGATCTTGTACCAGGAGCTGCACCAATAGCTCGTGCTCCTTACAGACTCGCACCCAGCGAGATGAAAGAACTGCAAAGCCAATTACAAGAACTTTTAGAGCGTGGTTTCATTCGACCAAGCACATCACCGTGGGGAGCTCCAGTTTTGTTTGTCAAGAAGAAAGATGGTACATACAGGTTGTGTATCGACTACCGAGAGTTGAACAAACTTACCATCAAGAACCGCTACCCACTACCGAGAATCGACGACTTATTTGATCAACTACAAGGCTCGTCTGTTTATTCAAAGATTGACTTACGTTCCGGGTATCATCAAATGCGGGTGAAAGAAGATGATATTCCAAAGACTGCTTTCAGAACACGTTACGGTCATTACGAGTTTATGGTCATGCCGTTTGGTTTAACTAATGCACCAGCTGTGTTCATGGACCTTATGAACCGAGTGTGTGGACCATACCTTGACAAGTTTGTCATTGTTTTCATTGATGACATACTTATTTACTCAAAGAATGACCAAGAACACGGTGAACATTTGAGAAAAGTGTTAGAAGTATTGAGGAAGGAAGAATTGTACGCTAAGTTTTCAAAGTGTGCATTTTGGTTGGAAGAAGTTCAATTCCTCGGTCACATAGTGAACAAAGAAGGTATTAAGGTGGATCCGGCAAAGATAGAAACTGTTGAAAAGTGGGAAACCCCGAAAACTCCGAAACACATACGCCAGTTTTTAGGACTAGCTGGTTACTACAGAAGGTTCATCCAAGACTTTTCCAGAATAGCAAAACCCTTGACTGCATTAACGCATAAAGGGAAGAAATTTGAATGGAATGATGAACAAGAGAAAGCGTTTCAGTTATTGAAGAAAAAGCTAACTACGGCACCTATATTGTCATTGCCTGAAGGGAATGATGATTTTGTGATTTATTGTGACGCATCAAAGCAAGGTCTCGGTTGTGTATTAATGCAACGAACGAAGGTGATTGCTTATGCGTCTAGACAATTGAAGATTCACGAACAAAATTATACGACGCATGATTTGGAATTAGGCGCGGTTGTTTTTGCATTAAAGACTTGGAGGCACTACTTATATGGGGTCAAAAGTATTATATATACCGACCACAAAAGTCTTCAACACATATTTAATCAGAAACAACTGAATATGAGGCAGCGTAGGTGGATTGAATTATTGAATGATTACGATTTTGAGATTCGTTACCACCCGGGGAAGGCAAATGTGGTAGCCGATGCCTTGAGCAGGAAGGATAGAGAACCCATTCGAGTAAAATCTATGAATATAATGATTCATAATAACATTACTACTCAAATAAAGGAGGCGCAACAAGGAGTTTTAAAAGAGGGAAATTTAAAGGATGAAATACCCAAAGGATCGGAGAAGCATCTTAATATTCGGGAAGACGGAACCCGGTATAGGGCTGAAAGGATTTGGGTACTAAAATTTGGAGATATGAGAGAAATGGTACTTAGAGAAGCTCATAAAACCAGATACTCAATACATCCTGGAACGGGGAAGATGTACAAGGATCTCAAGAAACATTTTTGGTGGCCGGGTATGAAAGCCGATGTTGCTAAATACGTAGGAGAATGTTTGACGTGTTCTAAGGTCAAAGCTGAGCATCAGAAACCATCAGGTCTACTTCAACAACCCGAAATCCCGGAATGGAAATGGGAAAACATTACCATGGATTTCATCACTAAATTGCCAAGGACTGCAAGTGGTTTTGATACTATTTGGGTAATAGTTGATCGTCTCACCAAATCAGCACACTTCCTACCAATAAGAGAAGATGACAAGATGGAGAAGTTATCACGACTGTATTTGAAGGAAGTCGTCTCCAGACATGGAATACCAATCTCTATTATCTCTGATAGGGATGGCAGATTTATTTCAAGATTCTGGCAGACATTACAGCAAGCATTAGGAACTCGTCTAGACATGAGTACTGCCTATTATCCACAAACTGATGGGCAGAGCGAAAGGACGATACAAACGCTTGAAGACATGCTACGAGCATGTGTTATTGATTTCGGAAACAGTTGGGATCGACATCTACCGTTAGCAGAATTTTCCTACAACAATAGCTACCATTCAAGCATTGAGATGGCGCCGTTTGAAGCACTTTATGGTAGAAAGTGCAGGTCTCCGATTTGTTGGAATGAGGTGGGGGATAGACAGATTACGGGTCCGGAGATTATACAAGAAACTACCGAGAAGATCATCCAAATTCAACAACGATTGAAAACCGCCCAAAGTCGACAAAAGAGCTACGCTGACATTAAAAGAAAAGATATAGAATTTGAAATTGGAGAGATGGTCATGCTTAAAGTTTCACCTTGGAAAGGCGTTGTTCGATTTGGTAAACGAGGGAAATTAAATCCAAGGTATATTGGACCATTCAAGATTATTGATCGTGTCGGACCAGTAGCTTACCGACTTGAGTTACCTCAACAACTCGCGGCTGTACATAACACTTTCCACGTCTCGAATTTGAAGAAATGTTTTGCTAAAGAAGATCTCACTATTCCGTTAGATGAAATCCAAATCAACGAAAAACTCCAATTCATCGAAGAACCCGTCGAAATAATGGATCGTGAGGTTAAAAGACTTAAGCAAAACAAGATACCAATTGTTAAGGTTCGATGGAATGCTCGTAGAGGACCCGAGTTCACCTGGGAGCGTGAAGATCAGATGAAGAAGAAATACCCGCATCTATTTCCAGAAGATTCGTCAACACCTTCAACAGCTTAAAATTTCGGGACGAAATTTATTTAACGGGTAGGTACTGTAGTGACCCGAACTTTTCCATGTTTATATATATTAATTGAGATTGATGTTTACATGATTAAATGTTTCCAACATGTTAAGCAATCAAACTTGTTAAGACTTGATTAATTGAAATAGGTTTCATATAGACAATTGACCACCCAAGTTGACCGGTGATTCACGAACGTTAAAACTTGTAAAAAAACTATATGATGACATATATATGGTTATATATATAGTTAAAATGATATTATGATAAGTAAACATATCATTAATTATATTAACAATGAACTACATATGTAAAAACAAGACTACTAACTTAATGATTTTGAAACGAGACATATATGTAACGTTTATCGTTGTAACGACATTTAATGTATATATATCATATTAAGAGATATTCGTACATCATAATATCATGATAATATAATAATTTAAAATCTCTTTTGATATTATAAACATTGGGTTAACAACATTCAACAAGATCGTTAACCTAAAGGTTTCAAAACAACACTTACATGTAACGACTAACGATGACTTAACGACTCAGTTAAAATGTATATACATGTAGTGTTTTAATATGTATTTATACACTTTTGAAAGACTTCAATACACTTATCAAAATACTTCTACTTAACAAAAATGCTTACAATTACATTCTCGTTCAGTTTCATCAACAATTCTACTCGTATGCACCCGTATTCGTACTCGTACAATACACAGCTTTTAGATGTATGTACTATTGGTATATACACTCCAATGATCAGCTCTTAGCAGCCCATGTGAGTCACCTAACACATGTGGTAACCATCATTTGGCAACTAGCATGAAATATCTCATAAGATTACAAAAATATGAGTAATCATTCATGACTTATTTACATGAAAACAAAATTACATATCCTTTATATCTAATCCATACACCAACGACCAAAAACACCTACAAACACTTTCATTCTTCAATTTTCTTCATCTAATTGAACTCTCTCAAGTTCTATCTTCAAGTTCTAAGTGTTCTTCATAAATTCCAAAAGTTCTAGTTTCATAAAATCAAGAATACTTTCAAGTTTGCTAGCTCACTTCCAATCTTGTAAGGTGATCATCCAACCTCAAGAAATCTTTGTTTCTTACAGTAGGTTATCATTCTAATACAAGGTAATAATCATATTCAAACTTTGTTTCAATTTCTATAACTATAACAATCTTATTTCAAGTGATGATCTTACTTGAACTTGTTTTCGTGTCATGATTTTGCTTCAAGAACTTTGAGCCATCCAAGGATCCATTGAAGCTAGATCCATTTTTCTCTTTTCCAGTAGGTTCATCCAAGGAACTTAAGGTAGTAATGATGTTCATAACATCATTCGATTCATACATATAAAGCTATCTTATTCGAAGGTTTAAACTTGTATTCACTAGAACATAGTTTAGTTAATTCTAAACTTGTTCGCAAACAAAAGTTAATCCTTCTAACTTGACTTTTAAAATCAACTAAACACATGTTCTATATCTATATGATATGCTAACTTAATGATTTAAAACCTGGAAACACGAAAAACACCGTAAAACCGGATTTACGCCGTCGTAGTAACACCGCGGGCTGTTTTGGGTTAGTTAATTAAAAACTATGATAAACTTTGATTTAAAAGTTGTTATTCTGAGAAAATGATTTTTATTATGAACATGAAACTATATCCAAAAATTATGGTTAAACTCAAAGTGGAAGTATGTTTTCTAAAATGGTCATCTAGACGTCGTTCTTTCGACTGAAATGACTACCTTTACAAAAACGACTTGTAACTTATTTTTCCGACTAAAAACCTATACTTTTTTTGTTTAGATTCATAAAATAGAGTTCAATATGAAACCATAGCAATTTGATTCACTCAAAACGGATTTAAAATGAAGAAGTTATGGGTAAAACAAGATTGGATAATTTTTCTCATTTTAGCTACGTGAAAATTGGTAACAAATCTATTCCAACCATAACTTAATCAACTTGTATTATATATTATGTAATCTTGAGATACCATAGACACGTATACAATGTTTCGACCTATCATGTCGACACATCTATATATATTTCGGAACAACCATAGACACTCTATATGTGAATGTTGGAGTTAGCTATACAGGGTTGAGGTTGATTCCAAAATATATATAGTTTGAGTTGTGATCAATACTGAGATACGTATACACTGGGTCGTGGATTGATTCAAGATAATATTTATCGATTTATTTCTGTACATCTAACTGTGGACAACTAGTTGTAGGTTACTAACGAGGACAGCTGACTTAATAAACTTAAAACATCAAAATATATTAAAAGTGTTGTAAATATATTTTGAACATACTTTGATATATATGTATATATTGTTATAGGTTCGTGAATCAACCAGTGGCCAAGTCTTACTTCCCGACGAAGTAAAAATCTGTGAAAGTGAGTTATAGTCCCACTTTTAAAATCTAATATTTTTGGGATGAGAATACATGCAGGTTTTATAAATGATTTACAAAATAGACACAAGTACGTGAAACTACATTCTATGGTTGAATTATCGAAATCGAATATGCCCCTTTTTATTAAGTCTGGTAATCTAAGAATTAGGGAACAGACACCCTAATTGACGCGAATCCTAAAGATAGATCTATTGGGCCTAACAAACCCCATCCAAAGTACCGGATGCTTTAGTACTTCGAAATTTATATCATATCCGAAGGGTGTCCCGGAATGATGGGGATATTCTTATATATGCATCTTGTTATTGTCGGTTACCAGGTGTTCACCATATGAATGATTTTTATCTCTATGTATGGGATGTGTATTGAAATATGAAATCTTGTGGTCTATTGTTACGATTTGATATATATAGGTTAAACCTATAACTCACCAACATTTTTGTTGACGTTTTTAAGCATGTTTATTCTCAGATGATTATTAAGAGCTTCCGATGTCGCATACTTTAATAAGGACAAGATTTGGAGTCCATGCTTGTATGATATTGTGTAAAAACTGCATTCAAGAAACTTATTTTGTTGTAACATATTTGTATTGTAAACCATTATGTAATGGTCGTGTGTAAACAGGATATATTAGATTATCATTATTTGATAATCTACGTAAAGCTTTTTAAACCTTTATTGATGAAATAAAGGTTATGGTTTGTTTAAAAATGAATGCAGTCTTTGAAAAACGTCTCATATAGAGGTCAAAACCTCGCAACGAAATCAATTAATATGGAACGTTTTTAATCAATAAGAACGGGACATTTCAATAAATATGCTATGCAAAAGGATTGCATGATCCCATAATTTAGAAGTTGCAAAAGGATTGCAATTGTCATATAAATGACTACCTAGCTAAATCAAATAACGGGATAAAGGTCACCTAACCGAAATTTGATTTACCGTTGGATTCTAATATTTAATAAAACAATTATATATAAAAGGGTATTATTTATTAAATTTAAAATCGATACTTAAATGAACTTTGTTAATTTTGTAGATGGCCGCCAATAACAACAACATGCAAAACGCACCTATTAACTTGAACAACCTATCGTTAAGGTCTCTCCTCGAGAAAGACAAACTCAACCATACGAACTTTATGGATTGGTTCCGCAATCTTAGGATTGTCCTCAAACTTGAGGATAAGGCGTATGTGTTGGAAGACCCCATTCCCGATCAACCCGACGAGGATGATACGGAAGGCATGGCTTATTGGGATAAGTATTGCGCCGATTCGGTGCAAGTCGCTTGCCTAATGCTTGGGACTATGATACCCGAACTCCAAAAGGATTTCGAACATCATAGTGCATATGACATGATTACGCAATTGAAGGAGATGTTCCTTCAACAAGCACGTGTCGAGCGCTTCGAAACGGTTCGAGCGTTACATGCATGTCGTATGGATGACACCCAATCCGTGTCCTCTTATGTCCTCAAAATGAAAAGCCTTATTGATCGCGCAAACCGTCTTAATCTCAACATATCTAATGAGCTAGCCATTGATCTTATCCTAAACTCCCTGTCAAAGAGGTTTGACCAATTTGTAATTAATTACAATATGAATGGGATGGATAAGACCATTGGTGAACTTCATGGCATGTTAAGGACGGCGGAAACTAGCATGGGTAAGAGGGCTTCACCCGTGCTAATGATCAATGATGGTGGGTCCAAAGGTAACAACACCTCTAAGCCAAAGGCGGCTAAGAGGAAAGGACCCGCCCATCAAGGCAAGGGAAAGGGGAGGATGGTTACCCCAACCAAAAACAAGAACAAGAAGCAAAAGGTTGCCGGACAAGCAAACCCCAAGGAAGACCCGTGATTCGGTTACAGTGAAATGGGTCACTGGAAACGCAATTGCCCGGTCTACCTTAAGGAGTTGAAGGAAAAGAGGGATGCGGGGCAATCCTCAGGTAACATATATATGGTATATATAGAGCTTAGTATTACTTCTTCTAATACATGGGTATTAGACACTGGATGTGGAACTCACATTTGCAATTCTTTGCAGGGGTTCAAAAGAAGTAGCAAGCAAACGGGAACATCAAGTCTCTTTATGGGTAATGGAGCCAAAAGTGCAAGTGAAGGCTCAAGGAGACTTTGTATTAAAACTTCCAAGTGGTTTGGAACTTATTTTGAACAATGTTTTGTATGCACCGGATTTATGTCGAAACATTATTTCAGTTTCCCGTTTAAAACAATGTGGTTTTTATCTTAATTTTGTTAATGATGATATCCACGTTTATTTAGATAATGTATTTTATTTTAAGGCTTCGCCTTCAAATGGAATTTATGAATTGGTTCATGATGACACATCATCTAGTAGCTCAATATACCATACTAGCACCAAGAAACTCAAAAGGGATTTGAGTGATTCCTACTTATGGCATTGTCGCCTTGGTCACATAAACAAGAATCGAATGCATACACTCCAAAAGAATGGTCTTTTAAAATCAAATGAACTAGACTCGTTTGATGTATATGAATCTTGTTTACAAGGCAAAATGACTAAAGCACCTTTCAAAGGGACCTACGAAAGGGCTAAGGACTTATTGGGATTAATACATTCGGATGTATGTGGACCCTTTAAGCCCATAGCTAGGAATGGTGAAAGATACTTCGTTACTTTCATTGATGACTTCAGTCGTTTCGGATATGTCTACTTGTTAAGACATAAGGACGAAATTTTTGAAGCATTCAAAGAGTATCAAAACGAAGTACAAAATCAACTCAATAAGACTATTAAGGTACTTCGAACCGATAGAGGAGGTGAATACCTAAGCGATGCCTTCCAAGATCATCTTAGAAGTTGTGGGATTATCTCGCAACTTACTCCACCCGGGACACCACAGCTTAATGGTGTGTCCGAAAGGAGGAACCGAACCCTAATGGATATGGTTCGATCTATGATGGCTAGAAGCTCGTTACCTCTATCATTCTGGGGTTATTGTCTATGCTCAGCGGCTCGTATTTTAAATATGGCCCCAACAAAGAAAGTGGAACGAACACCTCATGAGATGTGGTTTGGAAAACCTCCATCTCTATCATACTTAAAGGTATGGGGATGTGAAGCTTACCCTAAGCGTTACGTCCCTAATAAGTTGAATGCTCGATCCACGAAGTGTATATTCATAGGATATCCCAAGGATGATATGGGATACTATTTCTATGATCCTTCCGAGCAGAATGTATTTGTTGCTCGGAAGGCTGAATTCCTTGAAACTAAGTTCCTAATGGAAGGCAAAAGTGAAAGGAAGATTGATCTTGAAGAGGTTCAAGATCAAGTAGATGATACACAATTGGCTGACACTAGCACTCAACATGAAAATGTTGAGAGTGATCAGATGGATGATCAAAATACACAAGACGTTCGCAGATCTGGTAGGATTAGTAATCCTCCTGAGAGATATGGGTTTCTCATGGATGGTTGCTATGTGGTTGATTTGGATGAACCAATAAACTACCAAGATGCTTTATCAAGGATTGATAAAGATAAATGGCAGGAAGCCATGAACGCTGAGATGCAATCCATGTATGACAACCAAGTTTGGGAACTTGTTGCGCAACCTCCTGGCTCTAGGCTAGTTGATTGTAAATGGCTGTTCAAAATGAAAACCGACATACATGGAAACTTGGATACATATAAAGCTAGACTTGTAGCAAAAGGTTTCACTCAAACTCAAGGGGTTGACTATGATGAAACTTTTTCGCCTGTGGCAATGCTAAAGTCTATTAGGATATTACTTGCCATTGCTGCTCATTATGATTATGAAATATGGCAGATGGATGTCAAGACCGCTTTCCTAAACGGACATCTTGAGGAAGATGTCTATATGGTTCAGCCTGAGGGTTTTGTTGATCCGAAATATCCTAAAAAGGTATGCAAGTTAAAGAAGTCAATCTACGGATTGAAACAAGCATCTAGAATGTGGAATCATCGTTTTAATGAGGAGGCCAAGAAATTTGGCTTCATTAAAAATGGTGATGAAGCTTGTGTATACAAGAAAGCTAGTGGGAGCACTATCATGTTCCTTGTACTATATGTGGATGATATATTGTTATTTGGAAATGATATTCCGGCAATGCAAGGTGTTAAAACTTGGTTAAGCAAATGCTTCTCCATTAAGGATCTTGGAGAAGCACAATACGTTTTGGGGATTGGGATCTACAGGGATAGATCCAAGAAACTGATAGGTTTAAATTAAAGTGCATACATTGAAAAAATCTTGAAAAGGTTCAAGATGGAGAACTCTAAGAAAGGTTTGGTACCTATTCAAAAGGGAACACTTCTCAGTTCATCTCAGTGCCCCACCACGAAAGATGAACAGGAGAGAATGAAGAAAGTCCCATATGCTTCTGCCATTGGGTCAATCATGTATGCAATGATATGCACTAGACCGGATGTGTCATGCGCTCTTAGCCTGACAAGTAGATACCAGAATAACCCAGGAAACAGTCATTGGATTGCTGTTAAAAGTATATTGAAATACCTTAGGAGGACTAAGGATATGTTTCTGATATATGGGTCTGGTGAGGAGGAACTCGCTGTAAAAGGTTACGTGGACGCGAGTTTCCAAACTGATCGTGATGATTCTCGATCACAATCCGGTTATGTCTTCACATTAAATGGAGGTGCGGTCTCTTGGAAGAGTTCAAAACAGGATGTTGTTGCTCTATCCACTACAGAGTCGGAGTACATCGCCGCATCATTGGCAGCTCAGGAAGCTGCATGGATGAAGAAATTCATCGACGACTTAGGAGTAGTCCCTTCCATTCAGGACCCTCTTGAGATCTTTTGTGACAACGAGGGTGCGATTGCTCAAATCAAGGAACCTCGTGCTCATCAAAAGACCCGTCACATTGAGCGGAGATTCAACTACATAAGGGATGAAGTTAAAAAGGGAAAGATATGTATTCGCAAAGTTCACACAGATCTTAATATAGCGGATCCTCTCACGAAGCTCTTACATGGATCAAAACATGCTGGACATGTTTGTGCATTAGGGCTTCGATATTCTAGTGATTGGTTATGATCTGTTTTAAGTATTGTAACGGAACGAAGTAGTTCAAACTCATTTATACAATTATGGCATTAATTTATCTTGAGTTATGTTCCTATTTTGCATATTTTATCCATGAATAAGTAATTATTCTAAAATTCCGTAGTCGATCACATTCGTGGGAACAAGTGTGAGGTTTAGACTATTATGAACTTGGATTGGTATACATTCACGGGATGAATGTGGGGCAAGGTTGCAACCAAGGTTCATAGATATTTGTGGGACACAAATATTGGAAGACCCGCTCTCAAGACTTACTAAATAGAGCCTTTGTGGTCGATCACATGTAGTCTTGATTAAAGGCGAATATCATTGTATCCTCTGACCTGAGATACATATTGGGTTCGGATATTTACCAAGTATTGTGCCTTGATTCTTTCCTTCGCTAGTCTGAAATATGGTAGTTCATAAGGAAGAGCTCAGGTATAATGCAAGGCGTATATTTAGGACGTATGTAGTCAAGATGGAATTTGTCCCTCTTATTCGTTGAGAGTCAGATGTCTAAGGCCTGATAAAGTTAAATCTAAAAGAGAGTGATCACTCTGTATCTCTTGGAATTAACATGACATCTAGGACGAAAGGATGTAATGAAAAGATTCACCTATTCATATTCGAGATGTGAACTCGAAAGGGATGATGTTATTGAATGGCACAAAGTCATAACATATTGGGTTGATGGACGGTCGTTAGGTGGTATCCATCACTTGCATTAATTTCTTATGTTTCTCGTGCAAGTGGGAGATTGAAGGTTTTCGTATGCCCGAGAGACATATTAAATTAATGTGGCTAATATGTTTTGATCCAAGTCGGGTCATACCCAATAACAAGCTTACCGACACCTTAATCGTATTTATTCTTAATGAATGGATCATTAAGTGAATACGCAACACTTGGATTTTAGAAAATCGGTTTTCTAAGATATCATTACTTGAAATAAATTATATGGATAATTTATGTGATAAGCATTTAATTATTTGCAAGATTAAATAGTTATGTTGTGATACTTTTATAAAAGAGCTTATAAAATGTAAGTAACAAATACATGGAAATTAAAATGGAACAAGTTTTATAAAATTTAAAGGCTACAATTTTATAAAAACCCCATGGGGGACGGTTTTGTGAGGACCAATGTGTCCAACCATGCTTGTTAATTCTACTTTCAAGATGCACAATATCACATACATATGTTTATTTAATCTTCCCATGCTTTGACTCAAGTAATACAAGACTACATGCATAAAAAGATCACAAAAACAAGAAAAACATTCTCTTCCTTTTGGTGAGCTGCTGCTGGCAGAAAATTTAAGAGAAAAAGAAAGTGTTTTGAGTGATCTTGAGGCTCTATACAAGTGTTAAACAAATCCTAACCAAAACTAAGGGTGTTGGTTATAAGTTTGGGGTATAATCACTTGAGGTTTCATTGTTTTGAAGCTTGCATTCACATCATTTTCTTAGCTACTGCTGTCCAGAATTTTGGGTCCAAAGGAAGTGGTTTTCTAGCTTGGTTTAAGGTGATTAGGTGTCTAAAACACAATCAAGTTCAAAGGTGGTGTTGGTGCATCATAAGCTTGGGGTTTTAACACACTTGTTCATCCTCTTCATCATCATTTTAACCTCCTAACTAGGAGAAGGTATAACATCTAAACTCTCTTGTAGTTTGTAAGAATATTTCACAACTTGATCCTTGTGGGATTTAACTTGAAATTGGTTATTTGTTAACTAGCTTTAAAAGGTAATTACATGCTTCCGCTTTGATATAATTCTTAAATTGGTTTAAGTGTTTTGAACTTGTTAAATCCCAACATATATATGTACCTAAATGTGATCACCGAGAGCACACAAATTCTTACATGAATAAGAAATATATATTGCTATTTCTCTTTGCTATTAATCCTTCACACTACAAAGAATTTATCAAAGTTTAGGGCAAAGGTAGTTATAAACTACTAACTCTTAACACGTTATCAGCACGATTATCTCAACATTTATAATATGGTTGGCTCTGCCACCTAAATAATATATGGTCGGTTATACCGCCTAAATAATATATAGTCGACACTGTCACCTAATTTTCATTTATGTTTACTAACATTTATTTCTGTATACTAACATTTACATTTATGTTATCTAACATTTATTTATAGTACCTAATTTTCATTTATGTTTACTAACATTTTTTTCTGTATACTAACATTTACATTTATGTTATCTAACATTTATTTATAGTATCTAATTTTCATTTATGTTTACTACTAACATTTATTTCTGTATAGTAACATTTACATTTATATTATCTAACATTTATTTATAGTTACTTACATTTATTTATTGCATACTAATGTTTATTCTTAAAACTATTAGTTATGCATAATACGTTTATTTTTATTAGTCATTATCTTAATCTTCATATTTATACTAAATGTATTTATAGTAAATATATTTGTACTAATTAAATTCTTTATTAGAATTATTTTAATACAACGGCAACATAACGATCGTTAACATTAATTAACGACGTTACAACGGTTATATATACATAACGGTTGTTAACGTCGATTGACGACGTTACAACGACTATATTTTTCAAATACAAATTAAACATCCCCGTTTTCACATTTTCACAAATCAATCTTCATTTTCTCAAATTACTAATCTCAAAAGTTTTTTTTTTAAAGATGATTAACTCAAGGATGATTTTTTCCTACTGTATTGGTCATACTAGTTATCATCCTTGTTGCTAGTACACCACCAGATGAACCTATATTCTATCCTTCTCTTATGGTTTTATTATTTGTAATCATGTCATTATTCCGTTGTTTGCTACTTATGAATTTAAACTAATTCTAATTTCATGTTGTTATTTGTCTATGAATAAAAATTGATTATGATTATGATTTATAATGTTCATCTTTCTGAAAATAGAAAATGTCAAACTTATCAAAGCTTGAGTTTGATACCTTTGACGTATCGGGAACAAACTACACATCATGGGTCATGGACGTAGAAATAAATCTTGGATCATTGGGTATTCTAGAAACTTTAAAAGAAAACAATACGTGTTCTGATCAAGATAAATTAAAATCAATTGCTTTTATTCGCAAACATATTGATATCACCTTAAAACATATGTATCGCACTATCAAAGATCCACATGTTTTATGGGAAAGTATCAAGAGTAGATTCGATAATCAAAAAGAAATATTACTCCCAGCTGCGAGGGAAGAATGGAGAAATCTAAGGTTTCGAGACTTTAAAAAGGTAAGTGAATACAGCTCGGCCATGTTTAAGATCCGTTCAAAGCTTCAATTCTGTGGTCAAGAAATAAGTGATGCTGATATGATGGAGAAAACTTTCTCCACAATTCATTCTGTAAACATAACTATACAAGAAAATTTTAGATTGCAGAATTACAAAACTTTTTCCAAACTTCAAACTTATCTCTTAGTTGCAGAATTAAATAAAGAATTACTAATGAAGAATCAAGAATCTCGTCCTACGGGTGCGCTAGCATTCCCTGAAGCTAATGCTATCAACAATAATAATACTAAAAGAAGAAATGCACATGGACGAGGACGTGGGCGAGGTCGTGGTCATATTGGCCAAATCCATCATCATGGAAATTACCATAACAATAATAAAAATGATAACTGTGATGGCCCCGTCAAAACACTTAACGAATCCGTCACTTGGTCCTACAGCTTGATCGAACTTAAATGAATTTAATAAACAACATTGCATTCTTTTATTTTAAAAGTTTCCCAAAAAGGAAACATACCAAAATATGTAGTTTAAACAACCCAATATATTAATAACCAAAGTTGACATTAAAACATTGTCAACAAAACCCACAAGTTTAAATCATTCAAAAATAGAATGCAAGTTCAAAGTTTCATAATTATTTAACAAAAATCTACTGTGATGGCCCCGTCAGAACACTTAACGGCTCCGTCACATGGTCCCACAGCTTGATCGAACTTAAATGAATTTAATAAATGACATTGCATTCTTTTATTTCAAAAGTTTCTCAAAAAGAAAACATACCAAAATATGTAGTTTAAACAACCCAACATATTAATAACCAAAGTTGACATTAAAACATTGTCAACAAAACTCACAAGTTTAAATTATTCAAAAATAGAATGCAAGTTCAAAGTTTCATAATTGTTTATCAAAAATCTGCCCAAATGCATGCAGACTCTTCTAACACAGCGGAAGCATCAAACAAACTCAAGTACCTGTGAAAACATGCGAGTAAACTGTCAACAAAAATGTTGAGTGAATTATAGGTTTAAATAATTGTATATACTTTAGACCACAAGATTTAAAATGTTAGAAAACATAAAACATTATTCCATTATCAATGAGCCACCTGGTAACCACTTAACTGTGACGACCCGAAAAATTTCGACTAATTTTAACTCAAACTCTCGATACGATTTAATATTTTTTGACACGATAAGCAAAGTCTGTTAGGTTGAGTCTCAAAAATTCTGAACTGTTTCATATATTCAATTGACCTTTGACAATTCCCGACGATTTACGAACAACTATTTGTAAATATATATATATATATATATATATATATATATATATATATATATATATATATATATTAATTTGAAGTATAAATTAAAGTATTATATGATGTAATTATTAGAATTAATATTGTAAAATAAAATAATATAACATATTATAATAATTATTATTTAAAAAGTATATATATATATATATATATATATATATATATATATATATATATATATATATATATATATATATATATATATATATATATATATATATATATATATAAAGTATATAGAATATAGGGATTTTGAATTTATTTAGTAAACAACAGTAACACTCGTTTGACATTCGATTGTGATTAAACAAATTTTAAAACGATCATATGGGAAGTTAAAAATAAACATCGGGGCGTAATATCAATTTTAAGTTTTCTAAAAATATATTTAAATACCATAAATTGAGTTTTAAAACTCCGTACATCTTACTTGGGATTGAGCTCTAATTACCGGTCCACATTTTATGATTTATTTTTTTGACGATCGCTCCAAATCCATATGGACGAACACGTCATTCATCGATTTCATTGCGAGGTATTTGACCTCTATATGATATGTTTTGTAAACATTGCATTCTTTTGAAAAGGCACACCATAAATGAATATTTAAATCAAAGGTTTTCGACATTTGATGATTTCTACATATAGACAATCACCGTAAATAATAGTTTACAATAGTACTTTCATTGACAATGCAGTCAAAATAAGATACACGGTGATGATTTGGTGAATGCAACGTTTCCTTGATAAACATGTCATGTAAGACTCCATGCACATAGCTTGTCTAACATATAAGCAAACAGCGGAAGACTCCTAGGGAACCTGAGAATAAACATGCTAACAAGTGTCAACACAAAGGTTGGTGAGTTCATAGTTTTAATGTTTTGCATAATCTGTACATAAAGATGGATCACAAGATTTCAGTTGTTTCATCCAGAAACGTTTATCAAAATATTCTACAAGATTGAGCACCCTGGTAACTAAACTTAACGTATATATAATTTGTACCCTTTGTATAATCATCTTAATAATACACGCAAACCAACGTGTACGCTTCTCAAATAGCATACGTCCGTTAAAAGGCTAGTGCTCTAGCTCGGACGGGGATATCAAGCCCTATGGATCCATATATTACTATTCGCGCCCACCAGTTCTTATAACTGGCAGTTACTAGTTACCAAAGCTAAGGGATTTTCGGTTCAAACTCAGTGTAGAATTTAGTATGTACTTGTATCCATTGCGTTTAAAATAAAGTGCATGTATTCTCAGCCCAAAAATATATATTGCAAAAGCAATTAAAAAGGGAGCAAATGAAACTCACCTTAGCAGCACATAAGGTCATTCACCAAAATGAAACTCGGATTACCAAATAACCGTAGATCTCAACCTAGAGAACATATGTTGGTCAATAAATGTTTATCAAGCTAGGTCAGGTCATAGTGTATCACAATCCTAATGCTCGAGATCGACATACAAAAGTTATCCAAAGTCATTTCAAAAAGTCAATTTTGACAATAGTTCAACAAAACGAGACATACCTTATATAAGGATTCATTTACTCGGTTGGTAATATTCAAAAATCCAATTTATCAATCTTGCAAACAAGTTGTTTTAAATATTAATTGCAGATTCAAAAGCAATTCCAATTAACGTCAATCATAATTCAGTTGATAGTATCTTTTAATCCGTTCATCGAAACTATTCGATATCTAAATGAAAAGTTATTGATTTTTCGCCAGCTTTCCAAAACATGTATATCATATACCTTTTACCAGTAATATATGTATTTAATTCGTGAATCATTATAAACTGTTTAGCGACGAAATTTAGCATACAAGCATGTATAAATATATATACTCGAGCACTAGATATGGATACACAATTAATATATAAAAGATAAAATATGAGTGCTTACGTACCAATATTGAGATTTAATATTGTAGGAAATTACGTAGACGCAACAGAGATGATAAACACTAGGTTTGATTCACAAATATACCCCCGAATATTACCCATAACCTCTTTGACAATAACCCATAATTTCCTTAGCTCTAGCTTGCTTGAAAACCCGTTTCGAAATCATTTGGACATCCCTCCGTCGTGATATTATATATATATTATTATTTTTGTATCGTAAAAATAATAATACTAATACTATTAATAATAATAATCTTAATATTAATAATAATAATAATAATAATAATAATAATAATTATTATTATTATTATAATTATAATAATTATAAATAATAAATTAAATAAATAACATAAGTAATACGGAGTAATATAAAGTGTGAGAAAACTGAACCAGAATCGTGCAATTTACTTTTTCTGAAAAAGCACCCCATGCGATCGCATGGGATTTGTGCTTCAAGGCCATGCGATCGCATGGCCCTCTGATCCAGCTCACAAACTTTTGTTTTCTTGTTTGTCGACATATTATTTAAATATGTATAATATATTTAATTTATATAATTAATTATATATTATATTAAATTCATGTGAATAGTTGACCTGTAATTTTCGTTCCGATGACTCGTACGTTGTTACTCAACTTATGTCCCGGTTTCAGTTTCTCAAATGCATTTTCGTACACTTAGAAAACTTGCATTTTACGTTTCGTGACACGTACCTTTGTCAAAATATAGCTTTAAATTATCCATAAACTATATCACTCAAAGTATATCTTAATCTTTCGAGTGTTTTGGTCATTTACTTCTATAAATCACTGTCTCGTTATTTATTAATATAATAGTATTTATCAAACGTTTCATAACCAAGTTAATATCTATTCTCTATATTTTTAAACACGTTTTAAAATATACGTCGCAAGTTATTCATACAATTAATATTCCAACTTATCATATATATTCAAATAAATATTTAAACCAATAAGTTTAATGTACGGTATTAAACAATTAATACATTGTTACGTTTTCAAGTTATAGTATATATATATATATATATATATATATATATATATATATATATATATATATATATATATATATATATATATATGTATCTATATACATATAATTTTTCGCGAATTGTCAAGAACAACCGAAAGGTATTTGAATATATGAAAGTAGTTCAAAAATTTTGAGATTCAGTTTACAGACTTTGCTTATCGTGTCGGAAATGTTAATCAAACAAAGATTAAGTTTAAATTTGGTCAGAAATTTCCGGGTCATCACAGTACCTACCCGTTAAAGAAATTTCGTCCCGAAATTTGAGTGAGGTCGTCATGACTAAAAATAAAAATGTTTTCATGCCGTATATGAGTCGATAAATAGAGTTTATCACTGTTTGAATAATATGGATAAAACAATTCAATTACTCGAAGCGTATGAGAGAAGTTATCATAATAGAGTGAAATAGAGATTCGTCTTATCTTTTGACATAGTAACGATTGGTTTCCGAAATTTAAGGAATAGAAAATCTTCATAATAAGATTTGATTCTTCGAAATTTAAGAAAATTATGATTTCCTTTGATTAAATGCGTAATCTGCCTCGATTGTTATGTCTGATATTTCGCTATAAATTAACTACTTCCGTTTCATTATTTTCACCACTCCTACATCTTCTTCCTCATTTCATACTTCAAAAGATTGTGAAATGCTTCATCCAGTTCTGATTCTTGATATACTTTTAACTTTCATATCTGTCATTCTTCTTTTTCATCTACCACCAAAGGAAGTTATTTTCTTCTACTATTACCTTGGGGTTATAGTGTTTTTCATTCTCTCGTGTCTTTATATTGCTATACGCATTGATATACACGGTTTGTAATTTCGGGGTTGTTATCGGGCTTTATATTTTCCATTATATTTCGGAGCTTCATGCTTTCGTTTTCTCTTCCTGACCTTAAGTCAAGCGGATAATGGTCCAGAATTCGTAGGTATGAAGTTTCAGATGAACATAACTAATGTTCTAAGAAAGAAATGGTAATAGCACAATCTGACTTGTCAAATTACCAGAATACTTCAAAAAAGACCGAATCATTAAGAAAATATTTTCTTGATATTTTTAGAGATTATATAGAATGAAAGAGTTATGTAACATGGTTCATGATGAGGGTATGATATGTGAACCTTTATCACGTTCCATTAGAAACTCAGCATGACTTACTGTAATATAATCACGTTGATCAAGTGTCATTATATTATATTAACTCATGCTTCAATTCCCAACATTACTTCAAAACATTTATATTTTAAACTTGAAAGTTTCAAAATTTAGAAACTAAAATAGTTTCTTTTATGGTGTAACACAGATATCGTAAAGAGAAAATTGATTTTCGATAAGAATGATTATGAAATTATCTCCAGAAATATGGAGGATATTTATAATGAAAGATACGATGATATCTTAGAATTTCTAATATCAGAGGATGATGAAGAATATTGTCTGCAAGGGTTTAGATTCGGAAGCAAGGTATTCGTTAATGGCTTCAACAGATACTGAATCATTTGGATTCTTTGAAGACAGATTTCGTCCTTGTGATTTATCCACAGCCTCTTTCATACTTTGCTCAATCCGTTTTCCAGTTCCAAACTTTCTCTTTTTCTCAGCTTTACCACCATACTATTCTTTATCATCAAACTTTTGACTGTTAAGGTCGTTTACAGTTTTTGCTGCTTCATCAACATTTTTCCAAAATTCGGAGAACTAGTTTCGTAGTTTGGGGTGTTTTTCGGAAACTTCACATTCGAAGTATGTAAGTCCAAGAGGTAGACGTTATATGTACACATATAACTGTTGGCGTAGACGTGCTACAAGATTTCAAAATACTGATTGCTAATTCCTGATAGTTGGTATGGAAATTGCCGTTACAAGATGTGGATGAGTACATGATACGGTTTCAATGAGTATAAGGATTTTTCGGAAGGTCAAAGATCAATGAAGTTGTTGGTAAATTTACTGCTAATGTGGTGGAACATGAAAGGTTCCCCAGTAACAAAAACGTATATGCCAAAGTTACAAGTCTGAAAGGTCGTCTTTGACTGGTTGAACGGTTGATAATACTGGATACTTTTGGAAAGGAATTGCAAGGTTATTTTCAGTAATAACAATGCTAAAGGATCTTTCACATTTTTGAAGTCAAAGTATAGCTTTGAAAGATGTAGAGATCTAAGAATGATGTCACCCGTTAAATCTTGACTTGGATTCTGATCCGTCAATATCAGAATATTTAATTGAATTTGTATGGAAATGATTGTATATCGCTGTGAGCATAGTTAATAATTTTTGAATCAAAGTTGAAGAATGTACAGTGTAACATATTAATTGTGAACTTAAATATTTCCCGGGAATTACCTACCCGTTAAAGATTTCACAAGTAATATTTTGTACAAAAGAATTTTTATTACCGTCTTTATAAAAATATATGTATGTATATTTTCTTCAGATGTAATACAGATTTGATGAGTTAATATCATATTAAGCTCATTTGATTTTTGACTTGAATTAGAAATGAATAAAACATTAAAGATTTAATAATCTTTACGGAGTATTTCACTAATGTAATCAATACTCAGTTTTATTGATATTTTCTCAGTGAATCATGTTGGTGCTCATGGAACTCTTGCTAACTTCGCAAGGTACGGATGATGTTTTCTAGAAAGTTTCGAATACATCGAAGATGAAAGTATAAAATCAACCATATAATTGAATAATATACTTAGTTTATTATGAAATGGAATTCATTGAGTTGGAAACAGAGATTGTAGTTAACGATGGTTAAGTCATTAACGAAGTATGTACATCATAGCATATTAGTAATATGAATTAACCGAGTAGTACCTACCAGTTAAGATTCACACGTAATAACTTGGTACGAAAAGATTTATTTTGATTTCAAAATTCATATATATTAAATATACATAAAATTTCTTCAGGGAAAATGAGTTAATACTTCATCGGTTATTGTTGCTGGTATTTCTTGGTAACTACGGTGCGTATGACATTGATGCTCGTGGAACAGATTGTGAAGTTGAGGTTTGCGATGCGGATGTTGTTGGTGGTGGTAATGGTACTGTTGGTGTTGTTGTCGGTGGTACTGTTGATGCCGGTGATGCTGCTGGTGCTTGTAACCTTTGCACCATATTCTCCAAATCCACTACCCGAGCGCGAAGCTCGTTGACTTCTTCTACTACACCGGGATGATTGGCGGTTCGGACGAGCAGATGAATAAGATCCAGAATTTGAGATAGTATATGATCATGACGAGATATTCTGGAGATGAGAGAGAAAATGGTATTACGAACAGGTTCGCCGGTAAGTGCTTCAGGTTCTTCGCCAAGAGGGCAATGTGGTGGATGGAAGGGATCGCCTTCTTCTTGTCTCCAATAATTAAGTAGGCTACGAACCCATCCCCAATTCATCCAGAATAGATGATGGCTAATTGGTTGATCCATTCCAGTTACACTTTCTTCAGAGTTCAGGAGAATATCCATATCGGAATAGCTGTCGGAATTTAAGGAATTTAAACTAGATACGGGATCCATCTTGTATAATTAGATAGATGATTTTTGATATGAAATAGATTATATAATTTAGTTTGGTATTCTTCAATACATAATTTACATATGTATATATAATACAAAATTCCATAAATCACGGAGAAATTTTTGGAAGACGTCAGGAAAAGTTTACAGTAACAGATACGCTAAGATATGAATTTTTATCTATACACTATTTATGCAATCAATGCAGTAAAACATGTCTAGACTTAAGAATGATAAGCATGTAATTTTCGACAAGAAATGATAAGCAAAACTTTTAACATGTAGACACGGTCGAAGTCCAGACTTACTAATGCATCTTAACAACTATCAGTTAGACACATTCATGCAAGACCTGGTTCGCTAGGACCAACGCTCTGATACCAACTGTGACGATCGCTCCAAATCCATATGGACGAACACGTCATTCATCGATTTCATTGCGAGGTATTTGACCTCTATATGATATGTTTTGTAAACATTGCATTCTTTTGAAAAGGCACACCATAAATGAATATTTAAATCAAAGGTTTTCGACATTTGATGATTTCTACATATAGACAATCACCGTAAATAATAGTTTACAATAGTACTTCCATTGACAATGCAGTCAAAATAAGATACACGGTGATGATTTGGTGAATGCAACGTTTCCTTGATAAACATGTCATGTAAGACTCCATGCACATAGCTTGTCTAACATATAAGCAAACAGCGGAAGACTCCTAGGGAACCTGAGAATAAACATGCTAACAAGTGTCAACACAAAGGTTGGTGAGTTCATAGTTTTAATGTTTTGCATAATCTGTACATAAAGATGGATCACAAGATTTCAGTTGTTTCATCCAGAAATGTTTATCAAAATATTCTACAAGATTGAGCACCCTAGTAACTAAACTTAACGTATATATAATTTGTACCCTTTGTATAATCATCTTAATAATACACGCAAACCAACGTGTACGCTTCTCAAATAGCATACGTCCGTTAAAAGGCTAGTGCTCTAGCTCGGACGGGGATATCAAGCCCTATGGATCCATATATTACTACTAGCGCCCACCAGTTCTTATAACTGGCAGTTACTAGTTACCAAAGCTAAGGGATTTTCGGTTCAAACTCAGTGTAGAATTTAGTATGTACTTGTATCCATTGCGTTTAAAATAAAGTGCATGTATTCTCAGCCCAAAAATATATATTGCAAAAGCAATTAAAAAGGGAGCAAATGAAACTCACCTTAGCAGCACATAAGGTCATTCACCAAAATGAAACTCGGATTACCAAATAACCGTAGATCTCAACCTAGAGAACATATGTTGGTCAATAAATGTTTATCAAGCTAGGTCAGGTCATAGTGTATCACAATCCTAATGCTCGAGATCGACATACAAAAGTTATCCAAAGTCGTTTCAAAAAGTCAATTTTGACAATAGTTCAACAAAACGAGACATACCTTATATAAGGATTCATTTACTCGGTTGGTAATATTCAAAAATCCAATTTATCAATCTTGCAAACAAGTTGTTTTAAATATTAATTGCAGATTCAAAAGCAATTCCAATTAACGTCAATCATAATTCAGTTGATCGTATCTTTTAATCCGTTCATCGAAACTATTCGATATCTAAATGAAAAGTTATTGATTTTTCGCCAGCTTTCCAAAAACATGTATATCATATACCTTTTACCAGTAATATATGTATTTAATTCGTGAATCATTATAAACTGTTTAGCGACGAAATTTAGCATACAAGCATGTATAAATATATATACTCGAGCACTAGATATGGATACACAATTAATATATAAAAGATAAAATATGAGTGCTTACGTACCAATATTGAGATTTAATATTGTAGGAAATTACGTAGACGCAACAGAGATGATAAACACTAGGTTTGATTCACAAATATACCCCCGAATATTACCCATAACCTCTTTGACAATAACCCATAATTTCCTTAGCTCTAGCTTGCTCGAAAACCCGTTTCGAAATCATTTGGACATCCCTCCGTCGTGATATTATATATATATTATTATTTTTGTATCGTAAAAATAATAATACTAATACTATTAATAATAAGATTAATAATAATAATCTTAATATTAATAATAATAATAATAATAATTATTATTATTATTATTATAATTATAATAATTATAAATAATAAATTAAATAAATAACATAAGTAATACGGAGTAATATAAAGTGTGAGAAAACTGAACCAGAATCGTGCAATTTACTTTTTCTGAAAAAGCACCCCATGCGATCGCATGGGATTTGTGCTTCAAGGCCATGCGATCGCATGGCCCTCTGATCCAGCTCACAAACTTTTGTTTTCTTGTTTGTCGACATATTATTTAAATATGTATAATATATTTAATTTATATAATTAATTATATATTATATTAAATTCATGTTCATAGTTGACCTGTAATTTTCGTTCCGATGACTCGTACGTTGTTACTCAACTTATGTCCCGGTTTCGGTTTCTCAAATGCATTTTCGTACACTTAGAAAACTTGCATTTTATGTTTCGTGACACGTACCTTTGTCAAAATATAGCTTTAAATTATCCATAAACTATATCACTCAAAGTATATCTTAATCTTTCGAGTGTTTTGGTCATTTACTTCTATAAATCATTGTCTCGTTATTTATTAATATAATAGTATTTATCAAACGTTTCATAACCAAGTTAATATCTATTCTCAATATTTTTAAACACGTTTTAAAATATACGTCGCAAGTTATTCATACAATTAATATTCCAACTTATCATATATATTCAAATAAATATTTAAACCAATAAGTTTAATGTACGGTATTAAACAATTAATACATTGTTACATTTTCAAGTTATAGTATATATATATATATATATATATATATACACATATAATTGTTCGCGAATTGTCAAGAACAACCGAAAGGTATTTGAATATATGAAAGTAGTTCAAAAATTTTGAGATTCAGTTTACAGACTTTGCTTATCGTGTCGAAAATGTTAATCAAACAAAGATTAAGTTTAAATTTGGTCAGAAATTTCCGGGTCATCACAATTTTACACATTTAGTGACCAGATTAAATAAAATATATAATTTAAAAATATGGGATTTTTTTTTAAAACTTTTTATCCGCCACTGATTATCAACGGAGCACGAATTTCAGTCCGTGAATGAAATAGTAAACGACGGCTAATAATTTACACGTTTATAATTCTTTGATTATTATTATATTAATTATTATTATTATTATTATTATTATTATTAATGATTAATAATATTTTATGATTACTTTAAATTATTGAATTACCCGTGAAGTTATGAATGACGAATCTGTTATACTGAGCTATCCATTCAATAATTCTATACATATGCACAATATGTTAATTAAAGTTACTGTGTATAATTGATTCAGTTGATTAGTAGTATTGTGCCTAATTGAAATTGTTTGTACTATGCCTCCCTTTACCTCTCACACGTTTTCTTTAATTTAAGATTTTTATTATAGTGAGTTTATTTTATTTTCTTCCCACTTAGTAAACTGAACCATCAATCTATCTCATTTACTGTTTCAGTTTTTGTTTCCTTTCCTACAAATCTCAATGATATATACACCTACATAGAATTACATTACATACAAGTGATATTCTCCTTCCATCTTCAATCTCCACTCTCTTCAATCACCCTCACCAATCCACCGTGAACTACAACCATGACCACCAATCATCTCCGGCAACAACCTACACCACAAAACCATTTCAATAACTAAACTATCTTGTGTTACTCTGCCATCTTCTTCTTCATGAAAACCACCCACAAGCACCGAACACCACCACTTTGATCAACCTTCAACTTCCACCTCTAGTGTTGTGACTCGAACTTTTCCATGTTTATATATATTAATTGAGATTGATATTTACATGATAAATGTTTCCAACGTGTTAAGCAATCAAACTTGTTAAAACTTGATTAAATGAAATAAGTTTCATATAGACTATTGATCACCCAAGTTGACCGGCGATTCACGAACGTTACAAAATTGTGAAAACTACATGTTGTGGTATATATAGACATATATATATGGTTGACATGAGATTATGATGAGTAATTATCTCACTAAGTATATTAACAATGTGTGATATACATAAGAAATGAGATTACTAAGTTAAGAAACTCGAAATGATATATATAACGATTATCGTTATGATAACGTCTACTAAATACATATGTATCATATTAAGATATTGATACACTATATTTAACATGATAAAATGATATTTAAATATATCATTAAGTGTGTTAACAATGAACTACATATGTAAAAACAAGACTACTAACTCAAGAATTACGAAATGAGACTTATATGTAACGATTATCGTTGTAACGATATTTTAATGTATGTATCATATTAAGAGATATTCATACATCATAATATCATGATAATATAATAATTTAACATCTCATTTGATATAATAAACATTGGTTTAACAACATTAATTGAGATCGTTAACTTAAAGGTTTCAAAACAACACTTACATGTAACGACTAACGAAGACTTAACGAATCCATTAGAATGTATATACATGTCGTGTTTTGATATGTATTCTTACACTTTTGAAAGACTTCAAGACACATATCAAATTACTTCTACTTAAAAATGCTTACAATTACATCCTCGTTCAGTTTCATCAACAATTCTACTCGTATGCACCCGTATTCGTACTCGTACAATACACAGCTTTTAGATGTATGTACTATTGGTATATAAACTCCAATGATCAGCTCTTTGCAGCCCATGTGAGTCACCTAACACATGTGGGAACCATCATTTGGAAACTAGCATGAAATATCTCATAAAATTACAAAAATATTAGTAATCATTCATGACTTATTTACATGAAAACAAAATTACATATCCTTTATATCTAATCCATATACCAACGACCAAAAACACCTAAAAACACTTTCATTCTTCAATTTTCTTCATCTAATTGATCTCTCTCAAGTTCCATCTTCAAGTTCTAAGTGTTCTTCATAAATTCCATAAGTATAGTTTCATAAAAATTAAGAATACTTCCAAGTTTGCAAGTCTACTTTCAAGCTTTCTAATCCATTTCAAGTAATCATCTAAGATCAAGGAACCTTTGTTATTTACAGTAGGTTATCTTTATAATTCAAGGTAATATTCATATTCAAACTTTGATTCAATTTCTACAACTATAACAATCTTATTTCGAGTGAAAATCTTACTTGAACTGTTTTCGTGTCATGATTCTGCTTCAAGAACTTTCAAGCCATCCAAGGATCCTTTGAAGCTAGATCCATTTTTCTCATTTCCAGTAGTTTTATCCAGAAAACTTGAGGTAGTAATGATGTTCATAACATCATTCGATTCATACATATAAAGCTATCTTATTCGAAGGTTTAAACTTGTAATCACTAGAACATAGTTTAGTTAATTCTAAACTTGTTCGCAAACAAAAGTTAATCCTTCTAACTTGACTTTTAAAATCAACTAAACATATGTTCTATATCTATATGATATGCTAACTTAATGATTTAAAACCTGGAAACACGATGAACACCATAAAGTCGGATATACGCCGTCGTAGTGAAACCGGGGGCTGTTTTGGTTTGGATAATTAAAAACTATGATAAACTTTGATTTAAAAGTTGTTCTTCTGAGAAAATAATTTTTCATATGAACATGAAACTATATCCAAAAATCTTGGTTAAACTCAAAGTGAAAGTATGTTTTTCAAAATGGTCATCAAGATGTCGTTCTTTCAACGGAAATGACTACCTCTTTAGTAATTGACATGTAACTTAATTTTCTGACTATAAACCTATACTTTTTCTGTTTGGATTCTTAAATTAGAGTTCAATATAAAACCATAGCAATTTGATTCACTCAAAACGGATTTAAAATGAAGAAGTTATGGGTAAAACAAGATTGGATATTTTTGATCTTTTTAGCTACGGGAAATGTTTAACAAATCTATACAAATCATATCCTAGCTTACTTATATTGTATTATACATGTATTCTAATATATTATGTAATCTTGGGATACCATAGACATGTATGCAAATGTTTTGACATATCATATCGACCCATGTATATATATTATTTGGAACAACCATAGACACTCTATATGCAGTAATGTTGGAGTTAGCTATACAGGGTTGAGGTTGATTCCAAAAATATATATACTTTGAGTTGTGATCTAGCCTGAGACATGTATACACTGGGTCGTGGATTGATTCAAGATAATATATATCGATTTATTTCTGTACATCTAACTGTGGACAACTAGTTGTAGGTTACTAACGAGGACAGCTGACTTAATACACTCAAATCTTTAAAACATAATAAAAATGGTTGTAATTATATTTTGATCATACTTTGATATATATGTACATATTTGTATAGGTTCGTGAATCGATCCGTGGCCAAGTCTTATTTTCGAGGAAGGAAATATCTGTGAAAGTGAGTTATAGTCCCACTTTTAAAATCTAATATTTTTGGGATGAGAATACATGCAGGTTTTATAAATGATTTACAAAATAGACACAAGTACGTGAAACTACATTCTATGGTTGAATTATCGAAATCGAATATGCCCCTTTTTATTAAGTCTGGTAATCTAAGAATTAGGAAACAGACACCCTAATTGACGCGAATCCTAAAGATAGATCTATTGGGCCTAACAAACCCCATCCAAAGTACCGGATGCTTTAGTACTTCGAAATTTATATCATATCCGAAGGGTGTCCCGGAATGATGGGGATATTCTTATATATGCATCTTGTTAATGTCGGTTATCAGGTGTTCACCATATGAATATTTTTATCTCTATGTATGCGATGTGTATTGAAATATGAAATCTGGTGGTCTATTGTTACGATTTGATATATATAGGTTAAATCTATAACTCACCAACATTTTTGTTGACGTTTAAAGCATGTTTATTCTCAGGTGAATACTAAAAGCTTCCGCTTGTGACAACCCGGAAATTTCCAACCAAATTTAAACTTTAATCTTTATATGTTTCCGACACGATAAGCAATATTTGTTAAGTTAAATTTCAAGAATTTTAAACTATGTTCATACATTCATTCAACCTCGACCAAGTTCCAACGATTCACGAACCATTAAACGAATATGATTATATATGTATATGTGTATATATATTATAACTTGAAAAGTAAACAAAATATTAGATTAAATACTTTATATGATTGTATCTGTTTCAAAATGTTTATCAATGGAATTAGAAGATAAGATCAAATGATTGAATTATCAGATATATTGAATTATGATTACAAGTCTCTGTTGAAAGGCCCACGTTGATTTGAGAAATCTTTTCATTTTAACAATATTCGGAAAATGGTAAAGTGATTTATAAATATGAACAAATTGTCAATCATTGAGAACTAGACAAAGGATAGTGAAAGATTGAATCTCATAAAGACTCGATTGATCTATTTAGTTTCAAACGTACAAAAACGTTTTCAGTTTAAAAAGAACTTTATTATTAAAACGTATATAACTTTTATAAATATCTAGAACCACTTTTGACAACTCATTACTTAACTAGTATGATAAAGATAACGATATTTATATTTTATTTTATTAAATATATATAATGATTTAAATTAATATTATATATATTTATACGCGTATTATACGCACATAGTTTTATACTTTTACTATACTTAAACTTTACCTTTACTTTATTTTTACTTTACTTTAACTTTAATAATTCATACTTTAATAATTCACTTTAATAATTCATACTTTAATAATTCACTTTAATAATTCATACTTTAATAATTCACTTTAATAATTTATACTTTAATAATTCACTTTAATAATTCAAAAATCTATTATAAATAGAATTCAATATGTTTCATTATTTCATAGAAACTTGAAAATAGTTTTCTCTAAACTCTCTCAATCGATTTACATATATATATTTACTCCGTATTATCTCAAGATATTATTAGTATACATAAAATATTACGACGGAGTGCTGTCCGAGTGATTTCGAAGTTGTTTTTTCGAGTGGGATAAGATTAAGGATATTATGGGTTATAGCTATGGAGGTGATTGAGTATGGTTCATGGGTATGCTCGTGAGGTCAATACAGTGTTTATCATCTCCGTTGCGTTTACGTACCTTTCCTGCAATATTGAATCTCAATATTGATATGTGAGTACTCATAATTTAATTTTTACATACTAATAGTGTATCCCTGACTAGTGCTCGAGTATATAGGATTATGCATGCTTGTACTTTTGATATTGCCATTAGATAGGTTATGTTGATTCCTGAATTAGTTACATATATGATTGAGATAAGGTATAAGATATGCATGTCATTGGAAAGCTAGCGAAAAATAGTTGAATTTTGGTTTAAGAATCACTTGAATCCAAGTAATGGTTAGAAAGTTATGAAATAAACAAATTGCATAATTAATTTCGTAATTAAAATTGCTGATGATAATTAGTGAACTAATTTTCTGGGTTATAAAAAGTGATTATTTGGCTTCTACTCGTCGAGTAGATGAATTTTCATATAAAGCACGTCTCGTTTCGTTGAACGGTTGTCAAGTTATGGACAAAAGAAGTTTTGCAAATTTTGTTAAAATTCAAAACGGGAACTGAAATTCTCGCTGATCTGCGTTGTTTCATATATAAAAAAAAATACCACTGAATTCTTTGCTGTAAGGTCTAAAAAACAACTCTAGCCGTTTGTCAATTCGAGTCTCGACGATTTTTCTAAAAATCATCAAAGTTGACAGTTTGGTCACATTTTAAAATTCTAAAAAGAGCTGAAACTTTTTTATTTAAAAATGTCAGTTTTGTATCAGTTGTCATGGTCGGCCTGATATGTGTTTACTCTTGCCAAAAATCATGTTATATCTTTGTGATAACAAGAATTTGCAGGCTTTGACCGTTTGTCAATACGAGTTTTGAGGAATTTTCTAAAAATCTCCAAAGTAGGCTACTCGGTCACTTTTGTAAATTTATTAAAGCTGAAAAATTAACTTTGAAACGCCGAAAACGCGTTGGCAACTACGAGTTGTCTAGGTTTAGTTTACTTCTGTAATATTTATGCTTAATTTTTTTGGTAATGTGTAACTTTTATCTTTGGCCGTTTATCAATCGGAGTTCCGATAATTTTTCTAAAAATAGCTGAAGTGGCCCGTTTAGTCATGTTTGACCGAAAATCATTTTTGTATAAGTTATTATATATTTGCATGCGACCTCATTTTTACTTTAACATTTGACTTTTGACTTTGAACTTTGACTTTTCCTGTTAACTTTTCAGTTAACTTTTTGTGTTGATTTTCTCTATAAAAAAAAAAAAAAAAAAAATCTAAAATACTATTTTATGATTATGAAACCATTTGTGTTACGTTGTTTCACACGTCACCTTTTACTAGAATCTTAATTGAGCATGAGTAATATAACATGTTACTATACTGTAGAGTTAGACTCGAGCTATAGGATAGGATTACACTATGACCTGACCTAAATTGCTATACAAATATTGACCAACATATAAATATATATAATTAATATAGGTTCGTGAATCCGAGGCCAACCTTGCACTTGTTCAATGACGTTATATGTATTTTTACTACGAAATACAGTATGGTGAGTTTCATTTGCCTTTTTACCCTTTATATTTTTGGGACTGAGAATACATGCGCTTTTATAAATGTTTGACGAAATAGACACAAGTAATTGAAACTACATTCTATGGTTGAATTATCGAAATCGAATATGCCCCTTTTTATTAAAGTCTGGTAATCTAAGAATTAGGGAACAGACACCCTAATTGACGCGAATCCTAAAGATAGATCTATCGGGCCTAACAAACCCCATCCAAAGTACCGGATGCTTTAGTACTTCGAAATTTATATCATGTCCGAAGGAGGATCCCGGAATGATAGGGGATATTCTTATATGCATATTGTTAATGTCGGTTACCAGGTGTTCACCATATGAATGATTATTTTTGTCTCTATGCATGGGACGTATATTTATGAGAACTGGAAATGAAATTCTTGTGGTCTATTAAAATGATGGAAATAAATGATTATGATAAACTAATGAACTCACCAACCTTTTGGTTGACACTTTAAAGCATGTTTATTCTCAGGTGTTAAAGAAATCTTCCGCTGTGCATTTGCTCATTTTAAAGATATTACTTGGAGTCTTTCATAGCATATTTCGAAGAACGTTGCATTCGAGTCATTGAGTTCATCAAAGATTATTATTAAATCAATTTATAGTTGGATAGTGGATATTATGAAATGGTATGCATGCCTGTCAATTTTCGATGTAAAGAAAGATTGTCTTTTAAAAACGAATGCAATGTTTGTAAAATGTATCATATAGAGGTCAAATACCTCGCAATGAAATCAACTATTGTGAATCGTTTATAATGTATATGAACGGGTCCTTTCAGTTGGTATCAGAGCGGTGGTCTTAGCGAACCAGGTCTGCATTAGTGTGTCTAACAGATAAGTCGATAGGATGCATTAGTGAGTCTGGACTTCGACCGTGTCTGCATGTCAATAGTTTTGCTTATCATTTTGTGTCAAAAATTAACTACTTATCATCCTCAGGAAATTACCTGCTTATCATTTTTAGTCTAAGACACGTCTTACTGCATTGATTGCATGAATAGTATATAGACAAAAATTCATATCTTAGCGTATCTGCTAAATCATATCTTATCGTATCTATTACTGTAAACGTTGCCTGATATATCCCGTAAATTCCTCCGTAATTTACGAAATCTTTTGTTCTATATATATGGATATTCTATGTAATTAGAATACCATCCGATAACCGAAAATCATTTCATATCGGAAAAAAAAAAAAAAAATCCTTATTCAATCGTACGAAATGGAATTCATCATTAATTCAAGATCCTCGGATTTCGAAATGGAATCCCACTCCAGCTCCGAAAGCAGTGTGACCAGAATAGATCAACCAATCAGTCATCACCTATTCTGGATGAATTGGGGATGGGTTCGTAGCCTCCTCAATCTTTGGAGACAAGAAGAAGGTGATCCCTTCCATCCACCACATTGCCCTCTTGACGAAGAAACTGAAGCACTTACCGGCGAACCTGTCTGAAACACCATTTTCTCGCTCATTTCCAGAGTATCTCGCCACGATTATATATTACATCAAATTTTAGATTTTATTTATCCGCTCGTCCAAACCGACAATCACCCCGGTGTAATAGAAGAAGTCAACGAGCTTCGCGCTCGGGTAGTGGCTTTGGAGAATATGGTGCAGAGATTACAAACACCAGCAGTAGCATCAGCAGCATATCCAGTAACACCATCATCAACGCCAATAGTACCATTACCACCCCAACCACAACCACGTCGTAAACCTCAACTTTACACTCTGTCCCACGAGCACCAATGTCATACGCCCTGTAGATACCAAGGAATACCAACAACAATAACCGACGAAGTATTAATTCATAACTTCATTGGAGAAACATTCCGCGCAGATTATGTAATCTCTAAAGTCTTAGAGATTATCTAATCTAGCCCTAACCATAAATCAGTTAAGCGAACCAAAATGATAGAAGGAAGAGTAGAAACCCTGACAAAAATGGTGTGTGATTAACAAGCTAAACTTGTTTTACCAATAGCATCAACAGTACCGTCAGCGTCACCAGCATCATCAGTACAGTCAACATCAGAATCAACAACACCTATAACATCACAAACTCCGTCAGCTCAAGAATCACTATGGACATCATTACGAATCAATAACCCGTATATTGTATCAACGAGTTATGAAGAATTAACTCATTCCCTTTGAAGAAATTATATGTATATTTTATATATTTTGAAATAAAAATAAATCTTTCCGTGCTAAGCTATTGTGTGTGAATCTTAACTACTCGGTTAATTCATATTACAAATATGCAATAATGTACGTCCTTCGGCCGCAACTTAACCAGCGTTAACTACAATCTCTGTCGCAATTCAACAAATTCCAATTCATAGTAAATCAAGTATATATTTGATTTTACACTTTCATCATCGATGTACCCGAAACTTTTCAGATAACATCATTCGTACTTTGCGAAATTCACAAGAATTCCACGAACCGAACATCATACATCAACAAATAACGAAGTATTGATTCATAATTTCAATGTCATTAAAGAAATACTGCGTAAAAGTTATGTACTTTTTAAAGCCTTTAGGAATTATTCAATTCTAGTTTCAACCGTAAATCAAATGAGTTTAATTTAACATTAACTCATTAAATCTATGTTACATCTGAAGAAAATATACATATATATATTTTCATAAAGACTGTAATAAAATTCTTTTGTACAAAATATTAATTGTGAAATTTTTTTTTAACGGGTAGGTAATACCCGAGAGATATATAAATTCACAATTAATATATTACATTCTTCGAATCTGATTCAGCAAATCATCCATTATACTCCTTACTTTCACAACAATATACATTCTTTTATAGAAATCAAAACAACCATACTCATTCAAAATTTAATTACATATTCTGATTTTGAAATCTCAAAATTCAACTTGAGATATGACCAAAAATCATCACTCTTAGATCCTTACATCTTTCACAAGCTATATTTTAACTTCAAAACTGTGTTAGAACATCAAATGTATGTTAACGATTACAATTTGTGTTCAAACCCTTCGAAAATTTCTGAAGACACTTCGAATGATGAGCAATTGAGATGATGATCCAACCACATGTTATCCACAGTTATGTACCTGAAAAACTCTTGAAACCAAAGTAAAAGTTTAAACAACGTATCCGCGTCAGATTCTTTAGCATTTATTAGCAAAAATAACTTTGCGACTCCTATTCAAAGTAGCCAGTTTTGTCACAGCTCCATCAAGTCAACTTCGACTTTTCAGTCAGACTAACCTTATTATAACCTTGAGATATACACCATCGTTACCAGGGAACCTTTTACATTCCACCACATTATTAACAGATGTATCAACAACTTCATTACCCTTTGACTTTAGCCTCTCCAAAAAGTCATTATAATTATTCATTGAAACCCCATCATTTACTCATTCGCATCTTGTAATGAGAATTTCCATACGAATCATTGGGAATTAGCAATCAGTATTTTGAAATCTCGCAGCATGTCTACGCCAACAGTTATATGTGTATATATAACGTCTATCTTCTGGACTTAATTTGAATGTGAAGATTCTGAAAAACACTTCAAACTACGAATTGGTTCTCCGAAAATGGAAAAATACTGATGAAGCAGCAAAAAAACTATAAACGACCTTAACAGTAAAAGTTTGATGATAATGAATAGGTGTGCTGGCAAAGCACAGAAAAAGAGAAGTCTTGGAACTGGAAAACGGATTGTGCAAAGTAGGAAGGAGGCTGTGGACAAATTACAAAGACTGAACCTGACTTCAAAGGATCCAAATAATTCAGTATCTGCTGAAGTCATTAACGAATACCTTGCTCCTGACTCTAAACCCCTGCGGACAATATTCTTCATCATCCTCTGATATTAGAAATTCTAAAATATCATCATATCTTTCATTATAAATATCCTCCATATTTCTGAAGATATTAATTTTTCTTATTTGAAATCATTTACCTCTTCGCGCTATCTGTATTACATCATAAAAGAAACTATTTTAGTTTCTAAATTCTGAAACATTCAAGTTTAAAATAGGAATATTTTGAAGTAGTGTTGGGAACTGAAGCATGAATTAGTATAATATAATGACACTTGATCAATGTGATTATATTACAGTAAGTCATGCTGAGTTTCTAAATGGAACGTGATGATTCACAGATCATAACATCATCATGTGCCATGTTATACGACTCTTGTATTCTATTTAACCTCTAAAATATCAAGAAAATATTTCTTGATGATTCGGCCTTTTCCAAGGTATTTTAGTAATTTGATAAGTCAAGATCGTACCATCACAATTTCCTTCCTAGAACATTAACAATGTTCATTTCGAAATTCGTATCTGTGAATTCTGGACCATTACAAGCGGTGCTTAATCGCAAGAAGAAGAAACGAAAGGACAAAACTTCGAAATAGAAATTGGGGTATAAATTGCAGCAAATAAAAGAGAGCATTAACTGTGAATGATAATGATTATAGAAGACAGAAGCAGAGACTTTGAAATATAAGGGAACATATAAAGCCCAACGACAAACCAGAAATTATAAACCATATATATCGATGCATATAGCAATATAAAGACACGGGAGAACTAGGAACACTATAAACCCAAGAGTATAGTAGAAGTAAATAGATTCTTCCGGCGGTAGATGAAAGAAAAAAAGAAGAATGACCGATATGAAAGTTAGAAGTATATCGAGAATCAGAACTGGATGGAGCATATTGATGAATACTTTAAAATATGAGTTGAGGGGGAAGAATAGATGGTGATGAAACATGACTAGGAACTTAGAAATTAACAGATTTAACTCACACAATGGCAGAATAAGTGAATCAAACCCTCTAGTGAATAGGTTAAGTTTTTTTTGATTAATTTAGTCAAACCACAACTAAATCAAGTGTGATTAGATCAACACCTAGAGCTATTATTCACCACCTGGGTGATTTGGACTGAGAGAGAATGGAAGGAGCTCACTAGATCTGAGTGTGTATAACAAATGAGAGGCTTAACCTAAAATGAAGAACATAAGACTTTATATACCCCTGCTGTTGACACACCCATACGATTCATTCATCACACGTACGAGTTGGCTTCATCAACCGTACGGGTGATCACTCACTCGTGTCTTATCATTTAGGTTGTAATTGTGACTTAGCTCAGCATCAACCATGCGTATGAGCCTGTCAGCCGTACTAGTGAGGCTTCACTCGTACGTCTGACTAAGTCTAACATAGTCAAACATCTAAATCTCGTTCCTGTAGTTCCTGTAACCACATACAACCACAGATAGGATAATAACGAGCAATCATGGTGGCCTGTAAACTGTTGTACCTGCAATGGACATGGGTAGATGTCTAGGGACTTGCATAAAATGCATCAACAGATGGTGTGAGTTGTAAGGAAATGAAGGAGGTGAATTTATAAGAAAATCTCCGACAGAACAATTAAAATGGACGATCGCATTTAAAGCGGATCCTAATTCCCTTGATTACCGGAGAGTCAAATCTTATTAAGAAGATTTTCTTCAAATCCCTTAAAATCTGGGAATCAATCATATCTACATCAAATGATAAGATGAATCTACACTTACTCATTTCACTCTTCTATGTTAGCTTCATTCGTACTCTTCATACAAATAGATTGTTTATCCAAATTATTCGCTGATGATAAAACTCTAATTTTCAGCCCGTATGCATCATGATAACATACTTATTATCATTCACGACCTTTCCACTCAAATTTCAGGACGAAATTTCTTTAACGGGTAGGTACTGTGACAACCCGGAAATTTCCAACCAAATTTAAACTTTAATCTTTATATGTTTCCGACACGATAAGCAATATTTGTTAAGTTAAATTTCAAGAATTTTAAACTATGTTCATACATTCATTCAACCTCGACCAAGTTCCAACGATTCACGAACCATTAAACGAATATGATTATATATGTATATGTGTATATATATTATAACTTGAAAAGTAAACAAAATATTAGATTAAATACTTTATATGATTGTATCTGTTTCAAAATGTTTATCAATGGAATTAGAAGATAAGATCAAATGATTGAATTATCAGATATATTGAATTATGATTACAAGTCTCTGTTGAAAGGCCCACGTTGATTTGAGAAATCTTTTCATTTTAACAATATTCGGAAAATGGTAAAGTGATTTATAAATATGAACAAATTGTCAATCATTGAGAACTAGACAAAGGATAGTGAAAGATTGAATCTCATAAAGACTCGATTGATCTATTTAGTTTCAAACGTACAAAAACGTTTTCAGTTTAAAAAGAACTTTATTATTAAAACGTATATAACTTTTATAAATATCTAGAACCACTTTTGACAACTCATTACTTAACTAGTATGATAAAGATAACGATATTTATATTTTATTTTATTAAATATATATAATGATTTAAATTAATATTATATATATTTATACGCGTATTATACGCACATAGTTTTATATTTTTACTATACTTAAACTTTACCTTTACTTTATTTTTACTTTACTTTAACTTTAATAATTCATACTTTAATAATTCACTTTAATAATTCATACTTTAATAATTCACTTTAATAATTTATACTTTAATAATTCACTTTAATAATTCAAAAATCTATTATAAATAGAATTCAATATGTTTCATTATTTCATAGAAACTTGAAAATAGTTTTCTCTAAACTCTCTCAATCGATTTACATATATATATTTACTCCGTATTATCTCAAGATATTATTAGTATACATAAAATATTACGACGGAGTGCTGTCCGAGTGATTTCGAAGTTGTTTTTTCGAGTGGGATAAGATTAAGGATATTATGGGTTATAGCTATGGAGGTGATTGAGTATGGTTCATGGGTATGCTCGTGAGGTCAATACAGTGTTTATCATCTCCGTTGCGTTTACGTACCTTTCCTGCAATATTGAATCTCAATATTGATATGTGAGTACTCATAATTTAATTTTTACATACTAATAGTGTATCCCTGACTAGTGCTCGAGTATATAGGATTATGCATGCTTGTACTTTTGATATTGCCATTAGATAGGTTATGTTGATTCCTGAATTAGTTACATATATGATTGAGATAAGGTATAAGATATGCATGTCGTTGGAAAGCTAGCGAAAAATAGTTGAATTTTGGTTTAAGAATCACTTGAATCCAAGTAATGGTTAGAAAGTTATGAAATAAACAAATTGCATAATTAATTTCGTAATTAAAATTGCTGATGATAATTAGTGAACTAATTTTCTGGGTTATAAAAAGTGATTATTTGGCTTCTACTCGTCGAGTAGATGAATTTTCATATAAAGCACGTCTCGTTTCGTTGAACGGTTGTCAAGTTATGGACAAAAGAAGTTTTGCAAATTTTGTTAAAATTCAAAACGGGAACTGAAATTCTCGCTGATCTGCGTTGTTTCATATATAAAAAAAATACCACTGAATTCTTTGCTGTAAGGTCTAAAAAACAACTCTAGCCGTTTGTCAATTCGAGTCTCGACGATTTTTCTAAAAATCATCAAAGTTGACAGTTTGGTCACATTTTAAAATTCTAAAAAGAGCTGAAACTTTTTTATTTAAAAATGTCAGTTTTGTATCAGTTGTCATGGTCGGCCTGATATGTGTTTACTCTTGCCAAAAATCATGTTATATCTTTGTGATAACAAGAATTTGCAGGCTTTGACCGTTTGTCAATACGAGTTTTGAGGAATTTTCTAAAAATCTCCAAAGTAGGCTACTCGGTCACTTTTGTAAATTTATTAAAGCTGAAAAATTAACTTTGAAACGCCGAAAACGCGTTGGCAACTACGAGTTGTCTAGGTTTAGTTTACTTCTGTAATATTTATGCTTAATTTTTTTGGTAATGTGTAACTTTTATCTTTGGCCGTTTATCAATCGGAGTTCCGATAATTTTTCTAAAAATAGCTGAAGTGGCCCGTTTAGTCATGTTTGACCGAAAATCATTTTTGTATAAGTTATTATATATTTGCATGCGACCTCATTTTTACTTTAACATTTGACTTTTGACTTTGAACTTTGACTTTTCCTGTTAACTTTTCAGTTAACTTTTTGTGTTGATTTTCTCTATAAAAAAAAAAAAAAAAAATCTAAAATACTATTTTATGATTATGAAACCATTTGTGTTACGTTGTTTCACACGTCACCTTTTACTAGAATCTTAATTGAGCATGAGTAATATAACATGTTACTATACTGTAGAGTTAGACTCGAGCTATAGGATAGGATTACACTATGACCTGACCTAAATTGCTATACAAATATTGACCAACATATAAATATATATAATTAATATAGGTTCGTGAATCCGAGGCCAACCTTGCACTTGTTCAATGACGTTATATGTATTTTTACTACGAAATACAGTATGGTGAGTTTCATTTGCCTTTTTACCCTTTATATTTTTGGGACTGAGAATACATGCGCTTTTATAAATGTTTGACGAAATAGACACAAGTAATTGAAACTACATTCTATGGTTGAATTATCGAAATCGAATATGCCCCTTTTTATTAAAGTCTGGTAATCTAAGAATTAGGGAACAGACACCCTAATTGACGCGAATCCTAAAGATAGATCTATCGGGCCTAACAAACCCCATCCAAAGTACCGGATGCTTTAGTACTTCGAAATTTATATCATGTCCGAAGGAGGATCCCGGAATGATAGGGGATATTCTTATATGCATATTGTTAATGTCGGTTACCAGGTGTTCACCATATGAATGATTATTTTTGTCTCTATGCATGGGACGTATATTTATGAGAACTGGAAATGAAATTCTTGTGGTCTATTAAAATGATGGAAATAAATGATTATGATAAACTAATGAACTCACCAACCTTTTGGTTGACACTTTAAAGCATGTTTATTCTCAGGTGTTAAAGAAATCTTCCGCTGTGCATTTGCTCATTTTAAAGATATTACTTGGAGTCTTTCATAGCATATTTCGAAGAACGTTGCATTCGAGTCATTGAGTTCATCAAAGATTATTATTAAATCAATTTATAGTTGGATAGTGGATATTATGAAATGGTATGCATGCCTGTCAATTTTCGATGTAAAGAAAGATTGTCTTTTAAAAACGAATGCAATGTTTGTAAAATGTATCATATAGAGGTCAAATACCTCGCAATGTAATCAACTATTGTGAATCGTTTATAATGTATATGAACGGGTCCTTTCACCGCTGTTGCATACTAAAATAAGGACAAGATTTGGAGTCCATGTTTGTATGATATTGTGTAAAAACTGCATTCAAGAAATATATGTTGATGTAATATATTTCTATTGTAAACCATTATGTAATGGTCGCGTGTAAACAGTATATTTTAGATTATCATTATTTGATAATCTACGTAATGTTTTTAAAACCTTTATTGATAAAATAAAGGTTATGGTTGTTTTAAAAATGAATGCAGTCTTTGAAAAACGTCTCATATAGAGGTCAAAACCTCGCAACGAAATCAATTAATATGGAACATTTATAATCAATATGAACGAGACATTTCATCTAGCTCATGCTCGATTTCAAACACAAACCTGTAACTGCTCGATATTTCAATCAGACCACCTTAAACAAAACCCAATTCACCTAGATCACCTTCTCACGACACCACCTTACACCCATGAAAACCACTTTCCTTGCAGCTGCATCTGCATTCTTTTCTTTCTATTTCAAACGACTATCATCACCAAATCATGAATAAATGCCCCACTGCTTTGCTGCTACACTTGCATAATCTGTTTTTCTGTTCGAAGTCAACCCAAAACAAACAACGAATTATAGATGCACGAGGATGATAGATGGTTGTAGAAAATATGAAAGATAATAATGACTAATATAAATGGATGATGACTAGATGATGAGGTACTAGATTATGTTATAGTTTTTATGTTTTAAACTATTAAACATCGACTTCTGTATCCAATTGCTACATCTAATTTCTTTATTTATTCCACCACCGACACTTCCATGCCTATATCATATTTCTTGGACTTCTCGAGCCATGAATTAATTATCATTATGAAGATTTATGTTTGGGTCGTAAATTTTCTTGATGTAATTTGGGCCCAAATCCATTTTCTGTTTTCTGTTGAAACCCATCAAGAACAAAAACATGCTGCTACTTCTATTATCTGTTTCCTGTCTAAAACTGCTACAACAGCTGCTATCTTTTATTCTATTACGATTTCTGTTTTAAACGAAGGAGGAGAAGGAGATACTATGACTACTGCATTCGTTTTATATATTTTTTTTTCTATTCGAGATCATCTCAAAACCAAACCCACATATGATCACAATGATTGCAACGATTACTGCACACCTTTGCTTTTGTTTCCTGTTAACATTCGATCAAACCCCAAACAATTATCACTTGGACTTCTTTTATTTGATTAATAGACTAAAGATAGTTGTGGGCTTCTTGTTAGATTGGGCTTTGACATATCTATTTTAGTGGGATAAAACCTTGTTCCATTCTAATTAATATTGGATCGACTGATTAAACCTGGTGTGTATTGTAGTGACCCGGAAAATTCCGACTAATTTTAAACCAAACTCTCGATACGATTTTGTATTTTTGACACGATAAGCAAAGTCTGTAATGTTGAGTCTCAAAAAAAAAATTTGAACTGTTTCATATATGCAATTACCCTTCGACCATATCTGACGATTCACGAACAACTATTTGTAAATAGATACATATATATTTAAAAATATAAATATATAAATATATATATTAATTCAAAATATAATATAATATTATTTAGTTATTAGAATTATTCTTGTAAAGTAAAATAATATATGATATAATAAAATTTATTATTAAAATAAATATATGTATATATGTAAAGTATATCGAATATACATATATTGTTTTGAATTTATTTAGTGTGACAACCCAGAAATTTTCGACTAAATTTAAACTTTATCTTTATGTTATTCTGACACGATAAGCAATGTTTGTTAAGTTAAATCTCAAGGATTTTAAACTATGTTTATACATTCATTTAAACCTCGACCAAATTCCAATGATTCACGAACCATTAAATGAACATATATGAATATGTATGTATATGTTATAAATTGAAAATGTCAACAAAGTATTTAAACGTATAATGCTTTATATGAACGTATTTGTTTCAATATGATTATCGACGAAATTAAAAAAATATATATATATTAAATGATTGAATTATTAGAAACATTGAATTATGATTACAAGTATCTGTTGAGAGGTCCACTATGATTTGAGAAAATCTATTCCTCTTAACGATATTCGGAATATTTTGTAAAGCTATTTATAAATAAAAATAAAAAGTGTCATTTACGAAAGTTAGACAAAAGCTAGTGGAGAATTGGTTTCCATAATATTCTATTAATCTATTTTCAAACGTACAAAAACGTTTTCAATTTAAAAAGAACTTTATTATTAAAATGTATATAACTTTTATAAATATCTAGAATCACTTTTGACAACTCATTACTTAACCAGTATAGTAAATATAACGATATTTATATTTTATTTCATTAAATATATATAACGATTTAAATTAATATTATATATATTTATACGCGTATTATACATACATAGTTTTTATACTTTTACTATACTTTAACTTTACCTTTACTTTACTTTTACTTTACTTTAACTTTAATAATTCACTTTAATAATTCATACTTTAATAATTCACTTTAATAATTCATACTTTAATAATTCATACTTTAATAATTCACTTTAATAATTCATACTTTAATAATTCACTTTAATAATTCATACTTTAATAATTCACTTTAATAATTCAAAAATCTATTATAAATAGAATTCAATAGGTTTCATTATTTCATCGAAACTTGAAAATATATTTCTCTAAACTCTCTCAATCGATTTATATATATATATATATATATATATATATATATATATATATATATATATATATATATATATATATATTTGCTCTGTATTATTTCAAGATATTATTAGTATACATAAAATATTACGACGGAGTGATGTCCGAGTGATTTCAAAATAGTTTTTTTGAATGAGTCGAAGCTAAGGAAATTATGGGTTATAGCTATGGAGGTGATGGGTATGGTTCATGGGTATGCTCGTGAGGTCAATCTAGTGTTTATCATCTCTGTTGCGTCTACGTACTTTCCTGCAATATTGAATCTCAATATTGATACGTGAGCACTCATAACTTAACTTTTATATATCAATAGTGTATCCCTGACTAGTGCTCGAGTATATAGGATTATGCATGCTTGTACATTCGATATTGTCCTTAGATAGGTTTGTTGAATCCTGAATTAGATACATATGCTACTGAGATAGGGTATATGATATGCATGTCATTGGAAAGCTAGCGAAAAATTAAGAACTTTTCATTTAGATATCGAATGGTTTCGATGAACGGATTAGAAGTTATAGTCAACTGAATTTTAGTATTATTGTTAAAATGATTATTATTACTATCGTCGTTATTATTTTAATAGAAATATCATTGTTATTATAAAATATCATTATTACTATTATATTAGTATTATCATTTTATCATAATATCATTTTTAGTAAATATAAATATTGTTATTTTATAGAATAATAATTATTATTACAAAATAATACAACTTTTACTTATTATTATTATGATCAATATTATTTTATCAAATAAATAGGGGATACAAAGATATTTTTCACTACGCGTAATATAATTACATTAATAATACTTACCACTATAGTTTTACGATATTAAGTAAACTTTATAAATTTTACTACTTAAGATATATAAAAGTATATTTTATCATATATAAACGTTAATATAAATTTTTATTGATAAATGAATTTTATTATTATAAAATCTAATAAATATATTTAAATATATAAAACGACTATAGTTAAGTTATATAATAAATACGTATAAATTTTAGAAGTCATTTTGGGTCAAGTTGACTTTTGTTGACTTTTGCATATTAGTCTCGAGCATTAGAATTGTGGTACACTATGACTTGACCAAAAATTATTAGACAAATATTGACCAACATATAAATATATATAATTAATATAGGTTCGTGAATTCGAGGCCAACCTTGCACTTGTTAAATGACGTTATATGTATTTTTACTACGAAATACAGTATGGAGAGTTTCATTTGCTCCCTTTTATATATATTTTTGGGACTGAGAATACATGCGCTGTTTTTATAAATGTTTTACGAAATAGGCACAAGTACTAAAACTAATTCTACGTGGGTTTAAACCAGAAATATACCCTTAGCTTGGTAACATTAAACTACTTGTCTATGTACGATAGGCGCGAATCCTAAAGATAGATCTATTGGGCCTGACAAACCCCATCCTGACTATGGGATGCTTTAGTACTTCGAGGTTATTTTAAACACACCTGATCTGGTGTACTTTAGAGGGTAAAACATGAACGTTAAGGCTTGTTACCGGGTGCCTACAACTTATAGAATACTTTTATACACTTGCGAGTGTACATATATTTATAAACGGAAATCTTGTGGTCTATTAATATATTGAAATGATTGTTATGATAAACCTATGAACTCACCAACCTTTTGGTTGACACTTTAAAGCATGTTTATTCTCAAGTATTAAAGAAATCTTCCACTGTGCATTAGCTCATTTTAAGGATATTACTTGGAGTCATTCATGGCATATTTCGAAAGACGTTGCATTCGAGTCATTGAGTTCATCAAGATTATTATTATGTCAATTATAGTTGGATGTATTATGAAATGATGTGCATGCCGTCAACTTTCGTTGTAAAGAAAGTTTGTCTTTTAAAAACGAATGCAATGTTTGTAAAATGTATCATATAGAGGTCAAATACCTCGCGATGTAATCAACTATTGTGAATCGTTTATAATGTATATGAACGGGTCCTTTCAGTTGGTATCAGAGCTGGTTTAATGCCGTTTATTAGCGGGTTAATCGTAGAGGGGGTTCTCACAGTGTTACCTATGACAAAGCATTGGCTCTTACTCCTCGCGGTCCCTATTAGGGTTGGCTGTACTGCCGAGAGGCGGGCCGTAAAATCAGTGTCTGAGGTACGCTCAGTGGTTACAGGCGGTTAGCTGAGAAGGCACTGAGTGGGATGCGTCCCCAACTTTCAGTTGGTATCAGAGCGGTGGTCTTAGCGAACCAGGTCTGCATTAGTGTGTCTAACTGATAGTCGTTAGGATGCATTAGTGAGCCTGGACTTCGACCGTGTCTGCATGTCAAAAGTTTTGCTTATCATTTTTGTCGGAAGTTGCCTGCTTATCAATCTTAGTCTAGACACGTCTTACTGCATTGATTGCATGAATAGTGTATAGACAAAATTCATATTTTAGCGTATCTGCTAATCCATATCTTAGCGTATCTGTTACTGTAAGCTTTGCCTGACATATCCCGTAAATTCCTCCGTAATCTATGAAATCTTTTGCGCTATATATATAGATATTCTATGTAATTAGAATACCACCCGATAGCCGAAAAATCATTTCATATCAAAAAATCCTTTATTCAATCGAACGAAATGGAATTCGTCATTAGTTCAAGTCCCTCGAATTCCGATATGGAATCCCACTCAAGCTCCGAAAGCAGTGTGACCGGAATGGATCAACCAATTAGCCATCATCTATTCTGGATGAATTGGGGATAGGTTTGTAGCCTCCTCAATAATTGGAGACAAGAAGAAGGTGATCCCTTCCATCCACCACATTGCCCTCTTGGCGATGAACCTGAAGCACTTACCGGTGAACCGGTCCGAAACACCATTTTCTCTCTCATTTCCAGAGTATCTCGTCATGATTATATACTACATCAAATTCTAGATTTTATTTATCCGCTCGTTCGAACCGACAATCACCCCGGTGTAATAGAATAAGTCAACGTGCTTCGCGCTCGAGTAGTGGCTTTAGAAAATATGGTGCAAGGGTTACAAACACCAACAAATAACGAAGTATTAATTCATAATTTCAATTTTATTGAATAAATACTCCGTAAAAGTTATGTAATTTCTAAAGTCTTTAGGGATTATTCAGTTCTAGTTTCAACCGTAAATCAAATGAGTTTAATTTAATATTAACTCATTAAATCTATGTTACATCTGAAGAAAATATGCACATATATATTTTCATAAAGACTGTAATAAAATTCTGTTGTACAAAATATTAATTGTGGAAAAAAAAATTTAACGGGTAGGTAATACCCGAGAGATATATAAATTCACAATTAATATGTTACATTTTTCGAATCTGATTAAGCAAATCATCAACTACACTCTCAAAATCTCACAACAATATACATTCTTGTATAGTAATCAAAACAACCATTCTCACCCAAATTTGATTACGCATTCTGATTTTGACAAATCAAAATCCAAGTCATGATTTAACAGAAGACATCACTCTTAGATTCCTACATCTTTCAAAGCTATACTTTGACTTCAAAACTGTGTTAGAACATCATATGTATATTAACGATTACAAACTGTGTTCAAACTCTCCGTAGTTTTCTAAGACACTTCAAACAATGAACAATCGAAATGATGATCCAACCACATATTACCCACATTTATGTACCTAAAAAGCTCTCGAAGCCAAAGTCATAGTTCGACGCGTATCCGTGTCAGACTCTTTGGCATTTATTAGCTAAAATGACTTTTCAATTCCTTTTCAAAGTAGACAGTTTTGTCACAGCCCCAGCAAGTCAACTTCGAATTTTCAGTCGGATTAGTCTTATTATAACCTCGATAGATACGTTGCCCTTTCGTCATCGTTACTGGGGACCTTTCATATCCCGCCACCTTAGCAATAAACTTACCAACAACTTCAATTATCTTTGACTTTTCTAAAAATCATTATATTTATTGAAATCACATCATTTACTCATTTGCATCTTGTAACGAGAATTGTCATACGAATCATCGAAAAACAATAACCAGTATTTTGAAATCTCGCAGCATGTCTACGCCAACAGTGATATGTGTACGTAAAACGTCTATCTCCTGGACTTACATACTTTGAATGTGAAGTTCTGAAAAATATTTTGAACTGCAAACTAGTTCTTGAAATGCTGACGAAGCATCAAAAATTGTAAACGATCTTAACAGTAAAGAGTTTGATGACAAAGAATAGTAAGGTGGTAAAGCTGAGAAAAAGAGAAGGTTTGGAACTGGAAAACGGATTGAACAGACTATGAAGGAGACTGTGGACAAATCACAAAGACTAAATCTGCCTTCAAAGAATCCAAATGATTCAGTGCCTGCTAAAGTCATTAACGAATACCTTACTCTTTATTCTAAACCTTTACAGACAAATCTTCATCATCATCCATCAATATTAGAAATTCTAAGATATTATCATATCTTTCATTATAAATATCCGCGATATTTCTGAAGATATTTTCACAACTAATCTTATCTGAAGTCATTTATCTCTTTGCGCTATCAGTGTTACATCATATAAGAAACTATTAGTTTCTATATTCTATAAACTTTCGAGTTTAAATTATGAATGTTTTGAAGTAGTGTTGGGAACTGAAGCATGAGTTAGTATAATATAATGACACTTGATCAACGTGATTATATTACAGTAAGTCATGTTGAGTTTCTAATGGGACATGATGATTCACAGACCATGCCGTCATCATGTTCCATGTTACACGACTCTTGTATTCTATTTAATCTCTAAAAATATCAAGAATATATTTTCTTGATGATTCGGTCTTTTCAGGATATTCTGGTAAATTAACAAATCAAGATCGTGCCATTACCATTTCCTTCTTAGAACATTAACTATGTTCATTCTGAAATTCATATCTGTGAATACTGGACCATTACAAACGTTGCTTAATCGCAAGAAGAAGAAACGAAAGGACAAAACTCCAAAATAGAAATTGGGGTATAAATCGCAGCAAATAGAATGGAGCATTAACTATGGATGTCAATGATTATAGAAGACAAAAGCAGGGGCTTTGAAATATAAGGGAAGATATAAAACCCAACAACCACCCAAAAATTATAAACCGTATATATCGATGCATATAGCAATATAAAGACACGGAAGAACTAAAAACACTATAAAACTGAGAGTATAGTAGAAGTAAATAGATTCTTCTAGAGGCAGATGAAAAAGAAGAATGACAGATATGAAAGTGAGGAGTATATCGAGAATCAGTACTGGATGAAGCATATTGACAAATACTTTAAAATATGAGTTGAGGGAGAAAGAATAGAAGGTGTGAGTTGTAAGGAAACGAAGGAGGTAGATTTATAGTGAAATACCCGACAGAGAAATCAAGATGGATTATCGTATTAATTCGAAGAGAATCATAATCTCCTTAATCACCGAAGCATCAAATCCAACATAGATTACAAAGATTTTCTTTAAATTCGGAGATCAATTGTGATGACGTCAAAAGATATGACGAATCACTATAATCTTATTTCCTTCATTTACGATAACTTCCCTCATACGCTTCGAGTAATCGAATCATTTTATTCATACTTCTTAGACATGATAAAACTTCATAATCGTTAAGTCATAATAACATTCTCATTGTTAGCCATAACGACCTTTATCAAATTTCGGGGACGAAATTTCTTTAACGGGTAGGTACTGTGACGACCCAGAAATTTCCGACAAAATTTAAACTTTATCTTTATGTTATTCTGACACGATAAGCAATGTTTGTTAAGTTAAATCTCAAGGATTTTAAACTATGTTTATACATTCATTTAAACCTCGACCAAATTCCAATGATTCACGAACCATTAAATGAACATATATGAATATGTATGTATATGTGTATATGTTATAAATTGAAAATGTCAACAAAGTATTTAAACGTATAATGCTTTATATGAACGTATTTGTTTCAATATGATTATCGACGAAATTAAAAAAAAATATATTAAATGATTGAATTATCAGAAACATTGAATTATGATTACAAGTCTCTGTTGAGAGGTCCACTATGATTTGAGAAAATCTATTCCTCTTAATGATATTCGGAATAATTTGTAAAGCTATTTATAAATAAAAATAAAAAGTGTCATTTACGAAAGTTAGACAAAAGCTAGTGGAGAATTGGTTTCCATAATATTCTATTAATCTATTTTCAAACGTACAAAAACGTTTTCAATTTAAAAAGAACTTTATTATTAAAACGTATATAACTTTTATAAATATCTAGAATCACTTTTGACAACTAATTATTTAACCAGTATAATAAATATAACGATATTTATATTTTATTTCATTAAATATATATAATGATTTAAATTAATATTATATATATTTATACGCGTATTATACATACATAGTTTTTATACTTTTACTATACTTTAACTTTACCTTTAATTTACTTTTACTTTACTTTAACTTTAATAATTCACTTTAATAATTCATACTTTAATAATTCACTTTAATAATTCACACTTTAATAATTCACTTTAATAATTCATACTTTAATAATTTACTTTAATAATTCATACTTTAATAATTCACTTTAATAATTCAAAAATCTATTATAAATAGAATTCAATAGGTTTCATTATTTCATAGAAACTTGAAAATATATTTCTCTAAACTCTCTCAATCGATTTATATATATATATATATATATATATATATATATATATATATATATATATATATATATATATATATATATATATATATATATATATATATATATATATATATACTCTGTATTATTTCAAGATATTATTAGTATACATAAAATATTACGACGGAGTGATGTCCGAGTGATTTCAAAATAGTTTTTTTGAATGAGTCGAAGCTAAGGAAATTATGGGTTATAGCTATGGAGGTGATGGGTATGGTTCATGGGTATGCTCGTGAGGTCAATCTAGTGTTTATCATCTCCGTTGCATCTACGTACTTTCCTGCAATATTGAATCTCAATATTGATACGTGAGCACTCATAACTTAACTTTTATATATCAATAGTGTATCCCTGACTAGTGCTCGAGTATATAGGATTATGCATGCTTGTACATTCGATATTATCCTTAGATAGGTTTGTTGAATCCTGAATTAGATACATATGCTACTGAGATAGGGTATATGATATGCATGTGATTGGAAAGCTAGCAAAAAATTAAGAACTTTTCATTTAGATATCGAATGGTTTCGATGAACGGATTAGAAGTTATAGTCAACTGAATTTTAGTATTATTGTTAAAATGATTATTATTACTATCGTCGTTATTATTTTAATAGAAATATCATTGTTATTATAAAATATCATTATTACTATTATGTTAGTATTATCATTTTATCATAATATCATTTTTAGTAAATATAAATATTGTTATTTTATAGAATAATAATTATTATTACAAAATAATACAACTTTTACTTATTATTATTATGATCAATATTATTTTATCAAATAAATAGGGGATACAAAGATATTTTTCACTACGCGTAATATAATTACGTTAATAATACTTACCACTATAGTTTTACGATATTAAGTAAACTTTATAAATTTTACTACTTAAGATATATAAAAGTATATTTTATCATATATAAACGTTAATATAAATTTTTATTAATAAATGAATTTTATTATTATAAAATCTAATAAATATATTTAAATATATAAAACGACTATAGTTAAGTTATATAATAAACACGTATAAATTTTAGAAGTCATTTTGGGTCAAGTTGACTTTTATTGACTTTTGCATATTAGTCTCGAGCATTAGAATTGTGGTACACTATGACTTGACCAAAAATTATTAGACAAATATTGACCAACATATAAATATATATAATTAATATAGGTTCGTGAATCCGAGGCTAACCTTGCACTTGTTAAATGACGTTATATGTATTTTTACTACGAAATACAGTATGGTGAGTTTCATTTGCTCCCTTATATATATATTTTTGGGACTGAGAATACATGCGCTGTTTTTATAAATGTTTTACGAAATAGGCACAAGTACTAAAACTAATTCTACGTGGGTTTAAACCAGAAATATACCCTTAGCTTGGTAACATTAAACTACTTGTCTATGTACGGTAGGCGCGAATCCTAAAGATAGATCTATTGGGCCTGACAAACCCCATCCTGACTATGGAATGCTTTAGTACTTCGAGGTTATTTTAAACACACCTGATCTGGTGTACTTTAGAGGGTAAAACATGAACGTTAAGGCTTGTTACCGGGTGCCTACAACTTATAGAATACTTTTATACACTTGCGAGTGTACATATATTTATAAACGGAAATCTTGTGGTCTATTAATATATTGAAATGATTGTTATGATAAACCTATGAACTCACCAACCTTTTGGTTGACACTTTAAAGCATGTTTATTCTCAGGTATTAAAGAAATCTTCTGCTCTGCATTAGCTCATTTTAAGGATATTACTTGGAGTCATTCATGGCATATTTCGAAAGACGTTGCATTCGAGTCATTGAGTTCATCAAGATTATTATTACGTCAATTATAGTTGGATGTATTATGAAATGGTGTGCATGCCGTCAACTTTCGTTGTAAAGAAAGTTTGTCTTTTAAAAACGAATGCAATGTTTGTAAAATGTATCATATAGAGGTCAAATACCTCGCGATGTAATCAACTATTGTGAATCGTTTATAATGTATATGAACGGGTCCTTTCATTTAGTAAACGATAATAACACACGCCCATTATTTTGACTGATATTAAATAAGTTGCGAGCTTGTGAGTGTAATAAAATAAATAATAGACGAGCCTACTCGATCATGTTTCGCACATTTTATGACTAAAATAAATACATGAACTTAATTTAAAATTTTGGTATTTCTTTTCTGAATACTTTTATCTGCCACTGATTTAACAACAGAGTATGAAACCCAGTTCAAGAAAACATGTCGACAGTTAATTGAGGAGGCTAATCTTTTCAATTACTGTTAAACTTGTGATTCAATTGAATTATTATTTTGTGAATGGAACCTACCATTTTTGTCTATCTAAATATAATATATACATACATCTACATTCATGCATTAGCTACCATGTAGTTTCCCAATTGTAACTAAAGTTAAAAGGTGTAGGCCAAAGGTGTATTATTTAATGCACAAGAATTGTTTCTACTACTTATTTCTTGTGCAAATGCTCGACACACAAGGCCACCCCAAAAACCACTTCTATTTCCACTTTTTATGAGCACCACTTATTAAAATACTGATTATTACACGTTTCTTTTTCAAACCTACACAAATTGTATTATTTTCCTAATAGACAAACAATCATCATCAATCATTGACACTTGCATGCATGAACCTACACCATTTTTTATATATCTTTACACTTGCGATGAATGTTCAAATAACATCAAACAATTTCTCTTCTTTCTTTTTTTTCTCTGCTTACTTCCAATGATGCTCGACACAAACAAACCCGAAGTCTTTTTCTTATTCTTCTTGTTTGAACACCACTATAACTCCCTCATCAAAACATCAACAAATATCACTAACATCACTATTTTCATCGAAAATCATCAAGACCCATCACCACTTTTCTTGTTTCCTTTGTGAATTAAACAATCACAAACTACAACAACAACCATCAACACCCTTGTTCACCATTTTTCGTTTGCTTTGATCACCAACACCACCATTTGATCACCTAGAACGACCAAGTATTCGTTACTGCTTTCCTGTCTCCAATATATATTTATATTTCTTCAAACTAGCTTATCAACTAGGCAAACAAGTCATCTCTACTGCTATCTGTTATGTTTTCACAAACTATTGGATATGCTATAACTCGAGAATACAATGTAAGTTGCATTATCACGTTGTCAATTTTCAGTTCAGCCGGGTACTGTTGTTAAACTATCTGTCAATTTGTTTTCGCATTATGATTTTGTTGTTCTGCTGCTGTACGATCTCAGACCATCACACAACCACCAGAGATCATTACTTGAACAACCACAACCATCACCATTCTCTCCGAAAATCTGCCATAATCGTCACTGTAGTGACCCGAACTTTTCAATGTTTATATATATATTAAATGAAATTGTTATTTACATGATTAAGTGTTTCCAACATGTTAAGCAATCAAACTTGTTAAGACTTGATTAATTGAAATAGGTTTCATATAGACAATTGACCACCCAAGTTGACCGGTGATTCACGAACGTTAAAACTTGTAAAAACTATACGATGACATATATATGGTTATATATATAGTTAACATGATTTTATTATAAGTATGTATCTCATTAGGTATTTTAACAATGAGTTATATACATAAAAATGAGACTATTAATTTAAGAAACTCGAAAACGATATATATAACGATTATCGTTATAACAACGTATTACTAGGTACATATGAATCATATTAAGATATTGATACACTTGGTTAATTATGTTAAATAAATATATTACTAAGTGTATTAATAATGAAATACATATGTAAAAATAAGACTACTAACTTAATGATTTCAAAACGAGACATATATGTAACGATTATCGTTGTAACGACATTTAACTGTATATACATCATACTAAGATATATTATATATCATAATATCATGATAATGTAACAATTTAACATCTCATTTGTTATAATAAACAATGGGTTAACAACATTTAACAAGATCGTTAACCTAAAGGTTTCAAAACAACACTTACATGTAACGACTAACGATGACTTAACGACTCAGTTAAAATGTATATACATGTAGTGTTTAAATATGTATTTATACACTTTTGAAAGACTTCAATACACTTATCAAAATACTTCTACTTAACAAAAATGCTTACAATTACATCCTCGTTCAGTTTCATCAACAATTCTACTCGTATGCACCCGTATTCGTACTCGTACAATACACAGCTTTTAGATGTATGTACTATTGGTACATACACTCCAATGATCAGCTCTTAGCAGCCCATGTGAGTCACCTAACATATGTGGGAACCATAATTTGGCAACTAGCATGAAATATCTCATAAAATTACAAAAACATGAGTAATCATTCATGGCTTATTTACATGAAAACAAAATTACATATCCTTTATATCTAATCCATACACCAACGACCAAAAACACCTACAAACACTTTCATTCTTCAATTTTCTTCATCTAATTGATCTCTCTCAAGTTCTATCTTCAAGTTCTAAGTGTTCTTCATAAATTCTACAAGTTCTAGTTACATAAAATCAAGAATACTTTCAAGTTTGCTAGCTCACTTCCAATCTTGTAAGGTGATCATCCAACCTCAAGAAATATTTGTTTCTTACAGTAGGTTATCATTCTAATACAAGGTAATAATCATATTCAAACTTTGGTTCAATTTCTATAACTATAACAATCTTATTTCAAGTGATGATCTTACTTGAACTTGTTTTCGTGTCATGATTCTGCTTCAAGAACTTCGAGCCATCCAAGGATCCGTTGAAGCTAGATCCATTTTTATCTTTTCCAGTAGGTTTATCCAAGGAACTTAAGGTAGTAATGATGTTCATAACATCATTCGATTCATACATATAAAGCTATCTTATTCGAAGGTTTAAACTTGTAATCACTAGAACATAGTTTAGTTAATTCTAAACTTGTTCGCAAACAAAAGTTAATCCTTCTAACTTGACTTTTAAAATCAACTAAACACATGTTCTATATCTATATGATATGCTAACTTAATGATTTAAAACCTGGAAACACGAAAAACACCGTAAAACCGGATTTACGCCGTCGTAGTAACACCGCGGGCTGTTTTGGGTTAGTTAATTAAAAACTATGATAAACTTTGATTTAAAAGTTGTTATTCTGGGAAAATGATTTTTATTATGAACATGAAACTATATCCAAAAATTATGGTTAAACTCAAAGTGGAAGTATGTTTTCAAAAATGGTCATCTAGACGTCGTTCTTTCGACTGAAATGACTACCTTTACAAAAATAACTTGTAACTTATTTTTCCGACTATAAACCTATACTTTTTCTGTTTAGATTCATAAAATAGAGTTCAATATGAAACCATAGCAATTTGATTCACTTAAAACGGATTTAAAATGAAGAAGTTATGGGTAAAACAAGATTGGATAATTTTTCTCATTTTAGCTACGTGAAAATTGGTAACAAATCTATTCCAACCATAACTTAATCAACTTGTATTGTATATTATGTAATCTTGAGATACCATAGACACGTATACAATGTTTCGACCTATCATGTCGACACATCTATATATATTTCGGAACAACCATAGACACTCTATATGTGAATGTTGGAGTTAGCTATACAGGGTTGAGGTTGATTCCAAAATATATATAGTTTGAGTTGTGATCAATACTGAGATATGTATACACTGGGTCGTGGATTGATTCAAGATAATATTTATCGATTTATTTCTGTACATCTAACTGTGGACAACTAGTTGTAGGTTACTAACGAGGACAGCTGACTTAATAAACTTAAAACATCAAAATATATTAAAAGTGTTGTAAATATATTTTGAACATACTTTGATATATATGTATGTATTGTTATAGGTTTGTGAATCAACCAGTGGCCAAGTCTTACTTCCCGACGAAGAAAAAATCTGTGAAAGTGAGTTATAGTCCCACTTTTAAAATCTAATATTTTTGGGATGAGAATACATGCAGGTTTTATAAATGATTTACAAAATAGACACAAGTACGTGAAACTACATTCTATGGTTGAATTATCGAAATCGAATATGCCCCTTTTTATTAAGTCTGGTAATCTAAGAATTAGGGAACAGACACCCTAATTGACGCGAATCCTAAAGATAGATCTATTGGGCCTAACAATCCCCATCCAAAGTACCGGATGCTTTAGTACTTCGAAATTTATATCATATCCGAAGGGTGTCCCGGAATGATGGGGATATTCTTATATATATGCATCTTGTTAATGTCGGTTACCAGGTGTTCATCATATAAATGATTTTTATCTCTATGTATGGGATGTGTATTGAAATATGAAATCTTGTGGTCTATTGTTACGATTTGATATATATAGGTTAAACCTATAACTCACCAACATTTTTGTTGACGTTTAAAGCATGTTTATTCTCAGGTGAATACTAAGAGCTTCCGCTGTTGCATACTAAAATAAGAACAAGATTTGGAGTCCATGTTTGTATGATATTGTGTAAAAACTGCATTCAAGAAACTGATTTCGATGTAACATATTTGTATTGTAAACCATTATGTAATGGTCGTGTGTAAACAGGATATTTTAGATTATCATTATTTGATAATCTACGTAAAGCTTTTTAAACCTTTATTTATGAAATAAAGATTATGGTTTGTTTTAAAAATGAATGCAGTCTTTGAAAAACGCCTCATATAGAGGTCAAAACCTCGCAACGAAATCAATTAATATGGAACGTTTTTAATCAATAAGAACGGGACATTTCAGTTGGTATCCGAGCGTTGGTCTTAGAGAACTAGAATTTTACATTAGTGTGTCTTATCGAGTTTGTTAGGATGCATTAGTGAGTCTGGACTTCGACCGTGTTTACTTGAAAAATGATTGCTTAACAAATTTTGTTGGAAACTATATATTTTTAACATGTGAATATTATGTGATATATTAATCTCTTAACACGTTTGATATTATGTGATAGATGTCTACCTCTAGAACAAGTCCCATTGACTCACCTAATAATAATAAAGAGTCAAATGTAAATTGGAATGATTCGTGGACTGATTCACAAGTTCCCGAAGAGGAACTGGAAGAAGAGTCGGAACCGGTAGAAGAATCAGAACCGGAAGAAGAATCGGAACCGGATGAAGAAATAGAACCGGTGGGGGAAATAATAAAACGGTTAAGTAAAAGAAAATCCTCAACCAACCGACCAAGGTTAATTATGGTCAATGGTGTTTCCGCCAAGGAAGCAAAATATTGGGAGGATTACCAATTCTCCGATGAATCGGATTCCGACGAGAATTCCGATGATGTTATAGAAATTACCCCAACTGAATTTAAAAAGGCAAAAGAAAATAATAAGGGAAAGGGCATAAAAATAGAGAATTCTAATTCCAACCCCGATGAACTTTATATGTATCGTCAACCCCCGAAGTCCTTAAGTTGTAACAATGACCCGGGAACCTCTAAACCACCAGGTTTTTCTAAACCAATGTGGAAAACGACGGCTCGTATTAGGGGAACATCATATATCCCTAGAAACTTGGCAAAACGAATCAAAACCGAAAAAGAAAAAACAAGCGAGTCGGAATAAGATAGTTGTATTCGTGTGGTGTAATATATGTAATATAGTGTGCTTATGCTTTATGATATATGTAAAAATTGCTTGTATTAATAAGTATTTTTTTTTATGAATTTAACTCTTGTCTATTTTACAGTATAAAAACACAAAATGGATAGACAACCCAATATTTTAAGAGACCTACCCGGAGACATGATTGATGAAATCTTGTCTAGAGTCGGTCAGAATTCTTCGGCACAACTATTTAAGGCGAGATCAGTTTGTAAGACATTCGAAGAACGTTCCAAGAATGTTTTGGTTTATAAGAGACTTTCGTTTGAAAGATGGGGGATATCACATTGGGAAACCCATAAGTTACGATGTGTTTACTTTGACGCATATATTGCCGGGAACCCAAATGCTATTTTATGCAACGGGTTAAGAAATTATTTTGACTCAATGTATCCGAATATAGGACTTCGTGATTTATAAAAAGCGGCTAACATGCAACATAAAGAAGCATGTTATGCTTACGGATTAGTAATGTTCGCTTTTCACCAAAGTGAGAACAAGAACATCGGGCTACAACTATTAAACAAAACGTTCCCACAAGTGACGGAGTCGGTAATTGGGGTAAGAAATGAGGTTTTTAGATTGTTACGGGACTGTTGGACATTACGTAACCCTCGTCCCTTTGACGACGTTACAACACGCTGTCTTATCAATGGTCATAATGGTTATGTTCCACAAGACCAAGGATGGGAAGTAATCCTAGTAAAACCAGAATGCATGACTTGTTTCTGGATGTATGAATTACGTGTCTTTATTGCCTTTGCTGAACGACTTGTGTACTAGCTAGAATTATCTTCACAACCATCTTGTATCAAATTTATTGTGTGCTATATTTCATGCTATATGTAAAATAAGCGGTATTGTAAGTTTTTAAAATATTGTGTAAAAGTTTGAATGCGAAATATTATTATAATCAGTTTTTCATATAGAATTGTAGTAGTTGAATTGTATATTAGCTACTAAGTATGAAATTAACGGGTAGGTACTACCCGAATTTAAACTTATAAAACGCTAATATGAAGAAAAAGCTTTTATAAATGAGTTCATATTATGCTACGAAATACTATTAACTACTCTTAATATTCTGTATGATTAACTTGTTCCATTTGACTATTTTGAAGGAAATGGCACCGACTACTCGACACACCGTGAATATGAATGAAGAGGAATTCCGTACTTTTCTAGCTTCAAACATAGCCGCAGTACAGGCTGCGCTATATACCAACAATAACCTTGGATCTAGCAGTACAGGAAATCGTGTAGGATGCACCTACAAAGAATTCACTGCCTGCAAACCATTGGAATTTGATGGAACCGAAGGACCGATCGGATTGAAACGGTGGACCGAGAAGGTCGAATCGGTGTTTGCCATAAGTAAGTGTACTGAAGAGGACAAAGTGAAGTACGCTACGCATACCTTCACAGGTTCTGCGTTAACATGGTGGAATACCTATCTAGAGCAAGTGGGACAAGACGATGCGTACGCACTACCGTGGTCAGCATTTAAGCACTTGATGAACGAGAAGTACCATCCCAGAACCGAGGTCAATAAGCTCAAGACAGAACTTAGAGGGTTACAAACCCAAGGATTTGATATTACCACGTACGAAAGACGATTCACAGAATTGTTCCTATTGTGTCCGGGAGCATTCGAAGATGAGGAAGAGAAGATCGACGCGTTTGTGAAAGGATTACCGGAAAGAATCCAAGAAGATATAAGTTCACACGAGCCCGCCTCCATACAACAGGCATGTAGAATGGCTCACAAACTAGTGAACCAGATTGAGGAAAGAATTAAAGAACAGACGGCTGAAGAGGCCAATGTGAAGCAAGTCAAAAGAAAGTGGGAGGAAAACGGTGATAAGAATCACCAATACAACAACAACAGCAATTACAACAATAATCGCAACAATTATCCCAACAATCGCAACATCAATCGCAACTATAACAAACGTCCCAACAACAACAACAACAACAACAACAACAACAACAACAACAACAGCAACTACAACAATCATCCCAACAACAATAACAACCGCAACAACAACAACAATCAGAAGCAGCTATGCCAAAGGTGTGAAAAGTATCACTCGGGGTTCTGCACCAAATTTTGCAACAAGTGTAAAAGAAATGGTCATAGCGTGGTGAAGTGTGAGGTCTACGGACCAGGGGTTAACAGAACGAAAGGAACAAATGGTGTCGGAACGAGTAATGGCGGAGCAAGTAGTGTCGGAGCAAGTTATGCCAATGTAGTTTGTTATAAATGTGGAAAACTGGGCCACATTATTAGAAATTGCCCGAACCAGGAGAACACGAATGGACAAGGCCGCGGAAGAGTTTTCAATATTAATGCGGCAGAGGCACAGGAAGACCCGGAGCTTGTTACGGGTACGTTTCTTATTGACAATAAATCTTCTTACGTTTTATTTGATTCGGGTGCAGATAGAAGCTATATGAGTAGAGATTTTTGTGCTAAATTAAGTTGTCCATTGACGCCGTTGGATAGTAAATTTTTACTCGAATTAGCAAACGGTAAATTAATTTCAGCAGATAATATATGCCGGAATCGAGAAATTAAACTGGGTAGCGAAATATTTAAGATTGACTTGATACCAGTAGAGTTAGGGAGTTTTGATGTGATAATCGGTATGGACTGGTTGAAAGAAGTGAAAGCAGAGATCTTTTGTTACAAAAATGCAATTCGCATTATACGAGAAAAAGGAAAGCCCTTAATGGTGTACGGAGAAAAGGGCAACATGAAGCTACATCTTATTAGTAATTTGGAGGCACAAAAACTAATAAGAAAAGGTTGCTATGCTGTTCTAGCACACGTCGAGAAAGTACAAACTGAAGAAAAGAGCATCAATGATGTTCCCGTCGCAAAAGAATTTCCCGATGTATTTCCGAAAGAATTACCGGGACTACCTCCACATCGATCTATTGAATTTCAAATAGATCTTGTACCAGGAGCTGCACCAATAGCTCGTGCTCCTTATAGACTCGCACCCAGCGAGATGAAAGAACTGCAAAGCCAACTGCAAGAATTATTAGAACGTGGTTTCATTCGACCAAGCACATCACCATGGGGAGCTCCTGTTTTGTTTGTCAAGAAGAAAGATGGTACATTCAGGTTGTGTATTGACTACAGAGAGTTGAACAAACTTACCATCAAGAACCGCTACCCACTACCGAGAATCGACGACTTATTTGATCAACTACAAGGCTCGTCTGTTTATTCAAAGATTGACTTACGTTCTGGGTATCATCAAATGCGGGTGAAAGAAGATGATATTCCAAAGACTGCTTTCAGAACACGTTACGGTCATTACGAGTTTATGGTCATGCCGTTTGGTTTAACTAATGCACCAGCTGTGTTCATGGACCTTATGAACCGAGTGTGTGGGCCATATCTTGACAAGTTTGTCATTGTTTTCATCGATGACATACTTATTTACTCAAAGAATGATCAAGAGCATGAAGAACATTTGAGAAAAGTGCTAGAAGTATTGAGAAAAGAAAAACTGTATGCTAAGTTTTCAAAGTGTGCATTTTGGTTGGAAGAAGTTCAATTCCTCGGTCACATAGTGAATAAAGAAGGTATCCAGGTAGACCCGGCAAAGATAGAAACTATTGAAAAGTGGGAAACCCCGAAAACTCCAAAACACATACGCCAGTTTTTAGGACTAGCTGGTTACTATAGAAGGTTCATCCAAGACTTTTCCAGAATAGCAAAACCCTTGACTGCATTAACGCATAAAGCGAAGAAATTTGAATGGAAGGATGAACAAGAAAAGGCGTTTCAATTATTGAAGAAAAAGCTAACTACGGCACCTATATTGTCATTGCCTGAAGGGAATGATGATTTTGTGATTTATTGTGACGCATCAAAGCAAGGTCTCGGTTGTGTATTAATGCAACGGACGAAGGTGATTGCTTATGCGTCTAGACAATTGAAGATTCACGAGCAAAATTATACGACGCATGATTTGGAATTAGGCGTGGTTGTTTTTGCATTAAAGACTTGGAGGCACTACTTATATGGGGTCAAAAGTATTATATATACCGACCACAAAAGTCTTCAACACATATTTAATCAGAAACAACTGAATATGAGGCAGCGTAGGTGGATTGAATTATTGAATGATTACGACTTTGAGATTCGTTACCACCCGGGGAAGGCAAATGTGGTAGCCGATGCCTTGAGAAGGAAGGACAGATAACCCATTCGAGTAAAATCTATGAATATAATGATTCATAATAACCTTACTACTCAAATAAAGGAGGCGCAACAAGGAGTTTTAAAAGAGGGAAATTTAAAGGATGAAATACCCAAAGGATCAGAGAAGCATCTTAATATTCGGGAAGACGGAATCCGGTATAGGGCTGAAAGAATTTGGGTACCAAAATTTGGAGATATGAGAGAAATGGTACTTAGAGAAGCTCATAAAACCAGATACTCAATACATCCTGGAACGGGGAAGATGTACAAGGATCTCAAGAAATATTTTTGGTGGCCGGGTATGAAAGCTGATGTTGCTAAATACGTAGGAGAATTTTTGACGTGTTCTAAGGTCAAAGCTGAGCATCAGAAACCATCAGGTCTACTTCAACAACCCAAAATCCCGGAATGGAAATGGGAAAATATTACCATGGATTTCATCACTAAATTGCCAAGGACTGCAAGTGGTTTTGATACTATTTGGGTAATAGTTGATCGTCTCACCAAATCAGCACACTTCCTGCCAATAAGAGAAGATGACAAGATGGAGAAGTTAGCACGACTGTATTTGAAGGAAGTCGTCTCCAGACATGGAATACCAATCTCTATTATCTCTGATAGGGATGGCAGATTTATTTCAAGATTCTGGTAGACATTACAGCAAGCATTAGGAACTCGTCTAGACATGAGTACTGCCTATCATCCACAAACTGATGGGCAGAGCAAAAGGACGATACAAACACTTGAAGACATGCTACGGGCATGTGTTATTGATTTCGGAAACAGTTGGGATCGACATCTACCGTTAGCAGAATTTTCCTACAACAACAGCTACCATTCAAGCATTGAGATGGCGCCGTTTGAAGCACTTTATGGTAGAAAGTACAGGTCTTCGATTTGTTGGAGTGAAGTGGGGGATAGACAGATTACGGGTCCGGAGATAATACAAGAAACTACCGAGAAAATCATCCAAATTCAACGAAGATTGAAAACCGCCCAGAGTCGACAAAAGAGCTACGCGGACAGTAAAAGAAAAGATATAGAGTTTGAAATTGGAGAAATGGTCATGCTTAAGGTTTCACCTTGGAAAGGCGTTGTTCGATTTGGTAAACGGGGGAAACTAAATCCAAGGTACATTGGACCATTCAAGATTATAGATCGTGTCGGACCAGTAGCTTACCAACTGGAGCTACCTCAACAACTCGTGGCTGTACATAACACTTTCCACATCTCAAATTTGAAGAAATGTTTTGCTAAAGAAGATCTCACTATTCCGTTAGACGAAATCCAAATCAATGAAAAACTTCAATTCATTGAAGAACCCGTCGAAATAATGGATCGTGAGGTTAAGAGACTTAAACAAAACAAGATACCGATTGTTAAGGTTCGATGGAATGCTCGTAGAGGACCCGAGTTCACCTGGGAACGAGCAGATCAGATGAAGAAGAAATACCCGCATTTATTTCCAGAAGATACGTCAACACCTCCAACTGCTTAAAATTTCGGGACGAAATTTATTTAACGGGTAGGTACTGTAGTGACCCGAACTTTTCCATGTTTATATATATATTAAATGAAATTGTTATTTACATGATTAAGTGTTTCCAACATGTTAAGCAATCAAACTTGTTAAGACTTGATTAATTGAAATAGGTTTCATATAGACAATTGACCACCCAAGTTGACCGGTGATTCACGAATGTTAAAACTTGTAAAAACTATACGATGACATATATATGGTTATATATATAGTTAACATGATTTTATTATAAGTATGTATCTCATTAGGTATTTTAACAATGAGTTATATACATAAAAATGAGACTATTAATTTAAGAAACTAGAAAACGATATATATAACGATTATCGTTATAACAACGTCTTACTAGGTACATATGAATCATATTAAGATATTGATACACTTGGTTAATTATGTTAAATGATAAGTAAATATATTATTAAGTGTATTAATAATGAAATACATATGTAAAAATAAGACTACTAACTTAATGATTTCAAAACGAGACATATATGTAACGATTATTGTTGTAACGACATTTAACTGTATATACATCATACTAAGATATATTATATATCATAATATCATGATAATGTAACAATTTAACATCTCATTTGTTATAATAAACAATGGGTTAACAACATTCAACAAGATCGTTAACCTAAAGGTTTCAAAACAACATTTACATGTAACGACTAACGATGACTTAACGACTCAGTTAAAATGTATATACATGTAGTGTTTTAATATGTATTCATACACTTTTGAAAGACTTCAAGACACTTATCAAAATACTTCTACTTAACAAAAATGCTTACAATTACATCCTCGTTCAGTTTCATCAACAATTCTACTCGTATGCACCCGTATTCGTACTCGTACAATACACAGCTTTTAGATGTATGTACTATTGGTATATACACTCCAATTATCAGCTCTTAGCAGCCCATGTGAGTCACCTAACACATGTGGGAACCATCATTTGGCAACTAGCATGAAATATCTCATAAAATTACAAAAATATGAGTAATCATTCATGACTTATTTACATGAAAACAAAATTACATATCCTTTATATCTAATCCATACACCAACGACCAAAAACACCTACAAACACTTTCATTCTTCAATTTTCTTCATCTAATTGATCTCTCTCAAGTTCTATCTTCAAGTTCTAAGTGTTCTTCATAAATTCCAAAAGTTCTAGTTACATAAATCCAAGAATACTTTCAAGTTTGCTAGCTCACTTCCAATCTTGTAAGGTGATCATCCAACCTCAAGAAATCTTTGTTTCTTACAGTAGGTTATCATTCTAATACAAGGTAATAATCATATTCAAACTTTGGTTCAATTTCTATAACTATAACAATCTTATTTCAAGTGATGATCTTACTTGAACTTATTTTCGTGTCATGATTCTGCTTCAAGAACTTCGAGCCATCCAAGGATCCGTTGAAGCTAGATCCATTTTTCTCTTTTCCAGTAGGTTTATCCAAGGAACTTAAGGTAGTAATGATGTTCATAACATCATTCGATTCATACATATAAAGCTATCTTATTCGAAGGTTTAAACTTGTAATCACTAGAACATAGTTTAGTTAATTCTAAACTTGTTCGCAAAGAAAAGTTAATCCTTATAACTTGACTTTTAAAATCAACAAAACACATGTTCTATATCTATATTATATGCTAACTTAATGATTTAAAACCTGGAAACACGAAAAACACCGTAAAACCGGATTTACGCCGTCGTAGTAACACCGCGGGCTGTTTTGGGTTAGTTAATTAAAAACTATGATAAACTTTGATTTAAAAGTTTTTATTCTGGGAAAATGATTTTTATTATGAACATGAAACTATATCCAAAAATTATGGTTAAACTCAAAGTGGAAGTATATTTTCAAAAATGGTCATCTAGCCGTCGTTCTTTCGACTGAAATGACTACCTTTACAAAAATAACTTATAACTTATTTTTCCGACTATAAACCTATACTTTTTATGTTTTGATTCATAAAATAGAGTTCAATATGAAACCATAGCAATTTGATTCACTCAAAACTGATTTAAAATGAAGAAGTTATGGGTAAAACAAGATTGGATAATTTTTCTCATTTTAGCTACGTGAAAATTGGTAACAAATCTATTCCAACCATAACTTAATCAACTTGTATTTTATATTATGTAATCTTGAGATACCATAGACACGTATACAATGTTTCGACCTATCATGTCGACACATCTATATATATTTCAGAACAACCATAGACACTCTATATGTGAATGTTGGAGTTAGCTATACAGGGTTGAGGTTGATTCCAAAATATATATAGTTTGAGTTGTGATCAATACTGAGATACGTATACACTGGGTCGTGGATTGATTCAAGATAATATTTATCGATTTATTTCTGTACATCTAACTGTGGACAACTAGTTGTAGGTTACTAACGAGGACATCTGACTTAATAAACTTAAAACATCAAAATATATTAAAAGTGTTGTAAATATATTTTGAACATACTTTGATATATATGTATATATTGTTATAGGTTTGTGAATCAACCAGTGGCCAAGTCTTACTTCCCGACGAAGTAAAAATCTGTGAAAGTGAGTTATAGTCCCACTTTTAAAATCTAATATTTTTGGGATGAGAATACATGCAGGTTTTATAAATGATTTACAAAATAGACACAAGTACGTGAAACTACATTCTATGGTTGAATTATCGAAATCGAATATGCCCCTTTTTATTAAGTCTGGTAATCTAAGAATTAGGGAACAGACACCCTAATTGACGCGAATCCTAAAGATAGATCTATTGGGCCTAACAAACCCCATCCAAAGTACCGGATGCTTTAGTACTTCGAAATTTATATCATATCCGAAGGGTGTCCCGGAATGATGGGGATATTCTTATATATATGCATCTTGTTAATGTCGGTTACCAGATGTTCATCATATAAATGATTTTTATCTCTATGTATGGGATGTGTATTGAAATATGAAATCTTGTGGTCTATTGTTACGATTTGATAAATATAGGTTAAACCTATAACTCACCAACATTTTTGTTGACGTTTAAAGCATGTTTATTCTCAGGTGAATACTAAGAGCTTCCGCTGTTGCATACTAAAATAAGGACAAGATTTGGAGTCCATGTTTGTATGATATTGTGTAAAAACTGCATTCAAGAAACTGATTTCGATGTAACATATTTGTATTGTAAACCATTATGTAATGGTCGTGTGTAAACAGGATATTTTAGATTATCATTATTTGATAATCTACGTAAATCTTTTTAAACCTTTATTTATGAAATAAAGATTATGGTTTGTTTTAAAAATGAATGCAGTCTTTGAAAAACGTCTCATATAGAGGTCAAAACCTCCCAACGAAATCAATTAATATGGAACGTTTTTAATCAATAAGAACGGGACATTTCAGTTGGTATCCGAGCGTTGGTCTTGGAGTCATTCATGACATATTTCAAAAGACGTTGCATTCGAGTCATTGAGTTCATCAAGATTATTATTAAGTCAATTATAGTTTGATATATTATGAAATGGTATGCATGCCGTCAACTTTCGATGAAATGAAAGTTTGTCTTTTAAAAACGAATGCAATGTTTGTAAAATGTATCATATAGAGGTCAAGTACCTCCCGATGTAACTAAATGTAATGTATTCGTCCAGATGGATTAGGACGGGTCTCTACAGGTGGTATCAGAGCGGTGGTCTTAGCGAACCAGGTCTTGCGTTAGTGTGTCTAACTGATAGTTGTTTAGACGCATTAGTGAGTCTGGACTTCGACCGTGCCTGCATGTCAAAAGTTTGGCTTATCATTTAGTGTCGAAAATTACCTACTTATCATCCTTAGAAATTTATCTGCTTATCATTCTTAGTCTAGACACATCTTACTGCATTGATTGCCTGAATAGTGTATAGACAAAATTTATATCTTAGCGTATCTGCTAATTTATATCTTAGCGTATCTATTACGGTAAACTTTGCCTGATATATTTCATAAATTTCTCCGTAATTTAAGGGATCCTGGTACTATATATATCTATGCATATTATACATTGAGAATACCATCCAACTATCATTTGCTGTCACTAAACGTTTCATACCAAAAATCTTTTTTGTGATCGCGTAATATGGCCTCTACAAATCGACCAAGTTCATCTGACTCCGAAGACAGCCTGACGGGAGCACACCAACCTATCAACTACCGTGATTACTGGAGAAAATTGGGGTGGGTTCGTGACATACTCACCCTATGGAGAAGGGAAGAAGGTACTCCATATCATGAGCCGAATCTACCGCCTAACATCGGAGTACTCGACCCGCTCACTGGCGAACCTGTTTGCAACACTGTTTATACCCTCTTTGCTAGAATTTTTCGTCTTGAGGCTACCATTAACGGAACTAGAGAAGATATCCAACCTCCACCTCACACAGATAACTAGCCAGTTTTAGTAGAAGAAGTCAACGAGCTTCGCGCTCGAGTAGTGGCTTTGGAAATTATGGTGCAAAAATTACCAGCTTCAGCAACATCACCGACATCAACAGCACCACCAGCATCAGCACCAATACCACCAACAACACAAGCCTCAACATCTACATCTCAAGCCTCAATTTCACAATCTGTCCCACGAACATCAACATCATATGCACCATATATACCAAGGAGTACCAACAACAATGAACGATGAAGTATTGATCCATAACTTCATTGAAGAAATATTCTACGAAGAATATGTGGTTTCTAAAAGTTTTAGAGATTATGTATTCTAGTTCTAACTGAAAATCAAATGAGCTTAATATCATATTAACTCATTAAATTCATGATTTCATCTGAAGAAAATATATATGTATATATATTTTCATAAAGATTGTAATTAAAAGATTCTCTTGTACAAACTGTTAATGGTGAAAATATTTTAACGGGTAGGTAATACCCGAGGAATATTTAGATTTCACATTAATAAGTTACACTGTACATTCTTCAAATTAGAATCAGCAGTCATTAACAATACTGCTCAAATCCACACATATACGTATCCATTCACCAAAGAATAACCATTTTCATTCCAATTCAATTTCATATACGAGTTTCTGCCGATCAAAATCCAAGTCAAGATTTGACAAGTGGTATAATGAAGAAAATAATGAACAAAATAAAATTGATTAGTAACCAATTAATTAACTACGTAAAATTTTAAACCTATACTAACCAAATCCTAGCTGACAGTTCCTAGCTAACTGTTCCTATATGACTATGTCCTTATAATATACTAGTTTCGGTTGAACTATTGGGCTACTGGACTACTATCATGGATAATTAAAAAGTATTAAAAGAGTAGGAAATAGTAATTACAACACATTTTGACTTAAAAGATCGTAAATAAATTACATATACTACAGTTAAATATTTCCTCAAGTTTCTACTTGATTTCATCTTAAACATCCTTTGTATCTTGACGATTACAATCAGCATTTAATCATCTAAAAACACAATTCTCTTGAAACCACTTCGGAATGATAACCGATGATTCAGATATGATAGCATTAAATGGGGAGGAAAATAGCAAAATTGTAGATGGTCTAAATGGCCAAAAGTTTGGTAATAAAGAATGGAATGTTAGGAACGCTCGATAGAAAATTTGGTACTGAAAAATGGATTGAGCTAACCATGAAGGAGACCAAGGACAAATACAAGGACCAAACCATATATTCAAAGAATCCAGGTAATTCTGGATCCGATGAAATCTTTAGAGAATATCTTACTCCGAAGTCATGTTAAAATCTTGCGGAAAATTTTTTCATCATCAACTTTTGAACTTAGAAATTTCAAAATATCATAATAAATAACTTCGATATTTCTGAAGATATTTTCATAAATATTCTTGTCTGAAATTATCTATCTCTTCGTGCTATCTGTGTTACATCATAAAAGAAGCTGTTTTCGTTACTATTCTTCTGTAAAATTCGAGCTTAAACTAAGAATGCTTTTGGAGAAGTGTTGGGAATTGAAGCATGAGTTAGTATTATATAATGACGCCCGGCCAATGTGATTATATTAAGTAAGTCATGCTGAATTTCTAATGGAACGTGATGATTCACAGATCATACCGTGACCATGTTACATAACTCTTTCGTTCTATTTAACCTCTAAACATATCAAGAACATAATTACTTGATAGTTCTATCTTTTTCGGATATTCTGGTAATTTGACAAATCATATCGTGCTAATACATTCCTCTCCGCTTAGAATATTATAGCCATTTGAAACTCTATACCTACAAATTCGGGGTCATTATTCGCTTGAAATGAAGTCGGGAAGAGAAAACAAAAACATGGAACTCCGAAACATAAGAGAAAATATAAAGCCTGATAACAACACAGAAATTACTGAAAGGACCCGTTCATATACATTATAAACGATTCACAATAGTTGATTACATTGCGAGGTATTTGACCTCTATATGATACATTTTACAAACATTGCATTCGTTTTTAAAAGACAAACTTTCTTTATATCGAAAATTGACAGGCATGCATACCATTTCATAATATCCACTATCCAACTATAAATTAATTTAATAATAATCTTTGATGAACTCAATGACTCGAATGCAACATTCTTCGAAATATGCTATGAAAGACTCCAAGTAATATCTTTAAAATGAGCAAATGCACAGCGGAAGATTTCTTTAACACCTGAGAATAAACATGCTTTAAAGTGTCAACCAAAAGGTTGGTGAGTTCATTAGTTTATCATAATCATTTATTTCCATCATTTTAATAGACCACAAGAATTTCATTTCCAGTTTTCATAAATATACGTCCCATGCATAGAGATAAAAATAATCATTCATATGGATTGAACACCTGGTAACCGACATTCACAATATGCATATAAGAATATCCCCATCATTCCGGGATCCTCCTTCGGACATGATATAAATTTCGAAGTACTAAAGCATCCGGTACTTTGGATGGGGCTTGTTGGGCCCGATAGATCTATCTTTAGAGTTCGCGTCAATTAGGGTGTCTGTTCCCTAATTCTTAGATTACCAGACTTAATAAAAAGGGGCATATTCGATTTCGATCATTCAACCATATAATGTAGTTTCAATTACTTGTGTCCATTTCATAAAACATTTATAAAAATTGCGCATGTATTCTCAGCCCAAAAATATAAAGGGTAAAAAAGGTAAATGAAACTCACCATACTGTATTTCGTAGTAAAAATAAATATAACGTCATTGAACAAGTGCAAGGTTGACCTCAGATTCACGAACCTAAATTAATTGTATATATTTATGTGTTGGTCAATATTTGTCTAACAAATTAGGTCAAGTCATAGTGTACCACAATCCTAATGCTCGAGACTAATATGCAAAAGTTAACAAAAGTAAATTTGACTCAAAATAATTTCCAAAATCTATACATGATTAATATATAGTTTAAATATCGTCGTTTTATATTTTTAAATATTTTTAAAAAATTTATTAGAGTAAATAATATAATTTATTTATTAATAAATAAAATTTTATATTATATTTATATAATAAAATATACTTTTATATATATTAAGTAATAAAATTTATAGGGTTCATTTAATATTATAAAGATAATATGATAGGTATTATTAAAGTAAGTTATTACACGTAGTAAAATATGTTTGTATCAAATATTTATTTGATAAAATAATATCTATAATGATAGTAAGTAAAAGTTGTATTATTTTGTAATAATAATTATTATTATAAAAATATCAATATTTATAATTACTAAGATGACATTATGATAAAACGATAATTCTAATTATGATAACTTTAATATTTACGATAATTTTTAATATTATCTTTAAAATAATAATTCTATTTAAAATAATAATAATAATGATATTTTATAGTAACAATGACATTTCTATTAAAATGATAATTTTTGTTAAAATGATAGTTTTAATACTAACGATAATTTTAATAATAATAGTAATGATAAAAATAATAAGAACGATAATTTTATCTAAATCAATATCTTATAATATTTTAATTTCATCATGATACTCTTACCCATTATTTCCTAATCGTTTCGTTTAATTGCTTTTAATCGTCTTTTATATCGTGTTCGTAATAATGATAATAATAGTAATCAAAATAATTAGGTGTTACAAATATTTGTTTTAATTACACTAATATTAATAATGATAGTTACTATAACATTATTAACGATAATACTAATAATTATCTTAATGATAATATAGTAATAATAATATTAACAATAACCATTTTTAAATAATGATATATATATATTAATAATGATAATAATAATAATAATACCAATAATAATAATAATAATAATAATAATAATAATAATAATTGGATAATAATAATAATACTAATTATAACTTTAACGATAATAACGATAGTAATAATAAAAAAAATAACAATTTTTTAATGATAAATCTTTTTATTGATAAAGATGATAATAATAATAATAAGATAAAACTAGAACGACGATAATAACGACGATAATAATAATCATTTTTAATAATAATACAAAAATTCGATGGACTATAACTTCAAATCCGTTCATCAAAATCATTCGATATCTAAATGAAAAGTTCTTAATTTTTCGCTAGCTTTCCAACGACATGCATATCTTATACCTTATCTCAGTCACATATATAACTAATTCAGGATTCAACATAACCTAACTAAAGGCAATATCAAAAGTACAAACATGCATAATCCTATATACTCGAGCACTAGTCAGGGATACACTATTAGTATGTAAAAGTTAAATTATGAGTACTCACATATCAATATTGAGATTCAATATTGCAGGAAAGGTATGTAGACACAACGGAGATGATAAACACTATATTGACCTCACGAGCATACCCATGAACCATACCCAATCACCTCCATAGCTATAACCCATAATTTCCTTAATCCAATCCCACTCGAAAAATAATTTCGAAATCACTCGGACAGCACTCTGACGTAATATTTTATGTATACTAATAATATCTTGAAATAATACGGAGTAAATATATATATGTAAATCGATTGAGAGAGTTTAGAGAAAAATATTTTCAAGTTTCTATAAAATAATGAAACCTATTGAATTCTATTTATAATAGATTTTTGAATTATTAAAGTGAATTATTAAAGTATGAATTATTAAAGTGAATTATTAAATTATGAATTATTAAAGTATGAATTATTAAAGTGAATTATTAAAGTATGAATTATTAAAGTGAATTATTAAAGTATGAATTATTAAAGTTAAAGTAAAGTAAAAATAAAGTAAAGGTAAAGTTTAAATATAGTAAAAGTATAAAACTATGTACGTATAATATGCGTATAAATATATATAATATTAATTTAAATCGTTATATATATTTAATAAAATAAAATATAAATATTGTTATCTTTATCATACAGGTTAAGTAATGAGTTGTCAAAAGTGGTTCTAGATATTTATAAAAGTTATATACGTTTTAATAATAAAGTTATTTTTAAACTGAAAACATTTTTGTACGTTTGAAACTAAATCAAATAAATATAATAATTTTGTTTTCCAAAACCAAATATATTTTTAAGAATCATTTTGTTTAAAGGTTAAAATAATGGAAATCGTTATATCATAAAATGTTTTAGAAAAGTAGAATCATATATATTCATAATAGGTTTCAAGTTTTTAAATCACAGTTTGTTGGTGAAGCATGGGATAAAGTTCAAAGGTTAAATAAACGTACGAAATCATCTTAATAAAAAATGTCGAGTTACTTAACTTGTCGATATCCAACATCTAAGTTATTTACACTTCACGTTCTTACTTATAAATCACTTTACCATTTTCCGAATGTTGTCAAAAAGAATAGATTTCTTAAATCACAGTGGACCTCATAACATAGACCCGTAATCATATCATAATGTATCTGATAAATCAATCATTTGATATTTTCTTCTAATTCCATCGATAAACATATTGAAACAAATACGTTCATGTAAAGTATTATACGTTTAATACTTTATTAATATTCTCAAGTTATAATATATATATACATATATATATATACATATTTATTTATATATAACGGTTCGTGAATCGTCGGAATTTGGTCGAGGTTATAATGTATGTGTGAACACAATTTAAAATTCTTGAGATTTAACTTAACAAACTTTGCTTATCGTGTCGGAATAATATAAAGATAAAGTTTAAATTTGGTTGGAAATTTACGGGTTGTCACAGTACCTATCCGTTAAAGAAATTTCGTCCCGAAATTTGAGTGGAAAGGTCGTGAATGATAATAAGTATGTTTTCATGATGCATACAAGCTGAAAATTAGAGTTTTATCATCAGCGAATAATTTGGATAAACAATCCATTTATATGAAGGGTACGAATGAAGCAAACATAGAAGAGTGAAATGAGTAAGTGTAGATTCATCTTATCATTTGACGTAGATATGATTGATTTCCAGATTTCAAGGGATTTGAAGAAAATCTTTGTAATAAGATTTGATTCTCCGGTAACAAAAGGAATTAGGATCCGCTTTAAATGCGATCGTCCATTTTAATTGTTCTGTCAGAGATTTTCTTATAAATTCACCTCATTCGTTATCTTATAACTCACACCTTCTGTTGATGCATTTTATGCAAGTCCCTAGACATCTACCCACGTCCATTGCAGGTACAACAGTTTACAGGCCACCATGATTGCTCGTTATTATCCTATCCGTGTTTATATGTGGTTACAGGAACTGCAGGAACGAGATTTAGATGTTTGACTATGTTAGACTTAGTCAGACGTACGAGTGAAGCCTCACTAGTACAGCTGACAGGCTCATACGCACGGTTGATGCTGAGCTAAGTCACAATTACAACCTAAATGAGAAGACACGAGTGAGTGATCACCCGTACGGCTGATGAAGCCAACTCGTACGTGTGATGAATGAATCGTATGGGTGAGTCAACAGCACGAGTATATAAAGTCTTATGTTCTTCATTTTAGGTTAAGCTTCTCATTTGTTACACACACTCAGATCTAGTGAGCTCCTCTGATTCTCTCTCAGTCCAAATCACCCAGGTGGTGAATAATAGCTCTAGGTGTTGATCTAATCACACTTGATTTAGTTGTGGTTTGACTAAATTAATAAATAAAAAACTTAACCTATTCACTAGAGGGTTTGATTCACTTATTCTGCCATTGTGTGAGTTAAATCTGTTGATTTCTAAGTTCCTACCTTCTATTCTTTCCCCCTCAACTCATATTTTAAAGTATTCATCAATATGCTCCATCCAGTTCTGATTCTCGATATACTTCTAACTTTCATATCGGTCATTCTTCTTTTTCATCTACCGCCAGAAGAATCTATTTACTTCTACTATACTCTTAGGTTTATAGTGTTTCTAGTTCTCCCGTGTCTTTATATTGCTATATGCATCGATATATATGGTTTATAATTTCTGATTTGTCGTTGGGCTTTATATGTTCTCTTATATTTCAAAGTCTCTGCTTCTATCTTCTATAATCATTATCATTCACAGTTAATGCTCTCTTTTATTTGCTGCAATTTATACCCCAATTTCTATTTCGGAGTTTTGTCCTTTTGTTTCTTCTTCTTGCGATTAAGCACCGCTTGTAATGGTCCAGAATTCACAGATATGAATTTCGGAATGAACATTGTTAATGTTCTAGGAAGGAAATTGTGATGGCACGATCTTGACTTGTCAAATTACTAGAATACCTTGGAAAAGGCCGAATCATCAAGAAATATTTTCTTGATATTTTAGAGGTTAAATAGAATACAAGAGTCGTATAACATGGCACATGATGATGTTATGATCTGTGAATCATCACTTTTCATTTAGAAACTCAGCATAATTACTGTAATATAATCACATTGATCAAGTGTCATTATATTATACTAATTCATGCTTCAGTTCCCAACACTACTTCAAAATATTCCTATCTTAAACTTGAATGTTTCAGAATTTAGAAACTAAAATAGTTTCTTTTATGATGTAATACAGATAGCACGAAGGGGTAAATGATTTCAAATAAGAAAAATTAAGAAAATATCTTCAGAAATATGGAGGATATTTATAGTGAAAGATATGATGATATTTTAGAATTTCTAATATCAGAGGATGATGAAGAATATTGTCCGCAGGGGTTTAGAGTCAGGAGCAAGGTATTCGTTAATGACTTCAGCAGGTACTGAATCATTTGGATCCTTTGAAGTCAGGTTCAGTCTTTGTAATTTGTCCACAGCCTCCTTCCTACTTTGCTCAATCCATTTTCTAGTTCCAAAACTTCTCTTTTTCTGCGCTTTGCCAGCACACTTCATCATTATCATCCAGCTTTTACTATTTAAAGTCGTTTATAGTTTTTGCTACTTCATCAGCAATTTTTTTTTCATTTTCGGAGAACCAATTCTTAGTTCGGGGTATTTTTCAGAAACTTCACATTCAAATTAAGTCCAGAAGATTGATGTTATATATACACATATAACTGTTTGTATAGACATGCTGCGAGATTTCAAAATACTGATTGCTAATTCCCAATGATTCGTATGGCAATTCTCATTACAAGATGCGAATGAGTAAATGATGGGGTTTCAATGAATAATTATAATGACTTTTTGGAGAGGCTAAAGTCAAAGGGTAATGAAGTTGTTGGTACATCTGCTAATAATGTGGTAGAATGTAAAAGGTTCCCTGGTAACGATGGTGTATATCTCAAGGTTATAATAAGGTTAGTCTGATTGAAAAGTCGAAGTTGACTTGCTGGAGCTGTGACAAAACTGGCTACTTTGAATAGGAGTCGCAAAGTTATTTTTGCTAATAAATGCCAAAGAATCTGACGCGGATATGTTGTTTAAACTTTTACTTTGGTTTCAAGAGTTATTCGGGTACATAACTGTGGGTAACATGTGGTTGGATCATCATCTCGATTGCTCATCATTCAAAGTGTCTTCAGAAATTTTTGATGGGTTTGAACACAGATTGTAATCGTTAAGATACATTTGATGTTCTAACACAGTTTTGAAGTCAAAATATAGCTTGTGAAAGATGTAAGGATCTAAGAGTGATGATTTTGGTCATATCTCGAGTTGAATTTTGAGATTTCAAAATCAGAATATGTAATTAAATTTTGAATGAGTATGGTTGTTTTGATTTCTATAAAAGAATGTATATTGTTGTGAAAGTAGGGAGTATAATGGATGATTTGCTGAATCAGATTCGAAGAATGTAACATATTATTTGTGAATTTATATATCTCTCGGGTATTACCTACCCGTTAAAAAAAATTTCACAATTAATATTTTGTACAAAATAATTTTATTACAGTCTTTATAAAAATATATATATGTATATTTTCTTTAGATGTAACATAGATTTAATGAGTTAATGTTAAATTAAACTCATTTGATTTACGGTTGAAACTAGAATTGAATAATCCTTAAAGGCTTTAAAAAGTACATAACTTTTACGCAGTATTTCTTTAATGACATTGAAATTATGAATCAATACTTCGTTATTTATTGATGTATGATGTTCGGTTCGTGGAATTCTTGTAAATTTCGCAAAGTACGAATGATGTTATCTGAAAAGTTTCGGGTACATCGATGATGAAAGTGTAAAATCAAATATATACTTGATTTATTATGAATTGGAATTTGTTGAATTGCGAGAGAGATTGTAGTTAACGCTGGTTAAGTTGCGGCCGAAGGACGTACATTATTGCATATTTGTAATATGAATTAACCGGGTAGTTAAGATTCACACACAATAGCTTAGCACGAAAAGATTTATTTCATATATATATATATATATATATATATATATATATATATATATATATATATATATATATATATATATATATATATATATATATATATATATATAATATACATATAATTTCTTCAGAGGGAATGAGTTAATTCTTCATAACTCGTTGATACAATATACACGTTATTGATTCGTAATGATGTCAACAGTGATTCTTGAACTGACAGAGTTTGTGATGTTATCGGTGTTGTTGATTCGGATGTTGACTGTACTGACGATGCTGGTAACACTGACAGTACTGTTGATGCTGTTGGTAAAGCAAGTTTAGCTTGTTAATCACACACCATTTTTGTCAGGTTTTCTACTCTTCCTTCTATCATTTTGGTTCGCTTAACTGATTTATGGTTAGGGCTAGATTAGATAATCTCTAAGACTTTAGAGATTACATAATCGTCGCGGAATGTTTCTCCAATGAAGTTATGAATTAATACTTCGTCAGTTATTGTTGTTGGTACTCCTTGGTATCTATGGTGCGTATGACATTGATGCTCGTGTGACAGATTGTGAAGTTGAGGTTTACGACGAGGTTGTGGTTGGAGGTGGTAATGGTACTGTTGGTGTTGATGATGGTGGTACTGGTTATGCTGCTGGTGTTTGTAATCTCTGCACCATATTCTCCAAAGCCACTACCCGAGCGCGAAGTTCGTTGACTTCTTCTATTATTCCAGGATGATTGTCGGTCGGAACGAGCGGATAAATAAAATCTAGAATTTGATGTAGTATATAATCGTGATGAGATACCCTGGAAATGAGAGAGAAAATGGTGTCTCGAACAGGTTCGCCGGTAAGTGTTTCAGGTTCTTCGCCAAGAGGGCAATGTGGTGGATGGAAAGGATCGCCTTCTTCTTGTTTCCAATGATTGAGGAGGCTACGAACCCATCCCTAATTCATCCAGAATAGGTGATGACTAATTGGTTGATCCATTCCGGTCACACTGCTTTCAGAGCTTGAGTGAGATTCCATTTCGGAATCCGAGTGACTTGAACTGATGACAAATTCCATTTCGTACGATTGGATAAAGGATTTTTGATATAAAATGATTTTTCGGCTATCGGGTGGTATTCTATTTACATAGGATATCTATATATAGAGATCAAAAGATTTCATAGATTACGGAGGAATTTGCGAGATATGTCAGGCAAAGTTTAAAGTAACAGATACGATAAGATATGATTTAGCAGATACGCTAAGATATGAATTTTGTCTATACACTACTCATGCAATTAATGTAGCAAGACGTGTCTAGACTAATAATGATAAGCAGGTAATTTCCTATGGATGATAAGCAGATGATTTCCGACTAGAAATGATAAGCAAAACTTTTGACATGCAGACACGGTCGAAGTCCAGACTCACTAATGCATCCTAACAACTTATCAGTTAGACACACTAATGCAGACCTGGTTCGCTAAGACCACCGCTCTGATACCAACTGAAAGGACCCGTTCATATACATTATAAACGATTCACAATAGTTGATTACATTGCGAGGTATTTGACCTCTATATGATACATTTTACAAACATTGCATTCGTTTTTAAAAGACAAACTTTCTTTATATTGAAAATTGACAGGCATGCATACCATTTCATAATATCCACTATCCAACTATAAATTAATTTAATAATAATCTTTGATGAACTCAATGACTCGAATGCAACGTTCTTCGAAATATGCTATGAAAGACTCCAAGTAATATCTTTAAAATGAGCAAATGCACAGCGGAAGATTTCTTTAACACCTGAGAATAAACATGCTTTAAAGTGTCAACCAAAAGGTTGGTGAGTTCATTAGTTTATCATAATCATTTATTTCCATCATTTTAATAGACCACAAGAATTTCATTTCCAGTTCTCATAAATATACGTCCCATGCATAGAGACAAAAATAATCATTCATATGGATTGAACACCTGGTAACCGACATTCACAATATGCATATAAGAATATCCCCATCATTCCGGGATCCTCCTTCGGACATGATATAAATTTCGAAGTACTAAAGCATCCGGTACTTTGGATGGGGCTTGTTGGGCCCGATAGATCTATCTTTAGAGTTCGCGTCAATTAGGGTGTATGTTCCCTAATTCTTAGATTACCAGACTTAATAAAAAGGGGCATATTCGATTTCGATCATTCAACCATATAATGTAGTTTCAATTACTTGTGTCCATTTCGTAAAACATTTATAAAAATTGCGCATGTATTCTCAGCCCAAAAATATAAAGGGTAAAAAAGGTAAATGAAACTCACCATACTGTATTTCGTAGTAAAAATAAATATAACATCATTGAACAAGTGCAAGGTTGACCTCAGATTCACGAACCTAAATTAATTGTATATATTTATGTGTTGGTCAATATTTGTCTAACAAATTAGGTCAAGTCATAGTGTACCACAATCCTAATGCTCGAGACTAATATGCAAAAGTTAACAAAAGTAAATTTGACTCAAAATAATTTCCAAAATCTATACATGATTAATATATAGTTTAAATATCGTCATTTTATATTTTTAAATATTTTTAAAAAATTTATTAGAGTAAATAATATAATTTATTTATTAATAAATAAAATTTTATATTATATTTATATAATAAAATATACTTTTATATATATTAAGTAATAAAATTTATAGGGTTCATTTAATATTATAAAGATAATATGATAGGTATTATTAAAGTAAGTTATTACACGTAGTAAAATATGTTTGTATCAAATATTTATTTGATAAAATAATATCTATAATGATAGTAAGTAAAAGTTGTATTATTTTGTAATAATAATTATTATTATAAAAATATCAATATTTATAATTACTAAGATGACATTATGATAAAACGATAATTCTAATTATGATAAGTTTAATATTTACGATAATTTTTAATATTATCTTTAAAATAATAATTCTATTTAAAATAATAATAATAATGATATTTTATAGTAACAATGACATTTCTATTAAAATGGTAATTTTTGTTAAAATGATAGTTTTAATACTAACGATTATTTTAATAATAATAGTAATGATAAAAATAATAAGAACGATAATTTTATCTAAATCAATATCTTATAATATTTTAATTTCATCATGATACTCTTACCCATTATTTCCTAATCGTTTCGTTTAATTGCTTTTAATCGTCTTTTATATCGTGTTCGTAATAATGATAATAATAGTAATCAAAATAATTAGGTGTTACAAATATTTGTTTTAATTACACTAATATTAATAATGATAGTTACTATAACATTATTAACGATAATACTAATAATTATCTTAATGATAATATAGTAATAATAATATTAACAATAACCATTTTTAAATAATGATATATATATTAATAATGATAATAATAATAATAATACCAATAATAATAATAATAATAATAATAATAATAATAATAATAATAATAATAATAATAATAATAATAATAATAATAATAATTGGATAATAATAATAATACTAATTATAACTTTAACGATAATAACGATAGTAATAATAAAAAAAATAACAATTTTTTTATGATAAATCCTTTTATTGATAAAGATGATAATAATAATAATAAGATAAAACTAGAACGACGATAATAACGACGATAATAATAATCATTTTTAATAATAATACAAAAATTCGATGGACTATAACTTCAAATCCGTTCATCAAAATCATTCGATATCTAAATGAAAAGTTCTTAATTTTTCGCTAGCTTTCCAACGACATGCATATCTTATACCTTATCTCAGTCACATATATAACTAATTCAGGATTCAACATAACCTAACTAAAGGCAATATCAAAAGTACAAACATGCATAATCCTATATACTCGAGCACTAGTCAGGGATACACTATTAGTATGTAAAAGTTAAATTATAAGTACTCACATATCAATATTGAGATTCAATATTGCAGGAAAGGTATGTAGACGCAACGGAGATGATAAACACTATATTGACCTCACGAGCATACCCATGAACCATACCCAATCACCTCCATAGCTATAACCCATAATTTCCTTAATCCAATCCCACTCGAAAAACAATTTCGAAATCACTCGGACAGCACTCTGACGTAATATTTTATGTATACTAATAATATCTTGAAATAATACGGAGTAAATATATATATGTAAATCGATTGAGAGAGTTTAGAGAAAAATATTTTCAAGTTTCTATGAAATAATGAAACCTATTGAATTCTATTTATAATAGATTTTTGAATTATTAAAGTGAATTATTAAAGTATGAATTATTAAAGTGAATTATTAAAGTATGAATTATTAAAGTATGAATTATTAAAGTGAATTATTAAAGTATGAATTATTAAAGTGAATTATTAAAGTATGAATTATTAAAGTTAAAGTAAAGTAAAAATAAAGTAAAGGTAAAGTTTAAATATAGTAAAAGTATAAAACTATGTACGTATAATATGCGTATAAATATATATAATATTAATTTAAATCGTTATATATATTTAATAAAATAAAATATAAATATCGTTATCTTTATCATACAGGTTAAGTAATGAGTTGTCAAAAGTGGTTCTAGATATTTATAAAAGTTATATACGTTTTAATAATAAAGTTATTTTTAAACTGAAAACATTTTTGTACGTTTGAAACTAAATCAAATAAATATAATAATTTTGTTTTCCAAAACCAAATATATTTTTAAGAATCATTTTGTTTAAAGGTTAAAATAATGGAAATCGTTATATCATAAAATATTTTAGAAAAGTAGAATCATATATATTCATAATAGGTTTCAAGTTTTTAAATTACAGTTTGTTGGTGAAGCATGGGATAAAGTTCAAAGGTTAAATAAACGTATGAAATCATCTTAATAAAAAATGTCGAGTTACTTAACTTGTCGATATCCAACATCTAAGTTATTTACACTTCACGTTCTTACTTATAAATCACTTTACCATTTTCCGAATGTTGTCAAAAAGAATAGATTTCTTAAATCACAGTGGACCACATATCATAGACCCGTAATCATATCATAATGTATCTGATAAATCAATCATTTGATATTTTCTTCTAATTCCATCGATAAACATATTGAAACAAATACGTTCATGTAAAGTATTATACGTTTAATACTTTATTAATATTCTCAAGTTATAATATATATATACACATATATACATATTTATTTATATATAACGGTTCGTGAATCGTCAGAATTTGGTCGAGGTTATAATGAATGTATGAACACAATTTAAAATTCTTGAGATTTAACTTAACAAACTTTGCTTATCGTGTCGGAATAATATAAAGATAAAGTTTAAATTTGGTTGGAAATTTACGGGTTGTCACAATTACAAACCGTGTATATCAATGCGGATAGCAACGTAAAGACACGGGATAATTAAAAACACTATAACACCAAGGTAGAAGTAGAAGTACATAGATTTCTCCGGTGGCAGATGAAAAAGAAGAAAGAAAGATACGATAGCCAGAAAAATATCAAGGATCAGAACTAGATTAAGCATTTTCACAATTTTTGAAAACATGAACTAAACAAGAAAGTATTGAAGTGGTGAAGGTTATGGAATGGGAAAAGTAAATTTATAAGGGAAATATCAGGTGTAGCAATCAAGGCAGATCACCACATTTAATTATGAAGATCTTAATTTCCTTATTCACCGAAGAATCAAATCTTTTAGATTTCGAAGATTTCTTTAAATTCTTTGAATTCTGGAATTCAACCAAGACAACGTAAAAAGTCAAGATGCACCTTATTTTCTAAATTCAAACGTCACTACATCAAAAGTAAGACGAATCTCAATTTCCACATTTCACTCTTTTATGACAGCTTCACTCGTATGTTTCACATAATCGAATCGTTTTATCTATATTAATATATAATGATGAAACTCTATTTATCAACTCATATTCGTCATGAAAACATTCTCATTGTTAGCCATGATGATCTCTATCAAATTTCGGGATGAAATTTCTTTAACGGGTAGGTACTGTAGTGACCCAGAAAATTTCGACTAATTTTAAACCAAACTCTCGATATGATTTTGTATTTTTGACACGATAAGCAAAGTCTTTAATGTTGAGTCTCAAAAAAAAAAAATTTGAACTGTTTCATATATGCAATTACCCTTCAACCATATCTGACGATTCACGAACAACTATTTGTAAATAGATACATATATATTTAAAAATATAAATATATATATTAATTCGAAATATAATATAATATTATTTAGTTATTAGAATTATTTTTGTAAAGTAAAATAATATATGATATAATAAAATTTATTATTAAAATAAATATATGTATATATGTAAAGTATATCGAATATACATATATTGTTTCGAATTTATTTAGTAAACGATAATAACACACGCCCATTATTTCGATTGATATTAAATAAGTTGTGAGCTTGTGAGTGTAATAAAATAAATAATAGACGAGCCTACTCGATCATGTTTCGCACATTTTATGACTAAAATAAATACATGAACTTAATTTAAAAATTTGGTATTTCTTTTCTGAGTACTTTTATCAGCCACTAATTTAACAACGGAGTATGAAACCCAGTTCAAGAAAACATGTCGACAGTTAATTGAGGAGGCTAATCTTTTCAATTACTGTTAAATTTGTGATTCAATTGAATTATTATTTTGTGAATGGAACCTACCGTTTTTGTCTATCTAAATATAATATATACATACATCTACATTCATGCATTAGCTACCATGTAGTTTCCCAATTGTAACTAAAGTTAAAAGGTGTAGGCCAAAGGTGTATTATTTAATGCACAAGAATTGTTTCTACTACTTATTTCTTGTGCAAATGCTCGACATACAAGGCCACCCCAAAAACCACTTCTATTTCCACTTTTTATGAGAACCACTTATTAAAATACTGATTATTACACGTTTCTTTTTCAAACCTACACAAATTGTATTATTTTCCTAATATACAATCAATCATTGACACTTGCATGCATGAACCTACACCATTTTTTATATATCTTTACACTTGCGATGAATGTTCAAATAACATCAAACAATTTCTCTTCTTTCTTTTTGTTCTCTGCTTACTTCCAATGATGCTCGACACAAACAAACCCGAAGTCTTTTTCTTATTCTTCTTGTTTGAACACCACTATAACTCCCTCATCAAAACATCAACAAATATCACTAACATCACTATTTTCATCGAAAATCATCAAGACCCATCACCACTTTTCTTGTTTCCTTCGTGAATTAAACAATCACAAACTACAACAACAACCATCAACACCCTTGTTCACCGTTTTCCATTTGCTTTGATCACCAACACCACCATTTGATCACCTAGAACGACCAAGTATTCGTTACTGCTTTCCTGTCTCCAATATATATATATATATATATATATATATATATATATATATATATATATATATATATATATATATTTCTTCAAACAAGCTTATCAACGAGGCAAATGAGTCATCTCTACTGCTATCTGTTATGTTTTCACAAACCATTGGATATGCTATAACTCAAGAATACAATGTAAGTTGCATTATCATGTTGTCGATTTTCAGTTCAGCCGGGTACTGTTGTTAAACTATCTGTCAATTTGTTTTCGCATTATGATTTTGTTGTTCTACTGCTGTACGATCTCAGACCATCACACAACCACCAGAGATCATTACTTGAACAAGCACAACCATCACCATTCTCTCCGAAAATCCGCCATAATCGTCACCTTCATCGAATCCACTCCTGTTTTAATTTGAAGAACACCCTACAAAATGTCACTACAACTGTTACTCTTGTTTTATGGTTCAACCATGAACCATCATCGCCATAAAAACCCATTTAACCACCATCGGACATCATCATAAGCTACCCCAAAACCACGAATAAATTACTGCACCTACTCAAAACTATTGTTATAAAGTTGTGACTATTTGCTGCCATGTTTCTGTTGAGCACCAATACTTCAACAACCCATGTCCATCACCTGCAACCTCTTGAACCCAACCCAAGAACCCACTGATCATATTTCAGTTTGCGGATACAACCAACGAAGTTAGTAGAGGTTGACATGCAAATAATAATTGATAAAGTGATGCTTGGCTTAGCTTTTCAAATATTTCGGCCCACATAATAATATCACGATTAAAAACATAATAATAATAATAATAATAAATAAAGATTGCCACTAACTTTAGTCGACATGTTGGATATTATTTATTTGAGGGGCCGGAGTAATACAATAATGGGAAGTAAAAACCTAGATGTTGACATCCCTAATGTTAAAAATCATTGCTTGAATCAGTTAGTAGTCGCATATATTACATCATTCAAATATGATTTCAACCAACCACAAGTTGATAGATGAGTAAGGAGTTTGACGGTGGATATAAATGATAAGTATGATTACGATTTAGAATGATGATGATCATATGATTATGTTAATGATGATTAACATGATTGGGTTGTGAATGCGTTTGTGTTATCAGACGAACCCTACACACACAAAACCATCGAACAAATTTAATCATGTTATTGGGTCTGCTTGTTGGGCTTCTAATTAAGTTATGATTGGGCCACGATTTAAGTTTGATGTTGGGCCGTGTTATCTTTTAGGCCGTGATCTATGTATCTGTTTTTCAGTTGGGTTAAGACAAAGGCAAAAGGGATAGTAAAACTATTTCTGGGTTAAATAAATTAAGGTGTAATATAGATTAGAAAAACAGAAGTGGATGAGTGGTCTGGGGTGTTGTGGGTTAAGTAGGAGGTCTCAAGTTCGAGCCCTGGTTTCGACATTTTTTTTAAAAAGAAGAAGAAAGGGAAACAGGAAGAAAAGGGGTTATATAAATATAAGTATCATATTAATCAGGAAAAATGAACACAGATGATGGTTAAGGGTGTTTTCGGGTTAGCGGGAGGTCGCGGGTTCAATCCCGGACATGGGCATTATTTATTTTAAGGACTACTTCTTTGAGGTAGTATTTCTATTACTATTACTATTATTATTATCATATCATTTTTAGTATTAACATAAGTATTACTATTATTATTATTATTATTATTAATATCATCATTTTATGAATTAATAAAATAAGTATCATTATTATTTTTATCATTTTTATTGTAGTGTTATTATTATTATTAGTATTATTATTACTAAGTATTATAAATATTATTGTTATTACTAATATTATCATTACTATTATCATTATCATCATTATTATATTTAACATTAAAATTATTATTTTTAACATTATTATTACTATTATCATTATTTGTATTACTAGTATTACCATTAGTATTAATATTACTATTACAAAAAATATTATTTATGTAAAATATAATTATTACATATAACATAACTATATTAATATTTTTTTTCTAAAGTATATAAAATAAATATAGTTAATTAAATTATTAATGAAACACATAATTAAAATATTAATTAAATCACTAATAATATATAAATTTGTTCGATTACCATTATATGTGTTAATATATATATAAATGATATAGGTTCGTAAATCCGAGGCCAACCATGCACTTGTTCAATGACGTCATATGTATTTTTACTACGAAATACAGTATAGTGAGTTTCATTTGCTCCCCTTTTAAATGCTTTTGCAATATATATTTTTTGGGACTGAAAATACATGCGCTTATATAAATGTTTTACGAAATAGACACAAGTAATCGAAATTACATTATATGGTTGAATGATCGAAGCCAAATATGCCACTTTTACTTGGTAACCTAAGAATTAGTAAACCAGTCTACTAATTGACGCGAATCCTAAAGATAGATCTATTGGGCCCAACAAACCCCATCCGTTGTAGCGGATGCTTTAGTACTTTGAGTTGTTTTATCATGTCCGATGGATGTCCCGTAATGATGGGGATATTCTTATATGCATCTTGTTAATGTCGGTTACCAGGTGTTCAATCCATATGAATGATTTTTGTCTCTATGCATGGAACGCATATTTATGAGAAATGAAAATGAAAATCTTGTGGTCTATTAAAATGATGGAAATGATTATTTATGTTAAACTAATGAACTCACCAACCTTTTGGTTGACACTTTAAAGCATGTTTATTCTCAGGTATGAAAGAAATCTTCCGCTGTGCATTTTCTCATTTTAGAAATATTACTTGGAGTCAGTCATGACATATTTCAAAAGACGTTGAATTCGAGTCGTTGAGTTCATCAAGATTATTATTAAGTCAATTATAGTTGGATATATTATGAAATGGTATGCATGCCGTCAACTTTCGATGAAATGAAAGTTTATCTTTTAAAAACGAATGCAATGTTTGTAAAATGTATCATATAGAGGTCAATTACTTTGCGATGTAACCAAATGTAATGTATTCGTCCAGATGGATTAGGACGGGTCTCTACATGTGTTGCTTTTATATTATGTCACGAGAGAGAGGTTATTAAAACGTGATGATGATGATTAAGATGGTGTATGATGTATGATGTATGATGCTATGATGTTAAGCATTGATGATGATGACGATTAATAGTAACTTTAACAATGATGACTTACATAATGATAATAGTTTAAGATTGAATGATGATAGTAATACAGGATATTGATGACGAGGGAAAGAATAGATGATGATGATTATGATAAGGAAGATGAGGATGATGAGATGATGATGTGTATAATGATATAATTATGATGATGTTGATGATATCATAATAAGAATGATGATCGTGTCGATATATGATAATGCTATGTAAATACCGTACGAATGATGATGATGATTAAATGAAGAAGAAGAAATAGAAAACAGAAGTGCCAGGTTAATTGAATTTACGTTTGGGATTTTATCAGAAAGGATCAAACGGATGAGTGGTTTAGGGTGTTATCACGTTAGCGAGAGGTCGCGGGTTCAAGCCTGAGCTATGGCGTTTTATTTTTAGGAGCTTGTTTCTTCAAAGGTTGTATTCTAAAATTATTATTATTATTATTATTATTATTATTATTATTATTATTATTATTATTATTATTATTATTATTATTATTATTATTATTATTATTATTATTATTATTATTATTGTTATTATTATTAGTATTATAATTATTATTATTATTATGAATAATACTAATATAAATATTAGTTATCATTTATTATTATTATTATCATTACAAGTATGATTATTATTATTATTATAGTTATTACTAATATTATTTTCATTATCAATATTATTAAACTTTTCACCTTTATTAAAAACTACTATTATTATCATTATTATTATTATTATCATTATTATCATTTTTATGAGTATTAATATTATTTCTATGAAAATTATTATTATTATTAATTTTATGAATATTATAATTATTATTATTATGATTATCATCATTATTATTTTAACATTAAAATTATCATTTTTAACATTATATATCTAAAGTATATATGAAATAAATATAGTTAATTAAATTATTAATGAAACATATAAAATAACAATTAATAATAATATATATATAAATTTGTTCGAGTACCATTATATGTGTTAATATATATATAAATGATATAGGTTCGTGAATCCGAGGTCAACCCTGCATTGTTCAGCTCCGCAGTATGTATATTTTTACTACAAAATATCGTATTGTGAGTTTCATTTGCTCCCTTTTTAAATGCTTTTGCAATATATATTTTTGAGACTGGGAATACATGTGCTGCTTTTATAAATGCTTTACGAAATAGACACAAGTGATCGAAACTACATTCTATGGTTGGATTATCAAACCGAATATGCCCCTTTTTAGCTTGGTAGCCTAAGAATTGGTGTTTATTATAATTGCCACCAATTGACGCGAATCCTAAAGATAGATCTATGGGCACTAAAAAGCCCCAGTCAGAGAATTTGAACTGCTTTAGTACTTCGATTTATCATGTCCGATGTGAGTCCTGAAATGATGGGGATATTCTATATGCATCCTGTTAAGGTCGGTTACCAGGTGTTCACCATATGAATGAATTTTAATTCGCGAGTTACGCGTGTCAATATATGAAATCTTGTGGTCTACTAAAATAATGGAAATGATTGTTTATGATAAACTAATGAACTCACCAACCTTTTGGTTGACACTTTAAAGCATGTTTATTCTCGAGTATTAAAGAAATCTTTCGCTGTGCATTTGCTCATTTTAAAGATATTACTTGGAGTCATTCATGGCATATTTCAAAAGATGCTGCATTCGAGTCGTTGAGTTCATCAAGATCGATAATAAGTCATTCATAGTTTGGATATATTATGAAATAGTATGCATGGCTGTCAACTTTCGTTGTAATGAAAGTTTGTCTTTTAAAAACAAATGCAATGTTTGTAAAATGTATCATTTAGAGGTCAAATACCTCGTGATGTAATCAACTATTGTGAATCGTTTATAATGTATATGAACGGGTCCTTTTAGTTAGTATCAGAGCGGTGGTCTTAGCGAACCAGATCTTACATTAGTGTGTCTAACTGATAGTTGTTTAGATGCATTAGTGGGTCTGGACTTTGACCATGTCTGCATGTCAAAAGTTTTGCTTATCATTTCGTGTCGAAAATTACCTGCTTATCATTCTTAGGGAATCACTTGCTTATCATTCTTAGTCTAGACACGTCTTACTGCATTGATTGCATGAATAGTGTATAGACAAAATTCATATCTTAGCGTATCTGCTAATTCATATCTTAGCTTATCTATTACTGTAAACTTTGCCTGACATATTCCGTAAATTTCTCCGTAATATACGAAATCTTTTGCTCTATATATATAGATATTCTATGTAATTATAATACCATCCGATAGCTGGAAAATCATTTCATATCGAAAAATCCTTCATTTAATCAAACAAAATGAAACTCGCCACTAGTTCAAGCTCCTCGGATTCCGACAGCTATTCCGACATGGATGTTCACCTAAGCTCCGAAAGCAGCGTCACCAGAATGAATCAACCAATCATCCATCCCCAATTCAATTGGTGGGTTCGTAGCTTACTTAATCAATGGAGACGCGAAGAAGGCAATCCCTTCCACCAACCGAATTCACCTTTTGGTGAAGAACCTGAAGCACTTACTGGTGAACCTGTATGAAACACCATATTCACCTTCATTGTTAGGATATCCCACAACGATTATATGATATCCCAAATTCTGAACCTTATTCATCCGCTCGTTCCAACCGTCAATCATTCCGGGGTAATAGAAGAAGTCAACGAACTTCATGCTCGAGTAATTAATTTGGAGAATATGGTGTAAAACTTACGAGCTTCATGCAACATCACCGGCACCAACAGTACCACCAACAGCAACATCCGCATTCCACACCTCAACATCACAATCTGTCCCATGAACATCAACATCATACGCACCATAGATACCAAGGAGTACCAACAACAATGAACGATGAAGTATTGATCCATAACTTCATTGAAGAAATATTCTGCGAAGAATATGTGGTTTCTAAAAGTTTTAGAGATTACTTATTTTAGCTCAACCCGAAAAGCAAATGAGATTAATATCATATTAACTCATTAAATCCATGATTACATCCGGAGAAAATATATATGAATATATATTTTCATAAAGATTGTAATTAAAAATTCTTTTGTACAAATTGTTAATGGTGAAAATATTTTAACGGGTAGGTAATACCCGAGGAATATTTAGATTTCACATTAATAAGTTACACAGTACATTCTTTCAATTCCGATTCAACAGTCATTTACTATCCTACCTACATCCACAGATATACGTATCTGTTCACCGCGGAATAACCATTTTCATTCAATTTCATAATTGGATTTTGACCTATCAGAATCCAACAAGTGGCATAATGAAGAAAACATAGGACAAAAAAAATAAAATTTATTAGAAACAAACCAATTAACTATGAAAAATTCTGTTAAGAATTCATGCTAACTATTCCTAGCTAACTGTTCCTAATTCCCTATTACATTTTAATTATCGTAAATTAATTATCGCAATTTATTTATCGCAATTTTCATTCTCGCAAATTTATTTATCGTCATTTAATTTCTGTTATTTATTTTACGTACTTTAAATATCGGGACACGTATACAAGGTTTTGACATATCATATCGACGCATCTATATATATTATTTGGAATAACCATAGACACTCTATATGCGGTAATGATCGAGTTAGCTATACAGGGTTGAGGTTGATTCTTAAATAATATATATACTTTGAGTTGTGATCGAGTCTGAGACATGTATACAATGGGTCACGACATGTATTAATAAATTCGAATATTATATATTAAACTATATATGAGTTGTTGAACTACTAATTGTGGACTATTAACTGTGGACTAATAACATTGGACAATTAAAACGAATTAAAATATTGATTATAACATATGAAACTAAACATTTCTTCAAGTTTGCCACTTGATTTCATCTTAAACCTCATTTGTATCTTGACGATTACAATCTGCGTTCAAACCTTTCATGATTCTTGAAAACATCTCAATCGAGAGGATGAACCAACCGCACTTCATCTACGGAAGAAAAGATTGATGCATGTAGTTATGCACCTGAAAAACTCTCGGAAACTGATTAAACATTTAACATGTATCTGTGCTAGCTCCTTTGGCGTTGTTATTACCGAAAATAACTTTGCAATCCCTTTCCAAAGTAGCCAATTTTGTCACAGCTTCAGCAAATCTTCTTCGATTTTCATTCGAATTAAACTTATTATAACCTTGATATATAAGTTTGCCTTTCGTCATCATTACTGGGAAACCGTTTATATTCCACCATATTACCAGCAGACGTACCAACAACCTCGTTGCTCCTTAGCTTAAATCTCTCCGACAAATCACTATATTATCTATTAAAGTCTTATCATGAACTCATCGACATCTTGTAATGATAATTACCATACCAAATACCGAGAGGCATCAATCGATAATCTCGAATTTCTCAGCGATTTTACGACAACAATTATATATATATATATATATATATATATATATATATATATATATATATATATATATATATATATATATATATATATATATATATATATATATATATATAACTTTTATCTCATGGATTTATGAACTTCAATTCTGAATTTCTGAAAAGCGCTTTAGCCTATGAATCAGTTTTCTGAATTTTGAAAAAGCTGATGAAGCAGTGAAAACTGGAGACTGTATTAACAATCAAAGGTTTGATAATAAAGAATTGAGCAAACCATGAAAGAGACCAAAGACAAATACAAGGACCAAACTCTGTATTTAAAGAATTCTGATGATTCTATTTCTGATGAAATCTTTAGCGAATACCTTGTTCCCTAATTGTTCTAAATCATTGTGAATGAATTTCTGCATCACATTTTGATTTTGATTGTAGAATTATAAGATATTATCGTATCTTTCATTATAAATATTCTCGATATTTCTGAAGACATCTTCATTAATATTCTTGTACGACATTAATTATCTCTCCGCTCTATCTGTGTTATATCATAAAAGAAACTGTTTTAGTTTCTAAAATTCTGAAGAAAAAAAATTCGAATTTGAATTATGAATGATTTGAAGTAGTGTTGGAAATTGATGCATGAGTTAGTATAATATAATGACACTTGATCAACGTGATTATATTACAGTAAGTCATGCTGAATTTCTAATGGAACGTGATGATGGTTCACAGATCATACCCTCATCATGTACCATGTTACATAACTCTTTCATTCTATTTAACCTCTAAACATATCAAGAACATATTTACTTGATATTTCTATTTTTTTCTGTGAGTTCTGGTAATTTAACAAATCAAATCGTGTTACTACATTTCCTTTCTGCTTAGAACATTAGCTATGTTCATATCTACAAATCCGAGACGTCTTGATCGCTTTACTTTAAGTTGGGAAGAAAACAAAAGCATGAAGTTTCAAAATATAAGAAAGAATATAAGCACGACGACAACATAGAAATTACAAACCGTGTATATCTATGCGAATAGCAAGAGAAAGACACGGGAGAATTAGAAATACTATAACCCCAAGGTAATAGTAGAAGTGAATAGATTACTCCGGTGGGAAATTGAAAAGAAGAATGACAGATGCGATGGTCTAGAAAATATCAATGATCAGAACTGGATTAAGCATTTTCACAATATTTTGGAAGTATGGATTGAAGAAGAAAGTATAAGAGTGGTAAAAAATAATGGAATGAAAGAGATTAATTTATAGCAAAATATCGGACATAACAATCAAGGCAGATTATCGTATTTAATTAAAGAGGATCCTAATTTCCTCTTTTACCGAAGAATCAGATCTTATATAGATTACGAAGGTTATCTTTAGATCCCTTAAATTCCGAAAATCAACCGTGACTACATCAAAAGTCAAGATAAATCGCTATTTCTTCATTTCACTCTTTTGTGATAGCTTCACTCGTACTCTTCGAATAATTGAATTATCTTATCTATATTATTCAACCCTGATAAAATTCTATTTTATCAATTCATATTCTTCATGAAAACATTTTTATAGTTAGCCATGACGACCTCACTCAAATTTCGGGACGAAATTTCTTTAACGGGTAGGTACTGTGACGACCCGGAAAATTTTGACTAATTTTAAATCAAACTCTCGATACGATTTAATATTTTTTGACACGATAAGCAAAGTCTGTTAGGTTGAGTCTCAAAAATTGTGAACTGTTTCATATATTCAATTGACCTTTGACAATTCCTGACGATTTACGAACAACTATTTGTAAATAAATACATACATACATATATATATATATACATATATATATATATATATATATATATATATATATATATATATATATATATTTATATTTTAATTTGAAATATAAATTGAAGTTTATATGATGTAATTATTAGAATTAATATTGTAAAATAAAATAATATAACACATTATAATAATTATTATTTAAAAAGTATATATATATATATATATATATATATATATATATATATATATATATATATATATATATATATATATATATATATATATAAGTATATAGAATATAAGGATTTCGAATTTATTTAGTAAACAACAGTAACACTCGTTTGACATTCGATTGTGATTAAAGAAATTTTAAAACGATCATATGGGAAGTTAAAAATAAACGTCGAGGCGTAATATCAATTTTAAGTTTTCTAAAAATATATTTAAATACCATAAATTGAGTTTTAAAACTCCATAAATCTTACTTGGGATTGAGCTCTAACTACAGGTCCACATTTTACGATTTATTTTACACATTTAGTGACCAGATTAAATAAAAATATTTAATTTAAAAATATGGGATTTTTATTTTTGAGAACTTTTTATCCGCCACTGATTATCAACGGAGCACGGATTTTAGTCCGTGAATGAAATAGTAAACGACGACTAATAATTTACACGTTTATAATTCTTTGATTATTATTATATTAATTATTATTATTATTATTATTATTATTAATGATTAATAATATTATATGATTACTTTAAATTATTGAATTACCCGTGAAGTTATGAATGATGAATCTGTTATACTGAGCTATCCATTCAATAATTCTATACATATGCACAATATGTTAATTAGAGTTACTGTGTATAATTGATTTGTTTGATTAGTAGTACTGTGCCTAATTGAAATTGTTTGTACTATGCCTCCCTTTACCTCTCACACGTTTTCTTTAATTTAAGATTTTTATTATAGTGAATTTGTTTTATTTTCTTCCCACTTAGTAAACTGAACCATCAATCTATCTCATTTACTGTTTCAGTTTTTGTTTCCTTTCCTACAAATCTCAATGATATATACACCTACATAGAATTACACTGCATACAAGTGATATTCTCCTTCCATCTTCAATCTCCACTCTCTTCAATCACCCTCACCAATCCACCGTGAACTACAACCATGACCACCAATCATCTCTGGCAATAACCTACACCACAAACCCATTTCAATAACTAAACTATCTTGTGTTACTCTGCCATCTTCTTCTTCATGAAAACCACCCACAAGCACCGGACACCACCACTTTGCTCAACCTTTAACTGCCACCTCTAGCTCATGCTCGATTTCAAACACAAACCTGTAACTGCTCGATATTTTGGTCAGACCACCTTATACAAAACCCAATTCACCTAGATCACCTTCTCACGACACCACCTTACACCCACGAAAACCACTTCCCTTGCAGATGCAACTGCATTCTTTTCTTTCTATTTCAAATGACTACCATCACCAAATCATGAATAAATGCCCCACTGCTTTGCTGCTACACTTGCGTAATCTGTTTTTCTATTCGAAGTCAACCCAAAACAAACAACGAATTATAGATGCACAATGATGATAGATGGTTGTAGAAAATATGAAAGATAATATTGACTAATATAAATGGATGATGACTAGATGATGAGGTACTAGATTATGTTATAGTTTTTATGTTTTAAACTATTAAACATCGACTTCTGTATCCACTTGCTACATCTAATTTCTTTATTTATTCCACCACCGACACTTCCATGCCTATATCATATTTCTTGGACTTCTCGGGCCATGAATTAATTATCATCATGAAGATTTATGTTTGGGCCGTAAATTTTCTTGATGTAATTTGGGCCCAAATCCATTTTCTGTTTTCTGTTGAAACCCATCAAGAACAAACACATGTTGCTACTTCTATTATCTGTTTCCTGTCCAAAACTGCTACAACAGCTGCTATCTTTTATTCTGTTACGATTTCTGTTTTAAACGAAGGAGGAGAAGGAGATACTATGACTACTGCATTCGTTTTATATATTTTTTTTTCTATTCGATATCATCTCAAAACCAAACCCACATATGATCACAATGATTGCAACGATTACTGCACACTTTTGCTTTTGTTTCCTGTTAACATTCGATCAAACCCCAAACAATTATCACTTGGACTTCTTTTATTTGATAAATGGACTAAAGATAGTTATGGGCTTCTTGTTAGTTTGGGCTTTGACATATCTATTTTAGTGGGCTAAAACCTTGTTCCATTCTAATTAATATTGGATCGACTAATTAAACCTGGTGTGTATTGCTTTTATATTATGTCACGAGAGAGAGGTTATTAAAACGTGATGATGATGATTAAGATGGTGTATGATGTATGATGCTATGATATTAAGCATTGATGATGATGACGATTAATAGTAACTTTAACGATGATGACTTAGATAATGATAATAGTTTAAGATTGAATGATGATAGTAATACAGGATATTGATGACGAGGGAAAGAATAGATGATGATGATTATGATAAGGAAGATGAGGATGATGAGATGATGATGTCTATAATGATATAATTATGATGATGTTGATGATATCATAATAAGAATTTATGATCGTGTCGATATATGATGATGCTATGTAAATACCGTACGAATGATGATGATGATTAAATGAAGAAAAAGAAATAGAAAACATGAGTGTTGGGTTAATTGAATTTACATCTGGTATTTTATCAGAAAGGATCAAACGAACGAGTGGTTTAGGGTGTTATCACGTTAGCGAGAGGTCGCGGGTTCAAGCCTGAGCTATGGCATTTTATTTTTGGGAGATTGTTTCTTCAAAGGTTGTATTCTAAAATTATTATTATTATTATTATTATTATTATTATTATTATTATTATTATTATTATTATTATTATTATTATTATTATTATTATTATTATTATTATTATTATTATTAGTATTATAATTATAATTATAATTATTATTATGAATACTACTAATATAAATATTAGTTATCATTTATTATTATTATCATTACAATTATGATTATTATTATTATTATAGTTATTACTAATATTATTTTCATTATCAATATTATTAAACTTTTCACCTTTATTAAAAACTACTATTATTATCATTATTATTATTATTATTATTATTATTATTATCATTTTTATGAGTATTAATATTATTTCTATAAAAATTATTATTATTATTATTAATTTTATGAATATTATAATTATTATTATTATGATTATCATCATTATTATTTTAACATTAAAATTATCATTTTTAACATTATATATCTAAAGTATATATGAAATAAATATAGTAAATTAAATTATTAATGAAACATATAAAATAACAATTAATAATATATATATATATAAATTTGTTCGAGTACCATTATATGTGTTAATATATATATAAATGATATAGGTTCGTGAATCCGAGGTCAACCCTGCATTGTTCAGTTCCGCCGTATGCATATTTTTACTACAAAATATCGTATTGTGAGTTTCATTTGCTCCATTTTTAAATGCTTTTGCAATATATATTTTTGGGACTGAGAATACATGCGCTGCTTTTATAAATGCTTTACGAAATAGACACAAGTGATCGAAACTACATTCTATGGTTGGATTATCAAACTAAATATGCCCCTTTTTAGCTTGGTAGCCTAAGAATTGGTGTTTATTATAATTACCACCAATTGACACAAATCCTAAAGATAGATCTATGGGCACTAACAAGCCTCAGTCAGAGAATTTGAACTGCTTTAGTACTTCAATTTATCATGTCCGATGTGAGTCCCGGAATGATGGGGATATTCTATATGCATCCTGTTAAGGTCGGTTACCAGGTGTTCACCATATGAATGAATTTTAACTCACGAGTTACGCGTGTCAATATATGAAATCTTGTGGTCTATTAAAATAATGGAAATGATTGTTTATGATAAACTAATGAATTCACCAACCTTTTGGTTGACACTTTAAAGCATGTTTATTCTCAGGTATTAAAGAAATCTTCCGCTGTGCATTTGCTCATTTTAAAGATATTACTTGGAGTCATTCATGGCATATTTCAAAAGACGTTGCATTCGAGTCGTTGAGTTCATCAAGATTGATAATAAGTTATTCATAGTTTGGATATATTATGAAATAGTTTGCATGGCTGTCAACTTTCGTTGTAATGAAAGGTAGTCTTTTAAAAATGAATGCAATCTTTGTAAAATGTATCATTTAGAGGTCAAATACCTCGCGATGTAATCAACTATTGTGAATCGTTTATAATGTATATGAACGGGTCCTTTCATTAACCTTTTATTTACCCTTGCCAAACACAATAAATAATATACACTGAACAAGTGTATCTTCAACTAAATACAAAGTACTAAACATTCCGATTATAAATTGCTAGCACGACTAGCTCGAAATGGGGTTGTAAACCCGATAGATCTATCCGTAGGATTCGCGTTCACCAGTAGAAACCAGTGATTACAGTTACCAGACTAGGGAATATTTTTGTTCAACTCATAATGAATAATTTAACTTTAATTGCCACTTGTGTCTAAACGTAAAACATAATGCATGTAATCACATCCCAAAAATATACTTTAAAAAGTATGAAAAACGGGACTATAACTCACCTTAAAGTAAACGAAGTAACCACACAAAAATGCGAACAGCAAACGAAGTAAAGTGATCAGGGATGATCACAACTCCGACTTATAAATAAAGAAGGTCGATATAAATAACTAACTTAGGTCAAGTCTTAGTATGATAGCTATTGTACATGTTGTAAGTAAACATAGAACAACACTCAACATGCATCGGTTTGATCAGAACAGCGTATGGACACACACTTTCTATTTTTAGAAAGTTTCTATTTTTAGCAGGTTTCCATTTTTGGAAAGTTTCTATTTTAGGAAAGTTTCTATTTTTAGAAAGTTATTAAGTTAGGAAAGTTTCCTTAATTAGAAAGTCAACAAAAGTCAACTGAAAGTCAAAGTCAACCAAAAGTCAACTCAAAAGTCAACCTTGGTCAAACATAGTCAACATTAATTTTAAAGTATAAGTTATATTAATAATATAAGTTATAATGTTAATTAAAGTCAGATATGTATAATTATGTCATAACATAAGTTTAATTAAATTAAAATGAATTATTAAAGTTAACATAAGTTTAAATGATATAATTAATATAGCATAAGTATTTAATTAAGTAATTAAATATTAATCATAATATAAGTATTATTAATTAATAATAAATTTTAAATCATATCCTAATTATTATTATTTAATAATGAATTATTTATCATATCATAAGTTTCTAATTATAATTATTAAATCATAAGTATTTAATAATTAAAATTATAATTAAATAATAACCAAGTCTTATAATAATTAAATAATTAATTAATCCATATTATAAGTCTTATTATAATAATCTCATAATATAAGTTTAATACTTACCATAAGTATTTTTCATTAATAATAAAAGCATTATTAATCATAAGTTTAATTAAAAGTTTAATTAAATTATAATTAATTAATAAATGATATAATAAATATATATATCATAAGTCTTAAATTAAATTAATTACTTTTTATATCATAAGTAATTTATTAATAATGAAATTCATTATTTATATCATAAGTCTTATTTAATAACCATAAGTTTTAATTAAAAGTTCATCGGGTCATAACTTGAGCCCTAGGAATCAGTTTTCGGCGAGTCTTATATATATCTTCACCTAACCAACCCACCCGAAACATTAGTGTGCTCAATAACATCCCAAGAATAGCCACCAAGTCGTGATCTACAGCCATTATTCAACTTGGAGCTTTAATCCGTTCAAAAACATGTTTTAGTCATATCGTTCCGTGGCTCGGATTTCGATGACCCGAACATAAAAGTTCATCCAATAATCAATCCTAACACACTAGTACACCCTAAAGACTCCAAAAGTGGTCACAAAGTCGGACCATACCTGTACCAATTAGTTCTTACATTTTAATTTCAATTAAACACCATTTTAATCATATCTAGAGCTCCGGGAATCGAAATAACATGAATCCGGAGTCTAAAATTAATGTATTGATGATAGGAAATCATATAAATACTTTAATTTCACTTTTATATCAGTTATGTTTACAGAAATGAACAAAAAAGCTGCTGTCCCAAAACAATCAAACCGAAAACATATAGAATCGAGCATTTCTACGCATACTATCAACAATAAAATAACATATAATCAACATACTATCAATATAACATGTAAAATCAGTAAAATATAAGAAAAATCAAAAATCTAGGGTTAGGGCTTATACCCTAATCCAGAAAAGATTAATGTAAACGCGTAGAGGAGAACGTGTAGAATCCGATAATGCAAATGATTAGATGATCCAAGCAATATTAGATGAAGATGATGATGGTTTAAGGTGGTGGTGGCAACGGGTAGGCAAGGGAGGAGAGGGAGAGAGCACAAACTAAATATTAGGTTTAGAAAAGAAAAAAAAAGGAAGAATGAAATGAGATGTAAAAAAAATGAAAGAAAAATGGGGTATTCCCCCCTCCCCTTAAATGGTTCAGCCGAATGGGGTAAGGTGGGGCCCATTTGTGGGCCATTTTGTATTTTGATAATTTCCTTGTGGCCCGAACGCTCGAACGAAACCCGAAACGCGAAAACACGACTACGTGATTGAAAATTCGGAGAGATAACAAATACGCGACGAAAAATATATATAAACACTATATATAAATATATGACATTAAAATATCATATCTAAAATAATTAGGACTTAAAAATACCAAAAGCTCGACCGTTGGTTTGAAAACCGAAAAGATTCACCGGATAGAAATCCGCGACATGTAGAAACGTATAACTTAAAATATGAATACAAATATTCACGTAGCACATAATAATTAATATATTAATACAAAAATAATAATATAGGTCATAGAAATGCCGTGGCACGAATAATAGTTAACGGTCATTAAATAATAAACGGTAAAAGATAACATAAAAAGTAGGGTCGTTACAATAACTATGTTCGAAATCACCATTATGGTAATGGTCGTGGTGCTGGTCGTGGTCATAATAGTTATGGTGGTCATGGTCGTGGACAAAGAAATAATAATCCATAAAATTATAAATTTCAACTACCATACAATCCCATAAATCATAATGTTGAAGGAAGCTCTTCAAAGAATATTGAAGATTCTTTTATCGATGTGGTAAAATTGGCCATTGGTCTAAAAACTGTAAATCAATATTCTGTTAATCAATATCAAGAATCCCTAAAGCGAAAAGGAAAAGAGGCAAACCTTGCGGATGACCTTGATACAAAAATCACTGAGCCAATAAGTGACTACTTTAATGAATAAAATTCATATTATATGTCCCTATCAAATAAATGGATGTAGATTTACGATCTATACCATATCTACTTTACTATATGTTTTCCTAATAATGTACTTTTGTTTATAACATATTTTGAATGTAATATATTATGAATTATGAACTCATTATTTGTTTCTCATATTTTGAAGTTCATGATGTACACTACTGGAGTGCAAAATCAGTCAAATGGTGGGGATCTTTATATTACAGACAGTGGTACCACACACACTATACTCAAATCTAAAAAATATTTGACTGATTTTAAAGCAACAGAAGGAATGATACATACTATGTCAGTTCTTGCGGATTCAATAAAAGGAATGGGAAAGGCAAAATTCATGTTACCAAATGGTACAAATTTTTTGATAAAAAATGCCTTATTTTCTCCCATATCAAAGAGAAATTTGTTAAGCTTCTCTGACATAAACCAAAATGGATATGATTATCAGTCAGTGACTACAGAAAATGATAAATACTTAAGTATCACTGACAAGAATTATGTGATTGAAAAACTACCAAGACTTAGTTCTGGTTTACATTATACATATATAAATGTACCAGAAGCACATATGGTAGTTAATGAAAAGGCATGTGATCCTATAATGATCAATATGTGGCATGAAAGATTAGGCCACCCAGGATCAATAATGATGAAAAGAATAATTCAAAATACACATGGACATCCATTGATGGATCAAAAGATCCCTCATGATGCACTTATCCCATGTACATCATGCTCACTTGGAAAATTGATAATAAGACCATCACCTCTTAAGGTTGAAAAAGAATCACCAATGTTTCTTGAAAGAATTCAAGGTGATATATGTGGACCAATTCATCCACCATGTGGACCATTTAGATATTTCATTCATGGTCCTAATAGACGCATCTAGTAGATGGTCTCATGTTTGTCTATTATCATATCGAAACATGGCATTTGCAAAGTTTCTTGCTCAAATTATTAAATTGAGAGCACATTTCCCTGATTATACTATTAAAAGGGTGAGACTGGATAATGCTGGTGAGTTTACTGTAGTGACCCGAACTTTTCCATGTTTATATATATATTAAATGAAATTGTTATTTACATGATTAAGTGTTTCCAACATGTTAAGCAATCAAACTTGTTAAGACTTGATTAATTGAAATAGGTTTCATATAGACAATTGACCACCCAAGTTGACTGGTGATTCACGAACGTTAAAACTTGTAAAAACTATACGATGACATATATATTGTTATATATATAGTTAACATGATTTTATTATAAGTATGTATCTCATTAGATATTTTAACAATGAGTTATATACATAAAAATGAGACTATTAATTTAAGAAACTCGAAAACGATATATATAACGATTATCGTTATAACAACGTGTTACTAGGTACATATGAATCATATTAAGATATTTATACACTTGGTTAATTATTCTAAATGATAAGTAAATATATTATTAAGTGTATTAACAATGAAATACATATGTAAAAATAACACTACTAACTTAATGATTTCGAAACGAGACATCTATGTAACGATTATCGTTGTAACGACACTTAACTGTATATATATCATACTAAGATATATTATATATCATAATATCATGATAATATAACAATTTAACATCTCATTTGTTATAATAAACAATGGGTTAACAACATTCAACAAGATCGTTAACCTAAAGGTTTCAAAACAACATTTACATGTAACGACTAACGATGACTTAACAACTCAGTTAAAATGTATATACATGTAGTGTTTTAATATGTATTCATACACTTTTGAAAGACTTCAAAACACTTATCAAAATACTTCTACTTAACAAAAATGCTTACAATTACATCCTCGTTCAGTTTCATCAACAATTCTACTCCTATGCACCCGTATTCGTACTCGTACAATACACAGCTTTTAGATGTATGTACTATTGGTATATATACTCCAATGATCAGCTATTAGCAGCCCATGTGAGTCACCTAACACATGTGGGAACCATAATTTGGCAACTAGCATGAAATATCTCATAAAATTACAAAAATATGAGTAATCATTCATGACTTATTTACATGAAAACAAAATTACATATCCTTTATATCTAATCCATACACCAACGACCAAAAACACCTACAAACACTTTAATTCTTCAATTTTCTTCATCTAATTGATCTCTCTAAAGTTCTATCTTCAAGTTCTAAGTGTTCTTCATAAATTCCAAAAGTTCTAGTTTCATAAAATCAAGAATACTTCCAAGATTGCAAGTTTACTTCCAAGTTTTCTAAATCCATTCCAAGTAATCATCCAAGATTAAGAAACCTTTGTTACTTACAGTAGGTTATCTTTCTAATACAAGGTAATAATCATATTCAAACTTTAATTCAATTTCTATAACTATAACAATCTTATTTTGAGTGGAAATCTTACTTGAAATTGTTTTCGTGTCATGATTCTGCTTCAAGAACTTTCAAGCCATCCAAGGATCCTTTGAAGCTAGATCTATTTTTCTCATTTCCAGTAGGTTTATCCAAGGAACTTGAGGTAGTAATGATGTTCATAATATCATTCGATTCATACATATAAAGCTATCTTATTCGAATGTTTAAACTTGTAATCACTAGAACATAGTTTAGTTAATTCTAAACTTGTTCGCAAATAAAAGTTAATCCTTCTAACTTGACTTTTAAAATCAACTAAACACATGTTCTATATCTATATGATATGTGAACTTAATGATTTAAAACCTGGAAACACGAAAAACACCGTAAAACCGGATTTACGCCGTCGTAGTAACACCGCGGGCTGTTTTGGGTTAGTTAATTAAAAACTATGATAAACTTTGATTTAAAAGTTGTTATTCTGGAAAAATGATTTTTATTATGAACATGAAACTATATCCAAAAATTATGGTTAAACTCAAAGTGGAAGTATGTTTTCTAAAATGGTCATCTAGACGTCGTTCTTTCGACTGAAACGACTACCTTTACAAAAACGACTTGTAACTTATTTTTCCGACTATAAACCTATACTTTTTCTATTTAGATTCATAAAATATAGTTCAATATGAAACCATAGCAATTTGATTCACTCAAAACGGATTTAAAATGAAGAAGTTATGGGTAAAACAAGATTGGATAATTTTTCTCATTTTAGCTACGTGAAAATTGGTAACAAATCTATTCCAACCATAACTTAATCAACTTGTATTGTATATTATGTAATCTTGAGATACCATAGACACGTATACAATGTTTCGACCTATCATATCGACACATCTATATATATTTCGGAACAACCATAGACACTCTATATGTGAATGTTGGAGTTAGCTATACAGGGTTGAGGTTGATTCCAAAATATATATAGTTTGAGTTGTGATCAATACTGAGATACGTATACACTGGGTCGTGGATTGATTCAAGATAATATTTATCGATTTATTTCTGTACATCGAACTGTGGACAACTAGTTGTAGGTTACTAACGAGGACAGCTTACTTAATAAACTTAAAACATCAAAATATATTAGAAGTGTTGTAAATATATTTTGAACATACTTTGTTATATATGTATATATTGTTATAGGTTCATGAATCAACCAGTGACCAAGTCTTACTTCCCGACGAAGCAAAAATCTGTGAAAGTGAGTTATAGTCCCACTTTTAAAATCTAATATTTTTGGGATGAGAATACATGCAGGTTTTATAAATGATTTACAAAATAGACACAAGTACGTGAAACTACATTCTATGATTGAATTATCGAAATCGAATATGCCCCTTTTTATTAAGTCTGGTAATCTAAGAATTAGGGAACAGACACCCTAATTGACGCGAATCCTAAAGATTGATCTATTGGGCCTAACAAACCCCATCCAAAGTACCGGATGCTTTAGTACTTCGAAATTTATATCATATCCGAAGGGTGTCCCGGAATGATGGGGATATTCTTATATATGCATTTTGTTAATGTCAGTTACCAGGTGTTCACCATATGAATGATTTTTATCTCTATGTATGGGATGTGTATTGAAATATGAAATCTTGTGGTCTATTGTTATGATTTGATATATATAGGTTAAACCTATAACTCACCAACATTTTTGTTGACGTTTAAAGCATGTTTATTCTCAGGTGAATACTAAGAGCTTCCGCTGTTGCATACTAAAATAAGGACAAGATTTGGAGTCCGTGTTTGTATGATATTGTGTAAAAACTGCATTCAAGAAACTGATTTCGATGTAACATATTTGTATTGTAAACCATTATGTAATGGTCGTGTGTAAACAGGATATTTTAGATTATCATTATTTGATAATCTACGTAAAGCTTTTTAAACCTTTATTTATGAAATAAAGGTTATGGTTTGTTTTAAAAATGAATGTAGTCTTTGAAAAACGTCTCATATAGAGGTCAAAACCTCGCAACGAAATCAATTAATATGGAACGTTTTTAATCAATAAGAACGGGACATTTCAGTTGGTATCCGAGCGTTGGTCTTAGAGAACCAGAAATTTGCATTAGTGTGTCTTATCAAGTTTGTTAGGATGCATTAGTGAGTCTGGACTTCGACCGTATTTTCTTTAAAATGATTGCTTAACATTTTTGTTGGAAACTATATATTATTAACATGTATATATTATGTGATATATTAATCTCTTAACATGTTTGATATTGTGTTATAGATGTCTACCTCTAGCACAAATCCCATTGACTCACCTAATAATAACTAAGAGTCGAATATATATTGGACTGATTCACAAGTTCCCGAAGAAGAACCGGAAGAAGAATCAGAACCGGAAGAAGAATCAGAACCGGAAGAGGAGGAACCGGAGGAGGAAATAGAACCGGTGGGGGAAATAATAAAACGGTTAAGTAAAAGAAAATCCTCAACCAACCGACCAAGATTAATTATGGTCAATGGTGTTTCCACCAAGGAAGCAAAATATTGGGTGGATTACCAATTCTCCGATGAATCGAATTCCGACGAGAATTCCGATGATGTTATAGAAATTACCCCAACTGAATTTAAAAAGTCAAAAGAAAATAATAAGGGAAAGGGCATAAAAATAGAGAAATCTAATTCCAACCCCGATGAACTTTATATGTATCGTCAACCCCCGAAGCCCTTAAGTTGTAACAATGACCCGGGAACCTCTAAACCACCAGGTTTTTCTAAACCGTTGTGGAAAACGACAGCTCGTATTAGAGGAACATCATATATCCCTAGAAACTTGGCAAAACAAACCAAAACCGAAGAAGAAGAAGAAACGAGCGAGTCGGAATAAGATAGTTGTATTCGTGTGGTGTAATATATGTAATATAGTGTGCTTATGCTTTATGATATATGTAAAAATTGTTGTATTAATAAGTATTTTTTTTAAGAATCTAACTCTTGTCTATTTTACAGTATAAAAACACAAAATGGATAGACAACCCAATATTTTAAGAGACCTACCCGGAGACATGATTGATGAAATCTTGTCTAGAGTCGGTCAGAAATCTTCGGCACAACTATTTACGGTGAAATCAGTTTGTAAGACATTCGAAGAACGTTCCAAGAATGTCTTGGTTTATAAGAGACTTTCGTTTGAAAGATGGGGGATATCACATTGGGAAACCCATAAGTTACGATGTGTTTACTTTGACGCATATATTGCGGGGAACCCAAATGCTATTTTACGCAATGGGTTAAGAAATTATTTTGACTCAATGTATCCGAATATAGGACTTCATGATTTAGAAAAAGCGGCTAACATGCAACATAAAGAAGCATGCTATGCTTACGGGTTAGTAATGTTCGCTTCTCACCAAAGTGAGAAAAAGAACATCGGGCTACAACTATTAAACAAAACGTTCCCACAAGTGACGGAGTCGGTAATTGGGGTAAGAAATGAGGTTTTTAGGTTATTATGAGACTGTTGGTCATTACGTAACCCTCGTCCCTTTGACGACGTTACAACACGCTGTCTTATCAACGGCCATAACGGTTATGTTCCACAAGACCAAGGATGGGAAGTAGTCCTAGTAAAACCAGAATGCATGACTTGTTTCTGGACGTATGAATTACGTGTCTTTATTGCCTTTGCTGAACGACTTGTGTACTAGCTAGAATTATCTTCACAACTATCTTGTATCAAAGTTATTGTGTGCTATATTTCATGCTTTATGTAAAATAAGCGGTATTGTAAGTTTGTAAAATATTGTATAAAAGTTTGAACGCGAAATATTATTATAATCAGTTTTTCATATAGAATTGTAGTAGTTGAATTGTATATTAGCTACTAAGTATGAACTTAACTGGTAGGTACTACCCGAATTTAAACTTATAAATGCTAATATGAAGAAAAAGCTTTTATAAATGAGTTCATATTATGCTACGAAATACTATTAACTACTCTTAATATTCTGTATGATTAACTTGTTCCATTTGACTATTTTGAAGGAAATGGCACCGACTACTCGACACACCATGAATATGAATGAAGAGGAATTCCGTACTTTTCTAGCTTCAAACATAGCTGCAGTACAGGCTGCGCTACATACCAACAATAACCTTGGATCTAGCAGTACAGGAAATCGTGTAGGATGCACCTACAAAGAATTCACTGCCTGCAAACCTTTGGAATTTGATGGAATCGAAGGACCGATCGGATTGAAACGGTGGACCGAGAAGGTCGAATCGGTGTTTGCCATAAGTAAGTGTACTGAAGAGGACAAAGTGAAGTACGCTACGCATACCTTCACAGGTTCTGCGTTAACATGGTAGAATACCTATCTAGAGCAAGTGGGACAAGATGATGCGTACGCACTACCGTGGTCAGCATTCAAGCACTTGATGAACGAGAAGTACCGTCCCAGAACCGAGGTCAATAAGCTCAAGACAGAACTTAGAGGGTTACGAACCCAAGGATTGATATTACCACGTACGAAAGACGATTCACAGAATTGTGCCTATTGTGTCCGGGAGCGTTCGAAGATGAGGAAGAGAAGATCGACGCGTTTGTGAAAGGATTACCGGAAAGAATCCAAGAAGATATAAGTTCACACGAGCCCGCCTCCATACTATAGGCATGTAGAATGGCTCACAAACTAGTGAACCAGATTGAGGAAAGAATTAAAGAACAGACGGCTGAAGAGGCCAATGTGAAGCAAGTAAAAAGAAAGTGGGAGGAAAACGGTGATAAGAATCACCAATACAACAACAACAGCAATTACAATAATAATCGCAACAATTATCCCAACAATCGCAACATCAATTGCAACTACAACAAACGGCCCAACAACAACAACAACAACAACAACAACAATCAGAAGCAGCTATGCCAAAGGTGTGAAAAGTATCACTCGGGGTTCTGCACCAAATTTTGCAACAAGCGTAAAAGAAATGGTTATAGCGCGGCGAAGTGTGAGGTCTACGGACCAGGAGTTAACAGGACGAAAGGAACAAATGGTGTCGGAACGAGTAATGGCGGAGCAAGTAGTGTCAGAGCAAGTTATGCCAATGTATTTTGTTATAAATGTGGAAAACCGGGCCACATTATTAGAAATTGCCCGAACCAGGAGAACACGAATGGACAAGGCCGCGGAAGAGTTTTCAATATTAATGCGGCAGAGGCACAGGAAGACCCGGAGCTTGTTACGGGTACGTTTCTTATTAACAATAAATCTGCTTACATTTTATTTGATTTGGGTGCGGATAGAAGCTATATGAGTAGAGATTTTTGTGCTAAATTAAGTTGTCCATTGACACCGTTGGATAGTAAATTTTTACTCTAATTAGCAAACGGTAAATTAATTTCAGCAGATAATATATGCCGGAATCGAGAAATTAAACTGGGTAGCGAAATATTTAAGATTGATTTGATACCAGTAGAGTTAGGGAGTTTTGATGTAATAATTGGCATGGACTGGCTGAAGAAGGTGAAAGCAGAGATCGTATGTTATAAAAATGCAATTCGCATTGTACGAGAAGAAGGAGAACCCTTAATGATGTACGGAGAAAAGGGCAACATGAAGCTACATCTTATTAGTAATTTGAAGGCACAAAAAATAATAAGAAAAGGTTGCTATGCTGTTCTAGCACACGTCGAGAAAGTACAAACTGAAGAAAAGAACATCAATGATGTTCCCGTTATAAAAGAATTTCCCGATGTATTTTTGAAAGAATTACCGGGACTACCTCCACATCGATCTGTTGAATTTCAAATAGATCTTGTACCAGGAGCTGCACCAATAGCTCGTGCCCCTTATAGACTCGCACCCAGCGAGATGAAAGAACTGCAAAGCCAACTGTAAGAACTATTAGAACGTGGTTTCATTCGACCAAGCACATCACCATGGGGAGCTCCTGTTTTGTTTGTCAAGAAGAAGGATGGTACATTTAGGTTGTGTATTGACTACAGAGAGTTGAACAAACTTACCATCAAAAACCGTTATCCACTGCCGAGAATTGACGACTTATTTGATCAACTACAAGGCTCGTCGGTTTATTCAAAGATCGATTTACATTCTGGATATCATCAAATGCGAGTAAAAGAGGATGATATTCCAAAAACTGCTTTTAGGACGCGTTATGGTCATTACGAGTTTATGGTTATGCCGTTTGGATTGACTAACGCACCAGCTGTGTTCATGGACCTTATGAACCGAGTGTGTGGGCCATATCTTGACAAGTTTGTCATTGTTTTCATCGATGACATACTTATTTACTCAAAGAATGATCAAGAGCACGAAGAACATTTGAGAAAAGTTCTAGAAGTATTGAGGAAAGAAAAACTGTACGCTAAGTTTTCAAAGTGTACATTTTGGTTGGAAGAAGTTCAATTCCTCGGTCACATAGTGAACAAAGAAGGTATCCAGGTAGACCCGGCAAAGATCGAAATCGTTGAAAAGTGGAAAACCCCAAAAACTCCGAAGCATATACGTCAATTTTTAGGATTGGCTGGTTACTACAGAAGATTCATCCAAGATTTCTCCAAAATAGCAAAACCCTTGACTGCATTAACGCATAAAGGGAAGAAATTTGAATGGAAGGATGAACAAGAGAAGGCTTTTCAATTATTGAAGAAAAAGCTAACTACGGCACCTATATTGTCATTGCCTGAAGGGAATGATGATTTTGTGATTTATTGTGACGCATCAAAGCAAGGTCTCGGTTGTGTATTAATGCAACGGACGAAGGTGATTGCTTATGCGTCTAGACAATTGAAGATTCACGAGCAAAATTATACGACGCATGATTTGGAATTAGGCGCGGTTGTTTTTGCATTAAAGACTTGGAGGCACTACTTATATGGGGTCAAAAGTATTATATATACCGACCACAAAAGTCTTCAACACATATTTAATCAGAAACAACTGAATATGAGGCAGCGTAGGTGGATTGAATTGTTGAATGATTACGACTTTGAGATTCGTTACCACCCGGGGAAGGCAAATGTGGTAGCCGACGCCTTGAGCAGAAAGGACAGAGAACCCATTCGAGTAAAATCTATGAATATAATGATTCACACTAACCTTACTACTCAAATAAAGGAGGCGTAACAAGGAGTTTTAAAAGAGGGAAATTTAAAGGATGAAATACCCAAAGGATCGGAGAAGCATCTTAATATTCGGGAAGACGGAACCCGGTATAGGGCTGAAAGAATTTGGGTACCAAAATTTGGAGATATGAGAGAAATGGTACTTAGAGAAGCTCATAAAACCAGATACTCAATACATCCTGGAACGGGGAAGATGTACAAGGATCTTAAGAAACATTTTTGGTGGCCAGGTATGAAAGCCGATATTGCTAAATATGTAGGAGAATGTTTGACGTGTTCTAAGGTCAAAGCTGAACATCAGAAACCATCAGGTCTACTACAACAACCTGAAATCCCAGAATGGAAATGGGAAAACATTACCATGGATTTCATTACTAAATTGCCAAGGACTGCAAGTGGTTATGATACTATTTGGGTAATAGTTGATCGTCTCACCAAGTCAGCACACTTCCTGCCAATAAGAGAAGATGACAAGATGGAGAAGTTAGCACGACTGTATTTGAAGGAAGTCGTCTCCAGACATGGAATACCAATCTCTATTATCTCTGATAGGGATGGCAGATTTATTTCAAGATTCTGGCAGACATTACAGCAAGCATTGGGAACTCGTCTAGACATGAGTACTGCCTATCATCCACAAACTGATGGGCAGAGCGAAAGGACGATACAAACGCTTGAAGACATGCTACGAGCTTGTGTTATTGATTTCGGAAACAGTTGGGATCGACATCTACCGTTAGCAGAATTTTCCTACAACAACAGCTACCATTCAAGCATTGAGATGGCGCCGTTTGAAGCACTTTATGGTAGCAAGTGCAGGTCTCCGATTTGTTGGAGTGAGTGGGGGATAGACAGATTACGGGTCCGGAGATAATACAAGAAACTACCGAGAAAATCATCCAAATTCAACAAAGATTGAAAACCGCCCAGAGTCGACAAAAGAGCTACGCGGACAGTAAAAGAAAAGATATAGAGTTTGAAATTGGAGAAATGGTCATGCTTAAGGTTTCACCTTGGAAAGGCGTTGTTCGATTTGGTAAACGGGGGAAACTAAATCCAAGGTACATTGGACCATTCAAGATTATAGATCGTGTCGGACCAGTAGCTTACCAACTGGAGCTACCTCAACAACTCGCGGCTGTACATAACACTTTCCACATCTCAAATTTGAAGAAATGTTTTGCTAAAGAAGATCTCACTATTCCGTTGGACGAAATCCAAATCAATGAAAAACTTCAATTCATTGAAGAACCCGTCGAAATAATGGATCGTGAGGTTAAGAGACTTAAACAAAACAAGATACCGATTGTTAAGGTTCGATGGAATGCTCGTAGAGGACCCGAGTTCACCTGGGAGCGTGAAGATCAGAAGAAGAAGAAATACCCGCATTTATTTCCAGAAGATACGTCAACACCTCCAACTGCTTAAAATTTCGGGACGAAATTTATTTAACGGGTAGGTACTGTAGTGACCCGAACTTTTCCATGTTTATATATATATTAAATGAAATTGTTATTTACATGATTAAGTGTTTCCAACATGTTAAGCAATCAAACTTGTTAAGACTTGATTAATTGAAATAGGTTTCATATAGACAATTGACCACCCAAGTTGACCGGTGATTCACGAACGTTAAAACTTGTAAAAACTATACGATGACATATATATGGTTATATATATAGTTAACATGATTTTATTATAAGTATGTATCTCATTAGGTATTTTAACAATGAGTTATATACATAAAAATGAGACTATTAATTTAAGAAACTCGAAAACGATATATATATAACGATTATCGTTATAACAACGTCTTACTAGGTACATATGAATCATATTAATATATTGATACACTTGGTTAATTATGTTAAATGATAAGTAAATATATTATTAAGTGTATTAACAATGAAATACATATGTAAAAATAAGACTACTAACTTAATGATTACGAAACGAGACATATATGTAACGATTATCGTTGTAACGACATTTAACTGTATATATATCATACTAAGATATATTATATATCATAATATCATGATAATATAACAATTTAACATCTCATTTGTTATAATAAACAATGGGTTAACAACATTCAACAAGATCGTTAACCTAAAGGTTTCAAAACAACATTTACATGTAACGACTAACGATGACTTAACGACTCAGTTAAAATGTATATACATGTAGTGTTTTAATATGTATTCATACACTTTTTAAAGACTTCAAAACACTTATCAAAATACTTCTACTTAACAAAAATGCTTACAATTTCATCCTCGTTCAGTTTCATCAACAATTCTACTCGTATGCACCCGTATTCGTACTCGTACAATACACAGCTTTTAGATGTATGTACTATTGGTATATATACTCCAATGATCAGCTCTTAGCAGCCCATGTGAGTCACCTAACACATGTGGGAACCATCATTTGGAAACTAGCATGAAATATCTCATAAAATTACAAAAATATGAGTAATCATTCATGACTTATTTACATGAAAACAAAATTACATATCCTTTATATCTAATCCATACACCAACGACCAAAAACACCTACAAACACTTTCATTCTTCAATTTTCTTCATCTAATTGATCTCTCTCAAGTTCTATCTTCAAGTTCTAAGTGTTCTTCATAAATTCCAAAAGTTCTAGTTTCATAAAATCAAGAATACTTACAAGATTGCAAGTTTACTTCCAAGTTTTCTAAATCCATTCCAAGTAATCATCCAAGATTAAGAAACCTTTGTTAATTACAGTAGGTTATCTTTCTAATACAAGGTAATAATCATATTCAAACTTTAATTCAATTTCTATAACTATAACAATCTTATTTCGAGTGGAAATCTTACTTGAAATTGTTTTCGTGTCATGATTCTGCTTCAAGAACTTTCAAGCCATCCAAGGATCCTTTGAAGCTATATCTATTTTTCTCATTTCCAGTAGGTTTATCCAAGGAACTTGAGGTAGCAATGATGTTCATAACATCATTCGATTCATACATATAAAGCTATCTTATTCGAAGGTTTAAACTTGTAATCACTAGAACATAGCTTAGTTAATTCTAAACTTGTTCGCAAATAAAAGTTAATCCTTCTAACTTGACTTTTAAAATCAACTAAACACATGTTCTATATCTATATGATATGCGAACTTAATGATTTAAAACCTGGAAACACGAAAAACACCGTAAAACCGGATTTACGCCGTCGTAGTAACACCGCGGGCTGTTTTGGGTTAGTTAATTAAAAACTATGATAAACTTTGATTTAAAAGTTGTTATTCTGGGAAAATGATTTTTATTATGAACATGAAACTATATCCAAAAATTATGGTTAAACTCAAAGTGGAAGTATGTTTTCTAAAATGGTCATCTAGACGTCGTTCTTTCGACTGAAACGACTACCTTTACAAAAACGACTTGTAACTTATTTTTCTGTCTATAAACCTATACTTTTTCTGTTTAGATTCATAAAATATAGTTCAATATGAAACCATAGCAATTTGATTCACTCAAAACGGATTTAAAATGAAGAAGTTATGGGTAAAACAAGATTGGATAATTTTTCTCATTTTAGCTACGTGAAAATTGGTAACAAATCTATTCCAACCATAACTTAATCAACTTGTATTGTATATTATGTAATCTTGAGATACCATAGACACGTATACAATGTTTCGACCTATCATATCGACACATCTATATATATTTCGGAACAACCATAGACACTCTATATGTGAATGTTGGAGTTAGCTATACAGGGTTGAGGTTGATTCCAAAATATATATAGTTTGAGTTGTGATCAATATTGAGATACGTATACACTGGGTCGTGGATTGATTCAAGATAATATTTATCGATTTATTTCTGTACATCGAACTGTAGACAACTAGTTGTAGGTTACTAACGAGGACAGCTGACTTAATAAACTTAAAACATCAAAATATATTAGAAGTGTTGTAAATATATTTTGAACATACTTTGTTATATATGTATATATTGTTATAGGTTCGTGAATCAACCAGTGGCCAAGTCTTACTTCCCGACGAAGTAAAAATCTGTGAAAGTGAGTTATAGTCCCACTTTTAAAATCTAATATTTTTGGGATGAGAATACATGCAGGTTTTATAAATGATTTATAAAATAGACACAAGTACGTGAAACTACATTCTATGGTTGAATTATTGAAATCGAATATGCCCCTTTTTATTAAGTCTGGTAATCTAAGAATTAGGGAACAGACACCCTAATTGACGCGAATCCTAAAGATAGATCTATTGGGCCTAACAAACCCCATCCAAAGTACCGGATGCTTTAGTACTTCGAAATTTATATCATATCCGAAGGGTGTCCCGGAATGATGGGGATATTCTTATATATGCATTTTGTTAATGTCGGTTACCAGGTGTTCACCATATGAACGATTTTTATCTCTATGTATGGGATGTGTATTGAAATATGAAATCTTGTGGTCTAGTGTTACGATTTGATATATATAGGTTAAACCTATAACTCACCAACATTTTTGTTGACGTTTAAAGCATGTTTATTCTCAGGTGAATACTAAGAGCTTCCGTTGTTGCATACTAAAATAAGGACAAGATTTGGAGTCCATGTTTGTATGATATTGTGTAAAAACTGCATTCAAGAAACTGATTTCGATGTAACATATTTGTATTGTAAACCATTATGTAATGGTCGTGTGTAAACAGGATATTTTAGATTATCATTATTTGATAATCTACGTAAAGCTTTTTAAACCTTTATTTATGAAATAAAGGTTATGGTTTGTTTTAAAAATGAATGCAGTCTTTGAAAAACGTCTCATATAGAGGTCAAAACCTCGCAACGAAATCAATTAATATGGAACATTTTTAATCAATAAGAACGGGACATTTCATTTACATCTCAAGCATTTAATGATTTTTGCATGTCTATTGGGATTGTTGTTGAACATCATGTTGCCCATGTGCATACACAAAATGGTTTAGCATAATCACTAATTAAACGATTGCAGTTAATAGTTAGATCATTAATAATGAGAACAAAACTCCCAGTATCTGTATGGGGTCATGCAATTTTGCATGCTGCATCATTGATTCACATTAGACCAAGTGCAAATAATACATATTCTCCCTTGCAACTTGCTTTTGGCCATCAGCCAAATATTTCCCACCTTAAAACATTTGGTTGTGCGGTTTATGTTCCTATCGCACCACCACAACGCACTAAAATGGGTCCTCAAAGAAGGATGGGAATATATGTTGAATACGAAACATCTTCAATCATAAGATATATTGAACCCATGACGGGTGATGTTTTTACAGCACGTTTTGCTGATTGTCACTTTAATGAAACATTGTTCCCTAGATTAGGGGGAGAAATAAAAAATAAAGAAAATGATGTTTCATGGTGTGGACCTCAATTAATGTATCTTGATCCTCGCACAAAAGAATCCGAGACCGAAGTTCAAAAAATAATGCATATGCAAGAACTTGCAAATAAATTGCCTGATGCATTTACAGACATAAAAAAAAGTGACTAAATCATATATACCAACAGCAAATGCTCCAGCTCGAATTGAAATTTCAAAAGCTGGCAATAATGTCACTCTTGAGTCTTTGCCACGCCAGAAACGTGGGAGACCAATTGGTTCAAAAGATAAAAATCCTCGAAAAAGAAAATCAGCTGATAATGAGGTAAAATAAAGTGTTCAAGAAGAACCACAAATCAATACTCCTTCTGTAGAGGAGATTGATGATGTCAATACAGAATTTTCAATCAATTATGCGCATTTAAAAATAATATGGAACCGAAATTAAATGAAAAATCTTGATGATATATTTTCATATAATGTTGCATATGACATCATGAATGATTATGATGATCCAGAACCAAAATCTGTCATGGAATGTCAAAATAGACATGATTGGGATCATTGAAAAGGAGCAATACGAGCTGAATTTGAATTGCTCAATAAAAGAAAAGTTTTCGAATCTATCATTCTCACGCCTAAAGATGTGAAACCTGTGAGATATAGATGAGTTTTTGTGAAAAAAAGAAATGAGAAAAATGAAGTTACAAGGTATAAAGCTAGACTTGTAGCTCAAGGTTTTTCTCAAAGACCAGGAATTGATTATGAGGAAACTTATTCTCCTGTTATGGATGCAATTACTTTTAGATACTTAATCAGCCTGGCAGTTTCTAAAAATTTAGAAATGCATCTCATGGATGTTGTGACTGCTTATCTATATGGATCACTTGATAGTGATATATATATGAAGATACCTGAACGATTTAAGGTATCAGAAGCAACCAATGCAAAATCCAAAGAAATGTACTCAATCAAGTTACAAAGGTCTTTATATGGGTTGAAACAATCGGGTCGCATGTGGTATAAACGATTAAGTGATTACTTGATAAGCAAAGGGTATACCAATAATCTTATTTGCCCATGTGTATTCATTAAGAAAACAACATCCGGATATGTGATCATAGTCGTTTACTTCGATGATCTTAACATCATAGGTACAAATAAAGAGATCCATGAAGCCATTCAACTTCTAAAGAAAGAATTTGAAATGAAAGATCTCGAAAAAACCAAGTATTGCGTTGGTTTGCAGATTAAGCATATGCCTAATGGTTTACTTGTACATCAAACAACTTATACAGAAAAGATTTTAAAGCGTTTCAATATGGACAAGGCAAAACCATTAAGTACTCCTATGGTTGTTAGATCACTTAATGTTGACACTGATCCATTTCGTCCCTGTGAGGATCATGAAGATATTCTAGGACCAGAAGTGCCATATCTTAGTGCAATTGGAGCTCTTATGTATCTTACAAATTGTAGAAGACCTGACATTTCTTTTGCAGTTAATTTGTTGGCAAGGTTCAGCTCAGCTCCTACCAAAAAACACTGGAATGGAATCAAACACATATTTTGATACCTTCGAGGAACTACTGATTTAGGATTATTTTATTCTAATAATTCAAAACAAGATTTAGTAGGTTATGCAGATGCAGGTTATTTATCCTAAATGGAGGTACCGCAATTTCATAGTGTTCTCAAAAACAAACACTTGTTGCAACATCATCAACTCATGCCGAAGTGATTGCATTACATGAAGCTACTCGGGAATATTTTTGGTTGAGATCAATGACATAACTTATTACTAAATCTTGTGGACTAGAACGTGATAAATGTAATAACCTGTCTTTTTCCGTTTACTTTTCGTTTAATTATTTTAAGTCCGTTATTTAATTATAACGTCTTCCGTTAACATGTGTATTTAAAATGATTCGTTTAGTTAATTCATGCACCCGCTTTTAAACTCGAGGGACTAAAGATGCCAAAGGGTTAAACTAGTGACTAGGTCAACTAGTCAAACCCTTTCCTCCACCATTCATTCCATCTTCCACTTTTCACTACTTCCATCTTTTTGCTCTCAAACTCTCAAACAAAGATTCATCATCTAAACTCGATCTAGCAAGCTTACAACAAAACAAATTACATATTTGGAATCCTTGCATCTTCCTCTTCAATTCCATACCAACTTCATCTCTTTTGAGTAACTTTCTAAAAACTCTAGATTCCTTTTTCTTGATGTTTTTGACTTATAAAAGTGTTAATTAGTGTCTATGGCTCGATTCTAACGTGAATATATGATTTGTTTGCTCGTTCTTGACACTTGGTGCATATAGCTTGAACTTGAAAAGTGACTAGTTTGATCTTGAGATTTGATTGTTTAAATGTTGTTAGATGTTAAAAGTGCATGTATTAAATGTGTTACTAGCATCACTAGCTTCATTTTGGTGTGTAGGTTGACTAAGAAAACTTCACTAACATGATTATTGATTTTGTGATTTTGGTTAGGGTTTGATAGACTTAAATATGAACTTTTGATGCATTGAATGCTATGAAATGTTGTTGGTAAGTATTTAGTTGCAATTTATGTTTAAGTACCTTCAAAACGGCATATCATACATGTAAATTGGTTGCCCGAATCATGAAACGCATTTAATGAACTTGGAGTAATTATGTTGAGCATAAATGTTGGACTTTGGTGTAATAAATGTTGGATTTAGTTGATGATATGTGTTTAGTTGTTTTCCTCATCAAAATATCTTTCCAACGATATAAGATACATGTTTTAAGTGTTTTAGGTTCACAATTTATGTTTGAATGAGTTCTGGTTCGAGACTTGTAAAATTTCAGCAAATGCAGAAGCTCAGGTGTTTGGACGCCGTCCCAAACCTTGGATGTCGTCCAATCCTTCATTGCTGGACGCCATCCAGCCATTTTGGACGACGTCCAAATGAATTGCAAAGGGCTGTCCAACTTGGTCATTTGACGTTTAATTCTAACTATGCTACGCACCTTCGATTAACATGTAACTTGTTCTAACATGCTCATATATGATTATATAACTCAGAAAAATTGTTCGAGACCTGACCCTAATGTGTTGACTTTTTTGTTGACTTTGACTTGACCAAAGTTGACTTTTACTCAAACTTATACAATACTTTATTTAATCGTTATAACCTCTCTCTTGTACGTGTATCTTGCTTGAAACTTGACAACGTGATTCACATGCTATATAATCGAGTCGTAATGAGCCATAGGAATAATTGAACAACTTTAACCGACCGTGTTTACCGTTATTGATACAACCTATTTGATTAGGTCAAGACTAGCATTCGTCCTTGCACACATTTACTTTGTGAAGTACCTTTATACTCGTGCACTCGAGGTAAGATCATAGTCCCACTTTTTCAACAACTTTTACTCTTTAAATTATGGGATGAGAAACATATACGTATCATACTTTTATACCTTGAACACAAGTACGAAAACAAACATTCCACGTGCTAGTTAGAACAAAAAGCCTCAATTCAACTATCATTAGTTACAGTTGTAGGGTGTAAGCAAGAACTTATGTTGTGTGGATCCATGCGGCTTGACGCGCCCTCATTCGGACGGTTCGCTACCCTTAGCGGATGAAATATATTTTCGAGTATAGTGTATGTTCTAACACTACGTAACAAGGTATAAAATAGTTAAGTCTTGATAATTGGGTGCTCCATAAACGTACAACAACTTTGGAATGCAAACAATTTGGATAATCAACTTATACAAAATCTTGTGGTTCAAAACAACGTTTACTAATACACCTATGATTTCACCAACATTTTTCGTTGACAGTTTTCTATATATTTTCTCAGGTCCTTGAACGCTAAGTGATACATGCTTCCGCACTCTATTTTGATACTTGCTTGGATGTCAAGTATACATGCATACATGGAGCATCTTTTGACTTTACTTTAAATTGTGTCGCATAGGTTTCATTTGTACTTTAAACGTTGTAATGTAACTAGTCGTTGAACTACTTTTGTAAACCATGAATCATCCTCACATTTGAAATGAATGCAACATACTTTTGGTCAAACTTTATGTTAAAGACTTATGACCACGTAACGGGACCTAAGTTGATGGCGCCGTCAATAGCGACTTTGTCAGGTCGTCACAATAAAAGTCCCACAACTATCTATGAAGATAATGCAGCTTGCATAGCACATATGAAAGAATGGTATATCAAAAGTGACCGAACAAAACACATACCTCCTAGATTCTTCTCATACACCCAAGATCTCATTAAGAACAACCATATTGAAATGAGATATGTTCAATCCAGCAAAAACTCTGCTGATCTTTTCACCAAAGCACTTCCAACTGCTATTTTCAGAACGCATGTTCACAATATTGGCATGAGGCATGTTCAAAAGATATAACAGCTCAACGATGTCCACTTGAGGGGGAGTCAACTCTATGCTGCACTTTTTTTCTCTTAGCTAAAGTTTTTTTCACTGGGTTTTTCTTTAGCAAGGTTTTAAAGAGGCAGTGCTAGTTGCTCTATAATAAAATTGTCATCCAAGGGGGAGTGTTATATATCTATCAATAATTTATCAAGTGGATAATAATTCAAGTGGACAAGAGTCCGTGAATGTATAGTATGAATGGATGCCAATTTTTCTAATCTACAATAGTAAATATTTTTAGTATATATATGTACCTAAATGTAATCACCGAGAGCACACAAATTCTTACATGAATAAGAAAAATATATTGCTATTCCTCTTTGCTATTAATCCTTCACACTACAAAGAATTTATCAAAGCTTAGGCCAAAGGTAGTTATAAACTTCTAACTCTTAACAAATATACCATTTATAAACTCAAATAATAGGATCTTTATGACATAAGCACTTTAACTAATAACTACCATGAAATGAGAGCTCGCCACGTCAACAAGATGACATCAACTATCTTTTATTAAATAATATAGATATAGATTTTTCACTTTACTCTTTTTTTCTTCAAAATTTTCAAAATATACCATTCGATTGGCTAATGTTTTTTCAAACTCGGCATTTTATTCGAACGCAACATACGAGCCTGTAGCCTAAAAAATGTGTCATGATCCCATTTATTGAGTTCGAACAATTTCTGCGAGTTCGAACAAATATGTGTTCGAACTTAAATTCAAACAAGTATCCATTCGAACTCAGTAGAAACATGTTCAAACTGAGTTTCAATGGACAGCTTTTCTTTGAAAGAGGTCGTAACAACAAAGGTTAAGTTTGAACTAAAATCGAGTCAAACGAATGGTGTCTTTGGGTATTTTATTTTAAAAAAATTGTAAATTAAAAAATACTTAAAAATGTATTTTAATTAACTTCCTTTATATAGGGGTTAGGAGGGGTTATTGAAAAGAATAATGTGTTTTTTAACGATGAACTTTATTTTTTTTAACGTTGGTAATAAGGTCATTGAAAAACGATGAACTTTATGTAACAACCTTACTTTTTTTGTTAACTATTATTTTAATCCTTTAACGCCGTTAATTACCTTCTTTGTGTCTAATGATTTTAAGATAACTTTTGTGTTATAATTTGTTAGTAAATATTATAAATATTATTTATAATATTTATGTGATAATTTGAAATTTTAAGAATTCCCATTCTTAGTTAATTAAGCGTAACGACCGTAAACCGACTTTTGACTCACGATTCGAAGAGGTAATATTTTTATATTATTATTTATTAATAAATATTGTCCTTAATATTTATTGGAGATTAAGTGTATTTTTGGATATTCCAAATCTTAATTTATTTAATTGAAACATGACAGCCGTTAGAGACCGTTAGCGGTTTGACTTTTCCGAGACCGTTAGTTTTTAGGATTCCCAATACTTTTAAGGACATTCTTATTCTTATGTCATTCTCATTCATAATTATCATTTGTAATAATTTATTTATCTCTGTGCTATTCTTAGTACACCGTTTAAGAATTTAATCGTTATCGCGTATCGTAAAAATCACCGAGACTCGCAGGTTTGCGTGTAATCTTTTAGTGGTCAAAATAGGAGAAACTAAACTTCTGAGAACCCCTTTTTAACTTCCAAAAGTCGTTGCTCTAGTGGAGGGGGTGTTTGTGCATTATTTTGAAACATGTTAGGTATTTAAGGCTAGTTAATCTTGCCCTGATCTTATTTTCTCCTACTTCTTTCTTGGCCTCACCTAAACCATGACCTAAAACAGCCCCACACACCTTCATCATTATTGTGGCCTTCTTCATCATCTACACCATCGAATTTTTGCCCGATCGTTAAATAAATCATACATTTGTAACCTACGCGCGAAGAGCTACACTATACACCGTACAATTTTTTGATTTGTGTAACAACCCTGCTTTTTCTGTCACTTTTGTTAAGTGTCCGTTAGTCGATTTAACGGTGACTATTTGAATTTTATGTGTTTAAGTGTATTAAATGCATACGTGATTCTTGGAGGGTTATTTGAATTAATATGGGTTGATATTAATCGATTAAAATATTTCAGATGAAAGAAATACGATAAAAACGTTACTATTTGATTAACGACAAAAAAACTGTTTTTCGAGCAACGAAACGCTCGGGTTTATTTTAATAATTATTTTATTAATTATTAACTTTTGAAATATTTAATTTATTGGGTTTTAATAAATTAAACGTTTGGTTGCGTTTTAACGATCGGTATAGCGTTTCGGGACTTCGGATGTTTTAAACGGCACTTGAAACGAACCACGATTACACGCTTTTGCAAAACGAGAGTCCGGGAAACCCATGTGGGTCCCATTCATCCGAAAACCCCATCCCACCCCTTTTACCTTTGAATTTTGCATACTTGAGGGACTTATGTGCTAATTATCGAATTAGGGGTTTAATATAAATAGGCAAGTTAACCCCCATAATCCCCCTAAACCCTATTTTAGTCGACATCTCCCCCCCCTCCCTCTCTTGAACCGTCAACACCACCACCAACCCTAGCACTATCAATTTTGATTTTTTGATCAAGTCTCGTACACGAATATTGCAATTCTCATCGCTGTCTACGCGTTGGTGTAATCAATTTAGTGATTCAAGGTATAATTTTGCAAACCCTAGATCTAAAATTTCTGATTTGATTAAGTTTTATAGATTAGGTTGGTCAATTGCTCGATTCATCGTGTTTGTGTGTGTTATTAATCATTGATTTGATCGTATTGATTGTTTTGCATGAAAAACCGAATTGTTTATTGATGATACTGATATGTTGAAGTTATTTTCTGTAAATTATTATTATCTAGATGGAAAGAGATCGAAAAATTAATAACGATAGGCTCAAGAATCAAGTGATTTCATTATCGTATGCTTTAGTTATGTTAAATCGAAGTGTTGTTGTGATCTTGCCATGAATCCGAATTTTCTGAGTTAATTGTTTTGTGAATTATGTTATGACATGATTAATATTGTATAGATGACTTAAGAACATTCAAGTTAGACTAGGATATCATGCAATTTGGATTTATAATGCTCACGTTATGCTTGTTTGATCGTATATGAAAAACTGATTTACGCGGTAACTTAAAATAAATGTTTAAGGCTATTTGAAGCGTGATATTGTATTAGGTCTTTGCATATCTGGAAAAATTACTTTTAGTAGATAACTTTTCATCTGTTCCTTGTGTCATTTGGATTTGTGAAGCTTGCGTAATGTGCGCGCGAACATGGTAACTTGCATGCTGTCCAAATCTGTAACGTTTGCATCTTTTGCCCTATAACTTGATTTGTGCATGCTTTGAGACCTTAGCCTTCTGGATAATAAATATTTACATGTTATGTGATAAATTTCTAGTTTACTGTGACCTCTGAAACTTGATACATTGTGCGCACTAGAGCCATAGTTTTGGTAAATTCTGAAATGAGCTGAAACAGAACATCCAACTTGATGGAATAAACTGTACCAATTGGCTAAACCAAAGTTGCTTATTTTCAGATATGTGATAATTTGATTTGTCCTTGAACCATGGCCACTAACCTTGTATCAATTGCATCTCCCTAGGTCCGGTTATAGCAAAAACGAGATTGGTGCGCAGTCAAAAAACTGATTTAGTGAATCATGAATGCGTCCATTATGAAACCCGACTTATGTGTATCGTATGAGACCCTGATATTGTATTTTGGAAACGTTTATATGTCTAGTTAAGATCTGGAACTTTTCATACTACCATGAATTATGTGTTATGAGATATTGTGCATCGTTTGCAACTTGTTCATGAATGTTATGCTAGACGAAAAACTGTGATCGCGTATTTGACAAACTTTGATCTGAAACATGTTAGTTGACCTACGTTTGACATGTTGACCAACATTTGATATGAACCTACTGATGTTGACTTTAGTTGACTACATTGACCAAGTTTGACTTTTAGTTTGACTTTTGGTTTGACTTTTGTTGACTTGTATGAATTAATTGACTTTTATTTTGAAACGAGTCGAGTCGAGCAATAAGACAACTTATTCTATGAAACTCTATGTTAAAGGATATAAATAATGACCAACCTATATATGTATACTTAGGTTGCTTTACTCGGATATAAACTATACAAGTTATTTGCTTACGTTTGTTCAAGAGCTATTCAAAGGTGATTCTACAATCCTATTTTTACTTATTATTTTTTGGGATGAGAATACACACCGTTATTTATACAATTTTTATAAATGATTTTTATATTGTCACAATTACTGTTTATTACATATTGAGTTGTGTCCAAAAATCCCCTAGCTTGAATACTTTTATTACCTTCGGGTAAGCATAATTTAGATGGACAGATCCGTTAGGTAGACAAACCTCGCCCAAACCTATTAACCGTGGCGCATTTACTTTGAACTTTTTATACACTCGGACAAGTGTAAACATTTTTATGGGGTAAGGGAGTGTAGTGGCTTCTATACTCATGTCATTGTTAGTATTCAGGTGCTTAGGTATTATGTAACATTTGGCAACTTCGGGTTGTGCGTATTAAAATCTTGTGGACAATGGAATTAAACTATTTTCTGATAAACCATTTTCAAACACTACTTACATTATAAACTTGTGAATTCACCAACATTATTGTTGACCTGTTTTGCGTGTTTGTATTCTCAGGTCTTTAAGAGGTGTATGCTTTCGTTGTGTTAGATGATATGGTCTGGCCGAGGAGTCAGCATGTTTTAAATAAAGATAATTATTACTTTCGCATTTAAACTTTTACATACGTTTAATTACTATTGGCTTATGGTTACGATCACAATAGTGTTACTTGTTTTGAAATTATTGACTTATGCGTTGAAAGTCAAGTTTTTAATAAAATTAAATGCGATTGTTTTGAAACATCTCATATAGAGGGCGTAAATGTGAACTGTGGGACCTATGAGTGACACGCCGTTATATGGGAATTTGGCGGGGTGTCACAGTTGGTATCAGAGCAGATCGATTACCTAGGACTAGGCTGCATTAGAGTGTCAAATTTTAGGACATCTTTTGAGTCTGGACTGTAACCCTAAACTTGCTAAGTTACATGAACCATAGTTACGCTACTTATTACCTTACTTGAACGATATGATTTCTAAGTATACTAACTTTGTGTTTTTCTTGAGTGCTAGATGACTTCCTCCAATCCTGTCATTCTTACCGACTCTGACACAGAAACCGAGGAGACCGTGCAAGCACAAGGAAACACTATACTAGAGTTTATGGATGAAACTGAGTCTGAACCCGAAAGGCAGTCCGAAGCGGAGGACGGGGAAGAGCCGGAAGAGGAAGAGCCGGAAGAGGATTCTGAGGAGGACCCGAAAGCCGAATCAGAATCTGAATCTAATTTACCCAATTCTCATGCTCGTTCCCCGTCACCTTTTGTTTATCCCGACTTTGCTAATCCCTACGGACCGAGAGGCCACCGTAGGATACTGAAAGGACCTGCTCGAGGAAATAACCCATTCTGTAGGAGTTTTCGCTACGACAACCAATCACTTGAGATGTGTCGCCGTTATCATCCCTATGACGCATCTACTTCCACTTCTAAACCTAGTACATCTACTGCTGCTGCTGCTAATGACAACAAACCCAACGACCTTACGTCCAGAGTTGAGTACCTAGAGAGGATGGTCGCGTATTTGTTGAAGGAGCTTCAAAAGCAGAAGTAGAGATTGCTCGTTTGGAGTTGTTCCACGCTATTAGAAACTATTTTATTATTATCGCTTATTACTCAATAATTGCACATACATTGCTTGGTGTGGTTTTGCTTTTATGATTTTTACATGACATAAGGGATTATGTACTTTCTTTGGTTATGCATGGATTTTGAATGCGGATTTTTCTACTCAACGTGATTAGTTACTATTGTGAATGGTTATCATTACAACTACTGTTGCTACTTAGTGATTGATACCACTACTATATACTGTACATGCTATTATTACTACTAAGCACTATGTACCACTACTACCACTACTATCACTAGTGGCACTACTGTCACTACTATCACTTCTGTCATTTCTTACTGCTACTAGTGCTGCTTAACACTACTTCTGAAGCGGCCTTTCCTAATCCATAAGGACGAATACAATAACATATGGTTACAATGCGAGGTATTTGACCTCTATATGATAAGTTTTACAAACATTGCATTCGCTTTTAAAAGACAACTTTCATTTCATCGAAAGTTGATAGGCATGCATACCATTTCATAATATATCCAAACTATAAATGACTTAATGATAATCTTGTTGACTTCAACGACTCGAATGCAACGTATTTTGAAATATGCCATGAATGACTCCAAATAATATCTTTAAAATGAGCAAATGCACAGCGGAAGATTTCTTTCGAACCTGAGAGTAAACATGCTTAAAAGTGTCAACCAAAAGGTTGGTGAGTTCATTAGTTTATCATAATCCATCATTTCCATAATTTTAATAGACCACGAGATTTCATTTTTATAAATAATCTGCAGGAATACTCATCTGTAAAAAAATCATCATACAGGAACACTCATCTGTATAAAATGCATTCATACGAATAAACACCTGGTAACCGACATTAACAAAATGCATATAGGATATCCTCAAACATACATGAACACTCATCTGTATAATCGTACAGGAACACTCATATGTACAAATAATAATTCAGTCGTAGAATGTTTTTAAGTACTCGTGTCTATTTCGTCAAACATTTCTAAAAGCAGCGTATTTATTCACAGTCCTAAAAATATATATTGCAAAAGCATTTAAAAATGGAGCAAATGAAACTCACGATACTGTATTTCGTAGCAATAATGCAAATGACGGCACTGAACAAGTGTAGGGTTGACCTCGGATTCACGAACCTATATTAAGTATATATATTTATATGTTAGTCAATATCTGCCTAACAATTTAGGTCAAGTCGTAGTGTATCACAATCCTAATGCTCGAGATTATCATGCAAAAGTCATCAAAAGTCAACAAAAGTCAACTTGACCCAAAATGACTTCCAAAATCTATACTTGTTTAATATATAATTTAAACATAGTCGTTTATATATTTAAATATATTTATTAGATTTTATTAGAGTAAATAATACAAGTCATTTATTAATAAATAAAATTTATATTAAAATTTATATATGATAAAAATATACTTTTATATATCTTAAATAATAAAATTTATAAAGTTCACTTAATATCATAAAAATCTAGTGGTATGTATTATTAATGTAATTATATTACGTGTGGTAAAAATATCTTTGTATCACATATTTATTTGATAAAATAATATTGATAATAATAATAATGAGTAAAAGTTGTATTATTTTGTAATAATAATTATTATTATTCTACTAATAATAATAATAACAATATTTATTTACTAATGATGATATTAATTTTAATAAAATGATAATTCAAATCATGATAATTTTAATAATAGCGATACTTTTTAATATTAACTGTAATAATAATAATATTTTATATAAAAATAATAATTCTGTTCAAAATGATAATTTTTAATAATAATAATACTAAAATGATAATAATAATGATATTTTATAATAACAATGATATTTCTATTAAAAATGATAATTTTAATAAAAATGGCAATTTTAATATTAATGTTACTTTTAATAATAATAATAATAATAATAATAATAATGATAAAAATAATGAAAACGATATTTTTATCTAAATCAATATCTTAACAATATTTTAACTGAATCATGATACTTATACTCATTATTTCTTAATAGACTTGCTTAATAACTTTTAGTCCTCTTTTATATCGCATTCATAATAATGATAATAATAATAGTAATCATAATAACTAGATGATACTAATATTAGTTTTTAATGATAATGATACTAATAATAATAAATATTATAATAATATTAATGATAATACTAATAATAATAATAATAATGATAATAATAATAATAATGATAATATTAATAATAACCTTAATGATAGTAACGATAGTAATAATAATAATAACAATTTTTAATGATAATACTTATATTAATAACGATAATGATAATGATAATAATAATAATAATAATAATAATAATAATAATAATAATAATAATAATAATAATAATAATAATAATAATAATAATAACAACGACGATAATAACGACGATAGTAATAATAATAATCATTTTAATAATAATACTAAAATTAATGATAATTCAGTGACTATATCTTTTAATTCGTTCATCGAAACCATACGATATCTAAATGAAAAGTTATTAATTTTTCGCCAGTTTTCCAAGGACATGCATATCATATACCTTATCTCAGTAGCATATGTATCAAATTCATGATTTATCATAAACTATCTAACAAAAGAAATTAAGCATACAAGCATGCATAACATATATACTCGAGCACTAGTCATGGATACACTATTAATATATAAAAGATAAGATATGAATACTCACGTATCAATATTGTGATTCAATATTGCAGAAAAGTACGTAGACGCGACGGACATGTCAAATGCTAGGTTGACATCACGAGCTATACCCCCGAACATTAAACATAACCTCTATAGCTATAACCCATAATTTTCTTAGCTATATCCCGCTCGAAAAACCCGTTTGAAAATAACTCGCTCATGACCTTGTCGTAGTATTTTATGTATAATACTAATAATAATACTACTACTAATAATGATAATACGATTAATAATAATAATATTAATCTTAATAATAATAATAATAATAATAATAATATTAATATAAATAATAATAATAATCATACGGAGTGTAAGAAAGAAGAAGGAAATATGCATGAATGAGAAATGAACTCGCTCATTTTATAGACTTCAGCCACCAACCCTACCCATGCGATCGCATGGGATTTATGGGGCTTAGCCATGCGATCGCATGGTGCCCTGTTCCGGCTGTCAATTGATTTTTCACGTGGGCTGCTGGGTTTAATATTATATTTTATATATAATATATTTAATTTATACTAGCTTAAGACCCGCAAAATTTGTGGGTCAATTTCAGGGGTTAGATCAAATATGATTTTCTTAATTTATTAGTTGTTTAGAATTTTTTGATAGTTGGAATACAATTATGAGAATATTGAATATGTTCTATTGAAACAAAGGTACATGTATATGGATAAAATTAAATACGTAACTGAGATAAACATAATTGGGAAAAGCTAACTTTTGCTCTAAAGGCACATGTTAAGAACCATTAATGATGTCAAAGTTTCTCTGAATAATATAAAATTGTAATTAATACATATGTAAATTAGGAAATTTATGAGTTTGATAAATTAATTTTGTAATATATTTGAAAATTTTGAGTGTAATAAATGAGGTTTAACTTGTGCCCTTAGGGCATGCGTTAGCCAATCCCAACATAATTTACTAACAACTAATGTTACCCTTACTACATAGTTTGAAACACATTCAGTGCTTCTACCGAGCTCCTTTTCTTATCCGAGTTCATTAAGTGCAACAGTGTAAACTATCCTAAAATGCTTTATCGTGATATTTTCAAGGCTTACAACAATGATAATTGTTAGACAAATGAACGATCAAGTAAGTATCATCACCACAAGATGATAATCTAGAAATGACAAAATGGGTGGGTCTTATGGCTGCTTAAAGGGTCAAATGGGTGTGGTTGGGCTGCAGAAACCTACATTTTTCAACTCTTTACAAGTATCTGTAAAAAATTAATGGATTAGTTATGATTCATAATTTATCTAACTTTTTTATTTAAAAAAACTAAAATAGAATTTGCAATTTTCAATCCATTAACCTGTTCCCCTTCGGCTAAGTTATTTGATCCAAACCATAATGATCCATTCAGATGTAAAGATTATAAACAACAAAATAAACAAAAGGTAACACTACCGAAGCTGTGAAGCTGTACACCAGATATAAGCAATATACCCTCAATTTCAACAACTAACTTTGCTCAAAACCTGATCAAAGATTATAGGAAGTTTCAACATAAAACAATAGACTCAAAATAAATCATACGCTCTATAGTCACTATATATACAATCTGAGTATATACAATCAGAGTATATATACAATCAAGCATATGCTCTATAGTAAAAAATTACACTTTGATTCTCATTAGATAGATTCTTTATTATCCTTATATTAATACTATATATTCAATCCGAAAAATAGCTACAGTAACTCCAGACGTCAATTTTGACTTTTACTGAATTTTGACTTTTTAGGTCGTTTTCGCATAGTTATATAGTAGTAGTTGTAGTAAGTAAACACAAAAACAAAGCTGGAGTAGTTACTAAGGCATGGTTTTCTTGATTAAGAGGTCAGCTGTTCGAGCCCTGCTAACCCCATACCCTTTTCTTTCTTTTTTTCCTCTTTTACACATTTAGCCCCTTTTTCTTTTAACTTTTCATAATGCACCATTAATATTTTTTATTTTTAATTCACTGACTTTCATTCTTTTATTTTTAAATTCTTTTTATAATCTAATCTTTTTTTTTCCGCAATATTTATATAACTTCTTCTATTTTTTTACCGCTTTTTTATATTTTATTTAAAATATTTAATTTTACTTCTTTTTCTACTTTACAATTTCTTTTTCATACTCCTACACTTCTAATATGAATATTTAAATTATCTTAATTTTAACTATTTTAATTATTAATTTGAAACGTATCTTCTCTATTATTTTATTATGCTTATTAACGTTTAAGTATTTAATTTAAAAACATAAGTTTCGTACAGTGAAAAACTGAGTAGTTATATTATATATAAAAATAAGGGGTCCGCCGCAGCACGCGGCTGACCCCTAAACTTGTCACGTTCATTCGTAGGATAGTGGCGACCTGAAGAAAAGGAAATTTTCATAGGTAACACAATCAATCTGTACATAATTATTCTCCACTAAGTTGCACATTAAGATATGATTTCTAAATATGTGGTATACAACTAGAGAGATGCACTAAAGTACGATAGATGCAATAGTCGTCTAAGATCATTAAAACTATATAATGAAGTGCATCTTAAACTCGTTTTGACCAACCATTGTGACACAATAATATTTTGACTCGGCTGACTAAACCGACCTGCCTCCCCATTACGCACCCTATAAGATTTGATTCATCATTATACACATATTAGTTTAGTTGTTGTTAAACCTTCAACTATAATCTTCTATAGCAGGTACAGAACATAACTATCTTTACATCTAATGGATCTGTAATTTTACCATATAAGGTCCAAAATACAAAGAGGGATTTTGATTTTTGGGTGTAAGAAGAAAAAAAAGGTAAGACTAACCTTATAATTGTGTATGAAATTGTTGTCTGCTAAATATTGTTCAGATTTCCTCTTCTAGACCTGTAAGCAACAGCCATACATCAAACAAACTTTCTCATGATTAAGCATTTATAGCGTGACTAAAAGGACACCTACAAAGTTACTATTATTTAGGAGAACACATCTAATCTAATCTAATTATATGCAATAATAATGTGGATATATTTAATGTTATGATAAGTTTGGGTACTCGAGTGGAACTGGACAATGATATAGGCATGTTGGCAAAAGTACTCGAAGCTTTATATAAATAAAATAGTAATAATCCTGTAGACCATACATCGAATTTCATTTAAGGTATTTATGCATTACTGAATAAAACAAATTACCTCTGTTTTGCGTTGCAGTATCATGCACCACAGAGAAACACCTTACACATATGTCAACATGCTACTGTCTGATTAGAACTTTTTTTCTTCTTAAATATCCGAATATGACAAAAATAATCCTCGCTTACACATATCTGTTTTTTTAGATATTTTAAATTTAGTTTCTCATTGAGTTCTAGAACAATATACCTGAAAGTTTTATTAATTCATCATTCCGACACAAGTGCACCTTGCATCATTCCGACACAGTGCACCTTGCATTTATTAATTCATCGTTCAGCCCTAATGTGGCACGTACCATCATAACCTTGTTTTTACCCAAAACACTTTTTAGTCATCATCCAACCTGCCCGACCCACCCAATTTGCCACCCTTAATTGTATATTCCTTAAGACCAACTTATTTAGCAAAATGACAATATAGACAAATCATTTAGATTTTCCTATAAATACATTATGATGTTTCCACTTAGTTGTAAAAAATACCTGTCAGGATCTTATGATACGTCTCCGTTACCAAAAAAATGCTTAGCAGTTACCATAATTTCAAGCTGGTAGACACAAATGCGAGTGAATAGGTTGCTTAATACGCCTAATAGATGATTTTCGATATAGAAATTAGAAAATATCAACGATATACAACCTTGGATGTAGTCTACCTTTCAAGTAGGCACAAGTATAGAAGTACTTGACATTTTGTTAGTAATTACTGCTTGCAGATCATGCACTTTGTTGTTCCTAATGGCGATCACCTAAAGGCGAACACAACAAATATGTTAAGATGCAAAGTATTACACATTTTAGGATGCAAGCATTACACAAATAATTAAAAAGATAATCGATAAATATCTGTTTTCAGAATTTCCAAAAAAAAAAAAAATCTTACACATTACACCCTTTTTTAAAGGTAGACACTATTAGGTACACAAATTAAGTTTTACAGCATACCTTAATATATGAGTTAGATTCAATGGACGGAGGATCAAATCTTTTTAATACGAATCAACTGCACAATCATTTGGTGCTTGCAAAAGTGTAGATAGAATAAATAAACAAATTTGTAAAAGCTGAAATTCAAGTTAATTGCAAGTCAATTTGTTTCTTCATGATTTTTTTTAAAGATACAATTACATCAACAGTGAAGTTTGTTTGTAACATATCTACAACAGCTCCTAGTCCGACAACAACTACAAATTTATCTAAAATTTCAAAATGGGTTTAATAGACTAACTAAATAATCCTTGTAAAGATTCATACCCAACAACATCTAGTACGGATTGGAAATGTAAGTAGTTAAACATGGGCAAACGTATGTCATAACACATAATAATGTAGTCAAAACAGGTTAATATTATAAGTACATCTTACCAACAATATCATCAGACTTTGATCTCCATATTTGACAAATATCATCATAGCTTACAACCCTAAAAACATATCGTTCAATCACGAAAGCAGGACTTTTACGTACCTTTGTTGTACGTGAAAGGTGGATCTTAAACGCATGTTGAATGAGTTTAACATCATCATCATGTTTGCCCACACGAAAGTTGGACAGCACAAAATATTCACCTTCTTTGAACGTGTCTCCAAAGAATGTCATCCCCTGCCTATCAGTAGTCGCTCTGATTTTAAACCCCTGCCAGTATCACAAATTAACAATGAGGAGGAATGGAATTTAATAGTATCAGTATTAGTATGCAACATATCAATCCAGACAAATTAACTATGCATAAGTGTAATTAACAATTGTATGACATCTAAAAATTTACCTGTTGGTCAACCAGTATCATTTCCAAGGATGATGCATTATTCGGATTCTTCAAGTACGTCTTCCTCCAATTGATATGAACTCTAATGCATATCTTCCAATCGTTAGTCTGGTCGGTAATGAGGTTTAGTGGTGTGAAGTTTTCAACAGTAGCCATTGAATGTTTTTGTTTGTGTGTAATTGAGAATGAATGTTTTGGTATGTATTTCAATGAGAACCAATGGTCCAATTTATAGGTAAATAATACACGGTTTGATAGGATAGAAAAGGCGGTAAATTTTGATTGACATGATCAAATATGTGTGGTAATAAATCGTTACTAATGACAAGTTTAATATCGCCAGACTGTCAATCAAAAATCAATTTCACGTAATTTTAATTTGATTAAATAGTATAACTGGAAATATATCTAACTATGGTCAAATAATTGTAATATATTTAGTAGTCAACAATTGTTGTTTTTTAGGATTATCACAACCGCAAATTAGCTGTTATTGCGAGATAATTGTTCTGCCTTAATTTAGCATATCAATTTCAAGATGACATGGATATTAGACGTGATATTAGGCTCATGTAATCAATGTTAGATATTTTAAATATGGATATTGACAATCACTATCAATGTGATTTTTTTTTGTTACTATTTCGGATTAAGATCAACACTAATTTGACGTCTAATATGTAGACTTGGTTATGTTTCCACAATCCCACATATGAGTCTGTGTTGTTGTTGTTTTTTAGGATTTCATCATCATTAAAAATAGTTGTTTTTTAGGACTATGATATCTGCAATAATTTAGCATTGAGATTTCAAGATCACATCAATATTAGACGTGATATTAGGTTTATATGATATGATTGATGACCCATATTTTTAGTACTGATATTGACAATAACCAGGAAATTGGATGTAATTTGCTTAAGAATTCCATTTCACCTTCCCAGGTTATTCCAACTTATCAATAATTGTATGTAACCATTACAATTGAGAATAGCCATACCATATTGGATGTCAGGGCAGCACACTTTTATGTTGTTGAATTATTGTCATAACCCGTAAATATGATATACTCCATCATGATATCTATAAATGGTAGTAATAACTATTGTAACAAATAAGAACTGAATAAGATAACAGTCGTTTAGCACTACATAGACATAGACATCTAGATATATTTAAAGATTAATCGCCTTAAATTGCAGTAAAATATGAACTGAAAACACAAGTTTTTTTCAAGAGATTTCAATAACATACCATTCTATCAATCGTTTGTTGAGAAGAAAAAATAAATATAAAAAATTTCGCGATCGTTGACGCTAATCAAGAATCCGACAGTTGCATTGTTAATCATTTGTTGAAAAAGAAAAAGAAAAGACCCCAAATTCCCGTTTGTGCCATACACGACTTAGGAAAAAAAAACACCACAATAACCTTTGTTCAGGAAGACTTTGATTCCTTCGATATTAGTTGTGTCCGCGGGCCTGATTCATTGGAATGGTAATCGATTGTTGAACGTGTTTTAGGGCTGTGTTAATCAATTGTTGAACATATTTTAGGGTTCGAATGAATCAGGTTTTCAATTTAGGGTTCGTTTTGGGAGCATTTTAGGGATGGAATCAATAACGTGAATGAAGAGATGAGGGTGACCCCTATTTTGTGTATTTTTTCCCGTAATCTAATGTAGGGGAAGGGTATTTTGGATGTTTTAATATGTAAATATGACTTATTGATCAATAATTAAAATGAATGGTTAGATGATGGGGGTAGTAGTTGTCTATTAGTTGATCTAATGGTTACAATTCAAAGAAAAATTTTAAGATATCTCAATTAAGTTTTTCTTATAATGTATAGTGTAGATAATTATTTATATATTATATTATATTCTCATACACAGTTAACTTGTAAATTTAGTTCTGATAACTTGTACATTGTCGCTAGACATATGTCCTGGTTCCGGTTTTTCGAATGTTGTTTCGTACGCTATAAAATCTTGTACTTTATGTTTCGTGTAATGTACCTTTATCAATAACAAGACTCAAATCAATGAAAACTACCCCACTCAAAGTGTAACTTATTCATTTGAGTGTTGTGGTCATTTGCTTCTTTAAATCGTCGTTTCATTATTTACTAATATATATAATATTATTATTTGTAAGACTCGAATAATTATTGTACAGTGGTGTAAATAGGGTACTTGAAGTGTGGGAAATATTGCGCAGTTAAACAGAGGTCAGAGCCTACCCAGACTAGGGTGCGCTCAGCGCACACTTAAGGGTGCTCGTGGCGCACTGCTACTGTAGCCGGATTCTGTTTCTTTTAATTGATATTTTGGAAGGGCTTTTTGGTAAATTCACTTAGGGCTGAGTTAAGGACCACAAGATCAGTGGATGGAGTGTCATAACTCCACTTTCAACCACCTTCATCTTTCTACTTCAAGTTTAGAGTGAGAAACCCTTTGAGAAAGAGAAAGCTCAAATCAAGGAGGAAGAAGTTGATTTCGGGCCAAACCGCGTGTGTTAAATTTGTTCATCTAATCACTAGCTACGTTGTAATTGTAGTGGTAAGCTCTAACTTTGATTTCCTTATTTTAATTTGTTCAAGGGTTAGGGTTTGGGTTAGTGATGAACATAAAACCCCATATTTGGTGATTTTGGGTGTTCTTGGGTAAGATTGGGTCATGAGGACCCAAGGATGACTAGCCAAGGGTTTTGGAAATGTTAAATGGACTTATGAGTCATAATTGGTTAGTTAATTACTAGCACACCTAGTTATTAAGCAAATGGGTGTTAATGGGGTTAGTGGATGACCCGAAATGGGTGTGTGACTTTAAAATGGTTAAATGGGTAATAATTGACCTAGTTGGGAAAGATGGGAATGAAATACCCTAATTGTGTATTAGTTAGTGTTGTTGGACCTTAGTCACTAGCTTTTAGTGATATGTGATGGTCTTGACCTTAAATGGACGGTTTTGGTGAAAATGGGGCATTTAATGCATTTAAGTCATTAAATGCACATGAGTGAATGGTTGGTGTTTAGTCCAACTAGTTTGTATGTTGATTGAGTACTTATTGTATTAGGTACTTTACCTTGAAGCTTGCGAAAGTGTAAAACATTCACTGAAGGCGTTAAGGTGAGTGGAATGATTATATGCGTATGTATATAATGTATTTATTTGTATGCTATGGTATGAACCAAAGAGCCGGTAGTGCCATAGTATGTGCGATTGTGCTATGATGTGAACCAAAGAGCCGGTAGCGTCATAGTACGTGTGTTGTAGTGTGAACCAAAGAGCCGGTAGCACTACGGCACGAGTTGTTAGAGTGTGAACCAAAGAGCCGGTAGCACTTTAGCGCGAGTATGACTCGGGTAGTGATGTGAACCAAAGAGCCGGTAGCATCATAACCGATGCGTATGGGGTGAACCAAAGAGCCGGTAGTACCATGACGCGAGAATGGTTAACCATGGTTGTGTATTGTATTGTAGCATACTGTATTATGTCGATTATATGCTATTGATTATGCTAGTTGCAGTTTTGGAGATTATTAGCTTCGTACTTGAGATGGTATGCTAATTATATTGCTAGCATGTATGCGGTATGTGTGTAAGTGTTTGCAAGTAGGTATATTATTTATGTATGTGTATAATTATTACATTCACTAAGCGTTTTGCTTACCCTCCCGTTGTTTACCTTTTTATAGGTTCCGGCATGGACAAGGGTAAGGGCGTTCATTTGGATTAGTGATCCCGCTTCATTATATTAGGAGAAGCTTTTGGACATATAGCTTTTGGAGTTTGACCGAGATTTGGGTAGTTTAACCCTAAACACCATGCTCAAAGTGTAGTTTGGAATTTAAACTAGTTTGGTCGAAACTTATATTTTGTACGAAACTCGTATTACGGCATATTTGGGCCTGGTTTCGTAAAACTTATATTATTATTGAATCGCATGAGTTTTAACTATTATAACATGTTGTGAAAAGCGTTTCGTCCAAATGTGTTGGGAAGTGGGGGATCTTTATTTGAAAATTGGCAAAACCGGACAGAAGCTGAATTGGCTTGTGCGCGCCGCGCACTCCTCTATTAAAAAATAAATAAATTTTATTGCACGTATTCAGTTGGTTAACGGGTTGGGTTGTTACAAGTAGTATCAGAGCATGGTCTAAGGGATTTAGGAGACTTGAGATAGGTGCCTAGACTTAGACTTGTATTGTGTATGCGCTTTATGCGGGACTTGTAGGAGACGGGTCGGACCGGGGATTTGTTAGTGCCTAGATTTAGGTGAATTAACTATGTGCTAATTATTTTGTGTTGTATTTGCAATCATCAAGCGAGATGGACGTTGTACTAGCAAGTTAATGTGACGTTCTCACGTAACAATGATTAGCTACCATTGTTACGGGTTCAAATCGTGTCAAACAAGCGATGTACGACGATTGTTGAGTAAAATGGGGCGGTGTGAGATGTACATATATGCTTTTATGTTATGTCCTTTCGTTTCATTGTTTAACCTATTTCCATTTTATAGTATGAAGACGAGAAACGGACCCGAGAACAATGAAGGGGTACGCGTGAGGATGTCGAGTTTACGGCCAAGGTTGAGGCCATTATGCAAAGGCGTCATGCGGCCTTTCTAGAGGACGCTAGAAAGATGTTCTTAGATTCGATTGATGAGCAAGTAGTCAATCTAGTCAAGGAACAAGTTAAAATTGTTCTTCAAGAGGATAACGTTGGAAGGCGAGACTTCCACTATAAAAATTTCAAAGATGCTCAACCTCCCACCTTTGAGGGTGAACGAGACCCGCTTAAGAGTGCTCGTTGGATCTCCGACATGGAGGGGGCTTTTCATACTAGTGAGTGCCCTCTCGATAAAAGGACAAGGTATGGTAGTAGCATGATGAGGGGTGACGCCAAGTTGTGGTGGGATGAGAAAATCCGACTTTATGGCGAAGAACAAAGTATGAGTTTGACGTGGGACGTGGGATGAGGTTAAGGAAGAATTTTTCAAGGAGTACCGAACTTCGGCCGATCTTTCGAGGCTTAAGGACGAGTTGTGTACTTTGAGGCAAGGGTCAATGGATTTGAACACTCTCAAGTCCACTTTCTTATCAAAGACCCAATTTTGCCGTAGTATGTCGGGAATGACCATATGTTGAAAGAAGATTTCTACCGAACCTTGAATGATAACTATCAAGAAAGGATTAGTAGGAATTCGGCGAAAACTTTTGATGAGCTATTTGATATCGCTAAGGGTTTTGAGTCGCTTGCTCCGAGAAAGAGTGACTTCACCTTTGGCAAACGAAAATTTGAAGCTACTAGCCACTCGAACAAGAAGAGTAGGAGTGTGACCGAGAGCGTCGGTAGTGTGAAAAATGGGGCTTCTAAGAGGTTTAGACCCACGTGCTACAATTGTGGGCTACAAGGGCACATGGCCCGTGATTGTACGAACTCATCTTCCAACAAAATTGTTTGTTTTAATTGTAATAAAGAGGGTTACCGAAGGACGGAATGTCCCGATTTGAGGAATGATCAAATTAAGAAGCCAGAAAAGGCGGCGGGGACGGCGAGGGTGTAGTGACCCGTCCTACTCCATCTGGACGAAGTCTTCAACAGTTGGTCCCATTGCGAGGTTCTGACCTCTATATGCCATGAACCACTCCATGTAATATGAGCAAATGCACAGCGGAAGATTTCTTTCATACCTGAGAATAAACATGCTTTAAAGTGTCAACCAAAAGGTTGGTGAGTTCATTTGTTTATCATAATCATTCATTTCCATCATTTTAATAGACCACAAGATTTTCATTTCTCATAAACATACGTCCCATGCATAGAGACAAAAATATCATTTATATGGATTGAACACCTGGTAACCGACATTCACAATATGCATATAAGAATATCCCCATCATTCCGGGATCCTCCATCGGACATGATATAAATTTCGAAGTACTAAAGCATCCGGTACTTTGGATGGGGCTTGTTGGGCCCGATAGATCTATCTTTAGGATTCGCGTCAATTAGGGTGTCTGTTCCCTAATTCTTAGATTACCAGACTAAAAGGGGCATATTCGATTTCGATCATTCAACCATATAATGTAGTTTCGATTACTTGTGTCTATTTCGTAAAACATTTATAAAAATTGTGCATGTATTCTCAGCCCAAAAATATAAAGGGAAAAAAAATAAATGAAACTCACGCATATAAATATAGTAAAACAGTTAATAAAGCATTCGCATGTATTCTCAGCCCAAAAATGTAAAGAGTAAAAGGGAGCAAATGAAACTCACGCATATAAATATAGTAAAACAGTTAATAAAGCATTCGCATGTATTCTCAGCCCAAAAATGTAAAGAGTAAAAGGGAGCAAATGAAACTCACCATACTGTATTTTGTAGTAAAAATACATATGACGTCATTTAACAAGTGTAGGGTTGACCTCGGATTCACGAACCTATATCATGTATATATATTAACACATATTATGGTAATCGAACAAATTTATGTATTATTAGTGATATAGTTGTTATTTTAATGTTTCATTAATAACTTAATTAGATATATTTATTTTTATATACATTAAATAGATAACTAGTATTTATTATAAAAATCTCAATATAGTTATATTTTATGTTAATAATATATTTTTATATAGAAAAATCTTTATTTGATATTTTAGTAATAATAATAGTAATGATGATAAAAAAAAAATTACTAATTATGATAATAATCAAAGATAAAACAAAATAATTTTAATAAGAATGTTAGTTTTAATAATAATACTAATTTTTAATAAAAATGATAAATTTAAAAATAATGATACTTTTAGTAATAATAATAATAATAATAATAATAATAATAATAATAATAATAATAATAATAATAATAATAATAATAATAATAATAATAATAATAATAATAATAATAATCTTGGAAATACTACCTTAAAAGGCTTCCAAAAATAAACTGCCCATGCCTGGTTTCGAACCCTTGACCTCTAGATTAATTCTCCACACGCTTAACCATCAGTCTGCCTATGATGTTTCTGAATATTCGATTCTTATAACTCTTATTCCTTTGCCTATTTCTTCTTCATGTTAATAGAAGAAAAAAAAATATGTCGCAGCCATGAATCGAACCCAAGACCTCCCGGTTATCAAACACAACACTAAACCAACTGCTCTACCCATTCATTTCTGTTTTAGTTCACGACTTAAATATATATAACCGATAGTTTCTGTTTCCTTCCTCGTATCCATTCACGTTTCATCTATCATCATCATCCTTATTCGCTAGTCATCATCACCATCTTATCGCCCCCATTCTTTAAGTAACCATCATCCTTTATCCTAAATATCATCAACTTAATTCCATCTAAATCATCATCGTATCATTAATCATACGGTTTATCATCATCTTCAACGCATCGTCTCATCATCAACATAATTATAATCACTACCATCATGATATCATCACCATTCTTATCAATTGCGTACAAGAAGAACCAAAATAGCAGCCACCGTAAGTTTATACGGCCCAACAATACAACAAGTACCCAGCCCGAAAAGAAATGGGAAAAGGCAGTCCAATAACACTCACGGCCCATTATTGGAATCAAAAGCCTAAATAATTTCGGTTCTTTTCCTTTCCCACAACAGGTCATACATAACTAATTATATAAAAATATAAACTATCTACTTTCACCTTAACACTTGCTTGCTGGTTGGCCATTAACAATGCAACACATCCCACTTGTGATTATTTTAATTCTCACATCTCTAACTGCAGGCAACATATCATGATTTAAAATATATGAAGTGTGGCTTTTATATTTAATTTATTTGAGGTTTGGTGCACCCACTTTGGGCGACGTCTGATAGCCCCAAAAGAAGAAAATTCCCACTTCATATATGCATATGATATTCCAACTTGCAGAGAAAAAAAAAAAGGCATATCCCATCAATTGAAATAATTTGCAGATTGAGTTCGGTATATGGTGGAGTTGTGGTAGCGGTGTTTAACAGAAAATAGCAGCAACAGTATCACGAATTTGAATAGGAAAAAGAATAAATGAAAGTGATTCTTGGTTTTGGCTTGATTAAAATAGAAGAACAAAGTGGGTTTCATGGCGGTTGATGTTGATAGTTGGTTATAACTGAAACATAACAGCTGAACAAAACATAATCACGGTTGGTTTTCTTGAACAATATTAAGAGAGGAAGAGAATAAGAGAGATAGCGGTGGTGGCGTTTGATGGGTGATACAAGGTGTAAAAGGTGGCGGGATAAATGATGGTTTTACAGCAGAACATTTAGAGAGAAAAAAGGAGAGAGAAGAGAAGAAAGAAGGTGATGGATGTTATCGGTGGTTTGAGGTGTTCTTGAGTGACGGTTTACAGAAAGCAGAAGGGGAACAATAGTGGACGTGTTTCGTGTAGGTGTAGGTGGTTCAATGGTGGTTCACGAGTTGTATAGAGTGGTGATCGATGGATTGAAGAGGGTGGTCTTTATTCTTCAAGCAAGAGGTGATGGTTACAGGCTGCAACGGTAGTATCTACATGGAGTTTTAGAGGTGTTTCAATGATAGGTTTGAGGTGTGTTGGTTTGCTCGGTTATCATGGGTGGTTTGGTTGTGGTGTTTTGTTGATAGACTAGATGATGGTTGTGATCATATCGATGATTAGTTAAGAAGAAAGAAACGAAGTAGTGATGTTATGGGACTAGTTTAAGAGTTGTTGATTGTTGTGGAGACTGCCGGGCCAGAAGAAAAGAAAAAAAAAAGAAGAAGCAAAGATGGGTTATTTTGTTTTTGAATCTATCTCATAATATGTATACATACTTATATATATTAAATATATTAGGATTCTATTTAGTGGACATGACACAAAACAGAAAAAGGAGAATTCACATGATTGGAAAATATACAAGCCCACAAGATGTGATTGAAAATGGTTTGTAGTGTTGATTGAATCGACAACAACTCACAAGTGAGAGAGGAAAAGAATAAAGAAGAAAAAAAAGATGAAAGTGATGTAAACCAAACTTCACTCGTTAAATATCTGTTTTTAGGAATAGCACAGAAAGATGATGATTGTTGAAGGTTAAGAAACATAAAGATGATAGTGTTGGTAATAGAAATAAAAACAGTAATATCTGTGACTCTAACAATTAATAATCATTATAATATACTTTTAAACTTAAACGTGTGAGAATTTGTAGTTCAGTTACATGTATATTATAGAGAGGATATTAATATCTAATATTATGATATCAATCTTTTATCACTAAATTTAAGAATCGTGCCATCTAATTTGTATAGTAAAACCGCCTCTATGTTTGTCTAATTTGAATAATTCACGTCCACTAACTAAATCATAATCATTGAAAAATTCTATCTAAGATGTAACTAAAATATTAGTTAAACTATAATACTATAAGTAAATTACGTTTCGGGTTGTTATAAAATGTTATATATTTTTTTTTAAATTCGCAAAGTAAAGCTTACGTTACTCGTTGTCGAAACCATATAAAGATTAGGTTTAAATTTGGTCGATAATTTTCGGGTCGTCACAGTACCTACCCGTTAAAGAAATTTCGTCCCGAAATTTGAGTGTGGTTGTCATGGTTAACAATAAATATGTTTTCATGACGAATATGAGTTGATAAAATAGAGTTTTATCATTATTGAGTAATATGGATAAAACATTTCGATTATTTGAAGAGTACGAATGAAACTATCGTAAGAGAGGTCCCAACGGCTCAATTTTTAGCCGTTAGTAAAAAAAAAATCCCAACGGCTATCCCAACGGTCACTTTTACACTATAAAAACACCAACCATATACTTCATTTTATACACTCAAACATATATTTCTTTTATATTTCCACCTTTCTCAAAAATCAAAATCAAACACTCCCAAACTGAAAAATGTTAACACTTCTCCCAATGATTGTTTCATTCGATGTTCATTACAGAGGTGATTTCCGTAATCAAATGAAGGAATATAAGTGGGGTGATAGTATTTCGTTTGAAAATATCGACATTCGTGATGTTGGTTTACAAGACTTGCTATCCTTTTTGAAGGAAAAAGTTCCGTGTGAATTCACGTATGTGTTCTTTTATAAAGATGATTATGATGCGGATTGTAGAGCAAGTTTTCTGTGTACCGATGATCAATGGTACTTTATAAAAGATACCATTGAAGATCGTGGTAAACGCATTTCTCTGTATGTGTTTCTTGAAGATAAAGAGACGTTGGGTTATCGTTACCTCGATGAAGCAGCTGAAGCAGCAGCTGAAATACCAATGTCTTCAGAGAATAGAACTATCTAGTATTTTTAGTTTGATTATCGTAATCTTTTAAATTTTTAATTGTCGTGATGTTTTATTTTTTAATTATTGTAATTTCAGTGTTGTTGTCGAGTTTTATATCTTCTCTTATGTTTCGAAGCTCTTTGTCTTTTTAATCTACTCTCGATCTTTAGTAAAACGAGTAATGGTCTAGAATTTATAAGTATGGAGTTTCGAATGAATTTAATGTTATAATCAAGAAAGAACGTAATAGCACGATTTGATTTGCCAAATTACCAGAATCACTGAGAATAGAACTATCAAGAATATATTTTCTTGATATGTTCAGAAGTTAATTTGAATGAAAGAGTTATGTAACATGACACATGATGACGTTATAATCTGTGAATCATCATGTTCTATTTAGAAACTCAGCATGACTTACTGTAATATAATCACGTTGATCAAGTGTCATTATATTATACTAACTCATGCATCAATTCCCAACATTACTTCAATAACATTCATATTTTAAGCTCGAAAGTTTACAGAATATAGAAACTAACAGTTTCTATATGATGTAACACTGATAGCATTAATAGATTAATGATTTCAGATAAGAATAGTTACGAAAAGATCTTCAGAAATATGGAGGGTATTTATAATGAAAGATACGATGATATCTTAGAATTTCTAAGATCAGAGGATGATGAAGAATATTGTCCGCAAGGGTTTAGAGTAAGGAGCAAGATATTCGCTAAAGACTTCAGCATGCATTGATTCATTTGAATTCTTTGAAGTCAAACTTATTCTTTGTGATTTGTCCACGGCTTCCTTCATAGTTTCGCATAATCCGCTTTTCGGTACTAAATTTTCTATTGAGTGTTTCCAATACTCCATTCTTTATCATTAAACTTTCGACGGTTAAGGTCGTTTACGACTGTCTACGGTTTCTACTGCTTCATTCAGCTTCCTCAAAATTCAGAGTATTAATTCGCAGACTGGGTGCTTTTCAGAGTTTCGAAATGGAAAATCTTAATTCCAAGAGATAAATGCTATATGTATATATTTAACTGTTAATGTAGAGACATTGCGAGATTCAAAATACTGATTGCTATTTCCCGGTAATTGGTATGGTAATTCTCGTTATCAGATGCAGATGAGTACATGATGAGACTTCGATAGATATATATAGCGATTTGTCGGAGAGATTTAAACCAAGAAGCGACGAGGTTGCTGGTACATCTGCTGGTAATATGGTGGAATATAAAAAGTTCCCCGGTAACAATAAAAGAGCATGCATATAAATCAAGGAGATAATAAGGTTGTTTCGAACGAAAAGTCGAAGTTGACTTGTTGGAGCTGTGACAAAATTTACTAATTTGAAGAGAGATTGTAAAGTTACTTTCTGTAATAACAACGCCAAAGAAGTTAGCACAGATACGTGTTAAACGTTTACTCAAGTTCTGAGAATTTTTCAAGTGCATCACTATATGCATCAATCTTTTCTTTCGTAGATAAAGTGCGGTTGGTTCATCCTATCTATTGAGGTGTTTTCAAGAATCATGAAAGGTTTGAACGCAGATTGTAATCGTCAAGATACAAATCAGGTTTAAGATGAAATCAAGTGGCAACTTGAAGAAATGTTTAGTTTCATATGTTATATTCAATATTTTAATTCATTTTAATTCATTTTAATTGTCCAATGTTATTAGTCCACAGTCAATAGTCTACAGTTGACAGTCCAATAATTCATATATAATTTAAGATATAATATTCGAATTAATTAATACGTATCGTGACCCGATATTTAAAGTGCGTAAAATGAATAACAGAAATTAAATGATGATAAATAAAGTGCGTAAAGTAAATACAGAAAATTAAATGACAATGAATAAAATTGGGAGGATGTAAATTGCGATAATTAAATTGCGATAAATAAAATGTAATCAGTTAGCTAGGAATAATTAGCTAGGAACAGTTAGCGTGTATTCTTAACAAAATTCCTCATAGTTAAATTGTTTGTTTCTAACAAATTTTATTTTGTACAATGTTTTCTTCATTATGCCACTTGTTGGATTATGATAAATCAAAATCCGAATATGAAATTGGATGAATATGGTTATTCTGTGGTGAACGGATTTGTATATCGGTGGATGTAAGTAGGATAGTATATGACTGTTGAAACAGATTCAAAGAACGTACAATGTAATTTATTAATGTGAAATTTAAATATTCCTCGGGTATTACCTACCCGTTAAAATATTTTCACCATTAATAGTTTGTACAAGAGAATTTTTAATTACAATCTTTATGAAAACATATATACATATATATTTTCTTCAGATGTATTCATGGATTTAATGAGTTAATATGATATTAAACTCTTTTGCTTTTCGGTTAGAATTAGAATAAATAATCTTTAAAACTTTAGAGATTACATATTCGCCATGTCAAACGAAGATAAATGAGGTAGAACGATACGTAGAACGAAGATCATACTCAAAGTACAGATGATGATATTGAAGCATGGATTGTTGATGGTACGGGTGCTATTATTGATGGTACTGTGGGTGCCGGTGATGTTGCTGAAGCTGGTACATTTTGCACCATATTCTCTGAATTGATTATTCGAGCGCGAAGTTCGTTGACTTATTACTCCAGGATGATTGTCGGTCGGAACGAGCGGATGAATAAGGTTCAGAATTGTGGATAGAATATAATCTTGTTGAGTTATCCTGGAAATGAGACTGAAAATGGTGTCTCGAACAGGTTCGCCTGTAAACGCTTCAGGTTCATTGTCAAGAGGTGAATTCAGTTGGTGGAAGGGATTGCCTTCTGCGTGTTTCCATTAATTAAGTCGACTACGAACCCATCAGATGAATTGATAATGGCTGACTGGTTGATTCATACCGATGACGCTGTTTTAGGAGCTTAGGTGAACATCTATGTCGGAATAGCTGTCGGAATAACTATCGGAATAACTATCGTAATCTGAGGGACTCGAACTGGTTGCAGGATTCATCTCGTGCGATCAGATGGAGGATTTTCGATAAGAAATAGATTATAGAATATAGATTAGTACCCTGCAATACATAATTTACATATATGCATATATAATACTATAATCCCATATGTTACGGAGGAATCTACGGAAGCTGTCAAGTAAGGTCTACAGTAACAGATACGCTAAGATATGAATTAGCAGATATGCTAAGATATAAGTTTTTGTCTATACACTATCTAGGCAATGGAGGCAGTAAGATGTGTCTAGACTTTAAGATAATAAGCAAGTGATTCTCTAAGAATGATAAGCAGGTAATTTTCGACACGAAATGATAAGCAAAACTTTTGACATGCAGACACGGTCGAAGTCCAGACTCACTAATGCATCCTAATGACTATCAGTTAGATACACTAATGCAAGATCTGGTTCTCTAAGACCACCGCTCTGATACCACCTGTAGTGACCCGTCCTAATCCATCTGGACGAAGTCTTCAACAGTTGGTCCCATTGCGAGGTTCTGACCTCTATATGCCATTAACCACTCCATGTAATATGAGCAAATGCACAGCGGAAGATTTCTTTCATACCTGAGAATAAACATGCTTTAAAGTGTCAACCAAAAGGTTGGTGAGTTCATTTGTTTATCATAATCATTCATTTCCATCATTTTAATAGACCACAAGATTTTCATTTCTCATAAACATACGTCCCATGCATAGAGACAAAAATATCATTTATATGGATTGAACACCTGGTAACCGACATTCACAATATGCATATAAGAATATCCCCATCATTCCGGGATCCTCCATCAGACATGATATAAATTTTGAAGTACTAAAGCATCCGGTACTTTGGATAGGGCTTGTTGGGCCCGATAGATCTATCTTTAGGATTCGCGTCAATTAGGGTGTCTGTTCCCTAATTCTTAGATTACCAGACTAAAAGGGGCATATTCGATTTCGATCATTCAACCATATAATGTAGTTTCGATTACTTGTGTCTATTTCGTAAAACATTTATAAAAATTGCGCATGTATTCTCAGCCCAAAAATATAAAGGGAAAAAAATAAATGAAACTCACGCATATAAATATAGTAAAACAGTTAATAAAGCATTCGCATGTATTCTCAGCCCAAAAATGTAAAGAGTAAAAGGGAGAAAATGAAACTCACGCATATAAATATAGTAAAACAGTTAATAAAGCATTCGCATGTATTCTCAGCCCAAAAATGTAAAGAGTAAAAGGGAGCAAATGAAACTCACGCATATAAATATAGTAAAACAGTTAATAAAGCATTCGCATGTATTCTCAGCCCAAAAATGTAAAGAGTAAAAGGGAGCAAATGAAACTCACCATACTGTATTTTGTAGTAAAAATACATATGACGTCATTTAACAAGTGTAGGGTTGACCTCGGATTCACGAACCTATATCATGTATATATATTAACACATATTATGGTAATCGAACAAATTTATGTATTATTAGTGATATAGTTGTTATTTTAATGTTTCATTAATAACTTAATTAGATATATTTATTTTTATATACATTAAATAGATAACTAGTATTTATTATAAAAATCTCAATATAGTTATATTTTATGTTAATAATATATTTTTATATAGAAAAATCTTTATTTGATATTTTAGTAATAATAATAGTAATGATGATAAAAAAAATTTACTAATTATGATAATAATCAAGATAAAACAAAATAATTTTAATAAGAATGTTAGTTTTAATAATAATACTAATTTTTAATAAAAATGATAAATTTAAAAATAATGATACTTTTAGTAATAATAATAATAATAATAATAATAATAATAATAATAATAATAATAATAATAATAATAATAATAATCTTGGAAATACTACCTTAAAAGGCTTCCAAAAATAAACTGCCCATGCCTGGTTTCGAACCCTTGACCTCTAGATTAATTCTCCACACGCTTAACCATCAGTCTGCCTATGATGTTTCTGAATATTCGATTCTTATAAGTCTTATTCCTTTGCCTATTTCTTCTTCATGTTAATAGAAGAAAAAAAAATATGTCGCAGCCATGAATCGAACCCAAGACCTCCCGGTTATCAAACACAACACTAAACCAACTGCTCTACCCATTCATTTCTGTTTTAGTTCACGACTTAAATATATATAACCGATAGTTTCTGTTTCCTTCCTCGTATCCATTCACGTTTCATCTATCATCATCATCCTTATTCGCTAGTCATCATCACCATCTTATCGCCCCCATTCTTTACGTAACCATCATCCTTTATCCTAAATATCATCAACTTAATTCCATCTAAATCATCATCGTATCATTAATCATACGGTTTATCATCATCTTCAACGCATCGTCTCATCATCAACATAATTATAATCACTACCATCATGATATCATCACCACTCTTATCAATTGCGTACAAGAAGAACCAAAATAGCAGCCACCGTAAGTTTATACGGCCCAACAATACAACAAGTACCCAGCCCGAAATGAAATGGGAAAAGGCAGTCCAATAACACTCACGGCCCATTATTGGAATCAAAAGCCTAAATAATTTCGGTTCTTTTCCTTTCCCACAACAGGTCATACATAACTAATTATATAAAAATATAAACTATCTACTTTCACCTTAACACTTGCTTGCTGGTTGGCCATTAACAATGCAACACATCCCACTTATGATTATTTTAATTCTCACATCTCTAACTGCAGGCAACATATCATGATTTAAAATATATGAAGTGTGGCTTTTATATTTAATTTATTTGAGGTTTGGTGCACCCACTTTGGGCGACGTCTGATAGCCCCAAAAGAAGAAAATTCCCACTTCATATATGCATATGATATTCCAACTTGCAGAGAAAAAAAAATAGGCATATCCCATCAATTGAAATAATTTGCAGATTGAGTTCGGTATATGGTGGAGTTGTGGTAGCGGTGTTTAACAGAAAATAGCAGCAACAGTATCACGAATTTGAATAGGAAAAAGAATAAATGAAAGTGATTCTTGGTTTTGGCTTGATTAAAATAGAAGAACAAAGTGGGTTTCATGGCGGTTGATGTTGATAGTTGGTTATAACTGAAACATAACAGCTGAACAAAACATAATCATGGTTGGTTTTCTTGAACAATATTAAGAGAGGAAGAGAATAAGAGAGATAGCGGTGGTGGCGTTTGATGGGTGATACAAGGTGTAAAAGGTGGCAGGATAAATGATGGTTTTACAGCAGAACATTTAGAGAGAAAAAAGGAGAGAGAAGAGAAGAAAGAAGGTGATGGATGTTATCGGTGGTTTGAGGTGTTCTTGAGTGACGGTTTACAGAAAGCAGAAGGGGAACAATAGTGGACGTGTTTCGTGTAGGTGTAGGTGGTTCAATGGTGGTTCACGAGTTGTATAGAGTGGTGATCGATGGATTGAAGAGGGTGGTCTTTATTCTTCAAGCAAGAGGTGATGGTTACAGGCTGCAACGGTAGTATCTACATGGAGTTTTAGAGGTGTTTCAATGATAGGTTTGAGGTGTGGTGGTTTGCTCAGTTATCATGGGTGGTTTGGTTGTGGTGTTTTGTTGATAGACTAGATGATGGTTGTGATCATATCGATGATTAGTTAAGAAGAAAGAAACGAAGTAGTGATGTTATGGGACTAGTTTAAGAGTTGTTGATTGTTGTGGAGACTGCCGGGCCAGAAGAAAAGGAAAAAAAAAGAAGAAGCAAAGATGGGTTATTTTGTTTTTGAATCTATCTCATAATATGTATACATACTTATATATATTAAATATATTAGGATTCTATTTAGTGGACATGACACAAAACAGAAAAAGGAGAATTCACATGATTGGAAAATATACAAGCCCACAAGATGTGATTAAAAATGGTTTGTAGTGTTGATTGGATCGACAACAACTCACAAGTGAGAGAGGAAAAGAATAAAGAAGAAAAAAAAGATGAAAGTGATGTAAACCAAACTTCACTCGTTAAATATCTGTTTTTAGGAATAGCACGGAAAGATGATGATTGTTGAAGGTTAAGAAACATAAAGATGATAGTGTTGGTAATAGAAATAAAAACAGTAATATCTGTGACTCTAACAATTAATAATCATTATAATATACTTTTAAACTTAAACGTGTGAGAATTTGTAGTTCAGTTACATGTATATTATAGAGAGGATATTAATATCTAATATTATGATATCAATCTTTTATCACTAAATTTAAGAATCGTGCCATCTAATTTGTATAGTAAAACCGCCTCTATGTTTGTCTAATTTGAATAATTCACGTCCACTAATTAAATCATAATCATTGAAAAATTCTATCTAAGATGTAACTAAAATATTAGTTAAACTATAATACTATAAGTAAATTACGTTTCGGGTTGTTATAAAATGTTATATATTTTTTTTAAATTCGCAAAGTAAAGCTTACGTTACTCGTTGTCGAAACCATATAAAGATTAGGTTTAAATTTGGTCGAAAATTTCCGGGTCGTCACAGAGGGGATGAATTTACTTAATGACCCATGATGAGGCCAAGCAATCAAACGAAGTTTTCTCAGGTACTTTCATGGTTAACTCTAATCCGGCAAGGATCCCATTTGATAGCGGTGCTAATTTATCGTTTGTTTCTCCAAGATTTGTGTCTAAGCTTGATAAACTGCTAGCTAAGTTAAGTCATCCAGTAGAAGTTGAAATAGCGGATGGTAAGACGGTGCTAGGGGTTGATGTTTGTAATGATTATGATATTGTGTTTGGTACCAAAACGTTTAAAATTGATCTTATCTCGATGACCTTGGGTGAATTCGATATTGTCGTTGGTATAGATTGACTCGATCGTTATAGGGCCGATATTGCATGCCATGAAAAATCTATTCGTGTGAAGACCCTAAGTGAGGGGGAGTTAATTATTCATGGCGAGAGACGGAGAAGACTTGTGCCATTATGCACTTATGCACGGGCACGCCGTTCTCTTGTTAGTGGTGGCATGGCTTTTCTTGCTCATGTGGTTGATACTCGTGAATAGACACCATCCATTCGTGAAATTTCGGTGGTTAGTGAATTCGAAGATGTTTTTCCGGACGAATTACCGGTGTTCCGGAGGAAAGACAAGTTGAATTTCGCATTGAGTTGGTTCCGAGGGCTACCCCCATTGCTAAAACTCCTTATCGTTTAGCACCAACGAAAATGCAAGAGTTGTTAAATCAAACCCAAGAATTGCTCGAAAATGGTTTCATTCGACCGAGTGCCTCGCCATGGGGGCTCCGATTTTGTTTGTGAAGAAGAAGGATGGTAGTATGCGATGTGTATTGATTATCGGGAGTTGAATAAAGTGACGATCAAGAATCGCTATCCATTGCCTCGGATTGACGATTTGTTTGATCAACTCCAAGGCGCGACTTATTTTTCTAAAAATGACTTACAGTCCGGCTATCACCAAATGCGGGTTCGCGAGGAAGATATTGAGAAAACGGCCTTTCGAACGCATTACGGGCACTTTGAATTTGTAGTTATGCCTTTTGGTCTTACGAATGCACCGGCGGCATTCATGGATCTTATGAACCGAGTGTGCCAACCTTTGTTGGACAAGTCGATAATCTTGTTCATTGACAACATACTTGTCTATTCGAAGAGTATGAAGGAACATGAACATCATTTGCGGGGTGTGTTGAAGACGTTGCGGAAGGAGAAGTTGTATGCTAAGCTCTTCAAATGTGAATTTTGGCTAAGGGAAGTTCAATTCTTGGTCATATTATGAACAAAGATGGTATTCAAGTAGATCCGGGGAAGATTGAGACGGTAAAAAGTTGGGGACGACCGACCACGCCTACGAAAATCCGAAGTTTTCTCGAATTGGCCGGTTATTATCGTCGGTTTATCCAAGACTTTTTTAAGATCGCTTCTCCATTGACGAAGTTGACGAGGAAGAACGCTAGATTTAATTGGAAAAATGAGCAAGAGATCGCTTTCCAATTGTTAAAAGAGAAGTTTTGTCAAGCTCCGGTGTTAGTGTTGCCGGAAGGGGTAGAAGTGTAACGACCCAGCTTTTTCGACTTGCTTTTGTGCTTTGTGTTTTCACGAAACTGCGTATTTGTGCGTACTGAGCTATATTATACTCTAGGGACTCCCTACATGTTGATTACTTTCATTTATATGTTAAAACGTATCATTGAGTACGTAGGATACTCAACTTAACCCCCGGAAGCCTTTATAACCGTTAGTGTTACTTGACGTTTTTAACGAACTGCGTACTGCGTACACGTTTAACTTTTGTCGTAATCGGAATATTATGACTACGAAATACTAATTGTTATTTTATAATAACAACTACTTGGGCTTTTGGATGCTTAATTACACTTAGTAATTTACTAGAGCACACTAGTTAGTCTTGTTGGACTTTTTACCTTGTTGGACCTTAGCCCACCCTACACTAGTTAGTGGACTCTTTAATTAGCCCAATTATAAGTAACTAGTGACCCATTAATATGTAAGACAAATGCCCATTTATTAGAGGGAACATACTAGCATTTTTGTCAAGTATTATCCTTAATGTTGCATGGAATCCTAACATAAGCACCAACTTTAGACAACCATTAACCAAAAAACAAAAAGTTGTCCCCCTTGTACCCCCTTGATACCCACGGCCTAACCACCACCACCCTCACCTCACCTCCTATAAATACTAAGCCATTTCCTCACCATTCACACTTGATTTCCATTCACAATTTACACACACTTGTTCATTTATTTTCTCTCTAGTTTAAAGCTTGCAAGTATTTTGAATTTCTTTTCTTCTTCTCCTTCTCATCATCACGAGTTCATCATCATCATTAGAAGATCAAGCTTTTTAGCTTTTTATCTTGATTACATCTTGTAGATTCAAACATGGATTTGAATCCTTCAAGAACATGGAAGATTCAAGCTTTCTAGCTTTAAATCTTCACCTACTTTGTAGATCTATATCTTTTAGCTTTAATCTTGTTATTTTGATTATAAAGATTTAAACTTGTGTTTGTAATCTTCATGTATCTTAAAGATCCAAGCTTTATGCTTCAAGATCTTCAAGAACACTAAAGATCCAAGCTTTTTAGCTTAGGGTCTCATTATTATGTTAAAGATCTTAGCTTTTTAGCTTATGGTCTCATTACTTTCATTGTTTTGTTAAATATCTTAGCTTTATAGCTTATGGTCTCATTAATCTTATAAAGATTCAAGCTTTCTAGCTTTGTGATCTTATAACTTACGTGAAAAGGATCCAAGCTCTCTAACTTAGGGTTCCATCACTTTATTTGATTTAGATTATGTTCATACTTGTTTGATTGAAGTAAAGTTTGTAGCTTTAGTTGTAAATAGAACTTGTAATTGTGTTAAGATTAAGGATATGATGTAACCTTGGTTCATCATCCATCTAAGACTCTTAAATGAGTTGTGTTCTTACTTGGTCTTAACATATTGTGTGTTTATGGTAGAATCTTGGTCAAGGTGATGCTAACCCATCAATGAGTTGTACACTTGAAGCTTACAAGCATCAAGGATGAGAACCGTGATGAGCATCAAGCACCAAGAACCCCACCGGAGCACTTGTTTACTGTTTTTCGGGATCTGATCAGATTCCTGGACTTCTGGAAAATTTATTTTCAATTAGTTCATTTAAATTATATGACTTTTCGTTTAGGCCTCGACTTAATCCGACATACGGTTTAGGATTTATAGCCCTCCGAAAGTCACTACGCCTTTGTAACGTTGTGCTGAAATTTCTGACCTACTCGCACTTAAACCGTCGCCACGGTCAAACAAAAACGAGTTACATTCTGAAAATCGTTCAGAGGTTAGAATACTCATATACGGAGCCATAACCACTGACTACGTGTCTTTTCGGTTTGTATAGAGGTCGTAGAAGTTGACCGAAGTCAGCCTATTGTTTCGATCTCTATTCTTGTCAAACTTACTTAGCTTTTATGATGATGAATGATGATGATGATGATGATGATGACACTTAAACTTAATTTATTCACTTTTAAACTTATTGGGACAATATACTGACCTAGTGACCTTTGACTTAGGTTGACGACCTTTCGGACCGACCTACTACCTGCATACGTTTCATATCGACTTTTACTGCTTATTCACTGTGAGTTATAGCTTTCCTTTTTACTTATACTATTTTTGGGACTGAGAATACATGCACTTTTTATGTTTTACTTACTTGACACGAGAACTTAAACTTATTGTATGTGTGGGTTATATAACGGCATAAACATTCCCCTTAGCACGGTAACGTTTAATCATTGGTTTTGAACCGGTGAACGCGAATATTAGATATGGATCCATAGGGTTTGACATCCCCACTCGGGCTAGTCGCGCTAGTATTTAACGGGTGTTTGATACTTCGAGGACATACTCACTCGCCAGGTGTACTTGTAGGGGGTATTACTATTACGTTAAGTTGGTTACCGGGTGCCCACGGATAAGCATATACTTTTCATACTATTTTGAATACGATAACTCATGGTCTACATTACTTTACTGTTTACAAACTATAGCTCACCAATATTCGTGTTGACTTTTAAGCGTGTATTTCTCAGGTGCTTAGACGATGTTGCTTCCGCTGTTAGACTTGCTATCTTGGTGTTTTAGACTTGCTGTTATGGACCTGCTGTGTTAGATTTCCGCTGCATTACTTAGAGAAGTCTCAATCATGGAACTTTTATCTTGCATTCGTAACTTATGTTATTTTCAAATGATGACTTTGTAACGACCCTTGTGTCACGTTATCATTTGTAAATGCTATCTTTGTATGAATGCAAAACTGGTTTTCAAACAGCATGTAGTATTTGACCGTGTAAAGATCCTGTTGTTGACGAATCGTACACGATGGTTTTGTACGGGGCGTCACATTTGGTATCAGAGCATCGGTTGCAGGGAATTTGGTTGCATTAGTGAGTCTTGGCCAACCCAAGTAGGAATCACTGATAGGACTAATCTACAACTTGCTTGTTTAACTGTTTCTGCGGAACTTACTGCATGCTACTGCTTACTTTTACTACTATGTGTACTTGTTGTATGCTACTGCTTATTCTCGCTACTGCATACTACTATCTGCTTTCGATTGCATGATACTTTTGTAGGATTTTGTTAATATTGCCATGATATGTACTGCTAGGATGCCGTGGTGCCTAATTACGTGCTTGCTATATGTCTTACTGACATGGAAAAAGTTATTTTTCCTTGTTCAGATGTCAGACATGCTGCCCATGACCTTTGACTTCGAGAGTGACTCAGAGACGACCGTTGCCTCGCCTACGATTGTTTCTGACTAACAGATCCCGTGACCGCTACCCTCCGACGACTCTGGCGATTCACCTTCTAGTGGACTCGTGCTTGACCTTATGGACGTCTCAGACGGAGACGGGGATCCAGAGGAGATTCCACCTCCACCTAGCCCTAGACTCCTGGGGCCACAGCACCATCCCGGTGGTACTGTGATTCCTGGGGGAAATGAGGAGGGACCTTTCCGTAATGAGTGAGGACATTGGGTCAGACGCCTTGCTGATGGATGTGTCTTGCCGAACCCACCTAGCAGATATCGACTTATGACCACTGGCCGGGCAGATCCACCTTCAGATGATTCAGACAATTCATCATCCGACGACTCCAGCGAGGAGGATCCCGAGGAGGATTCTAAGGAGGACCCTGAGGAGGAGCCCGTGCAGCCGCCCTCTACCCCGCCGAAGAAGCGGTATCGTTTCGATGGTACTATTATCCCAGGGATTAATGGAGGAAGACCGTTCGTGGATGCACATGGACAGTTAGTTAGGGTCACAGCCCGTAAGAGGGTCGTACCGTATCCCGCCGATCCATTCGTGCGTAAGACCACCCGCACTGTGCCGTCTACATCTGCACCACCTGCACCATCTGCACCGCCTGCCCCACCAGCATCCCCCGTCGTCGAGGAACTGACGAGGGAAGTGTATATCCTCCGTGCTCGGGTAGCTGAGCTCGAGGATCAGATGTCCCGCCTGATGGACATCATTTACCCACCATCACCGTAGGATTATTGTATTAGATTTCCTTATGTAACTCTGTTAGTAGTTTCATGTTTTACTCATGTGTTGTACGAACCTTATGCGGATGTATGCAACTTTCTTATTAATGAATAGAACTTAATGTTGTTTAAATTTTGTACGGTGTTCTATTTACGCTACTGTATGATGATTTTGTGGTATCTGTATCTGGTTGCTTTACTTAATTGTGTGTGGGTTGATTCCATACTGGGTGCCTTATGCTATAATATTATTGAATGCGGAATTTTGACGTAAGTCGAAACTTTTGTTCAGAGGAACAATGGCAAACGGAAGAGTCCCAAGGGAAACGCCAACAGCGGCACAGATTGAGGAAATGATTATTGCTCGAATAGCCGCAGCTATGGTGAATGCCAACCCTGATCCAGCTCCACCGGCCAATCCAGCTGTTCAGAATGGGTGTACCTATAAGGAATTTCAAAGCTGCAAGCCCCACAATTTCAGTGGTACAGAAGGGCCAGTTGGACTGACGAGATGGTTTGAGAAGTTGGAAGCTGTGTTCCGTGTGAGCAACTGCTCGGAAGTGAACAAAACTAAGTACGCCTCCTATACTCTGTCGGACGGCACTTTAACCTGGTGCAACACGCTTGCTCAGGCTAAAGGAATTGACATGGCTTATGCTACACCATGGGAGGAGTTCAAGAGTGCTATGATCGAGAAGTATTGCCCCCGAACCGAAATTCAGAAAATGGAAGCTGAGTTTTGGGAGCTGAAGGTTGTGGGAACCGACCTTGATGGCTATAACCGAAGGTATTTGGAGTTAGCTTTGATGTGCCCCACGATGGTTACCCCTGAATTTAAGCGAATGGAATGATACTTGTGGGGACTTCCCAAGACCATTCAGGGAAATGTTACCTCTTCGAAACCAGCAGATGTCCCGGAAGCTATGCGCATGGTGCACACCCTGATGAACCAGATCGTCTGCATGGAACCAGAGAAAGCGAAATCAGAATCAGGAGCTAGTTATGAGAAGCATAAGTGGGAGAGCAACAAAGGGAAGGTCTTTAATCAGAACCCAGCTAAGAGGCATGAGGGTTTCAAGGGAAACAACTACTGGAGGAACCCCAACCCGAACCCTAGCTCGAACCCTAACTACAAGGGTAGTCTTCCGCAGTGCAAGAGATGCTACAAGCATCATACAGGGTACTGCAATGTGGTCTGTAAAAAGTGTAAAAGGACTGGACACATTGGCAGGGACGGCAAGATTACCACCCCAGCTGTGAAGACAAACCCTACTGGACCAAGAAAGTGTTTTGAGTGCGGTCAACAGGGCCACTTCAAGAATGAGTGCCCGAACAAGAAGAAGGATGCTGGACCAGCACGTGGGAGAGTTTTCAACATGAACACCAGGGATGCCCGTGAGGATCCTGATTTGGTCACAAGTACATTCACTGTCAATAATCTACTTGCTTCTGTCTTATTTGATACGGGTGCCGATAGGAGTTATGTAGATAGACACTTTTACTCTAAGATAGATTGGTCATTGGTATCTTTGTAGGAGAGTATGCTTGTTGATAATGCTAAAAACGAACATGTATTTCATAGCATTATCCTTCAAGAAAGACAAGCTTTTGGTTGCAATTGTTCTATTTACAAGTGATATTCGTTTAAATAATAAAAAGTGAAGACAAAAGACAGATTCGACGATTTGAAGACCCAAACGACCAAAAAGCTAAAAAGTACAAAGTACAATCAAAGTGGTTCAAATTATTGATGAGAAACGTCTAAAAATTACAAGAGTACGAGCCGCAAAACGCAAAGTACAAGATATTAAATAGTACGCAAGGACGTTCGAAAATCCAAAACCGGGACATGAACCAACTATCAACGCGCGACACAACGGACCTAAAATTACGAGTCAACTATGCACAAGAATATAATATAATATATATATAATTATTTAAAATTATATATAATATATTATAATTAATATATTAATCGAGCAGCCCACGTTTCTGGAAGGATATGTGTCCAGTGAAAGGTGGCCATGCGACCGCATGGACAGGAAGCACAAACTCCATGCGGTCACATAGAGTACTGTAGCAGCTGACATCCTATAAATTGCACGAGTTTCAGCGAACAAAAACACAATATTCAATTTCTCTCACTCTCTACGATATATATATATATATATATATATATATATATATATATATATATATATATATATATATATATATATATATATATATATTATAATTTTAATTTTAATTTAAGATTAATAATAATAAGGTTATGTTAGCGAATGTTGTAAGTGTGTAAGTCGAAATTCTGTCTGTGTAACGCTACGCTATTATTAATCACTGTAAGTTATGTTCAACCTTTTTAAATTAATGTCTTGTAGCTAAGTTATTATTATGCTTATTTAAGCCAAAGTAATCGTGATGTTGGGCTAAATATTAAAGATGGGGTTATTGGGCTTTGTACCATAATTGGGGTTTGGACAAAAGAACGACACTTGTGGAAATTGGACTATGGGCTATTAATGGGCTTTATATTAACTAAATGATACCTCGTTAATTTAATATAAAGGTTACAATTTAACGTATCTATGTATAACCACATACGCTTAATCGGGTACGGTGGGCGGGATATCTATAAATTAGAATTATTGTTCATTTTACCGGACACGGGGATGGATTAATAGTCAATGGACTCATTAAAACAGGGGTGGATTACATTCAAGGGTAATTGGTGTAATTGTTAACAAAGTATTAAAACCTTGGACTACATGCAGTCGATAACCTGGTGTATTCATTAAACAAAGTATTAAGACCTTGTTACAGTTCGGATCCCCAATTAGTTGGAATATTTGACTACGGGTATAAGGATAATTTGACGATGACTCTTGCACTTTATATTTATGACCGATGGACTATTATGGACAAAACCGTATGGACATATCGAATAATCCAGGACAAAGGACAATTAACCCATGGTAATAAACTAAAATCAACACGTCGAAGATCATGATTACGGAAGTTTAAATAAGCATAATTCCTTTATTTTATATCTTATCGCATTTTTAATTATTGTACTTTTTAATTATCGCAATTTTATTTATCGTCATTTTATTTATCGCACTTTAAATTATCGCACTTTAATTATCGTTATTTACTTTACGCTTTAAATTAAGTTATATTTATATTTAATATTTTACATTAGGTTTTAATTGCGAATTAAGTTTTAAAATCGACAAACCGGTCATCAAACGGTAAAAACCCCCTTTTATAATAATAATATCAATACAAATATAGTTTTAAAAATATAGCGTTAAACTTGGCTAGTTCTTTGTGGACGAACCGGACTTACTAAAAACTACACTACTGTACGATTAGGTACACTACCTATAAGTGTTGTAGCAAGGTTTATGTATATCCACTTTATAAATAAATAAATAACTTATGTAAAATTGTGTCGTATTTAATAGTATTTCGTAATAAAAATATAACTATTTCGTATACGCTGCTGCACACATCAAGTATTTTTGGTGCCGCTGCCGGGGATCGAACCCGGGTCACCCGCGTGACAGGCGGGAATACTTACCACTATACTACAAAATTAGAATATGTGTTAAATTAAAACATATTTTGTTAAGTTTTAACACTTTTTATATTTTACCCATATAATTTTTTGTAGTATAGTTTTAATGTTTAAACAAATAAATGTCAATCTTCCTTTCATTGATGTGATTTCAGGAATGCCTAGATATGCCAAATTCTTGAAAGATCTAATCACAAATAGAAAGAAAATGAAAGAACTCTCGGCTGTTACAATGAATGCTAATTGTTCTGCAGTGCTGTTGAATAAGATACCAGAAAAATTATCAGATCCAGGAAGTTTCACAATTCCATATTTTCTGGGTAGTCTTAGTTCAATAGAAGCATTGGCAGACTTAGGTGCTAGTATAAATTTAATGTCGTATTCACTATACGCTAAACTAGACCTTGGAGAATTGAAACCAACACGAATAAGTATACAACTAGCCGATCGATTAGTAAAATATCCTAGAGGGATAATGGAGAACATGCTAGTTAAAGTTGGTACTTTAGTATTTCCAGTAGATTTTATTATTCTGGACATGGAAGAAGATTCTCGAGTTCCTCTCATATTAGGAAGACCATTCTTAAACACGACTAAAGCAATAATAGACGTGTTCGGTAAGAAACTGACCCTAAGTATAGAGGACGAGAGTGTTACCTTTTCTGTTGATAGAGCCATGCAACAACCGCAATCTGCAGATGATACATGTTATTATATTCAAACTATAGATTTACATGCAGAATTGTTAGAAGAATTTCCAGAATTACAAGGAACAGGAGAATGTTCTTTAGGAGAAGGAACTGAACCAACTGATGAAGCTGAAATGTTAGCTACACTTATGGCTAATGGATATGAACCAACAACAGAAGAACTTCAAATGTTAAAAGAAGAAGACAGATATTGATACAAATCATCTGTAGAAGAACCACCGACATTAGAGTTAAAACCACTTCCAACCCATTTGGAATACGCTTATTTACATGGTGAATCTGAATTACCTGTAATAATATCGTCTTCTCTTACGGAAAATGAAAAATCTCAACTCATTTCTGTGTTAAAAGCTCATAAACCAGCTATTGCATGGAAGATTCATGATATTAAAGGCATAAGTCCTTCGTATTGCACACATAAAATCCTTATGGAAGAAGGTCATAAAACATATGTGCAATGCCAACGAAGACTAAATCCTAATATGCAAGATGTTGTTAAGAAAGAAATTATTAAACTACTAGATGCAGGTTTAATTTATCCAATCTCTGATAGTCCCATGGGCAAGCCCAGTTCAATGTGTACCTAAGAAGGGTGGCATGATTGTCATCACAAATGAAAAAAATGAGCTTATTCCTACTAGGACTGTAACAGGATGGCGTGTATGTATTGATTATAGAAAATTAAATGACGCCACCAGAAAAGATCACTTTCCCTTACCTTTCATTGATCAAATGTTGGAAAGATTAGCCGGAAACAGTTACTATTGTTTTCTTGACGGTTTTTCCGAATACTTTCAAATTCCAATAGCACCCGAGGACCAAGAGAAAACCAAGTTCACGTGCCCTTATGGTACTTTTACTTACAAACGCATGCCATTTGGACTTTGCAACGTCCCTGCAACCTTTCAAAGGTGCATGATGGCGATTTTTCACGACATGATAGAAGAATGCATGGAAGTTTTCATGGATGACTTTTCAGTCTTCGATGATACATTTGAATCATGTCTAGTTAATCTTAAATGAATGCTTATTAGATACGAGCAATCAAATCTAGTTCTTAATTGGGAGAAATGTCATTTCATGGTTAGAGAAGGCATCGTTCTTGGTCATAAAATCTCAAAGGAAGGAATTAAAGTGGATAGAGCTAAAGTAGATGTAACTGCTAAACTTCCACATCCCACCAATGTTAGAGGAGTTAGGAGTTTTCTAGGGCATGCCAGTTTTTACCGACGTTTCAAAAAAGATTTTTCTAAAATTGTCACTCCTATGAATAAACTCCTAGAAAAGGATGCTCCATTCATCTTTTCATATGAATGCTTCAAATATTTTAATATTCTTAAAGAAAAACTCACTAATGCGCCGATCATGATAACTCCAAATTGGAATTTACCATTTGAACTTATGTGCAATGCAAGTGATTTTGCAATGGGAGCCGTTTTAGGACAAAGGATTGAAAAACGATTTCAACCTATTTATTACGCTAGTAAGACGTTACAAGGAGCACAAACGAACTACACAACTGTAGTGACCCGAACTTTTCCATGCTTATATATATTAATTGAGATTGATATTTACATGATTAAATGTTTCCAACATGTTAAGCAATCAAACTTGTTAAGACTTGATTAATTGAAATATGTTTCATATAGACAATTGACCACCCAAGTTGACCGGCGATTCACGAACGTTAAAACTTGTAAAAATGACATGACGATATATATGGATATACATATGGTTAACATGAGATTATGATAAGTAAGTATCTCCATAAGTATATTAACAATGAGTTATATACATATAAACAAGACTACTAACTTAAGGATTTCGAAACGAGACATATATGTAACGATTATCGTTGTAACGATATTTAAATGTATATATATCATATTAAGATATATTAATATATCATAATATCATGATAATATAATAATTTAACATCTCATTAGATATAATAAACAATGGGTTAACAACATTAATTGAGATCGTTAACTTAAAGGTTTCAAAACAACACTTACATGTAACGACTAACGATGACTTAACGACTCAGTTAAAATGTATATACATGTAGTGTATTTAGATGTATTAAAATACTTTTGGAAGACTTCAAGACATATATCAAAACACTCATACTTAACGAAAATGGTTACAGTTACTTTTCCATTCTTGTCTTTCATCAAGAATTCTAGTCGTATTCTTACCCGTATTATACACAGCTTCAAAACGTACTTACTATGAGTATATACCAATAGGAACTAGTATGGGATTCCACTCTTGATTATGTCATGTATGACTAATCAATTTTAACTTCTACCATGAGCTATTCAACTAACTAGAACTCCTTTTAACCCCACTCACCACTCACCAATTACCACTCATCATTCACTCCATTTCACTTCCAATTCTCTTTCTAATTCTCTCTCAACACACACACACACACACACTATTATGAACGTATTTTTCCAGTAGTTAATCATCATCTTCATCAAAAATCACTTCAAGAATCAAGCTATAATCATCATAGGAAGAACACTTCAAGAACACTTCAAAAATCCCTTCAAGTTTACTAATTTACTTCCAAGCTTTCTAATCCATTCCAAGTAATCATATAAGATCAAGAAACCTTTGTTATATACAGTAGGTTATCTTTCTTATTCAAGGTAATATTCATATTCAAACTTTGATTCAATTTCTATAACTATAAACTATCTTAATTCGAGTAAAAATCTTACTTGAACTTGTTTTTGTGTCATGATCCTACTTCAAGAACTTTCAAGCCATCCAAGATCCTTTGAAGCTAGATCATTTCTTGTCACTTCCAGTAGGTTTACCTACTAAACTTGAGGTAGTAATGATGTTCATAACATCATTCGATTCATATATATAAAACTATCTTATTCGAAGGTTTAAACTCGTAATCACTAGAACATAGTTTAGTTAATTTTAAACTTGTTCGCAAGCAAAAGTTAATCCTTCTAACTTGACTTTTAAAATTAACTACACACATGTTCTATATCTATATGATATGCTAACTTAATGATTTAAAACCTGGAAACACGAAAAACACCGTAAAACCGGATTTACGCCGTCGTAGTAACACCGCGGGCTGTTTTGGGTTAGTTAATTAAAAACTATGATAAACTTTGATTTAAAAGTTGTTATTCTGAGAAAATGATTTTTATTATGAACATGAAACTATATCCAAAAATTATGGTTAAACTCAAAGTGGAAGTATGTTTTCTAAAATGGTCATCTAGACGTCGTTCTTTCGACTGAAATGACTACCTTTACAAAAACGACTTGTAACTTATTTTTCCGACTATAAACCTATACTTTTTCTGTTTAGATTCATAAAATAGAGTTCAATATGAAACCATAGCAATTTGATTCACTCAAAACGGATTTAAAATGAAGAAGTTATGGGTAAAACAAGATTGGATAATTTTTCTCATTTTAGCTACGTGAAAATTGGTAACAAATCTATTCCAACCATAACTTAATCAACTTGTATTGTATATTATGTAATCTTGAGATACCATAGACACATATACAATGTTTCGACCTATCATGTCGACACATCTATATATATTTCGGAACAACCATAGACACTCTATATGTGAATGTTGGAGTTAGCTATACAGGGTTGAGGTTGATTCCAAAATATATATAGTTTGAGTTGTGATCAATACTGAGATACGTATACACTGGGTCGTGGATTGATTCAAGATAATATTTATCGATTTATTTCTGTACATCTAACTGTGGACAACTAGTTGTAGGTTACTAACGAGGACAGCTGACTTAATAAACTTAAAACATCAAAATATATTAAAAGTGTTGTAAATATATTTTAAACATACTTTGATATATATGTATATATTGTTATAGGTTCGTGAATCAACCAGTGGCCAAGTCTTACTTCCCGACGAAGTAAAAATCTGTGAAAGTGAGTTATAGTCCCACTTTTAAAATCTAATATTTTTGGGATGAGAACACATGCAGGTTTTATAAATGATTTACAAAATAGACACAAGTACGTGAAACTACATTCTATGGTTGAATTATCAAAATCGAATATGCCCCTTTTTATTAAGTCTGGTAATCTAAGAATTAGGGAACAGACACCCTAATTGACGCGAATCCTAAAGATAGATCTATTGGGCCTAACAAACCCCATCCAAAGTACCGGATGCTTTAGTACTTCGAAATTTATATCATATCCGAAGGGTGTCTCGGAATGATGGGGATATTCTTATATATGCATCTTGTTAATGTCGGTTACCAGGTGTTCACCATATGAATGATTTTTATCTCTATGTATGGGATGTGTATTGAAATATGAAATCTTGTGGTCTATTATTACGATTTGATATATATAGGTTAAACCTATAACTCACCAACATTTTTGTTGACGTTTAAAGCATGTTTATTCTCAGGTGAATACTAAGAGCTTCCGCTGTTGCATACTAAAATAAGGACAAGATTTGGAGTCCATGTTTGTATGATATTGTGTAAAAACTGCATTCAAGAAACTGATTTCGATGTAACATATTTGTATTGTAAACCATTATGTAATGGTCGTGTGTAAAGAGGATATTTTAGGTTATCATTATTTGATAATCTACGTAAAGCTTTTTAAACCTTTATTTATGAAATAAAGGTTATGGTTTGTTTTAAAAATGAATGCAGTCTTTGAAAAACGTCTCATATAGAGGTCAAAACCTCTCAACGAAATCAATTAATATGGAACGTTTTTAATCAATAAGAACGGGACATTTCAGTTGGTATCCGAGCGTTGGTCTTAGAGAACCAGAATTTCGCATTAGTGTGTCTTATCGAGTTTGTTAGGATGCATTAGTGAGTCTGGACTTCGACCGTGTTTACTTGAAAAATGATTGCTTAACAAATTTTGTTGGAAACTATATATTTTTAACATGTGAATATTATGTGATATATTAATCTCTTAACGCGTTTGATATTATGTGATAGATGTCTACCTCTAGAACAAGTCCCATTGACTTACCTAATAATAATGAAGAGTCAAATGTAAATTGGAATGATTCGTGGACTGATTCACAAGTTCCCGAAGAGGAACCGGAAGAAGAGTCGGAACCGGAAGAAGAATCGGAACCGGAAGAAGAATCGGAACCGGATGAAGAAATAGAACCGGTGGGGGAAATAATAAAACGGTTAAGTAAAAGAAAATCCTCAACCAACCGACCAAGGTTAATTATGGTCAATGGTGTTTCCGCCAAGGAAGCAAAATATTGGGAGGATTACCAATTCTCCGATGAATCGGATTCCGACGAGAATTCCGATGATGTTATAGAAATTACCCCAACTGAATTTAAAAAGGCAAAAGAAAATAATAAGGGAAAGGGCATAAAAATAGAGAAATCTAATTCCAATCCCGATGAACTTTATTTGTATCGTCAACCCCCGAAGTCCTTAAGTTGTAACAATGACCCGGGAACCTCTAAACCACCAGGTTTTTCTAAACCAATGTGGACAACGACGGCTCGTATTAGGGGAACATCATATATCCCTAGAAACTTGACAAAACGAACCAAAACCGAACAAGAAGAAACGAGCGAGTCGGAATAAAATAGTTGTATTCGTGTGGTGTAATATATGTAATATAGTGTGCTTATGCTTTATGATATATGTAAAAATTGCTTGTATTAATAAGTATTTTTTTTATGAATCTAACTCTTGTCTATTTTACAGTATAAAAACACAAAATGGATAGACAACCCAATATTTTAAGAGACCTACCCGGAGACATGATTGATGAAATCTTGTCTAGAGTCGGTCAGAATTCCTCGGCACAACTATTTAAGGCGAGATCAGTTTGTAAGACATTCGAAGAACGTTCCGAGAATGCCTTGGTTTATAAAAGGCTTTCGTTCGAAAGATGGGGGATATCACATTGGGAAATCCATAAGTTACGATGTATTTACTTTGACGCATATATTGCGGGGAACCCAAATGCTATTTTACGCAACGGGTTAAGAAATTATTTTGACTCAGTATATCCGAATATAGGACTTCGTGATTTAGAAAAAGCGGCTAACATGCAACATAAAGAAGCATGTTATGCTTACGGGTTAGTAATGTTTGCTTCTCACCAAAGTGAGAACAAGAACATCGGGCTACAACTATTAAACAAAACGTTCCCACAAGTGACGGAGTCGGTAATTGGGGTAAGAAATGAGGTTTTTAGGTTATTACGAGACTGTTGGTCATTACGTAACCCTCGTCCCTTTGACGACATTACAACACGCTGTCTTATCAACGTCCATAACGGTTATGTTCCACAAGACCAAGGATGGGAAGTAGTCCTAGTAAAACCAGAATGCATGACTTGTTTCTGGACGTATGAATTACGTGTCTTTATTGCCTTTGCTGAACGACTTGTGTACTAGCTAGAATTATCTTCACAACTATCTTGTATCAAAGTTATTGTGTGCTATATTTCATGCTTTATGTAAAATAAGCGGTATTGTAAGTTTGTAAAATATTGTATAAAAGTTTGAACGCGAAATATTATTACAATCAGTTTTTCATATAGAATTGTAGTAGTTGAATTGTATATTAGCTACTAAGTATGAACTTAACGGGTAGGTACTACCAGAATTTAAACTTATAAAACGCTAATATGAAGAAAAAGCTTTTATAAATGAGTTCATATTATGCTACGAAATACTATTAACTACTCTTAATATTCTGTATGATTAACTTGTTCCATTTGACTATTTTGAAGGAAAGGGCACCGACTACTCGACACACCGTGAATATGAATGAAGAGGAATTCCGTACTTTTCTAGCTTCAAACATAGCCGCAGTACAGGCTGCGCTACATACCAACAATAACCTTGGATCTGGCAGTACAGGAAATCGTGTAGGATGCACCTACAAAGAATTCACTGCCTGCAAACCTTTAGAATTTGATGGAACCGAAGGACCGATCGGATTGAAACGGTGGACCGAGAAGGTCGAATCGGTGTTTACCATAAGTAAGTGTACTGAAGAGGATAAAGTGAAGTACGCTACGCATACCTTCACAGGTTCTGCGTTAACATGGTGGAATACCTATCTAGAGCAAGTGGGACAAGATGATGCGTACGCACTACCGTGGTCAGCATTCAAGCACTTGATGAACGAGAAGTACCGTCCCAGAACCGAGGTCAATAAGCTCAAGACAGAACTTAGAGGGTTACGAACCCAAGGATTTGATATTACCACGTACGAAAGACGATTCACAGAATTGTGCTTATTGTGTCCGGGAGCATTCGAAGATGAGGAAGAGAAGATCGACGCGTTTGTGAAAGGATTACCGGAAAGAATCCAAGAAGATATAAGTTCACACGAGCCCGCCTCCATACAACAGGCATGTAGAATGGCTCACAAACTAGTGAACCAGATTGAAGAAAGAATTAAAGAACAGACTGCTGAAGAGGCCAATGTGAAGCAAGTCAAAAGAAAGTGGGAGGAAAACGGTGATAAGAATCACCAATACAACAACAACAGCAATTACAACAATAATCGCAACAATTATCCCAATAATCGCAACATCAATCGCAACTACAACAAACGGCCCAACAACAACAACAACAACAACAACAACAACAGCAACTACAACAATCATCCCAACAACAATAATAACCGCAACAACAACAATCAGAAGCAGCTATGCCAAAGGTGTGAAAAGTATCACTCGGGGTTCTGCACCAAATTTTGCAACAAGTGTAAAAGAAATGGTCATAGCGTGGCGAAGTGTGAGGTCTACAGACCAGGGGTTAATAGAACGAAAGGAACAAATGGTGTCGGAACGAGTAATGGCGGAGCAAGTAGTGTCAGAGCAAGTTATGCCAATGTAGTTTGTTATAAATGTGGAGAACCGGGCCACATTATTAGAAATTGCCCGAACCAGGAGAACACGAATGGACAAGGCCGCGGAAGAGTTTTCAATATTAATGCGGCAGAGGCACAGGAAGACCCGGAGCTTGTTACGGGTACGTTTCTTATTGACAATAAATCTGCTTACGTTTTATTTGATTCGGGTGCGGATAGAAGCTATATGAGTAGAGATTTTTGTGCTAAATTAAGTTGTCCATTGACGCCTTTGGATAGTAAATTTTTACTCGAATTAGCAAATGGTAAATTAATTTCAGCAGATAATATATGTCGGAATCGAGAAATTAAACTGGTTAGCGAAACATTTAAGATTGATTTGATACCAGTAGAGTTAGGGAGTTTTGATGTGATAATCTATATGGACTGGTTGAAAGAAGTGAAAGCAGAGATCGTTTGTTACAAAAATGCAATTCGCATTATACGAGAAAAAGGAAAACCCTTAATGGTGTACGGAGAAAAGGGCAACACGAAGCTACATCTTATTAGTAATTTGAAGGCACAAAAACTAATAAGAAAAGGTTGCTATGCTGTTCTAGCACACGTCGAGAAAGTGCAAACTGAAGAAAAGAGCATCAATGATGTTCCCATTGCAAAAGAATTTCCCGATGTATTTCCGAAAGAATTACCGGGATTACCCCCACATCGATTCGTTGAATTTCAAATAGATCTTGTACCAGGAGCTGCACCAATAGCTCGTGCTCCTTACAGACTCGCACCCAGCGAGATGAAAGAACTGCAAAGCCAATTACAAGAACTTTTAGAGCGTGGTTTCATTCGACCAAGCACATCACCTTGGGGAGCTCCTATTTTGTTTGTCAAGAAGAAAGATGGTACATTCAGGTTGTGTATCGACTACCGAGATTTGAACAAACTTACCATCAAGAACCGCTACCCACTACCGAGAATCGACGAGTTATTTGATCAACTACAAGGCTCGTCTGTTTATTCAAAGATTGACTTACGTTCCGGGTATCATCAAATGTGGGTGAAAGAAGATGATATTCCAAAGACTGCTTTCAGAACACGTTACGGTCATTACGAGTTTATGGTCATGCCGTTTCGTTTAACTAATGCACCAGCTGTGTTCATAGACCTTATGAACCGAGTGTGTGGACCATACCTTGACAAGTTTGTCATTATTTTCATTGATGACATACTTATTTACTCAAAGAATGACCAAGAACACGGTGAACATTTGAGAAAGGTGTTAGAAGTATTGAGGAAGGAAGAATTGTATGCTAAGTTTTCAAAGTGTGCATTTTGGTTGGAAGAAGTTCAATTCCTCGGTCACATAGTGAACAAAGAAGGTATTAAGGTGGATCCGGCAAAGATAGAAACTGTTGAAAAGTGGGAAACCCCAAAAACTCTGAAACACATACGCCAGTTTTTAGGACTAGCTGGTTACTACAGAAGGTTCATCCAAGACTTTTCCAGAATAGCAAAACCCTTGACTGCATTAACGCATAAAGGGAAGAAATTTGAACGGAATGATGAACAAGAGAAGGCGTTTCAGTTATTGAAGAAAAAGCTAACTACGGCACCCATATTGTCATTGCCTGAAGGGAATGATGATTTTGTGATTTATTGTGATGCATCAAAGCAAGGTCTCGGTTATGTATTAATGCAATGAACGAAGGTGATTGCTTATGCGTCTAGACAATTGAAGATTCACGAACAAAATTATACGACGCATGATTTGGAATTAGGCGCGGTTGTTTTTGCATTAAAGACTTAGAGGCACTACTTATATGGGGTCAAAAGTATTATATATACCGACCACAAAAGTCTTCAACACATATTTAATCAGAAACAACTGAATATGAGGCAGCGTAGGTGGATTGAATTGTTGAATGATTATGACTTTGAGATTCGTTACCACCCGGGGAAGGCAAATGTGGTAGCCGATGCCTTGAGCAGGAAGGACAGAGAACCCATTCGAGTAAAATCTATGAATATAATGATTCATAATAACCTTACTACTCAAATAAAGGAGGCGCAACAAGGAGTTTTAAAAGAGGGAAATTTAAAGGATGAAATACCCAAAGGATCGGAGAAGCATCTTAATATTCGGGAAGACGGAACCTGGTATAGGGCTAAAAGGATTTGGGTACCAAAATTTGGAGATATGAGAGAAATGGTACTTAGAGAAGCTCATAAAACCAGATACTCAATACATCCTGGAACGGGGAAGATGTACAAGGATCTCAAGAAACATTTTTGGTGGCCGGGTATGAAAGCCGATGTTGCTAAATACGTAGAAGAATGTTTGACGTGTTCTAAGGTCAAAGCTGAGCATCAGAAACCATCAGGTCTACTTCAACAACCCGAAATCCCAGAATGGAAATGGGAAAACATTACCATGGATTTCATCACTAAATTGCCAAGGACTGCAAGTGGTTTTGATACTATTTGGGTAATAGTTGATCGTCTCACCAAATCAGCACACTTCCTGCCAATAAGAGAAGATGACAAGATGGAGAAGTTAGCATGACTGTATTTGAAGGAAGTCGTCTCCAGACATTGAATACTAATCTCTATTATCTCTGATAGGGATGGCAGATTTATTTCAAGATTCTGGCAGACATTAGAGCAAGCATTAGGAACTCGTCTAGACATGAGTACTGCCTATCATCCACAAACTGATGGGCAGAGCGAAAGGACGATACAAACGCTTGAAGACATGCTACGAGCATGTGTTATTGATTTCGGAAATAGTTAGGATCGACATCTACCGTTAGCAGAATTTTCCTACAACAACAGCTACCATTCAAGCATTGAGATGGCGCCGTTTGAAGCACTTTATGGTAGAAAGTGCAGGTCTCCGATTTGTTGGAGTGAAGTGGGGGATAGACAGATTACGGGTTCGGAGATTATACAAGAAACTACCGAGAAGATCATCCAAATTCAACAACGGTTGAAAACCGCCCAAAGTCGACAAAAGAGCTACGCTGACATTAAAAGAAAAGATATAGAATTTGAAATTGGAGAGATGGTCATGCTTAAAGTTGCACCTTGGAAAGGCGTTGTTCGATTTGGTAAACGAGGGAAATTAAATCCAAGGTATATTGGACCATTCAAGATTATTGATCGTGTCGGACCAGTAGCTTACCGACTTGAGTTACCTCAACAACTCGCGGCTGTACATAACACTTTCCACGTCTCAAATTTGAAGAAATGTTTTGCTAAAGAAGATCTCACTATTCCGTTAGATGAAATCCAAATCAACGAAAAACTACAATTCATCGAAGAACCCGTCGAAATAATGGATCGTGAGGTTAAAAGACTTAAGCAAAACAAGATACCAATTGTTAAGGTTCGATGGAATGCTCGTAGAGGACCCGAGTTCACCTGGGAGTGTGAAGATCAGATGAAGAAGAAATACCCGCATCTATTTCCAGAAGATTCGTCAACACCTTCAACAGCTTAAAATTTCGGGACGAAATTTATTTAACGGGTAGGTACTGTAGTGACCCGAACTTTTCCATGCTTATATATATTAATTGAGTTTGATATTTACATGATTAAATGTTTCCAACATGTTAAGCAATCAAACTTGTTAAGACTTGATTAATTGAAATATGTTTCATATAGACAATTGACCACCCAAGTTGACCGGCAATTCACGAACGTTAAAACTTGTAAAAACGACATGACGATATATATATGGATATACATATGGTTAACATGAGATTATGATAAGTAAGTATCTCCATAAGTATATTAACAATGGGTTATATACATATAAACAAGACTACTAACTTAAGGATTTCGAAACGAGACATATATGTAACGATTATCGTTGTAACGACATTTAAATGTATATATATCATATTAAGATATATTAATATATCATAATATCATGATAATATAATAATTTAACATCTCATTAGATATAATAAACAATGGGTTAACAACATTAATTGAGATCGTTAACTTAAAGGTTTTAAAACAACACTTACATGTAACGACTAACGATGACTTAACGACTCAGTTAAAATGTATATACATGTAGTGTATTTAGATGTATTAAAATACTTTTGGAAGACTTCAAGACATATATCAAAACACTCATACTTAACGAAAATGGTTACAGTTACTTTTCCATTCTTGTCTTTCATCAAGAATTCTAGTCGTATTCTTACCCGTATTATACACAGCTTCAAAACGTACTTACTATGAGTATATACCAATAGGAACTAGCATGGGATTCCACTCTTGATTATGTCATGTATGAATAATCAATTTTAACTTCTACCATGAGCTAGTCAACTAACTAGAACTCCTTTTAACCCCACTCACCACTCACCAATTACCACTCATCATTCACTCCATTTCACTTCCAATTCTCTTTCTAATTCTCTCTCAACACACACACACACACACACTATTATGAACGTATTTTTCCAGTAGTTAATCATCATCTTCATCAAAAATCACTTCAAGAATCAAGCTATAATCATCATAGGAAGAACACTTCAAGAACACTTCAAAAATCCCTTCAAGTTTACTAATTTACTTCCAAGCTTTCTAATCCATTCCAAGTAATCATATAAGATCAAGAAACCTTTGTTATATACAGTAGGTTATCTTTCTTATTCAAGGTAATATTCATATTCAAACTTTGATTCAATTTCTATAACTATAAACTATCTTAATTCGAGTAAAAATCTTACTTGAACTTGTTTTTGTGTCATGATCCTACTTCAAGAACTTTCAAGCCATCCAAGATCCTTTGAAGCTAGATCATTTCTTGTCACTTCCAGTAGGTTTACCTACTAAACTTGAGGTAGTAATGATGTTCATAACATCATTCAATTCATATATATAAAACTATCTTATTCGAAGGTTTAAACTCGTAATCACTAGAACATAGTTTAGTTAATTCTAAACTTGTTCGCAAGCAAAAGTTAATCCTTCTAACTTGACTTTTAAAATTAACTACACACATGTTCTATATCTATATGATATGCTAACTTAATGATTTAAAACCTGGAAACACGAAAAACACCGTAAAACTGGATTTACGCCGTCGTAGTAACACCGCGGGCTGTTTTGGGTTAGTTAATTAAAAACTATGATAAACTTTGTTTTAAAAGTTGTTATTCTGAGAAAATGATTTTTATTATGAACATGAAACTATATCCAAAAATTATGGTTAAACTCAAAGTGGAAGTATGTTTTCTAAAATGGTCATCTAGACGTCGTTCTTTCGACTGAAATGACTACCTTTACAAAAACGACTTGTAACTTATTTTTATGACTATAAACCTATACTTTTTCTATTTAGATTCATAAAATAGAGTTCAATATGAAACCATAGCAATTTGATTCACTCAAAACGGATTTAAAATGAAGAAGTTATGGTTAAAACAAGATTGGATAATTTTTCTCATTTTAGCTACGTGAAAATTGGTAACAAATCTATTCCAACCATAACTTAATCAACTTGTATTGTATATTATGTAATCTTGAGATACCATAGACACGTATACAATGTTTCGACCTATCATGTCGACACATCTATATATATTTCGGAACAACCATAGACACTCTATATGTGAATGTTGGAGTTAGCTATACAAGGTTGAGGTTGATTCCAAAATATATATAGTTTGAGTTGTGATCAATACTGAGATACGTATACACTGGGTCGTGGATTGATTCAAGATAATATTTATCGATTTATTTCTGTACATCTAACTGTGGACAACTAGTTGTAGGTTACTAACGAGGACAGCTGACTTAATAAACTTAAAACATCAAAATATATTAAAAGTGTTGTAAATATATTTTAAACATACTTTGATATATATGTATATATTGTTATAGGTTCGTGAATCAACCAGTGGCCAAGTCTTACTTCCTGACGAAGTAAAAATCTGTGAAAATGAGTTATAGTCCCACTTTTAAAATCTAATATTTTTGGGATGAGAATACATGCAGGTTTTATAAATGATTTACAAAATAGACACAAGTACGTGAAACTACATTCTATGGTTGAATTATCGAAATCGAATATGCCCCTTTTTATTAAGTCTGGTAATCTAAGAATTAGGGAACAGACACCCTAATTGACGCGAATCCTAAAGATAGATCTATTGGGCCTAACAAACCCCATCCAAAGTACCGGATGCTTTAGTACTTCGAAATTTATATCATATCCGAAGGGTGTCCCGGAATGATGGGGATATTCTTATATATGCATCTTGTTAATGTCGGTTACCAGGTGTTCACCATATGAATGATTTTTATCTCTATGTATGGGATGTGTATTGAAATATGAAATCTTGTGGTCTATTGTTACGATTTGATATATATAGGTTAAACCTATAACTCACCAACATTTTTGTTGACGTTTAAAGCATGTTTATTCTCAGGTGAATACTAAGAGCTTCCGCTGTTGCATACTAAAATAAGGACAAGATTTGGAGTCCATGTTTGTATGATATTGTGTAAAAACTGCATTCAAGAAACTGATTTCGATGTAACATATTTGTATTGTAAACCATTATGTAATGGTCGTGTGTAAACATGATATTTTAGATTATCATTATTTGATAATCTACGTAAAGCTTTTTAAACCTTTATTTATGAAATAAAGGTTATGGTTTGTTTTAAAAATGAATGCAGTCTTTGAAAAACGTCTCATATAGAGGTCAAAACCTCGCAACGAAATCAATTAATATGGAACTTTTTTAATCAATAAGAACGGGACATTTCAACAACTACTGAAAAAGAACTCCTTGCTATTGTCTTTGCTTTTGACAAATTTCGTTTATATCTCGTTCTAGCTAAAACGGTGGTCTATACTGACCATTCTGCTCTTAGATACCTATTTTCGAAACAAGATACCAAACCACGATTAATCCGTTGGATCTTACTCTTACAAGAGTTCGATATTGAAATCCGAGACAAAAAGGGAGCAGAAAATCTCGCAGCTGATCATCTTTCTCGTCTTGAAAATCCTGAATTAGAAGTTCTAAATGAATCGGCCATACAAGATAACTTTCCTGATGAATATCTTTTGAAAATCGATTATAATAAAATTTCATGGTTTGCAGACTATGCAAACTACTTAGTATGTGGATTCCTTGAAAAAGGATTGTCGTACCAAAAACGAAAGAAATTCTTTAGTGATATAAAACACTATTTCTGGGAAGATCCACATTTATTCAAAAGTTGTCCCGATGGAATAATACGCCGATGTGTATTCGGAGATGAAGCTAGTCAAATCTTAAACCATTGTCACACAGGACCAACAGGAGGGCATTATGGGCCTCAACTCATAGCAAGAAAAGTTTACGATGCTGGATTCTATTGGCCTACAATTTTCAAATACGTACACCTTCTTTGTAAATCTTGTGATGTTTGTCAAAGGGCCGGGAAAATAAGTCAACGTGATGAAATGCCACAAAATATCATTCAAGTATGTGAAGTATTTGACGTTTGGGGTATTGACTTTATGGGTCCATTTCCAAAATCTCATAATAATCTCTACATTCTCGTTGCCATTGATTATGTATCTAAATGGGTGGAAGCACAAGCTCTCCCCACTAACGATGCACGGGTTGTAGTCAACTTCTTAAAACGTCTTTTTGCAAGGTTCGAAACACCGAAAGCTTTAATAAGTGATCGGGGTACTCATTTTTGTAATTATAAACTTGATAAAGTTCTCAAAAGATATGGAGTAACTCATAAAATCTCAACCGCTTATCATCCACAAACAAGTGGACAAGTTGAAAATACCAACCGAGCTTTAAAACGTATTCTAGAGAAAACCGTAGGATCAAATCCGAAGGAATGGTCCATGAAATTGGAGGATGCACTCTGGGCTTTTAGAACAGCCTACAAAACTCCAATTGGAACTACACCTTTTAAACTCGTTTACGGAAAAACATGTCACCTTCCAGTAGAAATTGAGCACAAAGCATTTTGGGCTTTGAAGACATGTAATCTTGATTTACATGAAACCAGACGTCTACGGTTAAGTCAACTAAATGAATTAGAAGAACTAAGACATGAAGCATATGAAAATTCGTTAATCTATAAGGAAAGAACGAAGAAATGGCATGATAAAAGAATCAGAAGTTCAAAAGAATTTAAAGAAGGAGACAGAGTTCTTCTTTTTAATTCACGATTCAAGCTATTTCCTGGAAAATTGAAATCTAGATGGTCTGGACCATTCATAGTTAAAAGAGTTTTTCCATATGGAACAATAGAGTTGATAAATTCAAATGAGATTGAATTTAAAGTTAATGGTCACAGAGTTAAACATTACATACATGGTCCAATGGAAGTTGACAATGAAGTTAATCACAATTTCAACACCACGGCTAACTAAGTGTGGGGAGAATCAAATCTTTTAAGGATAATATATATTTTTGTTAGAGTTAGATATTCTGTTCTCGTGTAGTTTTCAAGAATGGAATCCGAATGGTCTTTCCCTAGCAGACCCTAAAGAACTAGTCTTCTCCCTTCTTTCTAAATTTTTATTTTTTTAGGTTTTACGAGATGAAGAATTCCTTTGATCTGAACCATGGTCTACTACTACACGCTATGATTACTAAACGTAATAATAACATCTTCCCGGGTGAACTGGTATCATTCATAAGAGGAAAAATGGACGAAGTAAGGAAAGAACTCAGGAGAGATCATCATAAGATACAATTTGGTAAAGGAAAATCAAAATCCGCAACAAAAAGAAGAGCACGACACCTTGAAAGATGTCATAAATGCGGAAAATGGTCACACGAAGGTAAATGTTCAAACAATCAAACATATTCAAATACCGAATTTGTTACTCTATGCAGAGAAGGACCGTTCATATGTTTAGAAGAAAAGTTATTGAAGAATCGAGGTTACGCTTATGTAGCTATGGAAAACCAAATCACACGACTCTCTTATGAGTCGACTAAAGCAGGTCTCTGAGAATTCTTTCTCACAGGTAAGTATGTACAGTTTTTATTTGTTTTTATTTATTGCTTTTAACCTTTTGATAATAAACGTTGAATCGTTCGCTATAAAGTATTAAATTGATATTCAATAAAACTAGGTATGCGAAACCGAAATTATTGATATCATACAAAAAAAAATTATTACATCACTGCGAAATTTACCGTTTATTCTTAAGGTATAAATATCTTTAATCAATCAATCCAAAAATATTTTAGAAATTCATCAGGAGTAAAACTAGGTAATATAGCCGAAATTACTTTACCCAAAAGAGGGACATATATTTTTGATAATATTTGATTGATTAAAGTGGGATAAAAGACCAAAAAGATTTTTAATTTTAATTTTTACCTTGTTTTTAAATTAATATTAAATTATTATTGTAAATTTTTAAAACCAATATATTTAAAAAAAAATTAAAAAAAAATTAATATTTTTAATATAAGTTTGTAAAATTAAAAATATTAATTATATTAATATGAATTTTTAATTTTATGCATTTTAAATTTAAGTTTGGTGTGAATTTAAAAACAAAAATGTACTTTATTTTACTAAATTAAAAATTGATTTCTAAAAATTCATCGTAAGTTGAAAACTAGGTCGTTGAACCGAAATTGCTTTACCCAAGGGAGGGACGAGAAATTTTATTATCATTATTTTTAATTTTATTGAATTAAAGTATGCCAAAAACATTAAAAAAAACCCCCCAAAATCTTTGCTTTTTAAAACGACGCTTAAAAAGTGACAAATTTTAAAATTTTGTCGAGAGACGAACTAGGACAACGATCCGAAACGCCCTCATTCTAAAAGAAAACAAAATTTTAAAATTAATTATTTGTTTTATAAGTAAATGATTTTATATTAAAAAAAAAAACATCAAGGACCCATGCGATCGCATGGGATTTAGCCTATACCTCCATGCGATCGCATGGCCTGGAAATACTGGGCAGAAACAAAAGAGCAGCTCGTCTGTTCTGTCTCACACAACCACACACACAAATACACGAACACACACACACACATTATCACCAAAAATCACCAATTTTCAACCAAAATCAACCAAATTCGTCACAATAATTAGCTATAATCATGCCTTTCTTCAGATGGGGAAGCAAAAAGGTAAATGTTTCACCCCTAAAACTCTTAAAATTTAAATTTTAGTGTTCTTGAGCTAAATTTTACCTAATTTCATTTTGTTAATGTCTAGTGTAATTAGAGGTAAATTGTTAGTATATTATGCATGTATAACCTAGATTGATGCTATTTGTCATGATTTGAAGCCAAAAACTTCAAAAAATTTAGAAATCTAGGGTTTGTGTTCTTGAGCAATTTGGGGCTTTTTGATATAAACAGGTTATGGTCGATTTTTGTCGTGAATTATTGCTAAATTTAGTAGTGTAACATGTTTAGGTAGCTAAATGATCCAAACTTTGATCCTAAACACGATTTTTGAGAATTAAAGTGGACTTTTTAAGTCTAAAATTCATGAACTTGATTAAATTGATGTAAATGCCATTTGAAACTTGTTTAATTGCTAGTAATAGTTATTTTAACATGTTATTTGAGTTGAATGCTTATAAACTTTGTAAACATTTTCATATATGGTTATTTGAAAAAGTGTAGAATTGATAAAAATATGAAAATGAGCATGAGTTAAATATGGATTAAACATGTCATTGTAATTGTTTCAAGTTGTTATTTTGCTAACACTAATGCATATTTGGATGCACAAATTTTGTGTTTAATGCGTTTTGCAGAAATATACCGAATCTGGCGGTGCATCATCATCCATACAACCTGAAAACGAACCACAGCCAGAAATGCAATATGAGCCACAATATGAACCAGAACCTGAACAGGAACAACAAGAACAACAATATCATAATGATCAACACATACCATATTATGATCCGGAACAAGAATATGTTAATGCCTACGTACAATTTCCGATTCATCCAATAATAGAACACCCAACGATTCATGAAGAGCTGTTGCATCCCAATTTGAGATTTGATTGAAGCTGGAGAGATTACCCGACGTACCAAAGTAAAAAATTTAAACTGGTAACGAAAAATGTAGAAGTACCGAGGGTAATCGATTGGGAGCCTTTGGAAAGGGTCCAACTAGCTAACCCAGTTAGGCAGCATCTAATCCAAAGGTATGGGAACTCTTCTTTTCCCGATTGGGAACGTTTATTTACCACTCGTAGGCCTGTATATAAAGAGTGGTGTGTTGAACTTTTGAGTACTATATCACTTAATACGGATGTAGTTAGGTTAGACGATAGGAATTTTCTTAGATTTTTACTTGACCGTAGGATGTATAGGATGTCCATGCTGGACATGGCCAGGGCTTTACAGATTTACACTCCTGCTGAATTACTACTACCTGATTGTACAAATTTGATTTATCATGGTGAAAGGGTAGATAGGAATTTTGATGCTGACGCCGTCTGGAGGCGTATGTTAAATTATAATGTTTTTACGCGGGGAGGAAGACACTCCTATTTAGATATTAACAAAGCAGAGCTTCGTATTATACATAGATTTTTAGCTAATTTGATTACACAAAGAGGTAACAACAAGGAGAAAATGACCTTACACGATTTATTTTACCTTAAGTGTATTCGAAACACTAGAAGCTTTGTTAATATCCCCTACTGTGTTGGTTTTTATTTGTCTAAGATAGTGTAAGGAATACAGGACGTGGGAATAATAGGAGGAGGTATTTTTGTTACTCTCATTGGAGAGTATTTAGGTGTAGATAGGGATCGAGGGGGTCCGATGCTGGTATGTAGGGAACATGATGAGACTGTAGGATTGCGGGTCTATCAAGGTGCAAAGGTATTAAAGAGCAGACGCAATTAGGTAGTACCATATCAGGGCTCTCATCCACAGGTAGAGAGAGGTTCAGATGAGGAAATGGAGGAAGCGGATGACATTAGGGATGTCATTAGGGAGGTTGTTACTGATGTTTACCAGCGTATAGATGAGGTAGAAATGACAAACGAGGCTAAACATAGTCAGTACGAGTAGTGGCACGCCGAGAATGTGTACGAGCATTCCAGGCAACGACAGCATAATAGATGGCACTATCATCAGCATCAGATCATAAGCCAGCTATCACCTCAGGTACCAAATAACTACGTACTGACCCAACCTGCTTACTATCCGCCACACCAGCCCGATATGCGACTGTAGTGCCCCGTCCTAATCCATCTGGACGAAGTCTTCAACAGTTGGTCCCATTGCGAGGTTCTGACCTCTATATGCCATGAACGACTCCATGTAATATGAGCAAATGCACAGCGGAAGATTTCTTTCATACTTGAGAATAAACATGCTTTAAAGTGTCAACCAAAAGGTTGGTGAGTTCATAAATTTATCATAAAATAATAAAATTCATCATTTTGATAGACCACAAGATTTAAATGCTGCATGGTACAAATGGGCCCGAATCCTTTACTCACCTGTAATGTACATGCGATATCTTTTAAATACAGTACAATTTTCTTGTGTACGAAATCATTTTTCATAAATCTTAGTAACCGTATACATATCTCATGCACAAAAATAACATACACATAACCTGTGTATAAAATCATTCTCTCGATACATAACATTCATATCAATTAGTGGCAATTATTGATGTGCGAAAAGTGGTATATGAATTATCGTATGGAAAATACCGGTTTTAGAGATTGCTACACACTAACGGGCAGTGTACCCGATCGTGTAGTAGTATAGTAACTGGTTTAGTTCCGTGTATCGTTCCAAGGACAGTTATATCAGTCAAACTAGAATTAGAAACTATATTATGATTAACTAAGTGAATGAAAGTTAAAAGTACAAGTTTTATGTTTTGGTGGCTATTTAACAATTTAGCCAAATCAAAGAAGGTTAAATGTAAAAACAATATTTTTGTCTTTTAAGTTTATGAAATGAGAATAAATGCAAATAAAGCAAGTAAGATAGTTTTGAATTAAATCAAAGAGATGAAATGTTTATCTAGATATTTTACCCTCGGTATTGGATGTATTTTTAGATATTAAGTCCTGATTGAATAATTATGTGTGTAGTTATCTAATAGGTTCACTAAGAGTTCTCTCGGATAAACACGCAAATACAATAACAAGATCAAGGGTTCCCTTTTCACTATGGTTCTTGTATTTGTAATCAAATAACTATAAGCATGCTAATCACCTAAATCGACTCGCCAAGAGTTCTCTTTAGCAAGTACTCAAACTAGAATTACTAAGCGAGGGTTCCCTATTACTTAGACCTTTTCGTTTGTGACTAGTTGATCAACAAGATCAAAGACTTGAATAACAATTGTCTTTGCGTTCGCTCTACACAATTCATTCCTATTTTGTTTAACCGTTTTAATCTAGTTTACCCCCTTGGTCCGGTTTAGCAAACAATCAATCTAAGACAAGTTGATTGTAAATCAATATGATACATTAACAAGAGTTCTCTTTATCAACAACATATCAATTAACTAGATACAAATGATTTTAACAACAATAAGCATGGTTCTTAATTCAAGCTTCAATCTATCACGCATAATACATTCAATCAATAAGATTACATCCAATACCTTGGTTATTAATCTAGACAAACATTATAGAAACTAGCCAACAATCATGGTAACAGACAACAATACAATCAAATTATTAACTGAAATCATTGCTGAGAACAAGTAAATAACCTACAAGAACAAGAGTTCTTGGATGAAGAAGGTTTTGATGGATGATGCCTTGATGTTGAGCCTCTTCAAAGAGGTTGGAGTTCTCCAATTTACTCCTGAAAATCGCCTCTAAACTCTCTGGTTCGTATTCTGATGAAACAGTCTCTAAAAAAACTGAAGTTTTAAAGTGGAGAGAGTAGGTAAAAAGCTAAAAAGTCGGCTACACCTACTACGGGACGTCGTCCCAAAGGGCAGGACGGCGTCCCGGTAAAAAGAGCTAGACGGCGTCCCAATTTCCGAGACGGCGTCCCGATTTGAAAGACAGGACGGCGTCCCACCTTCCAGGACGGCGTCCTGTTGTGCTGATTTTGACTGTTTCGTTTTCTTTTCAATATTACTTCATTTGGACGAAACCTAACACCTTGGAAGCTTTGTTTTATCATTTTAGAGTGCTATCTTGACCCTAACTCGTATCGGGATCAACCAATGTCATAAATCATCAAAATTCTTTGTAAATCATTCTTCCGATACAAATTTGTACATCTTGGCCTATAGCTTGTAGAACACCTTCATCATCTTCGATTCTAGAGCGTTTTTAGTGATATTGCGATAGATATATATGATGTTATTGAGCAATATCAAAACACGCCACACTTAAACCTTGCTTGGCCTCAAGCAATTCTTTCTTTACAAAGTGGAACAATTATCAAATACAATCACACAATATATATTACAAACATTACATGAATCATTCGAAGCACACGAAACACACACGTTGATATGAAACACAACTCGCACTATATAAAACACACGCTTTAAGTACAGTACACTTTTGTTGAAATCACACGCACGCTATATACACGATGGAAACACACACACACATTTTTGGGAGATTAGAGCCAAGTATCCGAAAAATTTGATCCTAGGGAAATCAGGACCTTGATGAAAACGTTTTATGGTTTTGAAAATATCATGCTAGTTTTTAATACTAGACACGTTTTCCGATTTTGTCGGATTTTCTGAATTTTGAAAAATGAGTGCGGGTTTCCCGCTATTGGTCAAGCCAATCCCTCCCACGGCACCTAACATCGCGAGATGTCGGTAGAAAATAATGTGCTTAGGAGGATACACATTACGTCCGGATATCATCGATAATCATGAGGTAATCATCTAATCCGTTAAGTCAATCATAAAGATTGAAGTTCATCAGGCTTAAAAGCTGATATATTACCTTTCTGGAGGTTATCCTTCCGGGGATCTGATAAATCACTAACATTTTGTGTATACATGGTGCCCCCCCGTTTTACTAGTTAATCCCCCTCATTGAGACAAACCTTGACTACCAGTTTCCCTGTTTGACGTTGAGGCCTGGTAGATTTCCAGTCGATGTTAGTAATGACCTTTCAAGAGTTTTTATCACCCTACGACTGGTCTGGACTACATCTTCTGAATTGAATCAGTAAGTGTGTCATTCGGAAGACTTTACTTCCTTGAGGATGGAACAGATACATCCTATTGGTTATAATAGGTGGTCGGACGCAACATTGTCCTTGTTAGGAGAAACAATGAGGATCGTCCTTAAGGTTTTCAATCTGGCGCGAGATCCGGTTTCCGACCACGCTATACAATCACCGCTCTCTCACGGTTTACACTCGTTTTGGTACAAGTGACCTACAAGTTAGCTTACTAAACTAGTAGGATTTTCATTCAAATAATTGAATGATAGTGCAACTTCAAAGACTATTAATAATTTAAAATGTAAACCAACATTTATTTTCTAGATTTTAAGACCATAATGTGTATAACGTGGTTTTTGGGCTTTTAATCGTTTTTAAGGCTTACATGAAAATTTTAAAATTTTATAATAAACGCCTTAATTTTTGTGAAACGAGTTCCCGATAAATTTCTATTCCCTACCCCACACTTGAGATCATGCAAGGCCCTCATTGCATGAAATCACAAAAAGGATTAAATTTAGAGGGCAAAGTGATAGGGTGATTGTAGAAATTTTCAATTTTTAACCTGTAAATCGTGGAATATGTAGACGGATGCCGCTGAACTTACTGCCAGCATAAGAGCATCGTCCATTCCGCGATTATCATCATACACATATCATAATATCAAATGTCGCTGAACTTAATGCCAGTCTTTGAAGTTCAAACATGCTGCAAAAATGAACAAACCACACAAATCACAATAAAAATAACGGTGTTTTTACAACCACAACCGTTTATCAAACCACACCATTAGTAAATTATTACAAACCAAAATATTGTATAAAATCACACCACACAAATTAAATTGTCTCAAAACAAAGTACAAAATGATCAAAGGCACGCAGGCCTAGTTATCAAACGGCCAAAAATAATTACCCGAACCATCTCTGTACGGGCGTCCCTGTGGATATTGCTGCTCAAATCTGTTCCGAGCATCCTGCAACGCAGCGGTATTATCATAAATCGGGTGAGGCGGAGGTGGGTTTTGAGGATCCGTGTAATATTGGGGTGTCAGACGTGTCGTCCCATAGTACTGCTCGGGGTTGGAATAAAACAACTCTGAGTTATGGTTATTCCAATCAATACCATAACTCATCCATCCCTGATCGTGCACTTGAGCAATCTGTCGTTGCTCCATTCGCTGCTGACTATCCCACATTCGATCGTTGTGCATCCTTTGTTCGTTCGGGCTCAACCTCATGTTATTAACACTACCAACCAAACTGTCCCAACTTGATTGGGACGGATGCCACAGAACCTGTTCACCAACATTAGTCTGTGCCTCCATTTCCGCCTCCTCTTCCTGCCTCTGCTCTTGCTGAACACCACTGCCACTTGCGTCACCTGCACCAACTGCCACAAAAGGCACCAAATGCCCATTTCTATCTTTCATAATGATTTCAGCATTAATATAAAAAACCTTTTTTAATGGTTTCATTACGCTCGTGTACTCCTGTAATCTACTGAAATCAATGTTAAAATGTCGGGCAATTCGGGTGATGTAGTGGCCTCCCAGAAGTGGCTTCCGTAGCCGTGTCTCAGTCGCAATGGCAAGGAAATAATTACCGATTAGCCCAGGAATGTCGGTATAGGAACCCCGCTTGATTTGATCCATAATCCACAAATCTAATGTTTTCACCTTCTCATTACCCTCAATCCTCGCATTAAACGTGCATGCGATGAGTCGATGAAGCAGCCTATCATCCCGGGCTGCGATTTCGTTGTACCTGTGCTTGCTTGATCTAAAATGTGCAGGCGCAATATTTGGCTTACAAATTCTGCGCCAATAAGAGGTGTCATCAAAAACATGCCGGCCAACGTAATCAGAAGCCCGCAAATATTCACCTAACTGATTATCGGTGAATTCCTCAAAAATTCCCAGAACTCTACAAAGCTGTAAACTGCTTATACCCCTATCTTGGCCCCCGAGATGAAACTGTAGAAACTCATTCGATAAATAATCGCTGACATTGTTAAACCGCATGGTAGAGTAAAATTCTTTAAGCAGCACCGGATAGATTGGTTCATTGATGCTAAAAACCTGTTCCCAAACGTGGGTGACTACTCTACCGTAAGGAATGGCGAGTAAATTAGAAACATGTCGGCGTATGCCCGCTTCTTCCAATGGCCCCCAGAAAAAATACCAAGTGGCATTAATCAGCCTGCGGTTTATTCTCTCAAACGTTTCGGTGTAGTCTTCGTCGTTCTGAACCTGTGTTAACCAAACTCGAGGATCGTTTAGATCCTCCTCCGCTTCTTCTCCGGAAGACGATGATGAATGATGTTGTTGTTGTGGTGGTGGTGGTTGTCGTGGAGGAGCCAAACCTGCTGTCCTTCCTCTTTTTGCCGGTCCTCCTCTGCTTGATTGTCCCTGCAAAACATTATACACCAAACCAAAAGAACATAGAAACCGTTGTGTTAATGTTAGCTAAAAACATAACCGAGTAGCAGGAGAACTTCATCATTCAATTCCTAGTTCAAAAGCATTATGATTCATTTAAACGAAAGTGCATGTTCACAATTTTAAACCAAAGTCAACCAAAGTCAACATGAATTCGTTAATACACCTTCAAAAAAAATTGAAAATCATAACTTCACAATGTAGCACAAACTTAGGACTCAAAGATTCAAGTATGTTGTGTCATAGGTCATAACATTTAACTTTGCATTCTAATCATATTCATCACAAATCATAATACAATTTTCACAATTTTTAGCTCAAATGACCATCTTAACATCATACATTATGGCATTCCATTCCATTAATTTGATTCAACAGGCCCTTACAAATGAAAAACAAGCATACACATTTCATAAATTCATTACAATTCAACAATATGCTTAGAAATTCACTAACATTCAAAAATGACCCGGCCAAGTTGACATCAACATCACCAACACAATCATATACTTCACAAGAATCATAAACTCAACATCATAAATTAAGCATCCCAAATTCGGATTTAATTTCTACAAACCCTAGAATCATGAACAAAACCCTTAAAAGCATGTAATCTTTGCAAAATAAACACATAAGGGCAATTTAAACATCTAAGGCATGTTAATCTTAACAATAATCATGCAAATCAAACACCCCACACTTATCCTTCACCAATTTATAGATATAAACATACAATTCAAGTAATTGATAAAGAAAAGTGTAAAAATGGAGTATCCATACCAAAAAGTTCATGATTTGAAGCTTGAATTTGAAGAAGAAATCGCGAAATTGAGGTAGAAATTAGGGTATTTGGAGAGTGGTTCGTGTTAGGGCAGAGAGAAATAGAGAAGAGTGTGTTTTGTGGATAAGAAATGAGTGGGTAGGTGTATAAAACGCGTATTATTTTCTGAATCAGGGGTTCAGGATGGCGTCCAGGGTTCCAGGACGGCGTCTAGCTTTTAACATTGGGACGGTGTCTTGACCTTTAGGACGGCGTCTAGATATGTAAAACGGGACGGCGTCTAGAATTTTGGGACGGCGTCCTGTTACACTAAAACCCACTGATCTGTTTTTCTGAATCGCGCGCGTTTAGAGGTCATACGTTAATCATTTTGTACCAAACTAAAATTTATCGTGCACACAATACAAAACTAATTACAATTGTGAACCATTTTTTTACGAGTCGTTCACCAAACTCGTCCCCATTTAGATTTAGGCGTTTTTCTTGAAGTTGAGGCTAACCTCATCCTCAATTTCTAGGGGACCATCAACATAGTGTTTGACCCGGTGGCCATTCACTTTTAAAATATCACCCTTCCCGTTCTCTATTTCGACTGTACCATAAGGGTACACCTTTCTAACAACAAACGGTCCCGTCCATCGGGACTTAAGCTTTCCGGGTGATAACTTGAAACGAGAGTTATAAACAAGGACACGATCGCCTTCCATGAATTCCTTTGGACGTTTCAATCTTTTGTCGTGCCATTGTTTGGTTTTTTTCTTGTAAATTAGAGAGTTGTCATAGGCTTCAAGCCTCAACTCGTCTAATTCATTTAGTTGGGTCAAACGTAACCGACCCGCTTCTTGGTAATCCAAATTGCATGCCCTTAGCGCCCAATGTGCTTTATGTTCAATCTCCAACGGGAGATGGCATGCTTTTCCGTATACCATACGAAAAGGAGTTGTTCCAATCGGTGTTTTGTAGGCCGTGCGAAAAGCCCACAATGCATCGTTTAACTTGGTTGACCACTCTTTGGGATTGGCACCAACGGTCTTTTCAAGTATGCGTTTTAATGACTGGTTGGTGTTTTCTACTTGCCCACTCGTTTGGGGATGATAAGATGTCGAAATTTTATGGATTACTCCATATCTTTTCAACACCTTTTCCAATTGCTTATTGCAAAAGTGGGTGCCCCGGTCACTTATAAGAGCTTTTGGTGTGCCGAACCTAGAGAAAAGTTCCATCAAAAAGTTTACCACTACTCGGCCATCATTTGTTGGTAGAGGTTTTGCCTCCGCCCATTTAGAAACATAATCTATGGCGACAAGTATGTAGAGGTAAGAATGAGATTTTGGAAAGGGGCCCATAAAGTCAATTCCCCAAACATCGAACACCTCGCATACTTGGATGCTTTGTTGAGGCATTTCATCCCGTTTAGTTATTTGACCGGCCCGTTGGCACGCGTCACAAGCTTTACAGACAGCGTAGGCATCTTTGAATATGGTAGGCCAATAGAAACCGGCCTCGTAAACTTTCTTCCCCGTGATTTGGGGACCAAAGTGCCCACCTGTTGGACCAAGGTGACAGTCAAGTAGAATTTCGGTGCATTCCTTTCCTGAAACACACCGACGGATTATCCCATCGGGACACTGTTTAAAGAGATATGGGTGTTCCCAAAAATAGTATTTTAAGTCACTAAAGAATTTCTTTCTTTTCTGGTGTGACATACCGGTTTCTAGGAATCCACCCGCAAGATAGTTGGCAATGTCTACAAACCATGGATCATTAATTTTCTCAACTCTCATGAGATTTTCATCAGGAAAATTATCTTGGATAACGGTCTCATGTAGAACCCCAAGATTCGGGTTCTCAAGTCGAGAAAGGTGATCGGCAGCTAGGTTTTCGGCACCCTTTTTATCTTTTATATCGATGTCGAATTCTTGCAAAAGCAAGACCCAACGTATTAAACGGGGTTTAGCATCTTGCTTAGAAAGCAAGTACTTTAATGCCGAGTGGTCTGTGTAGACAACCGTCTTTGCTAGCACTAAATAGGATCGAAATTTGTCAAACGAAAAGACGATTGCAAGGAGTTCCTTCTCGGTGGTAGTGTAATTAAGTTGGGATCCTTGCAGTGTCTTACTAGCATAGTAAATGGGCTTGAAATGTTTTTCTATTCTTTGCCCCAAGACGGCACCAATAGCAAAGTCACTGGCGTCACACATAAGTTCGAATGGTATTGACCAATTCGGCGATATGAGAATCGGTGACTGCGTGAGATTTGCTTTAAGAAGATTAAAGGCGGTAAGACACTCTTCCATAAAGACAAATGGAGCGTCCTTCTCAAGAAGTTTGTTCATGGGAGTTGCAATTTTGGAAAAATCTTTAATGAACCGCCTGTAAAAACCGGCGTGCCCCAGAAAACTTCTAACACCTTTCACATTCGTTGGTGGTGGTAATTTGGCTATTACTTCCACTTTAGCCCGATCCACCTCCAGACCTGCACAAGAAATTTTATGACCCAATACAATTCCCTCTTTTACCATAAAATGGCATTTTTCCCAGTTTAGTACAAGATTTGATTCTTCACACCTAATCAACATAAGCTCAAGATTTTTAAGACATGAGTCAAAAGAATCACCGAAGACTGAGAAGTCATCCATGAATACTTCCATAAAGTCTTCAATCATGTCATGAAAAATAGCTTCCATACACCTTTGAAAGGTAGCAGGAGCATTGCATAAGCCAAAAGGCATACGCCGATAGGAGAAAGTACCATAAGGACATGTAAAGGTCGTTTTCTCTTGGTCCTCGGGTGCTATAGGGATTTGGAAATATCCCGAGAAACCGTCAAGAAAACAATAAAAATTCTTTCCCGCTAATCTTTCCAACATTTGATCAATGTAAGGAAGGGGAAAATGGTCTTTTCGGGTAGCATCATTTAATTTCCTGTAATCAATGCATACCCTCCAACCCGTGATAGTCCTGGTAGAAATTAATTGGTCGTCTTCATTTGTGACAACGGTCATGCCACCCTTTTTGGGCACGCATTGGACCGGACTCACCCAAGGACTATCCGAAATTGGATAAATAAGACCCGCATCTAGGAGTTTTACAATCTCATTCTTAACAACTTCTTGCATATTGGGGTTGAGTCGCCTTTGTCTTTGTACACACGGCTTATAGTTATCTTCCATTAATATCTTATGTGTACAATAAGAGGGACTTATACCCTTGATGTCATGAATTTTCCATGCTAGAGCCGTTTTATGGGCTTTTAACATGGAAACAAGCTTAGATTTCTCACTTACAGAGAGTTCGGATGAAATGATCACCGGGAGAGTAGAACCTTCTTGTAGGTAAGCATATTCCAAGTGACTTGGAAGTGGCTTTAGTTCCAAAACGGGAGGTTCTTCAATCGATGTTTTACATCGGTATTCATTCCCTAAATCCAACTTTCTGTACTCTTCATCATTTGGCTCATACCCGTTAGCCATCAAAGTGGTCAACATCTCCACTTCTTCCACCATTGTTTCATCATCACCTTCCGCAAAAATGCATTCTCCTGTACCGTGCAATTCTGGAAATTCCTGCAATAACTCCGAATACGTGTCTACGGTTTGCAAATAATAACATTGATCATCAGTAGACTCGGGGTACTGCAAGGCATGGTCAACGGAAAAGGTAACCTTCATATCCTCAATACTAAGGGTCAATTTCTGCCCATGAACATCTATCATAGCTCTAGCGGTATTGAGGAAAGGTCGACCTAATATAAGAGGCACACGTGTGTCCTCCTCCATGTCTAGAATTACAAAATCAGCCGGAAATACTAGGGTACCTACTTTTACTAACATATTCTCTAAAATTCCACGAGGGAATTTAACAGAGCGGTCTGCTAGTTGGATTGCCATTCGAGTTGGTTTCAGTTCCCCGGGGTTTAGCTTAACATATAATGAATAAGGCATTAAATTTATGCTAGCCCCTAAATCCGCTAATGCTTTAATGCATTCCAAATCTCCCAGGAGACATGGTATGGTAAAACTTCCAGGATCAGCTAACTTTTTCGGTATTTTGTTCATCAAAATTGCTGAACAATTTGCATTCATGGTGACGGATGAAAGTTCCTCCATTTTCTTCCGATTAGTAAGTAAGTCTTTTAAAAACTTAGCATACTTGGGCATACCTGAGATTACATCAATGAAAGGCATGTTTATGTTAATTTGTTTAAACATATCTAGGAATTTTGACCTTTCAGCCTCTAGCCTCTCTTGTTGTTGTTTTCTTGGGTATGGGAGCGGTGGTTGATATGGTTTCACTACGGGTTTTTCCCGTTCTTCCTTTTCAACCACTTTTTCCGGCTCCTTAACCGGTTCATCATTTTGGTTCAATGGAACCCTGAAATCAGAATTTTCGGGCATTTTTGGAGCATCGTATGCTAGACCACTCCGTGTGGTGATAACATTTGCGTGCTCATTTCGTGGGTTTTTACTGGTATCGCCCGGTAAACTACCTGGTTTCCTCTCGCTTAGTAAATTGGCTAAACCACTCATTTGTTTTTCTAAATTTTGAATTGATGCTTGTTGGTTTCTAAATTGATGTTCGTTTTTCTCGTTGGTTTGGTTTATATTTGTGACAAGCTGAGTTTGTGATGTAATTAACTTTTCCAACATACTCTCTAAATTTGACTTTTTCTCTTCATGTTGGGGTTTTTGGTAAAAACCCGGAGTTTGTTGTTGGAACCCACTACCTGACCCTTGTTGAAAATTGGAAGTTTGACCTTGAGGGTTGTAGGGGTTGTTAAAGTTCCGGTTAAATTGGGCTCTTCCCTGAAACTGGTTATTATTTCTTTGGCTTATGAAAGCCACTTCTTCTTTTTGAGCCATGGTTAACCCGGCATCACAATCTTTTCCTAAGTGGAGACCTCCACAGTATTCACAACCTACTTTCATACTATGGATTTCCTTGGTGATTTTGTCCATGTTTCGAACAACACCATCTATTTTTACACCTAGGGAGCTTAAGTCATCATAAGCACCGGCGCTTTGGACTTGAGCATTTCGAGTAATTGGGCGTTCTTGATGCCACTCGTGAGAATAATCGGCTAGTTTCTCGATTATCTCATAAGCCTCTTGCTCGGTTTTGTCCATAAGAGAACCACCGGCCGCTTGGTCAATTGAAATTCGGGTTGCTACATCACAACCTTTGTAAAAGATTTGGACCTTTTGAAAGGTATCCAAACCATGGTTTGGACAACCTCTTAGCATTTTGGAAAATCGATTCCATGCTTCGTACAGGGTTTCCATCGGCTTTTGACAGAATTGGGTAATTTCGTGTTGGAGTCTCGCGGACTTGGATGCTGGAAAATATTTCTTAAGAAATTTTTCCAACATACCATCCCACGTTTCTATCGTAGCCTCGGCCAATGAATCTAACCAACTTCGTGCTTCCCCTTGGAGTGTCCAAGGGAAAAGTCTTAATAATATGGCCTGGTCAGTTTCTGGTTTAAGTTTAAATAGAAGACATATCTCTTGAAAGAGACGAATATGTTCGTTTGCATCTTCATTCGGACCACCACCAAATTGACACCTGTTATTAATCATTTGAAGAATAGGTCCTTTTATTTCAAAAGTTACCTCACCAGTAGGTGGAGTAATAGCACTACCTTGTCCGGTCCAGGTTGCTTTCATCTTTGCTGCCATTGATTGTCGTGGTACCAACGGTCTTTCTCCTTCCATTTCAAAATTTGGGGGTTGAACGGGTTTACCAAAGTCTGAATATCGAGGCTTGGTCGTACTTGATTCTGAATCAAAGGTTTCTTGCTTTGATGAAGATTCAAAAATTTCAAGTACTTCTTTTGAAATCCTACCAAGCTTTCTATCAGGTTCTGTAAACGGTGTAAGTAATGGAGATTCTGAACTTCGGGTATGTGGCAAATGCGACCTATAAACTGTCAATCACACAACTAACAAAAATTATTAAACATACCGATTCTATAAGTTTAAAAATCAAAGATTATTAAAAATTTAAAATAATTAAGAAACTACTTAATCACAAATCAGTTAATAATTCTATTTTGACACAAAACTGTCCCCGGCAGCGGCGCCAAAAACTTGATGTGCGAAAAGTGGTATATGAATTATCGTATGGAAAATACCGGTTTTAGAGATTGCTACACACTAACGGGCAGTGTACCCGATCGTCTAGTAGTATAGTAACTGGTTTAGTTCCGTGTATCGTTCCAAGGACAGTTATATCAGTCAAACTAGAATTAGAAACTATATTATGATTAACTAAGTGAATGAAAGTTAAAAGTACAAGTTTTATGTTTTGGTGGCTATTTAACGATTTAGCCAAATCAAAGAAGGTTAAATGTAAAAACAATATTTTTGTCTTTTAAGTTTATGAAATGAGAATAAATGCAAATAAAGCAAGTAAGATAGTTTTGAATTAAATCAAAGAGATGAAATGTTTATCTAGATATTTTACCCTCGGTATTGGATGTATTTTTAGATATTAAGTCCTGATTGAATAATTATGTGTGTAGTTATCTAATAGGTTCACTAAGAGTTCTCTCGGATAAACACGCAAATATAATAACAAGATCAAGGGTTCCCTTTTCACTATGGTTCTTGTATTTGTAATCAAATAACTATAAGCATGCTAATCACCTAAATCGACTCGCCAAGAGTTCTCTTTAGCAAGTACTCAAACTAGAATTACTAAGCGAGGGTTCCCTATTACTTAGACCTTTTCGTTTGTGACTAGTTGATCAACAAGATCAAAGACTTGAATAACAATTGTCTTTGCGTTCGCTCTACACAATTCATTCCTATTTTGTTTAACCGTTTTAATCTAGTTTACCCCCTTGGTCCGGTTTAGCAAACAATCAATCTAAGACAAGTTGATTGTAAATCAATATGATACATTAACAAGAGTTCTCTTTATCAACAACATATCAATTAACTAGATACAAATGATTTTAACAACAATAAGCATGGTTCTTAATTCAAGCTTCAATCTATCACGCATAATACATTCAATCAATAAGATTACATCCAATACCTTGGTTATTAATCTAGACAAACATTATAGAAACTAGCCAACAATCATGGTAACAGACAACAATACAATCAAATTATTAACTGAAATCATTGCTGAGAACAAGTAAATAACCTACAAGAACAAGAGTTCTTGGATGAAGAAGGTTTTGATGGATGATGCCTTGATGTTGAGCCTCTTCAAAGAGGTTGGAGTTCTCCAATTTGCTCCTGAAAATCGCCTCTAAACTCTCTGGTTCGTATTCTGATGAAACAGTCTCTAAAAAAACTGAAGTTTTAAAGTGGAGAGAGTAGGTAAAAAGCCAAAAAGTCGGCTACACCTACTACGGGACGTCGTCCCAAAGGGCAGGACGGCGTCCCGGTAAAAAGAGCTAGACGGCGTCCCAATTTCCGAGACGGCGTCCCGATTTGAAAGACAGGACGGCGTCCCACCTTCCAGGACGGCGTCCTATTGTGCTGATTTTGACTGTTTCGTTTTCTTTTCAATATTACTTCATTTGGACGAAACCTAACACCTTGGAAGCTTTGTTTTATCATTTTAGAGTGCTATCTTGACCCTAACTCGTATCGGGATCAACCAATGTCATAAATCATCAAAATTCTTTGTAAATCATTCTTCCGATACAAATTTGTACATCTTGGCCTATAGCTTGTAGAACACCTTCATCATCTTCGATTCTAGAGCGTTTTTAGTGATATTGCGATAGATATATATGATGTTATTGAGCAATATCAATTATCATGTCCACATAATTCAATGGTGGCAATTATCATGTCCACATAATTCAACGGTGGCAATTATTATGTCCACATACATCAACGGTGACAATTATCATGTCCACATAATTCAACAATAATCCGCAGAACTTCTGTCTACATAATAATTCATTCGAGGAATGTTTTGCTTGTCTATCTTGTCAAACATTTATAAAAGCATTTCATGTATTCGCAGTTCAAAATATATTTCAAAAGAATTTAATAAAGCAGTTGTAAAAACAGTGCATGTATTCTCAGTCCCAAAAATATAAAGAGTAAAAGGGAATCAAATGAACTCACGCATATAAATATTGTAAAACAGTTAATAAAACATTTGCATGTATTCTCAGCCCAAAAATGTAAAGAGTAAAAGGGATTCAAATGAACTCACCATACTGTATTTTGTAGTAAAAATACATATGACGACATTTAACAACTGAACAATGCAGGGTTGGCCTCGGATTCACGAACCTATATCATTTGTATGTACATTAATGCATATACTCGTAATCGAACGAATTTATATATTATAAGTGCTATACTTGTTATTTAAATGATTTATACTTTTCATTAATAATTTACATATATTTATTTTATATATCTTTATTATAAAAATAATAATAATAGAGTTAGGTTATAGGTATTAGATATATATATATATATTTTTTTTGTAACTCATATCTATATGGTCAAAATAATACTAATAAATAAATAAAAGTCGTAATATCTTTATAATAATAATAATAATAATAATAATAATAATAATAATAATAATAATAATAATAATAATAATAATAACAATAACAATAACAATAATAATAATAAAAATAATAATAATAATAACAATAATAATAATAATAATAATAATAATAATAATAATAATAATAATAATAATAATAATAATAATAATAATAATAATAATAATAATAATAATAATAATAATAAGATGATAATATAAAGCCACATTTTAAGTCAAGCTTCAAAAATAAAAACGCCATTGCTCGGGTTTGAACCCTCGACCTCTCATTACCGCAACAACTCACTTAACCATCCATGCTATCACGCTTTTCTGTTATAAGTCCAGATTAACTGCTATATAACCCGTTCATCTATCATTTCCTTTTCTCTCTTCAAATCATCATCTAATTTACGTTTACTCAAGGATTAATATCCTTTCCTTTTGCCAACTTGGGTTTCGTCTAACAATCAAACAGGTTCTCGACCCATTAATTAAATCTAACAAATTGAAACACGACCCACTAGCAGAAAAAAATATACGGTCCACTTCACCCCACTTTGTTAGACCTAGTATTCGAAACAGAAGGCATAAAAGCTTTTTGGTATATGATTAAAAGGAACAAAACCAATTGGGATTCTTTGGATTGTCGACAGAAAATTAGAATGTGGGACAATCAACAAAACTTTCGGTGCTTCTCATCCTCATCATGTCGTGTAACTATAATCATCATCATAATATATTATGATCACGATTATGATCATCGAACCCATCATCATCCTCTTATCGTTTAATATCATCATATATTATTTTAACACATATTCGTCCCCCTTCATCACTTATTTTATTATTATCAAAGAAAAATAAAACCGCAAGTTTCATTGGACCCATGTTGATTGGTGATCAAAGTCCAACACTAATATTATTACCAAGAGAAATGAGCTGTAAAGAGTTCCTTTATAAATTTTAAACTCTCCATGTTCTCCGCTAGCAAAAAAAAAAATAAAGGTAAGTGGGGTTAGTTGGGTTGTGATTGTCTGTAGAGAACAAAAAAAACCATACCAAAAGCAGTTTGAATTATTGTAGCATACAATGACTCAAATATAAAGTGGTTGTGTGGTGTTTTCAAACGGGCTAAAAGCTAAACAGATTTGTTATAATAGCGAGCACTGCCTTGGATAAAAAAAAATATAATTATGAAGAGGGTGGTTGTGCTGGTTTGTTTAAGATATCAAGGGTGCTGTTAGGAGTCTCGGTTACAGTGATGGTGTTTCTTCGATAACAATTCACGAGGGATCGAGGGTCTTTCAAGATGTAACGGTGAAGAATAGCAGTAAGGATGTATCACAAAAGGAAAGAAAAGAAATGCAGCAAAATCGCGAGTTTACATAAGAGAGAGAGATGGGTTGAGGATGGTAGTTTAAAGGTGTTCATCAAGAAGAAAGGAACACAAAGAAAGAAGAAGAAGATTTCAATAGTTACATCACTATTGATGTTACTCGAACAAAATGGAAACATCAACAACTATTGTGCTACAGCAGGAACAAGGATTAGTGATAATGGTGCAGTTTGGGCCGAAGGTTATAAAATAGAATGTAGAAGTGGATGTTGTTATATCAACAGAAACGTAAGCATAGTATTAGGAATTTTGTGATCGAAAGTGTTGTGTTGGGTTGACTTGTGTTGTGGTTTCGATAATGAAGTGGGTTTTTGAAGTGGTGGTTCATGTTGATTATTCATGTTTTAATGATGACATGGGTAGTGATTATTGATAATGATTAGGAAGCTTTCAACTGGTTTAAGTCTGAATACGTAATTCATCTCATTGTTTCATATTGATAATGAGTTAACACTTAATAACAGAGACAAAATCATAAAGTTAACAATAGTTGAAACCCACTTCTAACAGAATTTGTTTGATATAGAAATGATTTGGATTTTACAGCAAAATTCGTCGACAGCTGAATCGATCGTACCAAAGAAAATATATAAAAAAATAAAAAGCTGTAAGGGTTGTTACTGAATTGGATTCATGCTAGTGTTTGCAATCCTGATAGTACGAATTTGGAGACAGGAAATCACTTCACAAATAGATGGAAAGCGATGCACAACTGATTATGAATTTTCTGTATTTGTATATATATAATAAACCGTATATACGTGTATATATATCACTGTATACGTACTTGTATATAAATATAATACTGAATATGTATTTGTAAAATTATAATAGTATATATGTATAGGTGAATCTATTTTTATATATTTGTAATTATATTATATGTATTTTATCTTTAATCTTATAAATTAATTAATATAATTATACTAACATTCTTAATGTTATAAATAATAATAATAAATGGTAATTACTAATAATATTTAAATTATAATTAGATTATAATTTTATTCATTTTTAAAATAATACTTATATTTTTAACTTTTCATTTTGATAAACATACCTTACAATTATTAGAATTTTTAATTCTATCAATAATAATAATAATTATAATGTTACTAATACTTATTAATAATACTAATTGATAATCGTTACTTATATTAGTAATATTAATATTAATAACAATAACAATAATAAATAATGAAATTCTTCATAATAATAATAACTAATGACATGTAAAATATAACTAGATTATACTTGTAATTTATTCTTACAATAATACTTATACTTTTAGATTATAATTAATCTTATTAATAAATGTAAATACAATAATAATACTTGATATTGCTCAATAACAATATATATCTATCGCAATATCGTATAAAATACTCTCGAATCAAGATTAATGAAAGCATTTCTACAAGTGATACGCCAAGATATGCAAATTTGTATCGGAGAGTGATTTATAAAGAGTTTTGATGATTTATGACCATGGTTGATCCCGATACAAGTTAAGGTCTAATTAGTGCTCTAAAATGGTAAAACAAAGCTTCAAATGTGTTAGGCTTCGTCCAAATAAAAGGAAATCACAAAGAAAACGAGACAGTAACTTTCAGTACATCGGGACGCCGTCCTGAGCTTTGGGACACCGTCCAGCCTTTTAAACTGGGACGCCGTCTGGATCTATGGGACGCCGTCCAACCCTTTACAACGGGACGCCGTCCAGCATTTAGGACGCCGTCCAGAAGTAGGTTTCAGCAAACTTTTGACTTTCTGACCTACTTTCTCCACTTTATAACTCATGATTGAAGACCAGTTTTAGGGAGTACGAACCAGAGAATACAGAGACGAATTTTGGGAACAATATTGGAGAACTCCAAGCTCTTAGAAGAGGCTCAACATCAAGGCATCACAGATCAAAACCTTATTCATCCAAGAACTCATTGTTCTTGTAGGTTATTTCTTGTTCTAAAGCAATGATTTCCATTGATAATCTGATTGTTATGTTGTCTGTTACCATGATTTTTGGCTAGTTTCTATAATGTTTGTCTAGATTAATAATCAAGGTATTGGATGTAATCCTATTGATTGTATGTACTATGTGTGAAAGATTGAAGCTTGAATTAAAGAACCATGCTTATTGATGTTTAATCATTTGTATCTAGTTAATTGATATGTTGTTGATAAAGAGAACTCTTGTTAATGTATCATATTGATTTACAATCAACTTGTCTTAGATTGATTGTTTACTAAACTGGACCAAGGGGGTAAATTAGATCAATACGATTAAAACGATATAGGAATGAATTGTGTAGAGCGAACGCAAAGACAATTGTTATTTAAGTCTTTGATCTTGCTAATCAACTAGTCACAAACGAAAAGGTCTAGGTAATAGGGAACCCTCACTTAGTACTTCTAGTTTGAGTACCCGCTAAAGAGAACTCTTGGCGGGTCGATTTAGGTGATTAGCATATTTCTTAGTTATTTGATTACAAACACGAGAACTATAGAGAAAAGGGAACCCTTGATCTTGTAATTGTGTTTGCGTATTTATTTAAGAGAACTCTTAGTGAACCTATTAGATAACTTACACACATAATCATTCAATCAGGCCTTAATATCAAAACTTACATCCAATACCGAGGGTAAAATATCTAGATGAACATTTCATTTCTTTGATCCAAATCAAACTATTTTACTTGCTTTCTTTGCATTTGTTTTCATTATAAACTTAAAAGACCAAAAATATTGTTTTTACTTTTTAACCTTCTCTGATTTGGCTAAATTGTTAAATAGCCACAAAAACATAATATCTTGTACTTTTAAGTTTCATTTACTTAGTTAATCATAATATAGTTTCTAATTCTAGTTTGGCTAATATAACTGTCCTTGGAACGATACACGGAACTAAACCATTATTTATACTACTACACGATCGGGTACACTGCCCGTTAGTGTGTAACAGCCTTTTTAACCGGTATTTTTCCATACAATAATTTATATACCTGATTTCGCACATCAAGTTTTTGGCGCCGCTGCCGGGGACAGTTTTGTGTCAAAATGGAATTATTGACTAATTTGTGATTAAGTAGTTTCTTAATTATTTTAAATTATTAATAATCTTTGAATTTTAGACTTATAGAATCGGTGCATTTAATAGTTTTGTTAGTTGTGTGATTGATAGATTTTTGGTTGCATATGCCACATGCCCGAAGTTCAGATTCTCCATTACTTACACCGCTTACGGAACCTGATAGAAAGCTTGGTAGGATCCCGAAAGAAGTACTTGAACTTTTTGAATCTTCATCAAAATAGGAAACTTTTGATACAGAATCAAGTACAACCAAGACGAGGTATTCTGAATTTGGTGATCCCGTTCCTCCTTCAAAATTTGAAATGGAAGGAGAAGCAAAACCGGTGGTACCAAGACAATCAATGGCGCCCAAGATGAAGGCAACCCGAACCGGACAAGGTAGTGCCATTACTCCACCCACTGGTGAGGTAAATTTTGAAATAAAAGGACCTATTCTTCAAATGATTAATAACAGGTGTCAATTTGGTGGTGGTCCGAATGAAGATGCAAACGAACATATTCGTCTTTTTCAAGAGATATGTCTTCTTTTCAAACTTAAACCAGAAACTGACCAGGCCATATTTTTAAGACTTTTCCCATGGACACTCCACGGGGAAGCACAAAGTTGGTTGGATTCATTGGCCGAGGCTACGATAGAAACTTGGGATGGTATGTTGGAAAAATTTCTTAAGAAATATTTTCCAGCTTCTAAGTCCGCGAGACTCCAACACGAAATTACCCAATTCTGTCAAAAGTCGATGGAAACCTTGTACGAAGCATGGAATCGATTTTCCAAAATGCTAAGAGGTTGTCCAAACCATGGTTTGGATACCTTTCAAAAATTCCAAACCTTTTACAAGGGTTGTGATGTTGCAATCCGAATTTCCATTGATCAACCGTCCAGAGGTTCACTCATGGACAAAACCGAGCAAGAGGCTTATGAGATAATCGAGAAGCTAGCCGATTATTCTCATGAGTGGCATCTAGAACGACCAATTACTCGTAATGCTCAAGTCCAAAGCGCCGGTGCTTATGATGACCTTAGTTCCCTAAGTGTGAAAATAGACGGTGTTGCTCGAAACATGGACAAAATCACCAAGGAAATTCATAGTATGAAAGTAGGTTGTGAATACTGTGGTGGACTCCATTTAGGGAAAGATTGTGATGCCGGTCTAACAATGGCTCAAAAAGAAGAAGTGGCTTTCATAAGTCAAAGAAATAATAATCAATTTCAAGGAAGAGCCCAGTTTAACCGAAACTTCAACAACCCCTACAACCCTCAAGGTCAAAATTCCAATTACCAACAAGGGTCAAGTAGTGGGTACCAACAACAAACTTCGGGGTTTTATCAAAAACCTCAACAGGAAGAAAAAAAGTCAAATTTGGAGAGTATGTTGGAAAAGTTGATTGCCTCACAAACCCAGCTTGTTACAAACATAAATCAAACGAACGAGAAAAATGAACACCAATTTAGGAACCAACAAGCCTTAATTCAAAATTTGGAGAAGCAAATGAGTGGTTTAGCTAGTTTACTTAGTGAGAGAAAACCAGGAAGTTTACCGGGCGATACCAATAAAAACCCCCGAAATGAGCACGCCAATGTTATTACCACACGGAGTGGTTTAGCATACGATGCTCCAAGAATGCTCGAAAATTCTGATTTCAGTGTTCCGTTGAACCGAAATGATGAACCGGTTAAGGAGCCGGAACAAGTGGTTGAAAAAGAAGAACGGGAGAAACCCGTAGTGAAACCATATCAACAACCGCTCCCATACCCAAGAAAGCAACAACAAGAAAGGCTAGAGGCCGAAAGGTCAAAATTCCTAGATATGTTTAAACAAATTAACATAAATATGCCTTTCATTGATGTAATCTCAGGTATGCCCAAGTATGCTAAGTTCTTAAAAGACTTACTTACTAATCGGAATAAAATGGAGGAACTTTCATCAGTCACCATGAATGCTAATTGTTCCACAATTTTGATGAACAAAATACCAAAAAAGTTAGCAGATCCTGGAAGTTTTACCATACCATGTCTTCTAGGAGATTTGGAATGCATTAAAGCATTAGCGGATTTAGGGGCTAGCATAAATTTGATGCCTTATTCATTGTATGTTAAGCTAAACCCCGGGGTACTAAAACCAACCCGAATGGCAATTCAACTAGCAGACCGCTCTGTTAAATTCCCACGTGGAATTTTAGAGAATATGTTAGTAAAAGTGGGTACCCTAGTATTTCTGGCTGACTTTGTAATTTTGGACATGGAGGAGGACACACGTGTGCCTCTTATATTGGGTCGACCTTTCCTCAATACCGCTAGAGCTATGATAGATGTTCATGGGCAGAAATTGACCCTTAGCATTGAGGATATTAAGGTCACCTTTTCCGTTGACCATGCCCTGCAATACCCTGATTCTACTGATGATCAATGTTATTATTTGCAAACCGTAGACACATATTCAGAGTTGTTGCAGGAATTTCCAGAATTACAAGGTTCGGGAGAATGCATTTTTGCAGAAGGTGATGAAGAGAACATGGTGGAAGAAGTAGAGATGTTGACCGCTTTGATGGCTAACGGTTATGAGCCAAATGATGAAGAATACAGAAAGTTGGATTTAAAAAATGAGTACCGATGTAAAACATCGATTGAAGAACCTCCCGTTTTGGAACTGAAGCCACTTCCAAGTCACTTGGAATATGCTTACCTGCAAGAGGATTCTACTCTCCCGGTTATCATTTCATCCGAACTCTCTGTAAGTGAGAAGTCTAAACTTGTTTCCATGTTAAAAGCCCATAAAACGGCTCTAGCGTGGAAAATTCATGACATCAAGGGTATAAGTCCTTCTTATTGTACGCATAAGATTTTAATGGAAGATAACTATAAGCCATGTGTACAAAGACAAAGGCGACTGAACCCTAATATGCAAGAAGTCGTTAGAAAGGAGATTGCCAAACTCCTTGATGCAGGTCTTATTTACCCAATTTCGGATAGTCCTTGGGTGAGTCCGGTCCAATGTGTACCCAAAAAGGGTGGCATGACCGTTATCACCAACGAAAACGATCAATTAATTTCCACTAGGACTGTCAAGGGTTGGAGGGTATGTATTGATTACAGAAAATTAAATGATGCTACCCGAAAAGACCATTTTCCCCTTCCTTACATTGATCAAATGTTGGAAAGGTTGGCAGGAAAGAATTTTTATTGTTTTCTTGACGGTTTCTCAGGATATTTTCAAATCCCTATAGCACCCGAGGACCAAGAGAAAACCACCTTTACATGCCCTTATGGTACTTTCTCCTATCGACGTATGCCCTTTGGCTTATGCAATGCTCCTGCCACCTTCCAAAGGTGTATGGTAGCTATTTTTCATGAAATGATTGAAGACTTTATGGAAGTATTCATGGATGACTTTTCAGTCTTCGGTGATTCTTTTGACTCATGTCTTCATAATCTTGAGCGTATGTTGATTCGGTGTGAAGAATCTAATCTTGTTCTTAACTGGGAAAAATGCCATTTTATGGTAAGAGAGGGCATTGTTTTAGGTCATAAAATTTCCTCCGCGGGACTGGAGGTGGACAGAGCTAAAGTGGAAGTCATAGCCAAATTACCACCACCGTCAAATGTGAAAGGTGTAAGAAGTTTTCTGGGGCACGCCGGTTTCTACCGTCGGTTCATTAAAGATTTTTCTAAAATTGCAACCCCAATGAACAAACTTCTTGAAAAAGATGCTCCATTTGTCTTTACGGACGAATGTCTTAACGCCTTTAACCTCCTTAAAGCAAAACTCACGCAATCACCCATTCTCATATCGCCGAATTGGTCAATTCCATTCGAACTTATGTGTGACGCTAGTGACTTTGCTATTGGTGCCGTCTTGGGGCAAAGAATTGAAAAACATTTTCAGCCCATTTATTATACTAGTAAGACATTGCAAGGAGCCCAACTTAATTAAACTACCGCCGAGAAGGAACTCCTAGCAATTGTCTTTTCGTTTGATAAATTCCGATCTTATTTGGTACTAGTAAAGACGGTTGTCTATACAGACCATTCAGCATTAAAATACTTGCTTGCTAAGCAAGATGCTAAACCCCAGTTAATACGTTGGGTCTTGCTTCTGCAAGAATTCGACATTGATATTAAAGATAAAAAGGGGGCTGAAAACTTAGCTGCCGATCACCTTTCTCGCCTTGAGAACCCGAATCTTGAGGTTCTCCATGAGACTGTTATCCAAGATAACTTTCCGGACGAAAATCTCATGAAAATTGAGAAAATTGATGATCCTTGGTTTGTTGACATCGCCAACTATCTTGTAGGAGGGTACTTAGAAACCGGTTGGTCACATCAGAAAAGAAAAAAATTCTTTAGTGACCTGAAATACTACTTCTGGGAAGACCCGTATCTTTTTAGGCGTTGCGCAGATGGTATGATTCGGAGGTGCATTTCGGGAAAGCAATGCACTCAAATTCTTCTTGATTGTCACCGTGGCCCAACGGGTGGGCACTTTGGGCCCCAAATTATGGGGAGAAAAGTCTACGAGGCCGGGTTTTATTGGCCTACAATATTAAAAGATACCTACGCCGTTTTTAAGGCTTGTGACGCGTGCCAACAGGCTGGTCAAATCACTAAACGGGATGAAATGCCTCAACAAAGCATCCAAGTATGCGAGGTGTTCGACGTGTGGGGAATTGACTTTATGGGGCCCTTTCCAAAGTCTCATTCTTACCTCTATATACTCGTTGCCATAGACTATGTGTCCAAATGGGTGGAGGCAAAACCTCTACCAACAAATGATGGCAGAGTTGTAGTTACATTTTTGATGGAACTTTTCTCAAGATTCGGCACGCCAAAAGCCCTTATCAGTGACCGCGGCACCCACTTTTGTAATAAGTAGTTCGAGAAAGTGTTGAAAAGATATGGGGTGACCCATAAAATTTCAACATCTTATCATCCCCAAACAAGTGGGCAGGTGGAGAATACCAATCGATCTTTAAAACGCATACATGAAAAGACCGTTGGTGCAAATCCAAAAGAGTGGTCTGTTAAGTTAAACAATGCATTGTGGGCCTTTCGCACGGCTTACAAAACACCCATTGGAACCACTCCTTTCCGAATGGTATACGGAAAAACATGCCATCTCCCTTTGGAGATTGAACACAAAGCGCATTGGGCGCTAAGGGCATGTAATTTGGATTACCAAGAGGCGGGTCAGTTACGTTTGACCCAGTTAAATGAATTAGATGAGTTAAGGCTTGAAGCCTATGCCAACTCTCTAATTTACAAAGAAAAAACCAAACAATGGCATGACAAGAGATTGAAAAATCCAAAGGATTTCATGGAAGGAGATCGTGTCCTTGTTTATAATTCTCGTTTCAAGTTATCACCAGGAAAGCTTAAGTCCCGATGGTCGGGACCATTTGTTGTTAGAAGGGTGTACCCTTATGGTACAATTGAAATGGTGAACTGGAAGGGCGATACTTTTAAAGTGAATGGCCACCGGGTCAAGCACTATGTTGATGGTCCCCTGGAAATCGAAGATGAGGTTAGCCTCAACTTCGACAACAAAGCATAAATCGATATGGGGATGAGTTGGGTGAACGACTCGTTAAAAATGGTTCACAAATGTAAATATTCTGAATTGTGTGTACGATTTTTTTTAGTTTTGTGCAAAATGATTTACGTTTGGATTATAAACTGGCGAGTGTCAAAAAATTAGGTCAGTAAGTTGCAGAAGACTTGGACGCCGTCCCAACTCACTGGACGCCATCCCATATTTCAAACTTGTACGTCGTCCCAAAACTCTGGACGCTGTCCCACTATTTAAAGTTGGACGCCGTCCAGGAATCTGGACGCTGTCCAACATGTCTGACTCAGAAAAAAATTACGTGTTTTATACCCTATCCACCCCATTTTTCAACCACAAAACACACTTCTATCAAATTTTCTCTGTCAAACACGAACCCACTCCCAAAAACCCTAATTTCTCACTTCAAATTCGTGGTTTCTTCTCTCAAATCCAAGCTCCAATCATGTTTTCTAAGGTATGGTTACTTCATTTTCACATTTTTCTTTCTCAATTACTTGAATTGTATGTTTATATGTATAAATTGGTGAAGGATAAGTGTGGGGTGTTTGATTTTCATGATTCATGTTTAGATTAACATGCCTTAGTTGTTTAATTACCCATATTGTGTTGATTTTGCAAAGATTACATGTTTTTAAGGGTATGCTCATGATTCTAGGGTTTGTGGTAATTGAATCCGAATTTAGGGTGATTAATTCATGATATTAAGTTTGTGTATGATGTTAATAAAGCTTGTGAAGTGTTTAATTGTGTTGGTGATATAGATGTCAATTTGGCCGGGTCATAATTTGAATGTTCTTGAATTTTTAGCATATTTTTGAATTGAAATGAACTTATGAAACATGTATGCTTGATTTTCATTTGTGAGAGCCTGTTGAAGTAGATTGATGGTATGGGATGCCATAATGTATGGCGTTATAATGGTCCTTTTGAGCTAAAATTGTGAAAATTTGTGTTATGATTTGTAATGAATATCATTAGAATGCAAGTTTAAATGTTATGACCTATGAATGCAACATGCTTGAGTCCTAAGTTGATGCTAAATTGTGAAGTTGTGATTTTCATTTTTGAAAGTGTATTAGCGGGTTTATGTTAACTTTGGTTGACTTTGGTTAAAAATGGTGAACATACGCTTTTGTTTAAATGAATCATAATACTTATGAACTTTGAATGGAATGATTAGGCTCTCTTGCTACTCGGTTATGTTTTTAGCTAACATTAACACAACGGTTTCTATGTTCTTTTGGTTTGGTGTTATTATGTTTTGCAGGGACAATCTAGCAGAAGAGGACAACCAAAGAGAGGGAGGACCTCAGGTTTGGTTCCACCACCACCACCACCGCAACAACATTCATCATCCTCATCTGGAGAAGATGAAGAGGAGGATCTAAATGATCCTCGAGTTTGGTTGACACAGGTTCAAAACGACAACTATTACGCAAAAACATTTGAGAGGATAAACAGTAGGCCCGTAAATGCAACGTGGTACTTTATTTGGGGCCCATTGAATGAGGCAAATATGCACTAACATGTTTCCCGTTTGCTAGCCATTCCCTACGATAGGATCATTACCTACGCATGGGAGCACGTTTTTAGCATCCGCGAACCAATTTTTCCAGTGTTGTTAAAAGAATTTTACTCAACTGTATGGTTTAATAATGTTCGGGATTATTTGTCGAATGATTTTCTTCGGTTTCGATTAGGGGGCGAAAATAGAGGGATAAGCAAATTTGAGTTGTGCAGAGTGTTGGGGATTTTTGAGGAACTTACCGACAACCAATTGGGTGATTACTTGCGGGGTTCCGATTACGTTGGTCGAGATCCCTTTAATGAGATTGCTTATTGGCGAAGAATTTGTGGGCCAAATGCATCTACACCATTCAGATCGAGCAGACACAGGTATAATGAGATTGCATCCCGGGATGATAGACTTCTTCATCGACTTATTGCATGCACTTTCAATGCAAGAGTCGAAGGCAATGAAAAGGTTAAAACATTGGATCTATGGATAATGGATCAAATAAAACGAGGTTGCTATACTGATATTCCTGGATTGATAGGAAACTATTTTTTGGCCATCGCTACCGAGACACGGAGAGAAAAGCCACTTCTTGGAGGCCACTATATCACGATGATTGCTCGTCGCTTCGACATATATTTCAGCCGATTGATGGAGTGTACTAACGTCATGAAACCATTAAAGAAAATTTCTTATATCAACGCTGAAATTCTTATGAAGAATGGAAACGGGCATTTGGTGCCTTTTGTGGCAGGTGGCGCAGGTGGCGCGAGTGGTAGTGGCGTGCAGCAAGAACAACAGGTAGAGGAGGAAGCAGAAATGGAGGCGCAAACGAACGTTGGTGATCAGGGTCCTTGGCATCCGTCCCAATCTAGTTGGGATAATTTGGTTAGTAGTGTTAATAATATGAGGTTGAGTCCGAGTGAGCAAAGGACACACAACGACCGAATGTGGGATAGTCAGCAGTGAATAGAGCAACGACAGATTGCTCAAGTGCACGATCAGGGATGGATGAGTTATGGTATTGATTGGAATAACCATAACTCAGAGTTGTTTTATTCCAACCCCGAGCAGTACTATGGGACGACACTTCTGACACCCCAATATTACACGGATCCTCAACACCCACTTCCTCCTCACCCGATTTATGATACTAACACTGCAATGCAGGATGCTAGGAACCGATTTGATCAGGAATACCCGCAAGGATGCCCGTACAGAGATGGTTCGGGAAACTACTTTTGGCCATATGGTAACTAATCCAGTTAAGGTCTGCGTGCCTTTGATCTTTTTGTACACTGTTTTCAGACTATTTAATTCGTGTGGTGTGTTTTTAGACAATATTTGATTTGTAATAATTGACTAATTGTGTGGATTGATAATGGGTGTGTTTTTAGACACCATTATTTTTATTATTATGTGTGGTTTGTTAATTTGTGCAGCGTGATTGAACTTCAAAGACTGGCATTAAGTTCAGCAACATTTGATATTATGATGTATGTATGTTGATAATCGAGGAATGGACGATGCTCTTATGTTGGCAGTAAGTTCAGCGGCATTCGTCTATATGTTCCACGATTTACAGGTCAAAAATTTGAAAATTTCTAAAAACACCCTATCACTTTGCCCTCTAAATTTAATCATTTTTCTGATTTCATGCAATGAGGGCCTTGCATGATCTTAAGTGTGGGGTGAGAGATAGAAATTTATCGGGAATTCGTTTTAAAAAAAATTAAGGCGTTTATGGTAAAAAAATTTAAATTTTTCAGGTAGCCTTAGAGACGAAAATTGTCCAAAACCATTTTTACATACATTGTGTTCTAAAACTAGAAAAGAAATGTTGAGTTATGTTTTAAATTATTAATAGTCTTTGAAGTTGCACTATCATTCAATTATTTGGATAAAAATCCTACTAGTTTAGTAGAGCTAACTTGTAGATCACTTGTACCAAAACGAGTGTAAACCGTGAGAGAGCGGTGATTGTATAGCGTGGTCGGAAACTGGATCTCGCGCCAGATCGAAAACCCTAAGGATGATCCTCATTGTTTCTCCTAACAAGGACAATGTTGTGTCCGACCACTTCTTATGACCAATAGGATGTATCTATTCCATCCTCAAGGAAGTAAAGTCTTTCAAATGACACGCTTACTGATTCAATTCAGAAGATGTAGTCCAGACCAGTTGTAGAGTGACGAAAAATCTTGTAAAGTCATTGCTAAAATCGACTGGAAATCTACCAGGCCTCAACATTAAACAGGGAAACTGGTAGTCGAAGCTTTTCTCAGTGAGGGAGAATTGCTGGCCAAATGGGAAGCGCACCATGATATACAAAATGTCAGTGAATTGATCAGATTCCCAGTGGATAACCTCCGGAAAGGTAAGATATCAGCTTTTAAGACTGATGAACCTCAATCTTCATGATTGATTTAACGGATTAGATGATTACCTCATAATTGTCAATGATATCTGGACGTAATGTGTATCCTCCTAAGCACATTATTTTCTTACCAACATCTCATGATGTTAGGTACCGTGGGAGGGATTGGCTTAACCAGTAGCGGGAAACCCGAACTCATTTTTCAAAATTCAGAAAATCCGACAAAATCGGAAAACGTGCCTAGTATTAAAACTAGCATGATATTTTCAAAACCATAAAACATTTTCATCAAGGTCCTGATTTCCCTAGGATCAAATTTTTCGGATACTTGACTCTAATCTCTCAAAAATGTGTGTGTGTGTTTTCATTGTGTATATAACGTGAGTGTGATTACAATATACGCGTGTGTTATACTTAAAGCATGTGTTAATACAGCGTGAGTTGCGTTTCAAAAGAACATGTGTGTTTCGTGTGCTTCGAGTAATTTGTGTAAAGTTTGTAATCTATATTGTGTAAGTATGTGTGTGATATTGTTCTACTTTGTAAAGAAAGAATTGCTTGAGGACAAGAAAGGTTTAAGTGTGGGGTGTTTTGATATTGCTCAATAACAATATATATATCTATCGCAATATCGTATAAAATACTCTCGAATCAAGGTTAATGAAAGCATTTCTACAAGTGATACGCCAAGATATGCAAATTTGTATCGGAGAGTGATTTAAAGAGTTTTGATGATTTATGACCATGGTTGATCCCGATACAAGTTAAGGTCTAATTAGTGCTCTAAAATGGTAAAACAAAGCTTCAAATGTGTTAGGCTTCGTCCAAATGAAAGGAAATCACAAAGAAAACGAGACAGTAACTTTCAGTACATCGGGACATCGTCCTGAGCTTTGGGACGCCGTCCAGCCTTTTAAACTGGGACGCCGTCCGGATCTATGCAACGGGACGCCGTCCAGCATTTAGGACGCCGTCCAGAAGTAGGTTTCAGCGAACTTTTGACTTTCTGACCTACTTTCTCCACTTTATAACTCATGATTGAAGACCAGTTTTAAGGAGTACGAACCAGAGAATACAGAGACAAATTTTGGGAGCAATATTGGAGAACTCTAAGCTCTTGGAAGAGGCTCAACATCAAGGCATCACAGATCAAAACCTTATTCATCCAAGAACTCATTATTCTTGTAGGTTATTTCTTGTTCTAAAGCAATGATTTCCATTGATAATCTGATTGTTATGTTGTCTGTTACCATGATTGTTGGCTAGTTTCTATAATGTTTGTCTAGATTAATAACCGAGGTATTGGATGTAATCCTATTGATTGTATGTACTATGTGTGAAAGATTGAAGCTTGAATTAAAGAACCATGCTTATTGATGTTTAATCATTTGTATCTAGTTAATTGATATGTTGTTGATAAAGAGAACTCTTGTTAATGTATCATATTGATTCATAGTCAACTTGTCTTAGATTGATTGTTTACTAAACCGGACCAAGGGGGTAAATTAGATAAATACAATTAAAACGATATAGGAATGAATTGTGTAGAGCGAACGCAAAGCCAATTTATATTTAAGTCTTTGATCTTGCTAATCAACTAGTCACAAACGAAAAGGTCTATGTAATAGGGAACCCTCACTTAGAACTTCTAGTTTGAGTACCCGCTAAAGAGAACTCTTGGCGAGTCGATTTAGGTGATTAGCATATTTCCTAGTTATTTGATTACAAACACGAGAACTATAGAGAAAAGGGAACCCTTGATCTTCTAATTGTGTTTGCGTGTTTATTTAAGAGAACTCTTAGTGAACCTATTAGATAACTTACACACATAATCATTCAATCAGGCCTTAATAGCAAAACTTACATCCAATACCGAGGGTAAAATATCTAGATGAACATTTCATTTCTTTGATCCAAATCAAACTATTTTACTTGCTTTCTTTGCATTTGTTTTCATTATAAACTTAAAAGACCAAAAATATTGTTTTTACTTTTTAACCTTCTCTGATTTGGCTAAATCGTTAAATAGTCACAAAAACATAATATCTTGTACTTTTAAGTTTCATTTACTTAGTTAATCATAATATAGTTTCTAATTCTAATTTGGCTAATATAACTGTCCTTGGAACGATACACGGAACTAAACCATTATTTATACTACTACACGATCGGGTACACTGCCCGTTAGTGTGTAACAGTCTTTTTAACCGGTATTTTTCTATACAATAATTTATATACCTGATTTCGCACATCAATACTCTTTAATGTAATTGTATTTTAATTATAATAGTAATAGTAATAGTAATAATCTTATTACTAATGATAATAATAATAACCATTATGTAATATATAACAATAATATTATTATTAACAATAATACTAATTATACTAATAACATATTTATATGTATATATATATATATATATATATATATATATATATAATAACATATTTTGAACATTTAATTTTTATATCTTACAATAATATAATATTTATTTATAGAAATCATACTTCTAGATTCATAGTTAAAAATATGTATTTAGGTATATATATATATATATATATATATATATATATATATATATATATATATATATATATATATATATATATATATATATATATATATAATAACCTATTTATTCTATTCATTATTTTACATTTTTGATTCCAACTGATTAAAGTGTATCTTATTTATTTAAAATATTATATATACATTTATATTTATATTTATATCTCTATATATGTATTTACATATCTATTTATAAACAACTGTTCATGAATCGTCGGGAATGGTCAAAAAGGCAAATGCATTCATGTAACTGTTCCAAAGTTTTCAAGACTCAACTTTACAGACTTTACTTATCGTGTCGGAAACATATAAAAGTTAAGTTTAAATGTGGTCGAAAATTCCCGGGTCGTCACAGTGACCACCATTTACTCTCTACGACCCCAACCAAGCCTATCAGTACACCTATAACAAACCGTGGAACCCGACCGACGATATGAACTAGAACCCCTATCCAGATTGATACAGTTCCCGTTGGTGATTTTTATCTTTTATTATTTTTATTTACTTATGTTTAAAACATATAATTTTGTGATACTTTTATTTAATTTTTAACATTTTTTTTATTATTTTGTTACTAATATTTCGTATTTATAATTTGAAAGTGGGATGTTAAGTCCCATTTCAAATTACCATGCATGTTATTATTTGTATGTATGTATATTGTCAATTGTACACAACAGGGTAAAACAGCGAACTTTCAAAGACTGACATTAAGTTAAGCAAAAGCTACTAATTTTGACGACAAAATGAAAAACAAATGTGATGTAACAACAAAACGGAATGAACAAATGATGTGCACCATTTATCATTCAACATAAACAACAATATGTTTGGAAACTTTGGTAAAATTTAATCATTTTTCTACGCTAATCACCCTCAATAATTTAAATTGTTACTGATTTTTTGCAAATGAAGGCATTGCAAGATCTTAAGTGTGGGAAGGGGTTAAATTCTTTCGGATTTTTAAAATTTTAATTTAAACACTTGGTTACCATTAAAAATACTAGTAACGCAGTAGTTGTATTAGAATCTAGTGCTCTCTGATAATAAAGAACAGCCCTAGTCTTATATACTGACTACCCAATTCTAGTAAAATTTTTAAAAATTTTTCATATAAATGCATTCAAAATCATGTTTATACATATTTATGAACGATAAAACTAGGTGTTAACACCGAAATTATTGTTATCTCGTAAAGGACATAAATTGAGAAACAACCCAAAATGTTAGAATTCATTTAAAATGGAATAGAGGATAATAAAAAGGCAAAGAAAGGAAAATAGAAGCCAAATGTGGGAAAAATTTACCAAGTTATTTAGAACATATATTACATATTTTTGTACAAATAATTGAAGATACTTTTATTTTGAACGATATTAATCAGTTTTACCCAGTTTATTGTAATATAAATGGAATTTAAAAGGAAGTAAAGTCTTCCGAGAAAAAGACACGCGCTTCTTGATTTAGGTCAGGAAGTTGTCGTCCAGACCAGTTGTAGAGTCTACGAAAAACCTTGAAAAGTTTTCTCAAAAATCAGCTGGAAATCCACGGACTTCAGCATCAAACAGGGTCGCCAAGTGGTCAGACTTATCCTAACTATGAGAGGATCTATCTCGTACAATGGGGGGCACCATGAAAATTAGCTTATAAGACTAATGAATCAGATCCCCAGAAAGGATAATCTCCTTAAAAGATCAAAAATCAGCTTTTAAGACTGATATCACTCAATCCTTGAGATTGACCTTAAAGATTGAGAATTCAAACTCATGGAATTCAATGATATCTAAACTCGAGCTTGAATGAGAAAATATTTTGATCAAATTACAAACCGATTTATTTTTTGAAAACCCTATTTTCAATGCATTCATTACCATTGAACGTAAAATCCTAGGAAATCACCCGGAATTCATTAGGTCACCTGAACCAAATCGGGTGTCAACCGTAAGAACGGTGGTTGCATAGCATGGTCGAAGACAGGACCTTGTGCCAGACCGAAAAACTATAGGGTGATCTTTACTATTGCTCCTACAAAGGATATTAATTGCATCCGACACGATATAGACCATAATCAAAAGCATGTCACAGGACATTGCCTTAACAGTTGCTTGTTCAACGCTTTCCTTTACAACCGGACGGTAGTTTACCGAAAGGTAATATACGGAGCAAGTAAACTGGACGTGTTGCTTTCCCAATACAAGGTTAGAAAGTAGGTGACGCAAAACCATAAGTTTTGAGCTAAAATTTTCAAATATGAAACCCACGAAACCCACAAAAATAATTTGCAAACACCGGTGAAGGGTTATTCCGGAAAACTTATCTAAGGTAAAAGCTAGATTGAATTTTCAAAAGATCAAATGTTTTCATAAAGATCCAATTTCCTAAAGGATCTAAATTTTCATAGTCATGTCGGACTGTAAACCACATCGTTACTACCATTGGTCATACCGCCGTATTAAAATCACTGATGTACAAAGTGTGAAAAATAAAGAAGTGAATCTAGTAATGTTATATTCAAGTTATATATTGCTTGAGGACAAGCAACGCTCAAGTGTGGGAATTTTTGATAATGCTAAAAACGAACATGTATTTCATAGCATTATCCTTCAAGAAAGACAAGCTTTTGGTTGCAATTGTTCTATTTACAAGTGATATTCGTTTAAATAATAAAAGGTGAAGACAAAAGACAGATTCGACGATTTGAAGACGTAAACGACCAAAAAGCTAAAAAGTACAAAGTACAATCAAAGTGGTTCAAATTATTGATGAGAAACGTCTAAAAATTACAAGAGTACGAGCCGCAAAACGCAAAGTACAAGATATTAAATAGTACGCAAGGACGCTCAAAAATCCGGAACCGGGACATGAACCAACTATCAACACGCGACGCAACGGACCTAAAATTACGAGTCAACTATGCACAAGAATATAATATAATATATATATATATATATAATTATTTAAAATTATATATAATATATTATAATTAATATATTAATCGAGCAGCCCAAGTTTTTGGAAGGATATGTGTCCAGTGAAAGGTGGCCATGCGACCGCATGGCCAGGAAGCACAAACTCCATGCGGTCACATGGAGTACTGTAGCAGCTAACATCCTATAAATTGCACGAGTTTCAGCGAACAAAAACACAATATTCAATCTCTCTCACTCTCTACGATATATATATATATATATATATATATATATATATATATATATATATATATATATTTTATAATTTGAATTTTAATTTAAGATTAATAATAATAAGGTTATGTTAGCGAATGTTGAAAGTGTGTAAGTCGAAATTATGTCTGTGTAACGCTACGCTATTATTAATCATTGTAAGTTATGTTCAACTTTTTTAAATTAATGTCTCGTAGCTAAGTTATTATTATGCTTATTTAAGCTGAAGTAATCGTGATGTTGGGCTAAATATTAAAGATGGGGTTATTGGGCTTTGTACCATAATTGGGGTTTGGACAAAAGAACGACACTTGTGGAAATTGGACTATGGGCTATTAATGGGCTTTATATTAACTAAATGATACCTCGTTAATTTAATATAAAGGTTACAATTTGACGTATCTATATATAAACACATACGCTTAATCGGGTACGATGGGCGGGATATCTATAAATTAGAATTATTGTTCATTTTACCGGACACGGGGATGGATTAATAGTCAATGGACTCATTAAAACAGGGGTGGATTACATTCAAGGGTAATTGGTGTAATTGTTAATAAAGTATCAACCTTGGACTACACACAGTCGATAACCTGGTGTATTCATTAAACAAAGTATTAAGACCTTGTTACAGTTTAAAATCCCCAATTATTTGGAATATTTGACTTCGGGTATAAGGATAATTTGACGAGGACTCTTGCACTTTATATTTATGACCGATGGACTATTATGGACAAAACCGTATGGACATATCGAATAATCCAGGACAAAGGACAATTAACCCATAGTAATAAACTAAAATCAACACGTCGAACATCATGATTACGGAAGTTTAAATAAGCATAATTCCTTTATTTTATATCTTATCGCATTTTTAATTATCGTACTTTTTAATTATCGCAATTTTATTTATCGTCATTTTATTTATCGCACTTTAAATTATCGCACTTTAATTATCGTTATTTACTTTACGCTTTAAATTAAATTATATTTATATTTAATATTTTACATTAGGTTATAATTGCGAATTAAGTTTTAAAATCGACAAACCGGTCATCAAACGATAAAAACCCCCTTTTATAATAATAATATTAATACAAATATAGTTTTAAAAATATAGCGTTAAACTTGGCTAGTTCCTTGTGGACGAACCGGACTTACTAAAAACTACACTACTGTATGATTAGGTACACTGCCTATAAGTGTTGTAGCAAGGTTTAGGTATATCCACTTTATAAATAAATAAATAACTTGTGTAAAATTGTATCGTATTTAATAGTATTTCGTAATAAAAATATAACTATTTCGTATACGCTGCTGCACACATCACTTGTTGAGGTAGCCAATGGAAAACTTGAGAAAGTCGATCAAATTGGCCGAGGAGGTATAATAAACTTAGCTGGTGAAGATTTCGAGATTGAATTGATACCCATCAAATTGGGAAGCTTTGATGTGATTGTCGGTATGGACTGGTTGTCCAAGGTAAGAGCCGAAGTTATCTGTGGCGAGAAGATTCTTCGAATACCTCGTGAAGATGGTGAGCCTCTAATTGTTTACGGAGATAGATGTAGTCCGAAGTTGAAACTTATTAGTTGCTTGAAGGCACAAAAGGTTATGAAGAAGGGACGCTTTGCTATTCTGGCACATGTAGAGAAGCTAGAAGTTGAAGAGAAAAGCGTGAATGATGTACGAATTATGAACGAATTTTCTGATGTCTTTCCAGAGGAGTTTCCTGGATTACAGCCGCCGAGATCAGTAGAGTTTCAGATCGATTTAGTGCCAGGATCTGCACCTGTAGCTCGCGCACCTTATCGACTAGCACATTCCGAACTGCAAGAGTTGCAGAGTCAACTGCAGGAATTGTTAGACCGTGGATTTATCCAACCGAGTTCATCGCCTTGGGGCGCTCCTGTTTTGTTCGTGAAGAAGAAGGACGGATCTTTTCGCATGTGTATCGATTATCGTGAGCTGAACAAGTTGACGATCAAGAATCGGTATCCCCTTCCCAGGATTGACGATCTTTTCGATCAGCTGCAAGGATCCAGTGTTTACTCTAAGATCGATTTATGATCAGGTTATCACCAGTTGAGGGTGAAGGAGAGCGATGTGATGAAGACTACGTTCAGAACCCGTTATGGTCATTATGAGTTTCTTGTGATGCCATTCGGTTTAACCAACGCACCTACTGTATTCATGGATCTCATGAATCGAGTATGCAAACCCTACCTGGATAAGTTCGTTATCATATTGTGAGCAACCAGGGTATCAAAGTCGATCCCGCAATGATCGAAGCTATCAGCAAGTGGGAAACCCCCACTACTCTGACTCATATCCGTCAATTTTTAGGCCTCGTCGGTTATTACCGAAGATTCATTGAAGGTTTCTCTCTGATTGCACGCCCATTAACCGCACTGACTCACAAAGGGAAGAAGTTCGTTTGGGCAACCGAGCAAGAGTCAGCATTTCAAACCTTGAAGCAGAAGTTAACCACCGCACTTATCCTATCCCTTCCCGAAGGCAGTGATGATTTTGTTGTATACTGTGATGCCTCAAAAAATGGTTTTGGTTGCGTATTGATGCAAAGAACGAAGGTTATTGCTTACGCCTCTCGACAACTGAAGATTCACGAGCAAAACTACACTACTCACGATCTTGAACTTGGAGCCGTTGTCTTTGCACTAAAACTGTGGAGACACTATCTTTATGGAATAAATAGTACCATCTTCACCGATCACAAAAGCCTCCAACACATTTTTGATCAGAAATAACTGAATATGAGACAACGACGGTGGATCGAAACATTGAACGACTATGATTATGAACTACGTTATCATCCCGGAAAGGCAAATGTTGTAACTGATGCCTTGAGCCTAAAGGAGAGAACGGTACCACTTTGTTTCCGTGCCTTGAACATCACCATTTAGATGAATCTCAATAACCAGATCCGCGTAGCTCAAGATGAGGCTCTCAAGGAGGAGAATATTTCTCAAGAGCACTTGAACATTCTCGTTTCTCGATTTGAGATCAACGAGACTGGACTTCGATACTTTGCCGAAAGAATTTGGGTGCCAAATATGGAGATTTACGGAGCCTTATTCTAGACGAAGCTCATAAGTCAAGGTATTCGATTCATCCAGGAGCTGGTAAAATGTACCACGACCTCAAGGTTCAATATTGGTGGCCGAACCTCAAAAGGGATGTTGCAGCTTATGTTGGAAAGTGTTTGACTTGTTCCAAGATCAAAGCCGAACATCAGAAGCCGTCTGGATTACTTCAACAACCCGAAATCCCGCAATGGAAGTGGGAAGGAATAACAATGGATTTCATCACGAAGCTACCGAAGACGGTAGGAGGTTATAATACCATCTGGGTTATCGTTGACCGTCTTACCAAATCTGCTCACTTCCTAGCCATGAAGGAAACTGATACGATGGATAGACTGGCGCAGCTATACATAAAGGAAGTTGTATCTCGCCATGGTGTACCCTTATCGATTATCTCAGATCGCGATACCCGTTTCACTTCTAGATTTTGGCGTTCTTTGCAAGAAGCCTTGGGAACGCGTCTCGACATGAGTACCGCATATCACCCGCAAACTGACGGACAAAGCGAACGAATGATTCAGACTTTGGAGGAGATGTTGCGTGCTTGCATTATTGATTTCAGAAAAGCTTGGGAAAAGCATTTGCCACTAGATGAATTTTCTTACAACAACAGCTATCATTCGAGCATTAATGTCGCACCTTTCGAAGCGTTGTATGGCCGCAAATGTCGTTCTCCTATTTGTTGGGCCGAAGTAGGTGAGAAGCAAATCACCGGACCCGAGTTAGTCCATGAGACAACGGAGAAGATAGTTCAAATTCAAGCGAGGATCAAGACGGCCCGTGATCGTTGGTGTTAAAGCGAAGGGGTACAAAATAGTAGTATTTTTACTACAAAATACTATTAAATACGATACAAATTTACACAAGTTATTTATTTATTTATAGAATGGATATACCTAAACCTTGCTACAACACTTATAGGCAGTGTACCTAATCGTACAGTAGTGTAGTTTTTAGTAAGTCCGGTTCGTTCTACAGGGAGCTAGCCAAGTTTAACGCTATATTTTGAAACTATATTTGTATAAATATATAAATATAAATATAAGTAGTATTATTATTATAAAAGGAGATTTTTACCGTTTAATGACCGATTTGTCGATTTTAAAACTTTAGTCGCAGTTAAAACCTAATGTAAAATATTAAAAATATAAAAGACTTAATTTAAAGCGTAAAGTAAATGACAATAATGAAATTGCGATAAATAAAAGTGCGATAAATAAAATGACGATAAATAAAATTGCGATAATTAAAAGTGCAATTAAATATGAAATAAAGGAATTATGCTTATTTAAACTTCCGTAATCATGATGTTTGACGTGTTGATTTTAGTTTATTCCCATGGGTTAATTGTCATTTGTCCTGGATTATTCAATATGTCCGTCTAGTTTTTGTCCATAACAGTCCATCAGTCATAAATATAAAGTGCGAGTGTCCTCGTCAAATTATCCTTATATCTGAAGTCAAATATTCCAACTAATTGGGGACTTAAACTACAATTACACCAAGTGTCCTTGTATATAATTCACCCCTATTTTAATAAGTCCATTGACTATTAATCCATTCCCGTGTCCAGTTAAATGAACGATTATTAGTACTTATAAATATCCCGCCCATCGTGTCCGATCGAGTGTATATGGTTATTTATAGGTACGTCCAATTGTAAATCTTTATATTAAATTAACAAACTATCATTTAATTAAATAAATATAAATCCCATTAATAGCCCATAGTCTAATTTCCACAAGTGTCATTCTTTTGTCCAAACCCCAATTATGGTACAAAGTCCAATTACCCAATTTTAATATTTAGCCCAACATCACGATTACTTCGATTTAAATAAGCATAATAATAACTTAGCTACGAGACATTAATTTAAAAAAGTTGAACATAACTTACAATGATTAAAAATAGCGTAGCGTTACACGGACAGAATTTTGACTTACACCCTTACAACATTCGCTAACTTACCCTTATTATTAAAATTAAAATTAAAATTATAATATATATATATATATATATATATATATATATATATATATATATATATATATATATATATATATATATATATATATATACATACGTGAGATAGAGAGATAGAGAAAAGATGTGTAAATAATTGGCCTGAACACGCGAAATTTATAGGATGTGAGCTGCTACAGTAAGCCATGCGATTGCATGGCTTTTGTTCTTCCAGGCCATGCGATCGCATGGCCGCCTTTTCCTGGTCATGTACTTTTGTTTTTTTTCTTGCCGACACTTTTAATAAATAATATAATATATAAATAATTTATAAGAATTATTTATATATTATATTATATTTATGTGCATAGTTGACTTGTAATTTTAGGTCCGTTGCGTCGCGCGTTGAAAGTTGGCTCAGGTCCCAGTTTCGGATTTTCGAACGTCCTTGCGTACAATTTAATATCTTGTACTTTGCGTTTTGCGACTCGTACTCTTGTAATTTTGAGACGTTTCTCATCAATAATTTGAACCACTTTGATTGTACTTTATACTTTTGAGCTTTTTGGTCATTTGCGTCTTCAATTCATCGAATCTGTCTTTTGTCTTCACCTTTTATTATTTAAACGAATATCACATGTAAATAGAACAATTGCAACCAAAAGCTTGTCTTTCTTGAGGGATAATGTTATGAAATATATGTTCGTTTTTAGCATTATCAAATATTTTTACACTTGAGCGTTGCTTGTCCTCAAGCAATATAGTCTTGAAATAAAAATACTAGAATCACTTCTTTATTCTTCACACTTTGTACATCAGTGATTTCTATACGGCGGTATAAACAATGATAGTAACGTTGTGGTTTACAGTCCCACATGACTATGAATATTTAGATCCTTTAAAGAAATTAGATCTTTATGAAAAAATTTGATCTTTTGAAAATTAAATCTAGCTTTTACCCTAGATAAGTTTTCCGGAATAACCCTTCACCGGTGTTTGCAAATTGTTTTTGTGGGTTTTGTGGGTTTCAGATTTGAAAATTTTAGCTTAAAACTTATGGTTTTGTGTCACCCACTTGCTAACCTTTTATTGGGAAAGCAACACGTCCAGTATACTTGCTTCGTATATTACCTTTCGGTAAACTACCGTCCGGTTGTAAAGGAAAGCGTTGAACAAGCAACTGTTAAGGTAATGTCCTGTGACATGCTTTTAATTATGGTCTATATTGTGTCGGATGCAATTACTATCCTTTGTAGGAGCAATAGTAAAGATCACCCTATAGTTTTTCGGTCTGGCACAAGGTCCTGTCTTTGACCATGCTATGCAACCACCGTTCTTATGGTTGACACCCGATTTGGTTCAGGTGACCTAATGAATTCCTGGTGAATTCCTAGAATTTTATGTTCAATGGTAATGAACGCATTAAAAATAGGTTTTCAGAAAACAAATCGGTTTGTAATTTTGATCAAAATATTTTCTCGTTCAAGCTCGAATTTAGATATCATCGAATTCCATGAGTTTGTAATTCTCAATCTTTAAAAGTAAATCTCTAGGATTGAGTAATATCAGGCTTAAAAGCTAATTTTTGATCTTTAAGGAGATTATCCTTTCTGGGGATCTGATTCATTAGTCTTATCAAGCTAATTTGCACAGCGCCCTCCCTATTTTACGAGATAGATCCTCTCATGGTTAGGATAAGTCTGACCACTTGGTGACCCTGTTTGATGCTGAGGTCCGTGGATTTGTAGCTGATTTTCGAGAAAACTTTTCAAGGTTTTTCGTAGACTCTACAACTGGTCTGGATGACAACTTCCTGACCTAAATCAAGAAGCGCGTGTCTTTTTCGGAAGACTTTACTTCCTTTTAATGATGGAATTAATTCATCGTGTAGATCCATCTTTTCTTTCAAATATATTATAAGAAATTGGGTAAAACTGATAAAATTGTCCAAAACAAAAGTATCTTCAGTTATTTGTACAAAAATATGTGATATATGTTTTAAATAACTTGGTAAATTTTTCCCACACTTGGCTTTTATTTTCCTTTCTTTGCCTTTTTATTGTCCTCTATTCCATTTTAAATGAATTCTAACATTTTGAGTTGTTTCTCAATTTATGTCTTTTCCGAGGTAACAATAATTTCGGTATTAACACATAGTTTTATCGTTCATAAATATGTATAAACATGATTTTGAATTCATTTATTTAAAAATTTTGAAAAATTTTACTAGAATTGGGTAGTCAGTATATAAGACTAGGGCTGTTCTTTATTATCAGAGAGCACTAGATTCTAATACAACTACTGCGTTACTAGTATTTTTAATAGTAACCAAGTGTATAAGTTAAAATTTTTTAAAAATCCGAAATAATTTAACCCCTTCCCACACTTAAGATCTTCCAATGCCCTCATTTGCAAGAAATCAGTAACAATTTAAATTATTGAGGGTGATTAGCGTAGAAAAATGATTAAATTTTACCAAAGTTTCCAAACATATTGGCGTTTGTTTGCTGAATGATAAATGGTGCACATCATTTGTTCATTCCGTCTTGTTGTTTCATCACATTTGTTTTTCGTTTTGTCATCAAAATTAGTAGCTTTTGCTGAACTTAATGCCAGTCTTTGAAAATGCGATGTTTTACCGTGTTGTGTACAATTGACAATATACATATATACAAATAATAACATGCATGGTAATTTGAAATGGGACTTAACATCCCACTTTCAAATCAAATATGAAATATTAGTACAACATAATAAAAATATTAAACATTACAATAAAAGTATCACAATATCATAGGTTTAAACATAAATAAATAGAAATAATAAAAAAAAATAAAAATCATAGAAATCACCAACGGGAACTATATCAATCTGGATAGGGGTTCCAGTTCATGTCGTCGGTCGGGTTCCATGGTTGGTGATAGGTGTACTGGTAGGCCTGGTTAGGGTCGTAGAGAGTAAATGGTGGTCTCATCTCTGGCTGGTGTGGAGGATAGTAAGCGGGTCGGGTCGGTACGTAGTGATCCTGAGGTGATAGCCGACTCATGATCTGACGCTGATGATAGTCCCATCTATCATGCTGTCATTGCCTAGAATGCTCGTACTCATTCCGGGCTTGCCACTGCTCTAACTGACTAAATCTATCCTCATTTGTCATTTCTACCTCATCTATACGCTAGTAGACGTCAGTCATAGCCTCCCTAATGTCATCCGCTTCCTCCATTTTCTCATCTGAACCTCTCTCTACCTGTGGATGATTACCATCATAGGGTACTGCCTGGTTGCCTTAGCACCCTGATAGACCCTCAATCCTAAAAGCTCAACCTGTTCCCTACATACCAAAAGTGGACCCCCTTGATCCCTATCTACACCCAAATACTCTCCTATGAGAATAACAAAAATACATCCTCCTATTACTCCCCCTTCATATATTCCTTCCACCATCTTAGACAAATAAAAACCAACACAGTAAGGGATATTAACAAAGCCTCTTGGGTCTCGAATACACTTAAGGTAGAATAAATCATGTAAGGTCATTTTCTCCTTGTTGTGACCTCTCTGTGTAATCGAGTTAGCTAGAAATCTATGAATTATATGAAGCTCGGCTCTGTGAATATGTAAGTAGGAGTGTGTTCCTGCCCGCCCAAAAACATTATAATCTGACATACGCCTCTAGACGGCATTAGCATCAAAATTCCTATATACCCTTTCACCATGATAAATCAAATTCATACAATCGGGTAGTAGTAATTCAGCGGGCGTATATATCTGTAAAGCCCTGGCCATGTCCAGCATGGACATCCTATACATCCTACGGCCAAGTATAAATCTAAGAAAACTTCTATCATCTAATCTAACTACATCCGCATTAAGTGAAATAGTACTCATAAGCTCAATGCACCATTCCTTATATACAGGTCTACGAATGGTGAATAAATGTTCCCAATCGGGAAAAGAAGAGCTGCCATACCTTTGGATCAAATGTTGTCTAACTGAGTTAACTAGTTGGACCCTTTCCAAAGGCTCCCAATCAATTACCCTTGGCACTTCTACATTTTTCGTCACCAATTTGAATTTGTTACTTTGATATGTAGGGTAATCTCTCCAACTCTGATCAAATCTCAAATTGGGATGCAACTGTTCTTCATGAATCGTTGGGTGTTGTACTATCGGATGCATCAGAAATACTACGTAGGCATCAACATATTCTTGTTGCGGATCATAATAAGGTACGTGTTGATCAGGTTGTTGTTGTTGTTGTTGTTGTTCCTGTTGTTGTTGTTGTTGTTGTTCCTGTTGTTGCTCCGGTTCAGGTTCTGGAGCAGGTTGTCTAGATGATGATGATGCACCATCAGTATTAGTAAATCTCTGCAAAACACATTAAACACAAATTTTGTGCATCCAAATATGCATTAGTGTTAGCAAAATAACAACTTGAAACAATTACAATAACATGTTTAATCAAAATTAAACTTATACACATTTTCACAATTTTTACGATTCTACACTTTTTCAAATAAGCATATATGAAAATGTTTACAAAGTTCATAATCATTTAACTCAAATAACATGTTAAAACAACCATTACTAGAAATTAAACAAGTTTCAAATGGCATTTACATCAATTTAATCAAGTTCATGAATTTTATACCTAAAAAGTCCACTTTAATTCTCAAAAATCATGTTTAGGATCAAAGTTTTGATCATTTAGCTACCTAAACATGTTACACTACTTAATTTAGCAATAATTCATGACAAAAATCGGCCATAACCTGTTTATATCAAAAAGTCTCAAATTGCTCAAGAACACAAACCCTAGATTCCTAAAATTTTTGAAGTTTTTGGCTTCAAATCATGTTAAATAGCATCAATCTAGGTTATACATGCATAATATACTAACAATTTAACTCTAATTACACTAGAAATTAACAAAATTAAATTAGGTAAATTATAGCTCAAGAACAATAAAAATCAAATTCAAAGAGGTTTAGGGGTGTAATTGTTACCCTTCTTGATAAACTTCTTATCAAATTCATGATTAGAGCGGATTATAGCAAGAAATTTGGTTGATTTTGGTGAAAAATTGATGAAATTAGGGGTGTTTTTAGAGTGTGTTCGTATGTATGTGTGTGTGTGTTTGTGGTGAAGAAAGACTGCTCGATGGGTATTTGATTCTGCCAAGTTTTCTCTATCCATGCGATCGCATGGATTTTAAGGGGAAACCCCATGCGATCGCATGGGGTCTGTTTTTTTTTTTTTTTTTTTTTTAAAACTTATACTTTTGAAACATAAATTAATAAAATTTTAAAAATTTATTTCTTTTTAGGAGTGAGGGCGTTTCAGATCGTTCTCCTAGTCCGTCTCTCAACAAAGTTTTAAAATTTGTTACTTTTTAAGCGTCGTTTTAAAAGCAAAGATTTTTGGGTTTTTTAAATGTTTTGGCATACTTTACTTCAATAAGATTAAAAATAATGATAATAAAAGTTATCGTCCCGCCCTCAGGTAAAGCAATTTCGGTTCAACGACCTAGTTTTCAACTCACGACGAATTTTAAAAATCAAATTTTTAACTTAGTGAAATAAAGTAAATTTTTGTTTTTAAATTCACACCAAACTTAAATTTAAAATGCATAAAATTAAAAATTCGTATTATTAATATTTTAAAAATTCACACCAAATTTATATTATATTTTTGTTTTTATACATAAAAACTTATATTAAAAATATTAATTTTTTAAATAGGTACAAACTTAAATATATTGATTTTAAAAAGTTTGCAATAATAATTTAATATTTATATATTAATTTTAAAAACATGGTAAAAATAAAATTAAAAATCTTTTTGGTCTTTTGTCCCACTTTAATCAATCAAATATTATCAAAAATATACGCCCCTCTTTTCGGTAAAGTAATTTCGGTTCCATAACCTAGTTTTACTCCTGACGAATTTCTGAAATATTTTGGATTGATTGATTAAAGATATTTATACCTTAAGAATAAACGGTAAATTTCGCAGTGATGTAATAAATTTTTATATGATATCAATAATTTCGGTTACGCATACATAATTTTATTGAATACCAATTTAATACTTTATAGCGAACGATTCAGCGTTTATTATCGAAAGGTTAAAAGCAATAAAAATAAAAATAAAAACTAAAAACTGTACATACTTACCTGTGAGAAAGAATTCTCAGAGACCTGCTTTAGCCGACTCATATGAGAGTCGTGTGATTTGGTTCTCCATAGCTACATAAGCATAACCTCGAATCTTCAATATCTTTTCTTCTAAACATATGAATGGTCTTTCTCTGCATAGAGTAACAAATTCGGTATTTGAATATGTTTGATTATTTGAACATTTACCTTCGTGTGACCATTTTCCGCATTTATAACATCTTTCAAGGTGTCGTGCTCTTCTTTTTGTTGCGGACTTTGATTTTCCTTTACCAAAATGTATCTTATGATGATCTTTTCTGAGTTCTTTTCTTACTCCGTCCATTTTGCCTCTTATGAATGATACCAGTTCACTTGGAAGGGTGTCATTATTATGTTTAGTAATCATAGCGTGTAGCATTAGACCATGGTTCATATCAAAGGAATTCTTCATCTCGTAAAACCTAAAAAAAATAAAAATTCAGAATGGGGGAGAAGACTAGTTCTTTAGGGTCTGCTAGGGAAAGACCATTCGAATTCCATTCTCGAGAACTTACACGAAAACAGAATATCTAACTCTAACAGAAATAACTATTATCCTAAAAAGATTCGAACCTTCCCACACTTAGTTAGCTGTGGTGTCGAAATTGTGATTAACTTCATCTTCAACTTCCATTGGATTATCTATGTAATGTTTAACTCTGTGACCATTAACTTTAAATTCAATCCCATTTGAATTTATTAATTCTACTGTTCCGTACGGGAAAACTCTTTTAACTATGAATGGTCCAGACCATCTTGATTTTAATTTTCCAAGAAATAGCTTGAATCGTGAATTGAAAAGAAGAACTCTGTCTCCTTCTTTAAATTTTTTTGAACTTTTGATTCTTTTATCATGCCATTTCTTTGTTCTTTCTTTATAGATTAACGAATTTTCATATGCTTCATGTCTTAATTCTTCTAATTTGTTTAATTGACTTAACCGTAGACGTCCAGCTTCATGTAAATCAAGATTACATGTCTTCAAAGCCCAAAATGCTTTGTGTTCAATTTCTACTAGAAGATGACATGCTTTTCCATAAACGAGTTTAAAAGGTGTGGTTCCAATTGGAGTTTTGTAGGCTGTTCTAAAAGCCCAGAGTGCATCCTCCAATTTCATGGACCATTCCTTCGGATTTGATCCAACGGTTTTCTCTAGAATACGTTTTGATGCTCGGTTGGTATTTTCAACTCGTCCACTTGTTTGTGGATGATAAGCGGTTGAGATTTTATGAGTTACTCCATATCTTTTGAGAACTTTCTCAAGTTGATTATTACAAAAATGAGTACCCCGATCACTTATTTAAGCTTTCGGTGTTCCAAACCTTGCAAAAAGACTTTTTAAGAAGTTGACTACAACTCGTGCATCGTTAGTTGGGAAAGCTTGTGCTTCCGCCCATTTAGATACATAATCAATGGCAACGAGAATGTAGAGATTATTATGAGATTTTGAAAATGGACCTATAAAGTCAATACCCCAAATGTCAAATACTTCACATACTTGAATGACATTTTGTGGCATTTCATCACGTTGACTTATTTTCTGGCCCTTTGACATGCATCACAGGATTTGCAAAGAAGGTGTGCGTCTTTGAAAATTGTAGGCCAATAGAATCTAGCATCGTAAACTTTTCTTGCTGTGAGCTGAGGCCCATAATGCCCTCCTGTTGGTCCTGTGTGACAATAGTTTAAGATTTGACTGGCTTCATCTCCGAATACACATCGGCGTATTATTCCATCGGGACAACTTTTAAACAAATGTGGATCTTCCCAGAAATAGTGTTTTATATCACTAAAGAATTTCTTTCGTTTTTGGTACGATAACCCTTTTTCAAGGAATCTACATACTAAGTAGTTTGCATAGTCTGCAAACCATGAAATTTCATTATAATCCATCTTCAATAGATATTCATCAGGAAAGTTATCTTGTATTGCCGATTCATTTAGAACTTCTAATTCAGGATTTTCAAGACGAGAAAGATGATCAGCGGCGAGATTTTCTGCTCCCTTTTTATCTCGGATTTCAATATCGAACTCTTGTAAGAGTAAGATCCAACGGATTAATCTTGGTTTGGCATCTTTTTTCAAAAATAGATATCTAAGAGCAGAATGGTCAGTATAGACCACCATTTTTGCTAGAACGAGATATGAACGAAATTTGTCAAAAGCAAAGACAATAGCAAGGAGTTCTTTTTCAGTAGTTGTATAATTCGTTTGTGCTCTTTGTAACGTCTTACTAGCATAATAAATAGGTTGAAATCGTTTTTCAATCCTTTGTCCTAAAACGGCTCCCATTGCAAAATCACTTGCATCGCACTTAAGTTCAAATGGTAGATTCCAATTTGGAGTTATCATGATCGGCGCATTAGTGAGTTTTTCTTTAAGAATATTAAAAGATTTAATGCATTCATCTGAAAAGATGAATGGAGAATCCTTTTCTAGGAGTTTATTCATAGGAGTGGCAATTTTAGAAAAATCTTTTATGAAATGTCGGTAAAAACCGGCATGCCCTATAAAACTCCTAACTCCTCTAACATTGGTGGGATGTGGAAGTTTAGCAATTACATCTACTTTAGCTCTATCCACTTCAATTCCTTCCTTTGGAATTTTATGACCAAGAATGATGCCTTCGTCAACCATGAAATGGCATTTCTCCCAATTCAGTACTAGATTTGATTGTTCGCATCTAATAAGCATTCGTTCAAGATTAAGTAGACATGTTTCAAAAGTATCACCAAAGACTTAAAAGTCATCCATGAAAACTTCCATGCATTCTTCTATCATGTCGTGAAAAATCGCCATCACGCACCTTTGAAAGGTTGCAGGGGCGTTGCAATGTCCAAATGGCATGCGTTTGTAAGCAATAGTACCATAAGGGCACGTGAATGTGGTTTTCTTTTGATCCTCGGGTGCTATTGGAATTTGAAAATATCCAGAAAAATCGTCAAGAAAACAATAGTAACTATTTCCGGCTAATCTTTCCAACATTTGATTAATGAAAGGTAAGGGAAAGTGATCTTTTCTAGTGGCCTCATTTAATTTTCTATAATCAATATGTTAACACCTATTTCCTTATGAGGTAAGGCTTAGTATGTCAACAAGAAACTAGAAGTGATCTAGCTTTAGGAGGGCGGAGTGTTGCCGATTGATTTTTACCCTCGGGAAACAATCCCTGTAGACCCGGTTCACAAGTGTAGGAACTTGTGGGGTGGCTTAATCAATCTGTCATCCGTAGAGCGTAAGAGTGCTAGCCGGATGACTTCTAGTGAGAGAAAGTAGAGAGAGAAAGAGAAGTGAAGTCTCAGCTCTCAAAGTTGTCAGAATATCTGAACTTGTGTAAAATGACGACCCAAGGGGTCTATTTATAGTGTCAGATCTACTAGATTTGTTTGGGGACACGTGTCAAATGATGATACGTTCTGCTACATGTGCTCCGAAATTTATGCTAAATGTGGCGCTCTCCGGCCAGGGCTTATGCGCTAGGCGGCCTTCAGGGCTTACGCATGACGGAGCAGCCTGTACAGCGGAGAACGCTGGACGGACAATCTCCACAAAACTGTTGTTTCCAGCCTTCCTGATGCTACTTTTATGCAACCGTTATGCCTTTTATGCGTGTATACGATAGGATACACCATTAAGTCCCCCCAGTTTAAGGACTTAAGCATTTGAAAAATGATTAAGTTGTTAAACTTTTGATAACGCATGCCAAACCAGCCTGTTCATTGCCCACTTGCATCGGGGAAAATATTTTAGGCATTAAATGCAGACGAATTTTACTGACACTGTTATGATTGTCTTCTTACGGCTGAGATCATCCACGCGCCTCCAGTTGTAAAAAGTATTATTTCGTACCCTTCGTTTAAACTCGCCCATACACGTGTCTCAATCATGACCATAAAAATTGCACCGATGAACCCTTATAAAAACCGTCATAACCCTGTTTCCATCACTTTTTTACATTTGCCAAGATCCAAAAAGTATATTTCTCCCAAATCTTCATCGCCTTCTTCAATCTTCAACTTTTTAAGGTTTACCGTCTTCCAAGGTCAGTACACTTCATCTTACTGCTATTTTCTTCTTGTTGATATCTGTTACTGTATTATCATGGCTTCTTCATGGAGTACTGGCCAAGAACACGCCAAGCCTTCTTCATCAAATACTGCTGACATTCCAGAAGTTAGCACGATGGCTTCATCATTGACTAGTGAATATTTAGATGGATTAAAGATTGCCTTTCGCCATCTCAATCAATACAACCCTGTTCTTCCCACCATCGGACAAACTGCTAACAACCCTCCTAAGGGGAAAATTACTTTATACGCTTTACAAATTACCCACGGCAACCTCCGTGTTCCCCTTACTAACTTTCTTCTTCACCTTCTTAGATATTACGGGGCCTGTCTTAGTCAGATACATCCCCATGGTCTTCAAAAAATCATCCTTTTTGAAATGTATTGCAATGCTATTAATATAAAGCCTCGCATTAATGTTTTTATCTCTTTGTTTAGAATCCACACGATTAGCGATTGCTGGCTTACTATTGATAGTAAGAAAAATAATCATTTTGTTGGTCTAAATAGAGTTTCAAACTTGAAGGACTGGAAAAGTCCATTTTTCTTTGTTGATGAAACTGTTATTCCGGAAGAATACTCCGTTGTCCGGGAGTGGGGTGCTATTGATGCTGGTATAGGAAAGGGTGTTAAAATTTCTCCCGCAGAACAGCGGATAGTAAATAGCTTGAAAGGACTCCGTATTCCACCCAGATCATACGAAAGGTATGAGGGAATCCTTGTGCTGTGCAAAGTGAGCCAAGAATGTCCAAGCAATTCTGTGTCAGTACTTCGTGAGAAAAAACAGGGTAGGATGTGATATGATCATCCTATTATATATATAGATTTTTATCTACTATTTGTCATGTGTACTTATATTGCTATTAATATGTAATCTTTGCAGGCAACTCCGTGATGCAGGTCCGCTCTGCTCTTTTATCCCCTGATCTTGATGATGATATGGAGGTCACTGCTCGTGACAAAACTGTTGAAGAGCTTTAGGCGGAGAGAGTTGCAGCTGAAGCTAAAGCTGCTGCTGATGCTAAAAAGGGGAAAGAAATTGCTGTGAGCAGCTCAGACAGCGAATCCGGGTCTGATCATACAGACACTGAACGGACAACGGATGATACCACCACCGCCGATTAGCAAACATCGGCATCAGTTGACATTACGGGTGAAACCAACCCTACTCCTCCTCCAATCCAAAAGACAAGAAAGAAGAGCATAGGCTCTAAAAGGGTGAAGAGTACTGAGGAGGGCAAAAAGCAAAAACGTAGGAGAAGTATGTCCATTCTGCTCTCTTTTGAATATGCACATGTTTTTGCTTATAACTGTTATGTTTGTTCATAATACTAATTTGTTTTTGTTAGTAATTTTAGCAGAGTCAGATGATAGCCAAGGGAAGGCTACGGAGGGCGGTGACCGGAGGTCGGAGAGGAATCTTGAAAGTGAAGGAGAGAAGGGCCTGAATATGCCTGACCCAAACTTTGCTCCCTTCGATGAATCTGAATTTCATGAAGATAGGCCTGAAGGCAACTCTGCTTATGATTCTCCTCTTCCTAATATCACTAATCCTGCTGTCACCTCCTCCAATGTTCAAGAGCCAACTCTTCCTGCTCATGTGAGGGCTTTGCAAGCCATCATTGCAAACCCCGCCACTAAAGATAAAGAATTTGCAACTCTTATTCAGGTATGAACGATAAGACCCTATGCATATATATGCTTGTAATTTATTGATGTGAGCTGTGTGAAATAACTCATAAAATTTTATTGATCTACAGGGTTGTGTTATCCCTGAGCTGAAACCCCAATTCTCTGCTCTTTGTTCTCATCAACTCAGGGAATCAACTATGGCAGCTCATGTATTGCTAACCAACCACCTGGACTCTGTGCTGCAACTGCAGGAACATCAAGAGTCTATTCTTGCCTTTGCTCGTAAAGACATAGCTGAAAGTGCAAATGCTCGTAAAAGAGCTGCTGATGCTGAGCGTGCCTTAAATGATGCGCAGAAAATAATAAAGGCTAAAGAAGTTGAGTTAAAAAGTGCTCAAGATGTTGCTGCTATTCTGCAAGGGGAAAAGGATGCTGAGCAGGTGAAAGTGGGTGAGCTGGAGAAACAGCTGAGTGCAGAGAGAGAGAAGTCTGCTGAGCTACTCCGGAGGGCGGAGAAAGGCGAGGGCAATTTTGCTGAGCTTAAGAAAGGTGTGCCAGGTCTGATAGCTAAGGTGCTTGGATCCAGTCTTGTAGAGAATCCCTACAATAATTATGTTGATGCTGCCTGTGCCCATGCTACTGCTGATGTGACCGGCAAGCTGTTCAAACGCCTTGCTCCCAACCAAACTCCTTCTGCTGCCATTGCCAAACTTATGCCTCCTGGTACTCAAGAAAAAGTTGATGAGGCCAAGAACAAATTGATAAATCTGAAGATAAATGTTTATGATGAAGTATTCAGCAAAGAAGACTCTTCTGCTCAAGATGTGCTTGGCGTGCAGTTTAATTGATCTTTGTAAAAATTTCAAACAATGTTTTGTAATAAATTTCTTACTGACTTTAACATTATATATATATACTGACTTTATTGTGATGACTATGTGTGCTTATATGCATGTTGCAAATATTTTTATGCCTAACGCTTTAAAACCAATCAATTATGCACCTGAGCATAAAATTTCTATACACAATTGTACAGTGTATAATTTGAGCAAATCATTTTGAAAAGTGCATAAGGTAACTCATATGTAAATGTCTTGCAGTATTAAGAATACGATGTCGATTACGCCTTCCATCATAAAATTAATGAGGAAGAATTATGAAGTGTTTTAGAAGAATGACTATAAATCAATAAACTCTCCGTCTTACGCCTTCCGTCATAAAGTATATGAGGAAGAATTGCTAATTATTTTGCCTTCATACATAAAATATATAACTTCGTTCTGTGAAGTAATTTTTTATAATGTTTGTCATGACAAGTATCTGAGTTTTGTATCATGCCTCGGTGCGTTCTAGTAAAACTAAAACGTTTTCTAGCCGATCCCTTGTACCTTTACTGGCCGGCACAAAAGCTTCCGCCATAGGAGGTATTTAAAAATATGATCCTTCTGTGGGCAGGTTATAAATATAATGTTTTACATTTGTCACGGGCAGCACTTTGTTTAAGAAAAATATAAAATTATTGTTCAGTACTGTGCAATACATAAACGATTGATGACGACTTTTAGGTGGATCAAGCCTAATTAGTACGTCATGAATGTTTAATGTATGCAATTGCTAATGTATGCACTGCAAAATAACCACAATGGTTCACAGTAAGTTTGATAAACGCTGCTTCATCTTATAATTTGAAATGTGTTCTTCAAATGCCAAACAGGCATGAGTACAACGATTGTAAAAGACTGCTTTTATTGAAATGCTAAATGAAACTGCTCTTTATTGAAAAGATAAACACTGTTCTTGATAACTTGTTGACAAATTGCTTCTTCATATGCCGAGCGCCCAGCGCTGTCCGGCCTTCACACTTGCTTACGGAATGAAAAACTCCTGAACTTCTTCCTCGCTGAATAACCTATCACACCTTCTCTGATTCATTCTGCCTTCTGGCCCATTTGCAAACGCTGATCTTTCCCTTGTTGGCTGCACATACTGTGAATGTATGGCTGCGACTCCATTTGGAGTGGGGAATCTGACCTCTGCATGGGCCGTCGATGTTATTGCTCCAAACTTAGCCAAAGCTGTTCTTCCAAAAAGGACATTAAAACGAGAATTGCCATCTATGATTGTGAAATCAATTGTTTCCATTCTCAACAATGGGAATGTGCCCATAACAACTTCCAAACGAATCTGCCCCATGGCATTTATCGGTGCTCCTGTTAGTCCAGAAACTTTCAACCTCGTTTGCCTAGCTCTGCTCTGCACATGCCTTGGAAAAGTTCTCAAACAATGCCAGTAGATGATGTCAGCTTCACTTCCTGTATCTGTGTAGATACAATTGACAAACTTATTTGCTATCTCTGCTGAAATGATCACTGGTTGGACGGACAACGCCCAATTCTGAATTGGCTGAAAGATAATGGGGGCATATCTCCAGCTGTCCAAATTGCTGTTTGATGATTCACCTTCTTCATAATGACCATCGTTAATCCAAACCATCCTGATTACAACTTCTGGAGTTGTCTCACGCTCTATGATCCGTTCTCCATACTGCGGTTGGTTCGGATTATCTCTTCCGCCATGCTGCTCTCTTCTGTTCTCTCCACGGCGTCCTCTGCTACCATCATTCCTTTGCCACGCAAATTTCCTGCGAGGATAATTCCTCCTGTACTGTTTGCCAGGCAACAAATGATTCAATTCTCCTGCCTTGATTTTCGCTATAATTTCTCTCATCAAAGATTTGCAATTGTCCGTATCATGGCCCCAAGCCTCATGGAAATCACACCACAACTCACTCTTTGGACCCTCCCTCTCTTCCATAGGTGCTGGAGCATTGAAAGTGGTCCGAATTGGTTCAGTGAAAAGGATCTCTTTCGGTGTTTTAGTAAGCACCATTATCAACGGGTGCCTTTCGATTGGCTTTCTGTTGTGGTGAAAATCATTAGGGTGATTGTTTCCTCTCCATCCTCATTTGAATTATCATTCCTTCTCCGATTTCTGTCAAAATACCGTCCTCCATTGTGCGGCTTGCTACTGCCACCAGTTTCAAACTTGTTTAACCCACGCTTACCAGCTCGAACATGCCTCTGTGCTACCTCCAATGCCTGATGCAATGTTTTTGGCAAGTCATACCGTAACGCATGAACAAGTGCACTAAACCATCGCTGGTCCAGACAAAAAATGAAGCCAGATACAAGCTGTGATTCTGGACAATCAGGGATCTTCTGTGCTTCAAGTGTATAACGTTTCATAAAATTGCTCAAAGATTCATTATGATGCATTGTGATCTCGTGTGCATCAAGATGAGTCAGAGTACAGCTCCGAAGATTTTGGTATTGCATCACAAATTTTGCTCTCAAATCGAGAAAAATGGTAATACTCCTTGGCGGCAAACCAGCAAACCATTCACGTGCCATTTTCTGCAATACCATAGGAAACATATGACACGCAGTTTCATCCTCCCAATGCTGCAACTTCATAACGCCTTCAAACATTGTCAAAAAATCTTCCGGATCCGTTGTGCCATCATAAACTCCAATTGTTGGTATAGCAAGATTTCTGGGCAATGGATAATTAGCAATTCGATCAATGAAACACTGCTTTGATTCTACCATCGCTGGTGGCTTGGTGGCTTGTTCTCCAGTAATGAGGGCAAAAAAGTTGTCCACAGCCACAGCACAGACGGCGGGATGCGCTAAGCGTTGCTTGTATTTTGCTGGAGCTGTCTGCTTAAGAATGTCATTGAAAAGAAACACTGCCTACTTTTCTGACATGAACTCATCTTTGTCAATTTCATCATCAGAGTCATTATTATCACAACTCAGGTCATTATCATCCCCAGAATCATCAATAAGACTGCCCAGCTTGTCAAGTAGCCTGGATAACTTGTACTTTGATATAGATTGCCTTTTCATTATCTGCTTGTCTTTGCCATCCGCCATCCGCCGAAAAGGTATAAATGACGGACATTGCCGTGGTTGCCTCAATGGTCGTCGCTCTGGATTAGTAACAAAATTTGGAAGTCTTTCTGCACTTTTAGCTGTCACTTCTTCGATTACTGGCCTTTTCTCCAAGTTAGTTGCCAAATGTTTAAGCCTCTCTGTAGTTTCAGCAACTGTTTCTTCAATCGTACCATCTAGTGGTGAAATAGGTACATCTTCAACAGTGACCATGTCGTCGGTTGATGGATGATTGACTGCTTCAAGTACAAATGGAGCTTCAACTGCTTTCATTCCTTTTCCGTTTCGTGTGTTCTTTGCATTAGTGGATGGCGCCATTGTTAACACCTATTTCCTTATGAGGTAAGGCTTAGTATGTCAACAAGAAACTAGAAGTGATCTAGCTTTAGGAGGGCGGAGTGTTGCCGATTGATTTTTACCCTCGAGAAACAATCCCTGCAGACCCGGTTCACAAGTGTAGGAACTTGTGGGGTGGCTTAATCAATCTGTCATCCGTAGAGCGTAAGAGTTCTAGCCGGATGACTTCTAGTGAGAGAAAGTAGAGAGAGAAAGAGAAGTGAAGTCTCAGCTCTCAAAGTTGTCAGAATATCTGAACTTGTGTAAAATGACGACCCAAGGGGTCTATTTATAGTGTCAGATCTACCAGATTTGTTTGGGGACACGTGTCAAATGATGATACGTTCTGCTACATGTGCTCCGAAATTTATGCTAAATGTGGCGCTCTCCGGCCAGGGCTTATGCGCTAGGCGGCCTTCAGGGCTTACGCATGACGGAGCAGCCTGTACAGCGGAGAACGCTGGACGGACAATCTCCACAAAACTGTTGTTTCCAGCCTTCCTGATGCTACTTTTATGCAACCGTTATGCCTTTTATGCGTGTATACGATAGGATACACCATTACAATACAAACACGCCATCCTGTTACAGTCCTAGTAGGAATAAGCTCATTTTTCTCATTTGTGATGACAGTCATGCCACCCTTCTTAGGTACGCATTGAACTGGGCTTACCCATGGACTATCAGAGATTGGATAAATTAAACCTGCATCAAGCAGTTTAATAATTTCTTTCTTAACAACATCTTGCATATTTGGATTTAGTCTTCGTTGGCATTGCACATACGTTTTATGACCTTCTTTCATAAGGATTTTATGTGTACAATACGAAGGACTTATTCCTTTAATGTCATGAATCTTCCATGCAATAGCTGGTTTATGAGCTTTTAGCACAGAAATGAGTTGAGATTTTTCATTTTTCGTAAGAGAAGACGATATTATTACAGGTAATTTAGATTCACCATGTAAATAAGCATATTCCAAATGGTTTGGAAGTAGCTTTAACTCTAATTTCGGTGGTTCTTCTATCGATGATTTATATCGATATCTGTCTTCTTCTTTTAGCATTTGAATTTCTTCTGTTGTAGGTTCATATCCATTAGCCATAAGTGTAGCTAACATTTCAGCTTCATCAATTGGTTCAGTTCCTTCTCCTAAAGAACATTCTCCTGTTCCTTGTAATTCTGGAAATTCTTCTAACAATTCTGCATGTGAATCTATGGTTTGAATATAATAACATGTATCATCTGCAGATTTCGGTTGTTGCATGGCTCTATCAACATAAAAAGTTAACACTCTCGTCCTCTATACTTAGGGTCAGTTTCTTACCGAACACATCTATTATTGCTTTAGCCGTGTTTAAGAATAGTCTTCCTAATATGAGAGGAACTCGAGAATCTTCTTCCATGTCCAGAATAACAAAATCTAGTGGAAATACTAAAGTACCAACTTTAACTAGCATGTTCTCTATTATCCCTCTAGGATATTTTACTGATCGATCAGCTAGTTGTATGCTTATTCGTGTTGGTTTCAATTCTCCAAGGTCTAGTTTAGCGTATAGTGAATACGGCATTAGATTTATACTAGCACGTAAGTCTGCCAATGCTTCTATTGAACTAAGACAACCCAGAAAACATGGAATTGTGAAACTTCCTGGATCTGAAAGTTTTTCTGGTATCTTATTCAATAGCACTGCAGAACAATTAGCATTCATAGTAACAGCTGAGAGTTCTTCCATTTTCTTTCTATTTGTGATTAGATCTTTCAAGAATTTAGCATATCTTGGCATTCCTGAAATTACATCAATGAAAGGAAGATTGACATTTATTTATTTAAACATATCCAAGAATTTGGATTGCTCGGCTTCAAGTCTCTCTTTTCTCATTTTACTCGGGTAAGGAAGTGGTGGTTGATATGGTTTAACATAAGGTTTAGCCTTAACTGTGTTATCTTCATTAACCTTTTCAACTACCGATTTTGTTTCCTTATCTTGCTCAGGTTGTGGTTCTTGTGGAGTAGGAATAGAATCATCAGAAATTACAGGTATTTCAGGTGGTTTAAGTGTAATACCACTTCTTGTGGTAATGGCGTTAGTTGTTTCATTTCGGGGGGGTTAGCATTTGTATCACTAGGTAGACTTCCTGGTTTTCTTTCACCTATCAACCTTGCTAGGTTACTTACTTCTTGTTCTAAATTTTGAATAGAAGCTTGTTGATTTCTAAATGCTTGAGCATTTTGTTCATTCGTTTGTTTCTGAGATGTGAAAAACTGCGTTCGAGATTCAACTAGCTTCGACATCATATCTTCTAAATTTGGCTTTTTATCATCGGTTTGTGGTGGTTTGTTTTGAAAAATAGGTCTTTGCTGATTGTAAGTATTATTGGATACTTGTTGATTGCTAGGACCTAGTTGATTGTTGTATGGAACATTTCGGTTATAATTCTGATTTTGATTGTAGATTGGTCTTGGCGGTTGATAATTATTCTAATAATTATTTCCAGGCCTTTGGTTCATGTATGAAACACTCTCTCTTTGTTCCATTATTTGTTCAATACTGAGACAATCTTTTGTCAAATGTGGTCCTCCACACTGCTCACAACTAATTTGTATTGAGTGAATATCTTTAGTCATCTTTTCCATTCATCTCTCGATAGCATCTATCTTTGCGGAAATGAAATCTAAGTCATGGCTAGAATCGGCTCTAGCTGTTTTAGATGATCTAACGATATCTTTTTCTTGATGCCACTCATGTGAGTGGAAAGCAGTGTTATCAATAATTTTTTAAGCGTCAGTTGCGGTTTTTCTTCATAATGGAACCACCAGCTGCTATATCGATGTCTTTTCGTGTAGTGATGTCGTATCCTTGGTAGAATATTTGTACTATTTGATAAGTGTCTAAACCATGTTGCGGACATCCTCTCAATAACTTTCCAAATCTTGTCCATGCCTCATATAGAGTTTCATTTGGCTTTTGCGTGAATGTAACAATTTCTCCTTGAAGTCTCGCGGCTTTAGATGCCGGAAAGAATTGTTTAAGAAAATTTTCAACTAAAACGTCCCATGTATCAATCGCCCCTTCAGGTAACGATTCTAACCAATCTTTGGCTTCTCTCTTTAAAGTCCAGGGAAATAACATGAGATATATCTGTTCATCCTCAACTTCTCTTATTTTAAATAGTGTACAGATCCTATTAAAAGTACGAAGATGTTCGTTTGGATCTTCCTTTGGCGCACCACTAAATTGGCATTGATTGGTCACCATGTGTAGAATTTGTCCTTTGATTTCATAATCTGGCGCATTAATGTCAGGTTGAGTAATTGCGTGACCTTGGCCAGTGCGTTTAGCTCTCATTCGGTCTTCCATACTTAGAGGTTCCAGATTCTCCATTATTGAATTTGTTGAATCTGAATCACTCGAGGATTCTGACTTAATGGGTTGTTCCTCGACAATTTCTGTTTGAATGATTGGTGGTTCCGGAGGAAAGATTAATGGTTCAGGATCTCAGAATTGTCCCTGAATATCAACCGGATTCTCAATTGTGAGGTCGGGTTCAAAAAATAGATTATCAGAAATTTGAATTGGAGTACTTGGTCGACTGGATGACGATTCTAAAGAAAAATCAACGGCGACAATATTGGCTAGATGTCTTGATCGAGTTACAGGTGGTGAACATACGAAAGGTGGTGAACGTTTTGCTCGGTGCATTCACTGAATATCCTATTAGTTATAAAAGATAAAAATTATATAAGTTATCAAATTAATAGACTTTTATGATTTTGCCCACGTTTCGAATAGCCAATAGATGCAGCAGGTAGCCAGGACCCTTTAAATCGGAAGCCCACAACTCGCCACTAACAAATCCAACTATTACTACGAACCAGAAAATTTTGGATGTCTATCAATTTAACCACTTAAAATAATTTTTCGTTGAAATTTAAAGAAATTTTAGAGAAGAAATAGAAAATTCTATGTCCTAAAAACTAGAGCGTCGATGAAAAAGAAAAAGTGCGTTGAAAAACGTCGAAAAATAAAAGGTCGAAAAATAATAAAAAGAACGTAGCGCGTCGAAACTTAAAAGTCTAAAAACTAAGAATTAAAAGTTGCTTCTAAAGGTATTAAAGATTAAAAGAAATACTATATCCAAAACGGCAATAAATTAAAAAGTACTAAAATCTAAAAACGGCGTCGCAAAATTCTAAAGCACCTAAATCTTAGTCTAAAGAAAAAGTACTTAAGGGATTTTACGGCAAAGCCTAAAAATCTAGAAATAAACATAACTATGGCAAAAACTATGACTTAAAACTAAATACGAACGAAAAATACAAATATTACGCTAAAACAAATAAAAAGATACAAAATATAAAAATAAACTTAAAGTTGTAAAAAGTACAATTTTTATAAAAAATATTATTTTTATATTATTTATTTTATAAAAGTATTAATTTTATAATTTATTAACCTAATTAAAACTAAAAATACAAATTAAATAAATAACTAAAACTAAATAATTAAATAAGTAACCCTAATTAGGGTTTTAATTAATAATAATAATAATAATTACTCCGTAATTAATGCAGAAGTGGGTCAACTCTGGCGTGTCAGGGCTGCTCATGCGATCGCATGAGATATAGTCTCTAGGTTCATGCGGTCGCACGGGCCTGAATTTCGGATCAAATATTGGGATGCTACAGTGTAGCCCGAATACTTTTTATTTATTTATTATTTTTTTCTGTTTTTATAAAATATTTAAATAAACAAATAAAAACTTGTATTTTAAAAACTTAAATAAAAATAAAGAAACTTTATAATTTTATATATAAACTCTAAAATATATATATATATATATATATATATATATATATATATATATATATATATATATATATATATATTGTTTTTCTTTTTATATTTTTGTATTAAAAAGTATTTTTACAAAAGCGTATTTTTACAAAAGTAAACTAAGAATTTTTTTTTTTATATATAAATAGCGTTTCGCTTCCGGCGTTTATGCAGTTCCCCGGCAGCGGCGCCAAAAATACTTGGTGTTAAAGCGAATGGGTACAAAATAGTAGTATTTTTACTACAAAATACTATTAAATACGATACAATTTTACACAAGTTATTTATTTATTTATAGAATGGATATACCTAAACCATGCTACAACACTTATAGGCAGTGTACCTAATCGTACAGTAGTGTAGTTTTTAGTAAGTCCGGTTCGTTCCACAGGGAGCTAGCCAAGTTTAACGCTATATTTTAAAACTATATTTGTATAAATATATAAATATAAATATAAGTAGTATTATTATTATAAAAGGGGGTTTTTACCGTTTAATGACCGGTTTATCGATTTTAAAACTTTAGTCTCAGTTAAAACCTAATGTAAAATATTAAAAATATAAAAGACTTAATTTAAAGCATAAAGTAAATGACAATAATGAAATTGCGATAAATAAAAGTGCGATAAATAAAATGACGATAAATAAAATTGCGATAATTAAAAGTGCAATTAAATATGAAATAAAGGAATTATGCTTATTTAAACTTCCGTAATCATGATGTTTGACGTGTTGATTTTAGTTTATTCCCATGGGTTAATTGTCCTTTGTCCTGGATTATTCAATATGTCCGTCTAGTTTTTGTCCATAACAGTCCATCAGTCATAAATATAAAGTGCGAGTGTCCTCGTCAAATTATCCTTATATCTGAAGTCAAATATTCCAACTAATTGGGGACTTAAACTATAATTACACCAAGTGTCCTTGTATATAATTCACCCCTGTTTTAATAAGTCCATTGACTATTAATCCATTCCCGTGTCCGGTTAAATGAACGATTATTAGTACTTATAAATATCCCGCCCATCGTATCCGATCGAGTGTATATGGTTATTTATAGGTACGTCCAATTGTAAATCTTTATATTAAATTAACAAACTATCATTTAATTAAACAAATATAAAGCCCATTAATAGCCCATAGTCTAATTTCCACAAGTGTCGTTCTTTTGTCCAAACCCCAATTATGGTACAAAGCCCAATTACCCAATTTTAATATTTAGCCCAACATCACGATTACTTCGATTTAAATAAGCATAATCATAACTTATCTACGAGACATTAATTTAAAAAGGTTGAATATAACTTACAATGATTAAAAATAGCGTAGCATTACACGGACAGAATTTCGACTTACACCCTTACAACATTCGCTAACATACCCTTATTATTAAAATTAAAATTAAAATTAAAATTAAAATTAAAATTATAATATATATATATATATATATATATATATATATATATATATATATATATATATATATATATATATATATATACATACGTGAGATAGAGAGATAGAGAAAAGATGTGTAAATAATTGGCCAGAACACGCGAAATTTATAGGATGTGAGCTACTACAGTAAGCCATGCGATTGCATGGCTTTTGCTCTTCCAGGCCATGCGATCGCATGGCCGCCTTTTCCTGGTCATGTACTTTTGTTTTTTTTCTTGCCGACACTTTTAAAAATATAATATAATATATAAATAATTTATAAGAATTATTTATATATTATATTATATTTATGTGCATAGTTGACTTGTAATTTTAGGTCCGTTGCGTCGCGCGTTGAAAGTTGGCTCAGGTCCCAGTTCCGGATTTTCGAACGTCCTTGCGTACAATTTAATATCTTGTACTTTGCGTTTTGCGACTCGTACTCTTGTAATTTTGAGACGTTTCTCATCAATAATTTGAACCACTTTGATTGTACTTTGTACTTTTGAGCTTTTTGGTCGTTTGCGTCTTCAATTCGTCGAATCTGTCTTTTGTCTTCATCTTTTATTATTTAAACGAATATCACTTGTAAATAGAACAATTGCAACCAAAAGCTTGTCTTTCTTGAGGGATAATGCTATGAAATATATGTTCGTTTTTAGCATTATCAATCGTCAAAAGAGCTATGCCGACCTTAAACGTGGAGATCGCGAATTTCAAATCGGCGACTGCGTTTTGTGAAAGCGCACCCTGGAAAGGTGTAATCCGTTTCGGAAAGCGTGGGAAGTTGAATCCGCGATATATTAGTCCTTTTGAAGTTTTGGAACGTGTTGGACCCGTTGCTTACCGTTTGGATCATCCGACTCAATTGAGCTCCGTTCATCCTACCTTCCATGTATCGAATCTGAAGAAGTGTCTTGCGGAACCAGAACTCGTCATACCATTTGAGGAGCTTACGATTGATGAAAAACTTCATTTCGTGGAAGAACCTGTCGAAATTATGGACCGTGAGGTCAAAACCTTGAAACGCAACAAGATTTCGATTGTTCGAGTACGATGGAATGCAAAACGAGGACCTGAGTTTACTTGGGAACGAGAGGATCAAATGATGCAGAAGTATCCTCACCTCTTCCTGACTCTACCGTCTACCTTAGCCTAAAATTTCGGGATGAAATTTTCATTAACAGGTGGGTAATGTAACGACCCAACTTTTTCGACTTGCTTTTATGCTTTGTGTTTTCACGAAACTGCGTATTTGTGCGTACTGAGCTATATTATATTCTGGGGACTCCCTACATGTTAATTACTTTCATTTATATGTTAAAACGTATCATTGAGTACGTAGGATACTCAACTTAACCCCCGGAAGCCTTTATGACCGTTAGTGTTACTTGACGTTTTTAACGAAATGCGTACTGCGTACACGTTTAACTTTTGTCGTAATCGGAATATTATGACTACGAAATACTAATTGTTATTTTATAATAACAATTACTTGGGCTTTTGGATGCTTAATTACGCTTAGTAATTTACTAGAGCACACTAGTTAGTCTTGTTGGACTTTCTACCTTGTTGGACCTTAGCCCACCCTACACTAGTTAGTGGACTATTTAATTAGCCCAATTATAAGTAACTAGTAACCCATTAATATGTAGGACAAATGCCCATTTATTAGAGGGAACATACTAGCATTTTTGTCAAGTATTATCCTTAATGTTGCATGGGATCCTAACATAAGCACAAACTTTAGACAACCATTAACCAAAAAGCAAAAAGTTGTCCCCCTTGTGCCCCCTTGATACCCACGGCCTAACCACCACCACCCTTACCTCACCTCCTATAAATACTAAGCCATTTACTCATCATTCACACTTGATTTCCATTCACAATTTACACACACTTGTTCATTTATTTTCTCTCTAATCTAAAGCTTGTAAGTATTTTGAATTTCTTTTCTTCTTCTCCTTCTCATCATCATGAGTTCATCATCATCATTAGAAGATCAAGCTTTTTAGCTTTTGATCTTGATTACATCTTGTAGATTCAAACATGGATTTGAATCCTTCAATAACATGGAAGATTCAAGCTTTCTAGCTTTGAATCTTCACCTACTTTGTAGATCTAAATCTTTTAGCTTTAATCTTGTTATTTTGATTATAAAATTCAAACTTGTGTTTGTAATCTTCATGTATCTTAAAGATCCAAGCTTTATGCTTCAAGATCTTCAAAAACACTAAAGATCCAAGTTTTTTAGCTTAGGGTCTCATTATTATGTTAAAGATCTTAGCTTTTTAGCTTATGGTCTCATTACTTTCATTATTTTGTTAAAGATCTTAGCTTTATAGCTTATGGTCTCATTAATCTTGTAAAGATTCAAGCTTTCTAGCTTTGTGATCTTATAACTTGTGTGAAAAGGATCCAAGCTCTCTAGCTTAGGCTTCCATCACTTTATTTGATTTAGATTATGTTCATACTTGTTTGATTGAAGTAAAGTTTGTAGCTTTAGTTGTAAATAGAACTTGTAATTGTGTTAAGACTAAGGATATGATGTAACCTTGGTTCATTATCCATCTAAGACTCTTAAATGAGTTGTGTTCTTACTTGGTATTAACATATTGTGTGTTGATGGTAGAATTTTGGTCAAGGTGATGCTAACCCATCAATGAGTTGTACACTTGAAGCTTACAAGCATCAAGGATGAGAACCGTGATGAGCATCAAGCACCAAGAACCCCACCGGAGCACTTGTTTACTATTTTTTGGGATCTGATCAGATTCCTGTGTGATGACCCGGGAATTTCCGACCGAATTTAAACTTAATCTTTATATGATTTCGATACGATAAGCAAGGTCTGTAATGATGATTCTCAAAATTTTTGAACTATTTTCGTACATTCAATTGACTTCAACCCTTCCCGACGATTCACGAACAATTGGGTGTAATTACATATAGAAGTATGTATATAATATTTTAGAAATTAATAAAATATACTTTATCATTTGAATTAAACTACACAAATAATATATTAAAATAATTAAGTTATTAGTAAAATAAATATAGATATATGACTTCTATAACATTACATGTATATGTAAAATACATAAAATATTTAAATATTAAATATGTAATACATTAGATAACGAGTAAATGTGATAAAGTTAATAAATTGTAATAATAACATGTTAAATGTAATTACAAGTCAGAAATAAATGTTATAGTAATTTCAATAGTAATATCAAAATTATTATCAATATAACATACAAAAGTGAAACTTGATATATATAAATTGATACAGTATTATTATTAATAAAATTATCATCATTAAAAATCATTATTATTATTAGTTACATTATTATTATTAAAAGTGATATTAAATATTAATGTTATAAAATTTATCTTGTTATATTTTTTTTATATATCTAAAATACAGATATAGATTTAAACAATAATAGGTTATATTCATACTGATATATAAATACATATACAATTACAGAATTTCAGATATATATATATATATATATATATATATATATATATATATATATATATATATACATATATATATATATATATATATATATATATATATATATATATATATATATATATATATATATATATAAGAATACATATATAAATATAATTATATACATATGTAACTTCAGATATTTGCACGCGTAATTTTTTTTATCAGATTCGGTTCCTTTTTCTTTTTCTTTCTTATTTGTATTGCTGTTACACCTGTGAGCAAAGCTGTCCACTTCCAGCAGCCCACCATAAGACTTTGATCGATTGGAATCAATTTTTCAAACAGCTTTATATCAACCACTCTTGTTAATTGATAAAGAATAAACAGATGTCATATATATATTTTTTTTCTTTTACAGCGAACCCTCGTCCAAAATGGGTTATTTCCAAAATTCGAAATCGGAGTAAGTAATAAAATCTATTAACGCAGTTTTATCAGGAATCAATTACTCAAAATATCTCCAAAATTTCAGCTTCAAATTCTTTAAAACGAATCCTAATTGTGGAGTCAAAGTATATAATAAAAAGTCAACTGTTTTTGTAATTGGTGAAATTCGAATTTGTTTGGAGGTTTTAAATCCAATTAACGATTTCAATAGTTTATAGATATGAATTAAAATCTATTTCATGTTGTAAGCTTGGTCTAAATCATTATAGAAATCGAAATCAAATTTTTTTTTTTTTTAAAAAGGCCTACGACGAACACAGTATCTGTTGGGTCTGTTTTTTTTAATTTTTTTGCGATTAATAATGATTCAACTCAATCAAGAAACCTTTATAAATCTTTTTCACACCTCAAGGCAAAATTGTTAAACCTCTGTTTGTAATTTAGAGTGCTAGTCGACTAGGTTTGAGGTTGTGAAGATGAAGAGGCAGTAATTCGGTTTAAATAAATTCAGGGTAATAGATAAAACAAAAAAACAGTGGATGAAGTATTGGTTAAGTTGATAAGCGGGTGAGCGGGAGGTTGCGGGTTCGAGCCCCGGCGTGTGTGTTTATTTTTAAGATTAATACTATGAGGTAGCCTTTCTTAATTTCAATATCATTTTTCATTATTATTATTATTATTATTATTATCATTGTTATTATAAATTGTTATTGTTAGTACTAATTATTATTGTTTTAATTGTTATTATTACTAAGTTATTATAGGTACTTAGTATTATTATTATTATTAAGTATTAGGATTATTATTATTATTATTATTATTATTATTATTATTATTATTATTATTTTTATTTTTATAATTATTAGGAACATAATAAAACTTTCGTTATAAACATTATAATTAGTGACAAAATAATGCAACTTATTATTATTTTTGTAAATATTAGTAATTGTACCATTTTTTAGTACTATTATTATTATTATGAATATGTTTAGGATTATTAGTATTGTCATAAAACAATACAAGTTATTATTTCTCTCACTAATATTAGTATAAATATCATTTTCGTAATTATTAGTGTTACTATTATTATTATTAACATATGTATCAATTTTATCAACATCGTTATTTATATTAGTATTATCAATATTAAGAAAGTTATTATTATTAGTAAATCATTATTATCAAAACTATCATTTTCGTTACAAATAAATATTTTGTATCTAAAATATACTTAATACATATATTATAATCATATTAATAATTTATATATCACTTACCAATTATAATAACATTATTTATATAAATAATTATATATAACGAATTAAGAATATTTTTATATAATACTAACCATATATATATATATATATATATATATATATATATATATATATATATATATATATATAAAGAAATATATAAATATTAAACATTTAAAATATATACACAAACTAAATAAGTATAATATATAATTCAAGTTATAATATATAAACTTGTTCGAATACGATTTACATTTTAATATATATACAAATGATATAGGTTTGTGAATCCGAGGCCAACTCTGCATTGTTCAGTTTGTCTAATGTTGTCATATGTATTTTTACTACAAAATACATTAGGTGAGTTTCATTTGCTCCCTTTTACTCATTACATTTTTGGGCTGAGAATACATGCGCAATTTTTATAAATGTTTTACGAAGTAGACACAAGTACGTGAAACTACATTCTATGGTTGAATTATCGAAATCGAATATGCCCCTTTTTATTAAGTCTGGTAATCTAAGAATTAGGGAACAGACACCCTAATTGACGTGAACTCTAAAGATAGATCTATCGGGCCCAACAAGCCCCATCCAAAGTACCGGATGCTTTAGTACTTCGAAAATTATATCATGTCTGAAGGAGGATCCCGGAATGATGGGGATATTCTTATATGTATATTGTGAATGTCGGTTACCAGGTGTTCAATCCATATGAATGATATTTTTGTCTCTATGCATGGGACGTATGATTATGAGAAATGGAAGTATGAAATCTTGTGGTCTATTAAAATTATGAAATGATTATTTATGTTAAACTAATGAACTCACCAACCTTTTGGTTGACACTTTAAAGCATGTTTATTCTCAGGTACGAAAGAAATCTTCCGCTGTGCATTTGCTCATCTTAGAGATATTACTTGGAGTCATTCATGTTATATTTCAAAAGACGTTGCATTCGAGTCATCAATGTAGTGACCCGAACTTTTCCATGTTTATATATATTAATTGAGATTGATATTTACATGATTAAATGTTTCCAACATGTTAAGCAATCAAACTTGTTAAGACTTGATTAATTGAAATATGTTTCATATAGACAATTGACCACCCAAGTTGATCGGTGATTCACGAACGTTAAAACTTGTAAAAACTATATGATGACATATATATGGATATATATATATATAGTTAACATGATACTATGATAAGAAAACATATCATAAAGTATATTAACAATGAACTACATATGTAAAAACAAGACTACTAACTTAATGATTTTTAAACGAGACATATATGTAACGATTATCGTTGTAAAGACATTTAATGTATATATATATCATATTAAGAGATATTCATACATGATAATATCATGATAATATAATAATTTAAAATCTCATTTGATATTATAAACATTGGGTTAACAACATTTAACAAGATCGTTAACCTAAAGGTTTCAAAACAACACTTACATGTAACGACTAACGATGACTTAACGACTCAGTTAAAATGTATATACATGTAGTGTTTTAATATGTATTTATACACTTTTGAAAGACTTCAATACACTTATCAAAATACTTCTACTTAACAAAAATGCTTACAATTATATCCTCGTTCAGTTTCATCAACAATTCTACTCGTATGCACCCGTATTCGTACTCGTACAATACACAGCTTTTAGATGTATGTACTATTGGTATATACACTCCAATGATCAGCTCTTAGCAGCCCATGTGAGTCACCTAACACATGTGGGAACCATCATTTGGCAACTAGCATGAAATATCTCATAAAATTACAAAAATATGAGTAATCATTCATGACTTATTTACATGAAAACAAAATTACATATCCTTTATATCTAATCCATACACCAACGACCAAAAACACCTACAAACACTTTCATTCTTCAATTTTCTTCATCTAATTGATCTCTCTCAAGTTCTATCTTCAAGTTCTAAGTGTTCTTCATAAATTCCAAAAGTTCTAGTTTCATAAAATCAAGAATACTTTCAAGTTTGCTAGCTCACTTCCAATCTTGTAAGGTGATCATCCAACCTCAAGAAATCTTTGTTTCTTACAGTAGGTTATCATTCTAATACAAGGTAATAATCATATTCAAACTTTGGTTCAATTTCTATAACTATAACAATCTTATTTCAAGTGATGATCTTACTTGAACTTGTTTTCGTGTCATGATTCTGCTTCAAGAACTTCGAGCCATCCAAGGATCCATTGAAGCTAGATCCATTTTTCTCTTTTCCAGTAGGTTTATCCAAGGAAATTAAGGTAGTAATGATGTTCATAACATCATTCGATTCATACATATAAAGCTATCTTATTCGAAGGTTTAAACTTGTAATCACTAGAACATAGTTTAGTTAATTCTAAACTTGTTCGCAAACAAAAGTTAATCCTTCTAACTTGACTTTTAAAATCAACTAAACACATGTTCTATATCTATATGATATGCTAACTTAATGATTTAAAACCTGGAAACACGAAAAACACCGTAAAACCGGATTTACGCCGTCGTAGTAACACCGCGGGCTGTTTTGGGTTAGTTAATTAAAAACTATGATAAACTTTGATTTAAAAGTTGTTATTCTGAGAAAATGATTTTTATTATGAACATGAAACTATATCCAAAAATTATGGTTAAACTCAAAGTGGAAGTATGTTTTCTAAAATGGTCATCTAGACGTCGTTCTTTCGACTGAAATGACTACCTTTACAAAAACGACTTGTAACTTATTTTTCTGACTATAAACCTATACTTTTCTATTTAGATTCATAAAATAGAGTTCAATATGAAACCATAGCAATTTGATTCACTCAAAACGGATTTAAAATGAAGAAGTTATGGGTAAAACAAGATTGGATAATTTTTCTCATTTTAGCTACGTGAAAATTGGTAACAAATCTATTCCAACCATAACTTAATCAACTTGTATTGTATATTATGTAATCTTGAGATACCATAGACACGTATACAATGTTTCGACCTATCATGTCGACACATCTATATATATTTCGGAACAACCATAGACACTCTATATGTGAATGTTGGAGTTAGCTATACAGGGTTGAGGTTGATTCCAAAATATATATAGTTTGAGTTGTGATCAATACTGAGATACGTATACACTGGGTCGTGGATTGATTCAATATAATATTTATCGATTTATTTTTGTACATCTAACTGTGGACAACTAGTTATAGGTTACTAACGAGGACAGCTGACTTAATAAACTTAAAACATCAAAATATATTAAAAGTGTTGTAAATATATTTTGAACATACTTTAATATATATGTATATATTGTTATAGGTTCGTGAATCAACAGTGGCCAAGTCTTACTTCCCGACGAAGTAAAAATCTGTGAAAGTGAGTTATAGTCCCACTTTTAAAATCTAATATTTTTGGGATGAGAATACATGCAGGTTTTATAAATGATTTACAAAATAGACACAAGTACGTGAAACTACATTCTATGGTTGAATTATCGAAATCGAATATGCCCCTTTTTATTAAGTCTGGTAATCTAAGAATTAGGGAACAGACACCCTAATTGACGCGAATCCTAAAGATAGATCTATTGGGCCTAACAAACCCCATCCAAAGTACCGGATGCTTTAGTACTTCGAAATTTATATCATATTCGAAGGGTGTCCCGGAATGATGGGGATATTCTTATATATGCATCTTGTTATTGTCGGTTACCAGGTGTTCACCATATGAATGATTTTTATCTCTATGTATGGGATGTGTATTGAAATATGAAATCTTGTGGTCTATTGTTACGATTTGATATATATAGGTTAAACCTATAACTCACCAACATTTTTGTTGACGTTTAAAGCATGTTTATTCTCAGGTGAATATTAAGAGCTTCCGCTGTTGCATACTAAAATAAGTACAAGATTTGGAGTCCATGTTTGTATGATATTGTGTAAAAACTGCATTCAAGAAACTAATTTCGATGTAACATATTTGTATTGTAAACCATTATGTAATGGTCGTGTGTAAACAGGATATTTTAGATTATCATTATTTGATAATCTACGTAAAGCTTTTTAAACCTTTATTTATGAAATAAAGGTTATGGTTTGTTTTAAAAATGAATGCAGTCTTTGAAAAACGTCTCATATAGAGGTCAAAACCTCGCAACGAAATCAATTAATATGGAACGTTTTTAATCAATAAGAACGGGACATTTCAGTTGGTATCCGAGCGTTGGTCTTAGAGAACCAGAAAATTTGCATTAGTGTGTCTTATCGAGTTTGTTAGGATGCATTCGTGAGTCTGGACTTCGACCGTGTTTTCTTTAAAAATGATTGCTTAACATTTTTGTTGGAAACTATATATTTTTAACATATGAATATTATGTGATATATTAATCTCTTAACGTGTTTGATATTATGTGATAGATGTCTACCTCTAGAACAAGTCCCATTGACTCACCTAATAATAATGAAGAGTCAAATGTAAATTGGAATGATTTGTGGACTGATTCACAAGTTCCCGAAGAGGAACCGGAAGAAGAGTCGGAACCGGAAGAAGAATCGGAACCGGAAGAAGAATCGGAACCGGATGAAGAAATAGAACCGGTGGGGGAAATTATAAAACGGTTAAGTAAAAGAAAATCCTCAACCAACCGACCAAAGTTAATTATGGTCAATGGTGTTTCCGCCAAGGAAGCAAAATATTGGGAGGATTACCAATTCTCCGATGAATCGGATTCCGAAGAGAATTCCGATGATGTTATAGAAATTACCCCAACTGAATTTAAAAAGGCAAAAGAAAATAATAAGGGAAAGGGAATAAAAATAGAGAAATCTAATTCCAACCCCGATGAACTTTATATGTATCGTCAACCCCCGAAGTCCTTAAGTTGTAACAATGACCCGGGAACCTCTAAACCACCAGGTTTTTCTAAACCAATGTGGACAATGACGGCTCGTATTAGGGGAACATCATATATCCCTAGAAACTTGGCAAAACGAACCAAAACCGAAGAAGAAGAAACGAGCGAGTCGGAATAAGATAGTTGTATTCGTGTGGTGTAATATATGTAATATAGTGTTCTTATGCTTTATGATATATGTAAAAATTGCTTGTATTAATAAGTATTTTTTTATGAATCTAACTCTTGTCTATTTTACAGTTTAAAAACACAAAATGGATAGACAACCCAATATTTTAAGAGACCTACCCGGAGACATGATTGATGAAATCTTGTCTAGAGTCGGCCAGAATTCTTTGGCACAACTATTTAAGGCGAGATCAGTTTGTAAGACATTCGAAGAACGTTCCAAGAATGTCTTGGTTTATAAGAGACTTTCGTTTGAAAGATGGGGGATATCACATTGGGAAACCCATAAGTTACGATGTGTTTACTTTGACGCATATATTGCGGGGAACCCAAATGCTATTTTACGCAACGGGTTAAGAAATTATTTTGACTCAATATATCCGAATATTGGACTTCGTGATTTAGAAAAAGCGGCTAACATGCAACATAAAGAAGCATGTTATGCTTACGGATTAGTAATGTTCGCTTCTCACCAAAGTGAGAACAAGAACATCGGGCTACAACTATTAAACAAAACGTTTCCACAAGTGACGGAGTCGGTAATTGGGGTAAGAAATGAGGTTTTTAGATTATTACGGGACTGTTGGACATTACGTAACCCTCGTCCCTTTGATGACGTTACAACACGCTGTCTTATCAATGACCATAACGGTTATGTTGCACAAGACCAAGGATGGGAAGTAGTCCTAGTAAAACCAGAATGCATGACTTGTTTCTGGACGTATGAATTACGTGTCTTTATTGCCTTTGCTGAACGACTTGTGTACTAGCTAGAATTGTCTTCACAACTATCTTGTATCAAAGTTATTGTGTGCTATATTTCATGCTTTATGTAAAATAAGCGGTATTGTAAGTTTGTAAAATATTGTATAAAAGTTTGAACGCGAAATATTATTATAATCAGTTTTTCATATAGAATTGTAGTAGTTGAATTGTATATTAGCTACTAAGTATGAACTTAACGGGTAGGTACTACCCGAATTTAAACTTATAAAATGCTAATATGAAGAAAAAGCTTTTATAAATGAGTTCATATTATGCTACGAAATACTATTAACTACTCTTAATATTCTGTATGATTAACTTGTTCCATTTAACTATTTTGAAGGAAATGGCACCGACTACTCGACACACCGTGAATATGAATGAAGAGGAATTCCGTACTTTTCTAGCTTCAAACATAGCCGCAGTACAGGCTGCGCTACATACCAACAATAACCTTGGATCTAGCAGTACAGGAAATCGTGTAGGATGCACCTACAAAGAATTCACTGCCTGCAAACCTTTGGAATTTGATGGAACCGAAGGACCGATCGGATTGAAACGGTGGACCGAGAAGGTTGAATCGGTGTTTGCCATAAGTAAGTGTACTGAAGAGGACAAAGTGAAGTACGCTACGCATACCTTCACAGGTTCTGCGTTAACATGGTGGAATACCTATCTAGAGCAAGTGGGACAAGATGATGCGTACGCACTACCGTGGTCAGCATTCAAGCACTTGATGAACGAGAAGTACCGTCCCAGAACCGAGGTCAATAAGCTCAAGACAGAACTTAGAGGGTTACGAACCCAAGGATTTGATATTACCACGTACGAAAGACGATTCACAGAATTGTGCCTATTGTGTCCGGGAGCATTCGAAGATGAGGAAGAGAAGATCGACGCGTTTGTGAAAGGATTACCGAAAAGAATCCAAGAAGATATAAGTTCACACGAGCCCGCCTCCATACAACAGGCATGTAGAATGGCTCACAAACTAGTGAACCAGATTGAAGAAAGAATTAAAGAATAGACTGCTGAAGAGGCCAATGTGAAACAAGTCAAAAGAAAGTGGGAGGAAAACGGTGATAAGAATCACCAATACAACAACAACAGCAATTACAACAATAATCGCAACAATTATCCCAACAATCGCAACATCAATCGCAACTACAACAAATGGCCCAACAACAACAACAACAACAACAGCAACTACAACAATCATCCCAACAACAATAATAACCGGAACAACAACAACAATCAGAAGCAGCTATGCCAAAGGTGTGAAAAGAATCACTCGGGGTTCTGCACCAAATTTTGCAACAAGTGTAAAAGAAATGGTCATAGCGCGGCGAAGTGTGAGGTCTACGGACCAGGGGTTAATAGAACGAAAGGAACAAATGGTGTCGGAACGAGTAATGGCGGAGCAAGTAGTGTCGGAGCAAGTTATGCCAATGTAGTTTGTTATAAATGTGGAAAACCAGGCCACATTATTAGAAATTGCCCGAACCAGGAGAACACGAATGGACAAGGCCGTGGAAGAGTTTTCAATATTAATGCGGTAGAGGCACAGGAAGACCCGGAGCTTGTTACGGGTACGTTTCTTATTGACAATAAATCTGCTTACGTTTTATTTGATTCGGGTGCGGATAGAAGCTATATGAGTAGAGATTTTTGTGCTAAATTAAGTTGTCCATTGACGCCTTTGGATAGTAAATTTTTACTCGAATTAGCAAATGGTAAATTAATTTCAGCAGATAATATATGTCGGAATCGAGAAATTAAACTGGTTAGCGAAACATTTAAGATTGATTTGATACCAGTAGAGTTAGGGAGTTTTGATGTGATAATCGGTATGGACTGGTTGAAAGAAGTGAAAGCGGAGATCGTTTGTTACAAAAATGCAATTCGCATTATACGAGAAAAAGGAAAACCCTTAATGGTGTACGGAGAAAAGGGCAACACGAAGCTACATCTTATTAGTAATTTGAAGGCACAAAAACTAATAAGAAAAGGTTGCTATGCTGTTCTAGCACACGTCGAGAAAGTACAAACTGAAGAAAAGAGCATCAATGATGTTCCCATTGCAAAAGAATTTCCCGATGTATTTCCGAAAGAATTACCGGGATTACCCCCACATCGATCCGTTGAATTTCAAATAGATCTTGTACCAGGAGCTGCACCAATAGCTCGTGCTCCTTACAGACTCGCACCCAGCGAGATGAAAGAACTGCAAAGCCAATTACAAGAACTTTTAGAGCGTGGTTTCATTCGACCAAGCACATCACCGTGGGGAGCTCCTGTTTTGTTTGTCAAGAAGAAAGATGGTACATTCAGGTTGTGTATCGACTACCGAGAGTTGAACAAACTTACCATCAAGAACCGCTACCCACTACCGAGAATCGACGACTTATTTGATCAACTACAAGGCTCGTCTGTTTATTCAAAGATTGACTTACGTTCCGGGTATCATCAAATGCGGGTGAAAGAAGATGATATTCCAAAGACTGCTTTCAGAACACGTTACGGTCATTACGAGTTTATGGTCATGCCGTTTGGTTTAACTAATGCACCAGCTGTGTTCATGGACCTTATGAACCGAGTGTGTGGACCATACCTTGACAAGTTTGTCATTGTTTTCATTGATGACATACTTATTTACTCAAAGAATGACCAAGAACACGGTGAACATTTGAGAAAGGTGTTAGAAGTATTGAGGAAGGAAGAATTGTACGCTAAGTTTTCAAAGTGTGCATTTTGGTTGGAAGAAGTTCAATTCCTCGGTCACATAGTGAACAAAGAAGGTATTAAGGTGGATCCGGCAAAGATAGAAACTGTTGAAAAGTAGGAAACCCCGAAAACTCCGAAACACATACGCCAGTTTTTAGGACTAGCTGGTTACTACAGAAGGTTCATCCAAGACTTTTCCAGAATAGCAAAACCCTTGACTGCATTAACGCATAAAGGGAAGAAATTTGAATGGAATGATGAACAAGAGAAAGCGTTTCAGTTATTGAAGAAAAAGCTAACTACGGCACCTATATTGTCATTGCCTGAAGGGAATGATGATTTTGTGATTTATTGTGATGCATCAAAGCAAGGTCTCGGTTGTGTATTAATGCAACGAACGAAGGTGATTGCTTATGCGTCTAGACAATTGAAGATTCACGAACAAAATTATACGACGCATGATTTGGAATTAGGCGCGGTTGTTTTTGCATTAAAGACTTGGAGGCACTACTTATATGGGGTCAAAAGTATTATATATACCGACCACAAAAGTCTTCAACACATATTTAATCAGAAACAACTGAATATGAGGCAGCGTAGGTGGATTGAATTATTGAATGATTACGACTTTGAGATTCGTTACCACCCGGGGAAGGCAAATGTGGTAGCCGATGCCTTGAGCAGGAAGGACAGAGAACCCATTCGAGTAAAATCTATGAATATAATGATTCATAATAACATTACTACTCAAATAAAGGAGGCGCAACAAGGAGTTTTAAAAGAGGGAAATTTAAAGGATGAAATACCCAAAGGATCGGAGAAGCATCTTAATATTCGGGAAGACGGAACCCGGTATAGGGCTGAAAGGATTTGGGTACCAAAATTTGGAGATATGAGAGAAATGGTACTTAGAGAAGCTCATAAAACCAGATACTCAATACATCCTGGAACGGGGAAGATGTACAAGGATCTCAAGAAACATTTTTGGTGGCCGGGTATGAAAGCCGATGTTGCTAAATACGTAGGAGAATGTTTGACGTGTTCTAAGGTCAAAGCTGAGCATCAGAAACCATCAGGTCTACTTCAACAACTCGAAATCCCGGAATGGAAATGGGAAAACATTACCATGGATTTCATCACTAAATTGCCAAGGACTGCAAGTGGTTTTGATACTATTTGGGTAATAGTTGATCGTCTCACCAAATCAGCACACTTCCTACCAATAAGAGAAGATGACAAGATGGAGAAGTTAGCACGACTGTATTTGAAGGAAGTCGTCTCCAGACATGGAATACCAATCTCTATTATCTCTGATAGGGATGGCAGATTTATTTCAAGATTCTGGCAGACATTACAGCAAGCATTAGGAACTCGTCTAGACATGAGTACTGCCTATCATCCACAAACTGATGGGCAGAGCGAAAGGACGATACAAACGCTTGAAGACATGCTACGAGCATGTGTTATTGATTTCGGAAACAGTTGGGATCGACATCTACCGTTAGCAGAATTTTCCTACAACAACAGCTACCATTCAAGCATTGAGATGGCGCCGTTTGAAGCACTTTATGGTAGAAAGTGCAGGTCTCCGATTTGTTGGAGTGAAGTGGGGGATAGACAGATTACAGGTCCGGAGATTATACAAGAAACTACCGAGAAGATCATCCAAATTCAACAACGGTTGAAAACCGCCCAAAGTCGACAAAAGAGCTACGCTGACATTAAAAGAAAAGATATAGAATTTGAAATTGGAGAGATGGTCATGCTTAAAGTTGCACCTTGGAAAGGCGTTGTTCGATTTGGTAAACGAGGGAAATTAAATCCAAGGTATATTGGACCATTCAAGATTATTGATCGTGTCGGACCAGTAGCTTACCGACTAGAGTTACCTCAACAACTCGCGGCTGTACATAACACTTTCCACGTCTTGAATTTAAAGAAATGTTTTGCTAAAGAAGATCTCACTATTCCGTTAGATGAAATCCAAATCAACGAAAAACTTCAATTCATCGAAGAACCCGTTGAAATAATGGATCGTGAGGTTAAAAGACTTAAGCAAAACAAGATACCAATTGTTAAGGTTCGATGGAATGCTCGTAGAGGACCCGAGTTCACCTGGGAGCGTGAAGATCAGATGAAGAAGAAATACCCGCATCTATTTCCAGAAGATTCGTCAACACCTTCAACAGCTTAAAATTTCGGGACGAAATTTATTTAACGGGTAGGTACTGTAGTGACCCGAACTTTTCCATGTTTATATATATTAATTGAGATTGATATTTACATGATTAAATGTTTCCAACATGTTAAGCAATCAAACTTGTTAAGACTTGATTAATTGAAATATGTTTCATATAGACAATTGACCACCCAAGTTGATCGGTGATTCACGAACGTTAAAACTTGTAAAAACTATATGATGACATATATATGGATATATATATATATAGTTAACATGATACTATGATAAGAAAACATATCATAAAGTATATTAACAATGAACTACATATGTAAAAACAAGACTACTAACTTAATGATTTTTAAACGAGACATATATGTAACGATTATCGTTGTAAAGACATTTAATGTATATATATCATATTAAGAGATATTCATACATGATAATATCATGATAATATAATAATTTAAAATCTCATTTGATATTATAAACATTGGGTTAACAACATTTAACAAGATCGTTAACCTAAAGGTTTCAAAACAACACTTACATGTAACGACTAACGATGACTTAACGACTCAGTTAAAATGTATATACATGTAGTGTTTTAATATGTATTTATACACTTTTGAAAGACTTCAATACACTTATCAAAATACTTCTACTTAACAAAAATGCTTACAATTACATCCTCGTTCAGTTTCATCAACAATTCTACTCGTATGCACCCGTATTCGTACTCGTACAATACACAGCTTTTAGATGTATGTACTATTGGTATATACACTCCAATTATCAGCTCTTAGCAGCCCATGTGAGTCACCTAACACATGTGGGAACCATCATTTGGCAACTAGCATGAAATATCTCATAAAATTACAAAAATATGAGTAATCATTCATGACTTATTTACATGAAAACAAAATTACATATCCTTTATATCTAATCCATACACCAACGACCAAAAACACCTACAAACACTTTCATTCTTCAATTTTCTTCATCTAATTGATCTCTCTCAAGTTCTATCTTCAAGTTCTAAGTGTTCTTCATAAATTCCAAAAGTTCTAGTTTCATAAAATCAAGAATACTTTCAAGTTTGCTAGCTCACTTCCAATCTTGTAAGGTGATCATCCAACCTCAAGAAATCTTTGTTTCTTACAGTAGGTTATCATTCTAATACAAGGTAATAATCATATTCAAACTTTGGTTCAATTTCTATAACTATAACAATCTTATTTCAAGTGATGATCTTACTTGAACTTATTTTCGTGTCATGATTCTGCTTCAAGAACTTCGAGCCATCCAAGGATCCATTGAAGCTAGATCCATTTTTCTCTTTTCCAGTAGGTTTATCCAAGGAAATTAAGGTAGTAATGATGTTCATAACATCATTCGATTCATACATATAAAGCTATCTTATTCGAAGGTTTAAACTTGTAATCACTAGAACATAGTTTAGTTAATTCTAAACTTGTTCGCAAACAAAAGTTAATCCTTCTAACTTGACTTTTAAAATCAACTAAACACATGTTCTATATCTATATGATATGCTAACTTAATGATTTAAAACCTGGAAACACGAAAAACACCGTAAAACCGGATTTACGCCGTCGTAGTAACACCGCGGGCTGTTTTGGGTTAGTTAATTAAAAACTATGATAAACTTTGATTTAAAAGTTGTTATTCTGAGAAAATGATTTTTATTATGAACATGAAACTATATCCAAAAATTATGGTTAAACTCAAAGTGGAAGTATGTTTTCTAAAATGGTCATCTAGACGTCGTTCTTTCGACTGAAATGACTACCTTTACAAAAACGACTTGTAACTTATTTTTCCGACTATAAACCTATACTTTTCTGTTTAGATTCATAAAATAGAGTTCAATATGAAACCATAGCAATTTGATTCACTCAAAACGGATTTAAAATGAAGAAGTTATGGGTAAAACAAGATTGGATAATTTTTCTCATTTTAGCTACGTGAAAATTGGTAACAAATCTATTCCAACCATAACTTAATCAACTTGTATTGTATATTATGTAATCTTGAGATACCATAGACACATATACAATGTTTCGACCTATCATGTCGACACATCTATATATATTTCGGAACAACCATAGACACTCTATATGTGAATGTTGGAGTTAGCTATACAGGGTTGAGGTTGATTCCAAAATATATATAGTTTGAGTTGTGATCAATACTGAGATACGTATACACTGGGTCGTGGATTGATTCAAGATAATATTTATCGATTTATTTTTGTACATCTAACTGTGGACAACTAGTTATAGGTTACTAACGAGGACAGCTGACTTAATAAACTTAAAACATCAAAATATATTAAAAGTGTTGTAAATATATTTTGAACATACTTTAATATATATGTATATATTGTTATAGGTTCGTGAATCAACAGTGGCCAAGTCTTACTTCCCGACGAAGTAAAAATCTGTGAAAGTGAGTTATAGTCCCACTTTTAAAATCTAATATTTTTGGGATGAGAATACATGCAGGTTTTATAAATGATTTACAAAATAGACACAAGTACGTGAAACTACATTCTATGGTTGAATTATCGAAATCGAATATGCCCCTTTTTATTAAGTCTGGTAATCTAAGAATTAGGGAACAGAAACCCTAATTGACGCGAATCCTAAAGATAGATCTATTGGGCCTAACAAACCCCATCCAAAGTACCGGATGCTTTAGTACTTCGAAATTTATATCATATCCGAAGGGTGTCCCGGAATGATGGGGATATTCTTATATATGCATCTTGTTATTGTCGGTTACCAGGTGTTCACCATATGAATGATTTTTATCTCTATGTATGGGATGTGTATTGAAATATGAAATCTTGTGGTCTATTGTTACGATTTGATATATATAGGTTAAACCTATAACTCACCAACATTTTTGTTGACGTTTAAAGCATGTTTATTCTCAGGTGAATATTAAGAGCTTCCGCTGTTGCATACTAAAATAAGGACAAGATTTGGAGTCCATGTTTGTATGATATTGTGTAAAAACTGCATTCAAGAAACTGATTTCGATGTAACATATTTGTATTGTAAACCATTATGTAATGGTCGTGTGTAAACAGGATATTTTAGATTATCATTATTTGATAATCTACGTAAAGCTTTTTAAACCTTTATTTATGAAATAAAGGTTATGGTTTGTTTTAAAAATGAATGCAGTCTTTGAAAAACGTCTCATATAGAGGTCAAAACCTCGCAACGAAATCAATTAATATGGAACGTTTTTAATCAATAAGAACGGGACATTTCAATCAAGTTCATCAGAATTATTATTAAGTCAATTATAGTTAGATATATTATGAAATGGTATGCATGCCGTCAACTTTCGATGAAATGAAATATGGTATTTTTCAAAAATGAATGCAATATTTGTAAAATGTATCATATATAGGTCAAGTACCTCGCGATGTAATCAACTGTTGTGAATCGTTTATAATCGATATGAACTTCGTCCGGATGGATTAGGACGGGTCGCTTCAGTTGGTATCAGAGCGGTGGTCTTAGCGAACCAGGTCTGCATTAGTGTGTATAACTGATAAGTCGTTAAGATGCATTAGTGAGTCTGGACTTTGACCGTGTCTGCATGTCAAAAATTTTGCTTATCATCTTTGTCAAAAATCATCAGTTTATCATCCTTAGGAAATTACCTGCTTATCATTCTTAGTCTAGACACATCTTACTGCAATGATTGCATGAATAGTGTATAGACAAAATTCATATCTTAGCGTATCTGTCACTGTAGACCTTATCTGACACGTTTCCTTAATTTTCTCCGTAATTCACGGGATCTTTGGAAGTATGTATAGATATTCTATATATAATTAGAATATCATTCGATATTCGAAAATCAATTCATATCAAAACCCTTTAACTGATCGTGAGAGATGGATCCTACACCTAGCTTGGATTCCATTAGTTTCGGAAGCGATTTCGAGATGTATATTGAAGCAGACTCCGAAGTCAATGAAACAGAAGTGCCTCAACCATTTAATTATTTTTCTTTCTAGAGGAGATGGGGGTGGGTTCGAGACTTACTCACTCGATGGAGAAATGAAGAAGGCGAGCTCTACCACGAACCAAACTTACCTCCTAACATCGGAGAAAACGATGTACTCACCGGTGAACCTATGCGCAATACTGTATTCACCCTTCTTGCTAAAATATTCCGCCTCGAAGATCGCATTACTGCAATCTCAGAAAATATTCAACCTCTACTTCCGAATACCAATCGAAGAGGAATATTAGAAGAAGTTAGGGAACTTCGAATTGATAATCAAGATCTATCAAATCAGATGAGTGGATGGATAGAAATGATAGAGGGTAGGATAGAAACCCTGACAAGAATGGTACGTGATCTACAAACTATACTTACTACATCAACATCATCACCAACCTCAGCACCAACAACACTTGTAGCACCGACAGCAACAGTACCACCATCAGCAGCACCAGCAGCATAATCAGTACCAACAACAACAACAACATCATCACACGTCTCAACCTCGCAATCTATACTTCAAGCATAATCATCGTTCTACGAATCGTTCTACATAATCTATCTTCATCCTTTATGGTGATTATGTAATCTCTAATGTTTTAGAGATTATGTACTCTAGTTCTAGCCGTAAATCTGATGAGTTTAATATCACATTGACTCATTAAATCTATAATTACGTCTGAAGAAAATATATATGTATATATGTTTTCATAAAGATTGTAATTAAAAATTTTATTGTACAAACTGTTAATGGTGAAAATATTTTAACGGGTAGGTAATACCCGAGGAATACTTAGATTTCGCATTAATAAGTTACACTGTACATTCTTCGAATCTGAATCAACAGTCATTTACTTTCCTACTTACAACCACAGCTATACGAATCCGTTCACCACAGAATAACCATTTTCATTCAATTTCATACTTGGATTTTGACCTATCAGAATTCAACAAGTGGCATAATGAAGAAATAATGGACACAATAAAAATTGATTAGAAACAGACTAATTGACAATATGAAATTTTATTAAGAAACCACGCTAACAAAATCCTAGTTAATTATTCCTAGCTAACTGATTACATTTTAATTGTCGCAATTTATTTATCGCAATTTAATCATCGTAATTTATTTTATCGCAATTTTAATTCTCGCAATTTTATTTATCGTCACTTAATTTCTGATATTTACTTTACGCACTTTATTTATCGTTATTTAATTTCTGTTATTTATTTTACGCATTCTAAATATCGGGACACGTATACAAGGTTTTGACATATCATATCGACGCATCTATATATATTATTTGGAATCACCATAGACACTCTATATTCAGTAATGATCGAGTTCTCTATATAGGGTTGAGGTTGTTTCTCAAATAATATATATACTTTGAGTTGTGATCGAGTCTGAGACACGTACACGGGTCACGATAAGTATTAATTAATTCGAATATTATATATTAAACTATATATGAATTATTGGACTGTCAACTGTGGAATATCGACTGTGGACTAATAAGATTAGACAATTAAAATGGATTAAAATATTGATTATAATATATGAAACTAAACAATTCTTCAAGTTTACCACTTGATTTCATCTTAAACCTCATTTGTATCTTGACGATTACAATCTGCGATTCAAACCTTTCATGATTCTTGGAAACACCTCAATCGAGAGGATGAATCAACCGCACTTCATTTACGGAAGAAAAGATTGATGTATATAATTATGCACTTGAAAACATTCGGAACTTGTGTAAACGTTTAACACGTATCTGTGCTAACTTCTTTGGTGTGTTATTATCGAAAATAACTTTACAACACCTCTCCAAATTAGCCAATTTTGTCACAGCTCCAACAAATCAACTTCAATTTTCATTCGAATTAGCCTTATTATAACCTTGATATATAAGTTTGCCTGTCGTCATCGTTACCGAAGAACCGTTTATATTTCACCACATTAGCAGTAAAATTACCAGCAACTTCAATGAATTTGGACTTTTCGAAAAATCATTATATTCATTGAAACCCCATCTTGTATTCATCTATACCCTGTAACAATAATTGCCATACCAATTACCGGAAATCAACAATTAGTATTTCGAATCTCATAGCATTTCTACATCAATAGTTATATGTATACATATAACAATTATCTCCTAGAATTACTACATTCAATTCTGAAATTTTGAAAAGGCACCCAGTTTACGAATCGATACTCTGAATGTCGAAAAAGCTGAATGAAGCAGCAAAAACTGTAGGCAACCGTAAACGACCTTAGTCATCGGAAGTTTGATGATAAAGAATAATATGTTGGAAAAGCTCAGAAACGTTGGAACTGGAAAACGGATAGAGTTAACCATGAAGGAGACCAAGGACAAATACAAGGACCATACCCTATATTTAAAGAATCCAGATAATTCTGGATCCGTTGAAATCTTTAGAGAATATCTTCCCCCGAAGTCATGTTAAAATCTTGCGGAAAAATCTTTCTCCATCAACTATCGAATTTAGAAATTCCAAAATATCATCATCAATATCTTCGATATTTCTGAGGATATTTTCATAAATATTCTCGTCCCAAATTATATACCTCTTCGTGCTTCCTGTGTATCATTATATTGGAAACATTCAAGAGAAAATTTAGTACCGAAAAGCAGATTATGCGAAACTATGAAGAAAGCCGTGGACAAATCACAAAGAATAAGTTTGACTTCAAAGAATCCAAATGATTCAATGTCTGCTAAAGTCTTTAGTGAATATCTTGCTCCTTACTCTAAACCCTTGCAGACAATAGTTTCTATCATCCGCTGATCTTAGATATTCCGAGATATTATCGTATCTTTCATTATAAATATCCTCCATATTTCTGGAGATATTTTTATAACTATTCTTATCTGAAATCATTAATCTCTTCGTGCTATCAGTATTACATCATATAGAAACTGTTAATTTCTATATTCTGTAAACTTTCGAGCTTAAAATATGAATGTTATTGAAGTAATGTTGGGAACTGATGCATGAGTTAGTATAATATAATGACACTTGATCAACGTGATTATATTACAGTAAGTCATACTGAGTTTCTAATGGGACGTGATGATTCACAGATCCTAACGTCATCACGTGCCATGTTACATAACTCTTTCATTATGCTTAACTTCTGAACATATCAAGAAAGTATTTTCTTGATAGTTCTATTCTCAGTGATTCTGGTAATTTGATAAATCAAATCGTGCTAATACATTAGTTCTTATTTAGAACACGATGTTTATTCAAAATTCCATACTTACGAATTCTGGACCAATACTCGCTTTACTAGAGGTCGGGAGGATAATAAAAAGGCAAAGAGCTCCAAAATATAAGAGAAAATATAAAGTCCAACAACAACACCGAAATTACAAACCGTGAATATCAGTGCGTATAACAATATAAAGACACTGGAGGATTATAAATACAATAATCCCTATAGCATAGTAGAAATAAACGTATTCCTCCGGTGGAAGTTGAAAAAGGAGAATGATTGTTGCGATAATCAGGATAAGGACAAGGACCAGAACTGGATTAAGCATTTCACGATCTTTTGAATTTGGGAATTGAATATTGAAGTGGTGAAGAATAATGGAACGGAAAAGGTAAAATTTATAGTGAAAATATCAGGCAGAGGAATCGAGGCAGATCACCGCATTTAATTATAGAAATCTAAATTTCCTTATTCGCAGAAGAATCAAATCTTTTAGGTTTCGAAGATTTTCTTCAAATCCCTTAAATTCCGGAATTCAACCAAAACAACGACAAAAGTTAAGACGCATCCTGTTTTCTAAATTCAATCGTGACTGCGTCAAAAGTTAAGATGCATCTTACTTTCAAAAAAATTCAACCCTGACTCTGCCAAAAGTTACGACGAATCTTTACTTATCCTATTTCAATCTTTTGTGATAATTTCACTCGTACGCTTCGAATAATTGAGTTGTTTTTATTCAAATCACCTGATGGTGATAAAACTTTAATTATTGACTCACATTCGTCATGAAAACATTTTTATTGTTAGCCATGACGACCACACTCAAATTTCGGGACGAAATTTCTTTAACGGGTAGGTACTGTGATGACCCGGGAATTTCCGACCGAATTTAAACTTGATCTTTATATGATTTCGATACGATAAGCAAGGTCTGTAATGATGATTCTCAAAATTTTTGAACTATTTTCGTACATTCAATTGACTTCGACCCTTCCCGACGATTCACGAACAATTGGGTGTAATTACATATAGAAGTATGTATATAATATTTTAGAAATTAATAAAATATACTTTATCATTTGAATTAAACTACATAAACAATATATTAAAATAATTAAGTTAATAGTAAAATAAATATAGATATATGACTTCTATAACATTACATGTATATGTAAAATACATAAAATATTTAAATATTGAATATGTAATACATTAGATAACGAGTAAATGTGATAAAGTTAATAAATTGTAATAATAACATGTTAAATGTAATTACAAGTCAGAAATAAATGTTATAGTAATTTCAATAGTAATATCAAAATTATTATCAATATAACATACAAAAGTGAAACTTGATATATATAAATTGATACAGTATTATTATTAATAAAATTATCATCATTAAAAATCATTATTATTATTAGTTACATTATTATTATTAAAAGTGATATTAAATATTAATGTTATAAAATTTATCTTGTTATATTTTCTTTATATATCTAAAATACAGATATAGATTTAAACAATAATAGGTTATATTCATACTGATATATAAATACATATACAATTACAGAATTTCAGATATATATATATATAAGAATACATATATAAATACAATTATATACATATGTAACTTCAGATATTTGCACGCGTAATTTTTTTTATCAGATTCGGTTCCTTTTTCTTTTTCTTTCTTATTTGTATTGTTGTTACACCTGTGAGCAAAGCTGTCCACTTCCAGCAGCCCACCATAAGACTTTGATCGATTAGAATCAATTTTTCAAACAGCTTTATATCAACCACTCTTGTTAATTGATAAAGAACAAACAGATGTCATATTTTTTTTTCTTCTTTTACAGCGAACCCTCGTCCAAAATGGGTTATTTCCAAAATTCGAAATCGAAGTAAGTAATAAAATCTATTAACGCAGTTTTATCAGGAATCAATTACTCAAAATATCTCCAAAATTTCAGCTTCAAATTCTTTAAAACGAATCCTAATTGTGGAGTCAAAGTACATAATAAAAAGTCAACTGTTTTTGTAATTGGTGAAATTCGAATTTGTTTGGAGGTTTTAAATCCAATTAATGATTTCAATAGTTTATAGATATGAATTAAAATCTATTTCATGTTGTAAGCTTGGTCTAAATCATTATAGAAATCGAAATCAAATTTTTTTTTAAAAAGGCCTACGACGAACACAGTATCTGTTGGGTCTGTTTTTTTTTTAATTTCTTTTGCGTTTAATAATGATTCAACTCAATCAAGAAACCTTTATAAATCTTTTTCACACCTCAAGGCAAAATCGTTAAACCTCTGTTTGTAATTTAGAGTGCTAGTCGACTAGGTTTGAGGTTATGAAGATGAAGAGGCAGTAATTCGGTTTAAATAAATTCAGGGTAATAGATAAAATAGAAAGACAGTGGATGGAGTATTGGTTAAGTTGATAAGCGGGTGAGCGGGAGGTTGCGGGTTCGAGCCCCAGCGTGTGTGTTTATTTTTAAGATTAATACTATGAGGTAGCCTTTCTTAATTTCAATATCATTTTTCATTATTATTATTATTATTATTATTATTATTATTATTATTATTATTATTATTATTATTATTATTATTATTATTATTATTATTATTATTATTATTATTATTATTATTATTATTATTATTATTATCATTGTTATTATAAATTGTTATTGTTAGTACTAATTATTATTATTTTAATTGTTATTATTACTAAGTTATTATAGGTACTTAGTATTATTATTATTATTAAGTATTAGGATTATTATTATTATTATTATTATTATTATTATTATTATTATTATTATTATTATTATTATTATTATTATTATTATTATTATTATTATTATTATTATTATTATTATTATAATTATTAGGAACATAATAAAACTTTCATTATAAACATTATAATTAGTGACAAAATAATGCAACTTATTATTATTTTTGTAAATATTAGTAATTGTACCATTTTTAGTACTATTATTATTATTATGAATATGTTTAGGATTATTAGTATTGTTATAAAATAATACAAGTTATTATTACTCTCACTAATATTAGTATAAATATCATTTTCGTAATTATTAGTGTTACTATTATTATTATTAACATATGTATCAATTTTATCAACATCGTTATTTATATTAGTATTATCAATATTAAGAAAGTTATTATTATTAGTAAATCATTATTATCAAAACTATCATTTTCATTACAAATAAATATTTTGAATCTAAAATATACTTAATACATATATTATAATCATATTAATAATTTATATATCACTTACCAATTATAATAACATTATTTATATAAATAATTATATATAACGAATTAAGAATATTTTTATATAATACTAACCATATATATATATAGATATATATATATATATAGATATATATATATATATATATATATATATATATATATATATATATATATATATATATATATATATATATATATATATATATATATTAATATAACAAAATATATAAATATTAAACATTTAAAATATATACACAAACTAAATAAGTATAATATATAATTCAAGTTATAATATATAAACTTGTTCGAATACGATTTACATTTTAATATATATACAAATGATATAGGTTCGTGAATCCGAGGTCAACTCTGCATTGTTCAGTTTGTCTAATGTTGTCATATGTATTTTTACTACAAAATACATTAGGTGAGTTTCATTTGCTCCCTTTTACTCATTACATTTTTGGGCTGAGAATACATGCGCAATTTTTATAAATGTTTTACGAAGTAGACACAAGTACGTGAAACTACATTCTATGGTTGAATTATCGAAATCAAATATGCCCCTTTTTATTAAGTCTGGTAATCTAAGAATTAGGGAACAGACACCCTAATTGACGCGAACTCTAAAGATAGATCTATCGAGCCCAACAAGCCCCATCCAAAGTACCGGATGCTTTAGTACTTCAAAAATTATATCATGTCCGAAGGAGGATCCCTGAATGATGGGGATATTCTTATATGTATATTGTGAATGTCGGTTACCAGGTGTTCAATCCATATGAATGATATTTTTGTCTCTATGCATGGGACGTATGATTATGAGAAATGGAAGTATGAAATCTTGTGGTCTATTAAAATTATGAAATGATTATTTATGTTAAACTAATGAACTCACCAACCTTTTGGTTGACACTTTAAAGCATGTTTATTCTCAGGTACGAAAGAAATCTTCCGCTGTGCATTTGCTCATCTTAGAGATATTATTTGGAGTCATTCATGTCATATTTCAAAAGACGTTGCATTCGAGTCATCAAGTTCATCAGAATTATTATTAAGTCAATTGTAGTTAGATATATTATGAAATGGTATGCATGCTGTCAACTTTCAATGAAATGAAAGATGGTATTTTTCAAAAACGAATGCAATATTTGTAAAATGTATCATATAGAGGTCAATTACCTCGCGATGTAATCAACTGTTGTGAATCATTTATAATCTATATGAACTTCGTCCGGATGGATTAGGACAGTTCGCTTCATCCTGGACTTCTGTAAAATTGATTTTCAGTTATTTCGTTTCGAGTAGATGACTTTTCGTTTAGGCCTCGACTTAATCCCACATACGGTTTAGGATTTATAGCCCTCCGAAAGTCACTACGCCTTTGTAACGTTGTGTTAAAATTTCTGACCTACTCTCACTTAAACCGTCGCCACGGTCAAACGAAGACGATTTAGGTTCTGAAAATTGGTCAGCGGTTAGAGGACTCATATACGGAGCCATAGCCACTAACTACGCGTCTTTTCTTTTTGTATAGAGGTCGTAGCAGCTGACCGAAGTTAGCCTATTGTTTCGATATCTATTCTTGTCAAACTTACTTAGCTTTTATGATGATGAATGATGATGATGATGACACTTAAACTTAATTTATTCACTTTTAAACTTATTGGTACAACATACTGACCTAGTGACCTTTGACTTAGTTTGACGACCTTTCGGACCGACCTACTACATGCATACGTTTCATATCGACTTTTACTGCTTATTCACTGTGAGTTATAGCTTCCCTTTTTACTTATACTATTTTTGGGACTGAGAATACATGCGCTTTTTACGTTTTACTTACTTGACACAAGAACTTAAACTTATTGTATGTGTGGGTTATATAACGGCATAAACATTCCCCTTAGCACGGTAACATTTAATCATTGGTTTTGAACCGGTGAACGCGAATATTAGATATGGATCCATAGGGTTTGACATACCCACTCGGGCTAGTCGCGCTAGCATTTAACGGGTGTTTGATACTTCGAGGACATACGCACTCGCCAGGTGTACTTTTAGGGGGTATTACTATTACGTTAAGTTAGTTACCGGGTGCCCACGGATAAGCATATACTTTTCATACTATTTTGAATACGATAACTCGTGGTCTACATTACTTTACTGTTTACAAACTATAGTTCACCAACATTCATGTTGACTTTTAAGCGTGTATTTCTCAGGTGCTTAGACGATGTTGCTTTCGCTGTTAGACTTGCTATCTTGGTGTTTTAGACTTGCTATTACGGACCTGCTGTGTTAGATTTCCACTGCATTACTTAGAGATGTCTCAATCATGGAACTTTTATCTTGCATTCGTAACTTATGTTATTTTCAAATAATGACTTTGTAACGACCCTTGTGTCACGTTATCTTTTGTAAACGCTATCTTTTTATGAATGCAAAACTGGTTTTCAAACAGCATGTAGTATTTGACCGTGTAAAGATTGTGATGACCCGGGAATTTCCGACCAAATTTAAACTTAATCTCTATATGAATTCGACACGATAAGCAAAGTCTATTTAATTGAATCTTAAAATCTTTGAACTGTGTACATGGTTACATTTGACCTTTGACTAATCCCGACGATTCACGAACAATTGTGTATAACAAATATGTAAATATATATATATAAATATAAATATGAGTATATATATAATATTTTGAATTAGTAGAATACCTTTTAATAAATTTAAAATTTACAAATGTAAGATAATGAACAGAATAATTAAGTTACCATTAAAATAAATATATAAAATATATATAATATTATTATGAACCTATATAAGATAAATATATATAAATGATTGTATTAAAAATTATTATGTCGAAACATATATAAAACATATAAATGTTAAACATTCAATTGATGTATTCATATAATATAAGATATAATTATTAGATATTACAAAATTCATAAATTGTAATATTAAATGTAATTACAAGTTTAATTATAGTTATTATGATATTGTTACATACATTATTAATATTAATATCATTATTATTAATAATATTAAAATTATAATATTAAAATTTGATACATTCAATTTGTTATATTAATATTATTGTTATCATTGTTAATATCGTTATTATTATCTAGTATTATTATAATTATTAATATATTATTATTATTAATATTATTAGTAATATTAATATAATTAGTATTAATATCTATTAAAAATCATTATTTTAAGTATTGATATTTATATGAAGATACAACTTATTATTATTATCATTAATGTTATTATTATTACTAATAAATATTGTTAATTATATTATTATTAATATTATTACTATTATTATTTATATGTAACATTATTATTAATATATTAATATAATAATTATTAATATTAATTGTATATATTTATAAAATAAAAAAAATGGTACGATCTTGTGATCCATCTACTGTAAGCAATTTTTGTTTCTATCTCCATTCAGTTACCGGTCGATCTCAATCTGTGTATACAAACAAAATCCAGTACAAATCAGTGTCAATTATTATTTTTTCCTTTAATTGTTTTTATCAGATTTAAAATAAAGAGGTCGACCTAAATTGCTATCGAACAACCAATTACACCATGATATTTTAGGAGAGTCATTCAATCTTTCTTTATCATTGTCAATTAAAATCATTACAGCTCCAATCTGCTTGAACTTAAATGAATTTTTTTTTTATAGTCGAATACCCTGTTCAAAGTTCAATTTTTGAAAAGCTCGATTTCAAAATCAAACACAAAATGTGATAATACAATTTTGTTAGAAATCCTTTGAGTGAACTATCTGCAAATTTCCAAATTCCAATTCTTCTTATTAAGTTCTAATTTCGTAGTCAAAGTTTTCAAATTAAAAAGTCAAACTTTGTTCATCAATCGAATTCGTGTTATCCGTTTTGATTCAAGTGAAATTAATGATTTGGAATGTTTCTATGAATGTTTTCTAACCTATTTCGTGTTACAACTTTTATCTATAATGTTACCAGTTGCGAAATCAATTTTTTTTTTAAAAGGAAGCAGCGACGGGCAGAAGCTGTTCGTGGTTCTTTTTAAATTTTTTTTTTTCAATCCAATTTAACTCAAATAAAAGTTTCTATGTTGGATATTAAATGCTAAAACTAATTAGTAAACTGATTGCTAGTTGGGATTAATCCTTGATTGAATTTTTACAAGTCTGAGGAAGAAGAAGATGATGATAAAATTAAATACGAGATATATTTATTTAAGGGGGTTCAATCTCAGAAAAATCAAAATGGACTGGATGGTTAAAGGGCTATGTCGGGTACCCAGAGGTCTGGGGTTCGAACCATGCAAGAGCTGTTCTTGTTGTGGAATTTATTTTTAAGGTAGTCTTTATTTATTTACTTATTATTGTTAATCTTATTACTCATTAATATTAATTATTATTACTATTATTATTATTAATAGGATATGATTATTATTGTTATGATTATTATTGTCATTATTATTAATATTAGTATTATAATTATTATTGTTATTGATATTAATAACATAAGTAATAATTATCACTTATTAGTATTATGATTATTATTATTATCTTTTTGCTATTATGTAACATTGATAATTATTATTATTGTTATTTTAAGTATTATAATAGTTATTATTAGTATCATAATAAGTGTTATAACAATTATCCTTATTATTACTAAAAGTATTATTAATATTATTATTATTAATTTATCATTTTAGTACTACTATTATTATTACGATTATGATTAGGATCATTGTTATTGTTATAAAAAATAATAATAATAATAATAATAATACAAGTTATTACTATTTTCACTAATAGTAGTGAAATAATTTTTTTTTTTTGAAATTATTAGTATTATTAATATTACTATTAACATAAGTACCATTTTAACAATATCATTATTATTATCAAAACTATCTTATTAAACAAATAAATATTATGTGCATAAAATATACTTATTACTTATATAATAATTATATTAATATTTTACAGAAATATATATATATATACAAAACCTATAAATGTTATTTATGTAAATACTTATATATAACAAACTATTGAGTTTTAAATATAACACTAAACAATTATATATAAATATGGATACATTAATATAACTATATAAATATTAATCATTATGAATATATATATACAAATTAAACATACATAATATATAAATTAAAGATATAATAAACTTATACATATATTGTTCGATTATAACTATGTATATTAATAAATATACAAATGATATAGGTTCGTGAATCCGAGGCCAACCCTGCATTGTTCAGTTGTTCAATATAGTCATATGTATTTTTACTACAAAATACATTAGGTGAGTTTCATTTGCTCCCTTTTTAAATGCTTTTGCAATATATATTTTTAGGACTGAGAATACATGTGCTGCTTTTATAAAGGCTTTACGAAATAGACACAAGTAATCGAAACTACATTCTATGGTTGGATTATCTAATCGAATATGCCCTTTTTATTTAGTCTGGTAATCTAAGAATTAGGGAACAGACACCCTAATTGACGCGAACTCTAAAGATAGATCTATCGGGCCCAACAAGCCACATCCAAAGTACCGGATGCTTTAGTACTTCGAAATTTATATCATGTCCGAAGGAGGATCCCAGAATGATGGGGATATTCTTATATGCATATTGTGAATGTCGGTTACCAGGTTTTCAATCCATATGAATGATATTTTTGTCTCTATGCATGGGAAGTATGTTTATGATAAATGGAAATATGAAATCTTGTGGTCTATTAAAATTATAAAATGATTATTTATGATAAACTAATGAACTCACCAACCTTTTGGTTGACACTTTAAAGCATGTTTATTTTCAGGTGTTAAAGAAATCCTTCGCTGTGTTATTGCTCATTTTAAAGATATTACTTGGAGTCATTCATGACATATTTCAAAAGACGTTGCATTCGATTCGTTGAGTTCATCAAGATTTTTATTAAGTCAATTATAGTTGGATATATTATGAAATGATATGCATGCCATCAACTTTCGATGTAAAGCAAGTTTGTCTTTTAAAAACGAATGCAATGTTTGTAAAATGTATCATATAGAGGTCAAGTACCTCGCGATGTAATCAACTGATGTGAATCGTTTATAATCGATATGGACTTAGTCCGGATGGATTAGGACGGGTTTTTACAGTTGGTATCAGAGCGGTGGTCTTAGCGAATCAGGTCTGCATTAGTGTGTCTAACTGATAAGTCGTTAGGATGCATTAGTGAGTCTGGACTTCGACCGTGTCTGTATGTCAAAAGTTTTGCTTATCATTTCGTGTCGAAAATTACCTGCTTATCATTCTTAGGGAATCACTTGTTTATCATTCTTAATCTAGACATATCTTACAGCCTGGATTGCATGAATAGTGTATAGACAAAATTCATATCTTAACATATCTGCTACTTCATATCTTAGCGTATCTGTTACGGTAACTTTGCCTGACATTTTCTCTAGATTCCTCCGTAATTTATGGAATTTTAGTATTATAAATGCATATGTAAATTATGTATTGCAGGGTACTAATCTACATCCTATAATCTATTTCTTATCGAAAATCCTTCATCGAATCGTACGAGATGAATCCCTCAACCAGTTCGAGTCCCTCAGATTTCGATAGCTATTCCGATAGTTATTTCGACAGCTATTCTGACATGGATATTCACCTAAGCTCCGAAAGCGGTGTCATCAGAATGAATCCATCAATCAGCCATCCCCAATTCATCTGATGGGTTCGTAGCCTCCTCAATCATTGGAGACAAGAAGAAGGTGATCCTTTTCATCTGCCACATTGCTCTATTGGCGAAGAACCTGAAGCACTTACCGGTGAACTTGTTCGAAACACCATCTTTCTCTCATTTTCAGAGTATCTCGCCACGATTATATATTATACCAAATTCTAGATTATATTTATCCGCTAGTCCGAACTGAAAATCACCCCGGTGTAATAGAAGAAGTCAACGAGCTTCCCGCTCGGGTAGTGGCTTTAGAGAATATGGTGCGAAGGTTACAAACACCAGCAGCATAACCAGTACCACCACCAACGCCAACAGTACCATTACCACCACCAAAAATAACCGCATCGCAAACCTCAACTTCACAATCTGTCACGCGAACATCAACGTCATACGCACCATGGATACCAAGGAGTACCAACAAAAATGAACGATGAAGTATTAATTCATAACTTCATTGAAGAAATATTCTGCGAAGAATATGTGGTTTCTAAAAGTTTTAGAGATTATTTATCTTAGCTCAAACCGAAAATTTAATAAGTTTAATATCATATTGACTCATTAAATCCATAATTACATCTGAAGAAAATATATATGTATGTATATTTTCATAAAGATTGTAATTAAAAATTCTTTCGTACAAATTGTTAATGATGAAAATATTTTAACGGGTAAGTAATACCCGAGGAATATTTAGATTTCACATTAATAAGTTATACTGTACATTCTTCGAATCTGATTCAACAGTCATTCACTATCTTACTTACAACCACTGATATACGTATCCGTTCACCGCAGAATAACTATTTTTCTTCAACTTCACATTCGGATTTTGACCTATCAGAATCCAACAAGTGGCATAATGAAGAAAACATATGACAAAATAAAATTTGTTAGAAACAGACTAATTAACTATGAGAAATTGTGTTAAGAATCCACGCTAACTGTTCCTAGCTAACTGATTACATTTTATTTATCGCAGTTTATTTATCGCAATTTAATTATCACAATTTAATTTATCGTCATTTAATTTCTGTTATTTATTTTACGCACTTTAAATATCGGGACACGTATACAAGGTTTTGATATATCATATCGACGCATCTATATATATTATTTGGAATCACCATAGACACTCTATATGCAGTAATGATCGAGTTCTCTATACAGGGTTGAGGTTGATTCTCAAATAATATATATACTTTGAGTTGTGATCGAGTCTGAGACATGTACACGGTTCACGATATTTATTAATTAATTCGAATATTATATATTAAACTATATATAAATTATTAGACTGTCAACTGTGGACTATCAACTGTGGACTGCCGACTTTGGACAATTAAAATGAATTAAAATATTGATTATAACATATGAAACTAAATAATTCTTCAAGTTGCCACTTGATTTCATCTTAAATCTCATTTGTATCTTGACAATTCCAGTCTGTGTTCAAACCATTCATGATTCTTGAAAACACCTCAATCGAGAGGATGAACCAACCGCACTTCATCTACGGAAGAAAAGGTTAATGCATATAGTTATGCACCTAAAAACACTCGGAACCTGAGTAAACGTTAAACACATATCTGTGTTAAATTTTTTGGCATTGTTATTACCAAAAATAACTTTGCAATTCCTTTCCAAAATTAGTCAATTTTGTCACAGCTCCAGCAAGTCAACTTCGACTTTTCGTTCGAAACAACCTTATTATAACCTTGATATATATGTGTGCTCTTTTATCGTTATCGGGGAACCTTTTATATTCCACCACATCACCAGCAGATGTACCAACAACCTCGTTGCTCCTTGGTTTAAATCTCTCCGACAAATCACTATATTTATCTATTAAAGTCTCATCATGTATTCATCCACATCTTGTAACGAGAACTGATATACCAATTACCGGGAATCAACAATCAGTACTTTAAAAACTCACAGCATATTTACATCAACAGTTATATGTATAACATTCGTCTCTTATAATTATGATCTTTCATCTGAAATTCTGAAAAGCACTCAATCTACAAATCAATACTCTGAATGTTGAAAAAGCTGAATGAAGCAGCAGAAACTGTAGGCAACCGTAAACGACTTTAGTTGTCGAAAGTTTGATGATAAAGAATAATATGTTAGAAAAGCTCAGAAATGTTGGAACTAGAAAACGGATAGAGTTAACCATGAAGGAGACCAAGGACAAATACAAGGACCATACCCTATATTCAAAGAATCCAGATAATTCTGGATCCGTTGAAATCTTTAGAGAATATCTTACTCCGAAGTCATGTTAAAATCTTGTTGGGATTTAACAAGTTTCATAATACTTAAAACCTTTTAAGAATCAAATATAAGCGGAAGCATGAAAATCATTACCAATTGAACTTGTTAATCTTTAACCAATTAAAATTAAATCCCAATTAGGATCAAGTTGTGAAACATACTTGCAAACTACAAGTAAGAAAAGTGTTTATACCTTCTCCTAGCTTGTTGGTAGATGATGATGAAGATGATGATGAATGGAGCTCCAAAACTATGAAACCTCAAGTAGTAATACCCCAAACTTTGCACCAACACCTTGTACTTTGGTTAGGATTTGATAACACTTGAATTAAACTTGCAAAAACCAAATTGTGAACCCCTTTGAGCACCGATAGCTATTCCGATTGTGAATTGTACGAGATGAATCCCTCAACCAGTTCGAGTCCCTCAGATTTCGATAGCTATTCCGATAGTTATTTCGACAGCTATTCTGACATGGATATTCACCTAAGCTCCGAAAGCGGTGTCATCAGAATGAATCCATCAATCAGCCATCCCCAATTCATCTGATGGGTTCGTAGCCTCCTCAATCATTGGAGACAAGAAGAAGGTGATCCTTTTCATCTGCCACATTGCTCTATTGGCGAAGAACCTGAAGCACTTACTGGTGAACTTGTTCGAAACACCATCTTTCTCTCATTTTCAGAGTATCTCGCCACGATTATATATTATACCAAATTCTAGATTATATTTATCCGCTAGTCCGAACTGAAAATCACCCCGGTGTAATAGAAGAAGTCAACGAGCTTCCCGCTCGTGTAGTGGCTTTAGAGAATATGGTGCGAAGGTTACAAACACCAGCAGCATCACCAGTACCACCACCAACGCCAACAGTACCATTACCACCACCAAAAATAACCGCATCGCAAACCTCAACTTCACAATCTGTCACGTGAACATCAACGTCATACGCACCATGGATACCAAGGAGTACCAACAAAAATGAACGATGAAGTATTAATTCATAACTTCATTGAAGAAATATTCTGCGAAGAATATGTGGTTTCTAAAAGTTTTAGAGATTATTTATCTTAGCTCAAACCGAAAATTTAATAAGTTTAATATCATATTGACTCATTAAATCCATAATCACATCTGAAGAAAATATATATGTATGTATATTTTCATAAAGATTGTAATTAAAAATTCTTTCGTACAAATTGTTAATGATGAAAATATTTTAACGGGTAAGTAATACCCAAGGAATATTTAGATTTCACATTAATAAGTTATACTGTACATTCTTCGAATCTGATTCAACAGTCATTCACTATCTTACTTACAACCACTGATATACGTATCCGTTCACCGCAGAATAACTATTTTTCTTCAACTTCACATTCGGATTTTGACCTATCAGAATCCAACAAGTGGCATAATGAAGAAAACATATGACAAAATAAAATTTGTTAGAAACAGACTAATTAACTATGAGAAATTGTGTTAAGAATCCACGCTAACTGTTCCTAGCTAACTGATTACATTTTATTTATCGCAGTTTATTTATCGCAATTTAATTATCACAATTTAATTTATCGTCATTTAATTTCTGTTATTTATTTTACGCACTTTAAATATCGGGACACGTATACAAGGTTTTGATATATCATATCGACGCATCTATATATATTATTTGGAATCACCATAGACATTCTATATGCAGTAATGATCGAGTTCTCTATACAGGGTTGAGGTTGATTCTCAAATAATATATATACTTTGAGTTGTGATCGAGTCTGAGACATGTACACGGTTCACGATATTTATTAATTAATTCGAATATTTTATATTAAACTATATATAAATTATTAGACTGTCAACTGTGGACTATCAACTGTGGACTGCCGACTTTGGACAATTAAAATGAATTAAAATATTGATTATAACATATGAAACTAAATAATTCTTCAAGTTGCCACTTGATTTCATCTTAAATCTCATTTGTATCTTGACAATTCCAGTCTGTGTTCAAACCTTTCATGATTCTTGAAAACACCTCAATCGAGAGGATGAACCAACCGCACTTCATCTTTGGAAGAAAAGGTTAATGCATATAGTTATGCACCTAAAAACACTCGGAACCTGAGTAAACGTTAAACACATATCTGTGTTAAATTTTTTGGCATTGTTATTACCAAAAATAACTTTGCAATTCCTTTCCAAAATTAGTCAATTTTGTCACAGCTCCAGCAAGTCAACTTCGACTTTTCGTTCGAAACAACCTTATTATAACCTTGATATATATGTGTGCTCTTTTATCGTTATCGGGGAACCTTTTATATTCCACCACATCACCAGCAGATGTACCAACAACCTCGTTGCTCCTTGGTTTAAATCTCTCCGACAAATCACTATATTTATCTATTAAAGTCTCATCATGTATTCATCCACATCTTGTAACGAGAACTGATATACCAATTACCGGGAATCAACAATCAGTACTTTAAAAACTCACAGCATATTTACATCAACAGTTATATGTATAACATTCGTCTCTTATAATTATGATCTTTCATCTGAAATTCTGAAAAGCACTCAATCTACAAATCAATACTCTGAATGTTGAAAAAGCTGAATGAAGCAGCAGAAACTGTAGGCAACCGTAAACGACTTTAGTTGTCTGAAGTTTGATGATAAAGAATAATATGTTAGAAAAGCTCAGAAATGTTGGAACTGGAAAACGGATAGAGTTAACCATGAAGGAGACCAAGGACAAATACAAGGACCATACCCTATATTCAAAGAATCCAGATAATTCTGGATCCGTTGAAATCTTTAGAGAATATCTTACTCCGAAGTCATGTTAAAATCTTGTTGGGATTTAACAAGTTTCATAATACTTAAAACCTTTTAAGAATCAAATATAAGCGGAAGCATGAAAATCATTACCAATTGAACTTGTTAATCTTTAACCAATTAAAATTAAATCCCAATTAGGATCAAGTTGTGAAACATACTTGCAAACTACAAGTAAGAAAAGTGTTTATACCTTCTCCTAGCTTGTTGGTAGATGATGATGAAGATGATGATGAATGGAGCTCCAAAACTATGAAACCTCAAGTAGTTATACCCCAAACTTTGCACCAACACCTTGTACTTTGGTTAGGATTTGATAACACTTGAATTAAACTTGCAAAAACCAAATTGTGAACCCCTTTGAGCACCCTAATGCCCACGGCCAGCAGCTGCAGTTTGTAGAGGTTTTGTGCAGTTTTTTTGAACTATAATTGCATGTGTGTGTTTCAAAGGGAGTCAACATGTATGTATATGGAAATGGGAAGGCATGGCTAAAAGATGGAATCTCTAGCATGTGCACTTCAACTCCCATGCCACTACTTCAAGTTATAATAATAAAATAGGTTTTATAAAACTAGATTTTATATAACTAGTTCCCTTTGGTTATTATAAACTAGATTATATAAAACTAGATTTTATAAAATTCATTTTATAAACTTGCACATAATTGTTTTGTACATTTTATAAAACCAATTTTATAAAATGTAACATAACTTCATTAATTATTTAACTTATAAATAATTAAATCCTCATTATATAATTTTCCATAAATTATATATATATATATACACACATCAAGTATTATTTAAGAAAACCATTTTTCTTAAAGTTCAAGTGTCGCGTATTTAATCAACGATTCAATCGTTAAAATCAAATACAAATAAGGTGTCGGTAAGTTTGTTATTGGGTATGACCCGACTTGGATCAAAACATATTAGCCACATTAATTAAATATGTCTCTCGGGCATACGAAAAACCTTCAATCTCCCACTTGCACGAGAAACATAAGAAATTAATGCAAGTGATGGATACAGCCTAACACACCGTCCATCACCCCTAATATGTTATGACTTTGTGCCATTCAATAACATCATCCCTTTCGAGCTCCCTACTCGAACTGATATATGAAGGTGAATCTTTCAATATATCCTTTTATCCTAGATGTCATGTTAAATCCAAGAGATACAGAGTGATCACTCTCTTATAGATTTAACTTTTCAGGCCTTAGACATCTGACTCTCAACGAATAAGAGGGACAAATTCCTTCTTGACTACATACGTCCTAGATATACACTTTGTAATATACCTGAGTTCTTCCTTATGTACTACCATGTTTCAGAATAGCGAAGGAAAGAATCAAGGAACAGTACTTGGTGAATATCTGAACCCAATATGTGTCTCAGGTCAGAGGATACAATGATATTCGCCTTTACTCAAGATTACATGTGATCAACCACAAAGGCTCTATACAGTAATTCTTGAGAGCGGGTCTTCCAATATTTGTTTCCCACAAATATCTATGAACCTTGGTTGCAACCTTGCCCCACATTCAACCTATGAATGTATACGAATCCGAGTTCATAATAGTCTAAACCTCACACTTGTTCCCACAAATGTGATCGACTACGGAAATTTAGAATAATTGCTTATTCATGGATGAAATATGCAAAATAGGAACATAACTCAAATAAATTAACACCATAGTTATATTAATGAGTTTGAATAATTTCGTTCCGGTACAATACATAAAATAGATCATATCCAATCACTAGAATATCGAAGCCCCAATGCACAAACATGTCCCTCATGTTTTGGCCCATGCAAAAGCTTCGTGAGTGGATCCGCAACATTTTGATCTGTGTGAACTTTGTGAATACATATCTTTCCCTTTTCAACCTCATCCCTGATGTAGTTGAATCTCTGCTCAATGTGACGAGTCTTTTGATGAGCACGAGGTTCCTTGATTTGAGCAATCGCACCCTCGTTGTCACAAAAGATCTCAAGAGGGTCCTGAATGGAAGGGACCACTCCTAAGTCGTCGATGAATTTCTTCATCCATGCAGCTTCCTGTGCTGCCAATGAGGCGGCAATGTACTCCGACTCTGTAGTGGATAACGCAACAACCTCCTGTTTCGAACTCTTCCAAGAGACCGCACCACCATTTAACATGAAGACATAACCGGATTGTGATCGAGAGTCATCTCGATCAGTTTGGAAACTCGCATCCACGTAACCTTTTACAGCGAGTTCCTCCTCACCAGACCCATATATTAGAAACATATCCTTAGTTCTCCTGAGGTATTTCAATATACTTTTAACAGCAATCCAATGACTGTTTCCTGGGTTGTTCTGGTATCTACTTGTCAAGCTTAGAGCGCATGACACATCCGGTCTAGTACATATCATTGTATACATGATAGACCCAATAGCAGATGCGTATGGGACTTTCTTCATTCTCTCTTGTTCATCTTTCGTGGCAGGACACTGAGATGAACTGAGAACGGTTCCCTTTTGAATAGGTACCAAACCTCTCTTAGAGTTTTCCATCTTGAACCTTTTCAAGATTTTATCAATGTATGTACTTTGACTTAAACCTATCAATCTCTTAGATCTATTCCTATAGATCCCTATCCCCAATATGTATTGTGCATCTCCAAGATCCTTAATGGAGAAGCAACTCTTTAGCCAAGTTTTGACTCCTTGCATTGTGGTAATATCATTCCCAAATAATAATATATCATCCACATATAGTACAAGGAACATGATAGTGCTCCCACTAGCTTTCTTATATACACAAGCTTCATCACCATTTTTAATGAAGCCAAATTTCTCGGCTTCCTCATTAAAACGATGATTCCACATTCTAGATGCTTGTTTCAATCCGTAGATTGACTTCTTTAACTTGCATACCCTTTTAGGATATTTTGGATCAACAAAACCTTCAGGCTGGACCATATAGACATCTTCCATAAGATATCCATTTAGGAAAGCGGTTTTGACATCCATTTGCCATATTTCATAGTCGTAGTGAGCAGCAATGGCAAATAATATCCTAATAGACTTTAGCATTGCCACTGGCGAGAAAGTTTCATCATAATCAACCCCTTGAGTTTGAGTGAAACCTTTTGCTACAAGTCTAGCTTTATATGTATCCAAGTTTCCATGTATGTCGGTTTTCTTCTTGAAAAGCCATTTGCAATCAACTAGCTTAGAGCTAGGAGGTTGCTCAACAAGTTCCCACACTTGGTTTTCATACATGGATTGCATCTCGGCGTTCATGGCATCCTGCCATTTATCTTTATCAATCCTTGATAAAGCATCTTCGTAGTTTGTCGGTTCATCCAAATCAACCGTATAGCAACCATCCACGAGAAACCCATATCTCTCGGGAGGATTACTAATCCTACTAGATCTTCGAACGTCTTGTGTACCTTGATCATCCACTTGATCATTTTCAACATCCTCATGTTGAGTACTAGTGCCAACCAATTGTGTATCATCGGCTTGATCTTGTACCTCTACAAGATCTATCTTCCTTTCACCATCACCTTCCATAAGGAACTTGGTTTCTAGGAATTCTGCTTTCCGAGCAACAAATACCATTTGCTCGGATGGATCATAGAAGTAATATCCCATGTCATCTTTGGGATATCCTATGAAGATACACTTTGTGGATCGAGCATGTAGCTTATTAGCTACATAACGCTTAGGATAAGCTTCACATCCCCATACTTTTAAGTATGATAGAGAAGGAGGTTTTCCAAACCACATCTCGTGAGGAGTTCGTTCCACTTTCTTGGTTGGGGCCATATTTAAAATACGAGCCGCGGAGCTTAGACAATAACCCCAAAATGATAGAGGTAACGAGCTTCTTGCCATCATAGATCGAACCATATCCATTAGGGTTCGGTTCCTCCTTTCGGAAACTCCATTAAGTTGGGGTGTTCCGGGTGGAGTAAGTTGTGAGATAATCCCACAACTCCTAAGATGATCTTGGAAGGCATCGCTTAGGTATTCACCTCCTCTATCGGTACGAAGTACCTTAATTGTCCTATTGAGTTGATTTTGTACTTCGTTTTGATATTCTTTGAATGCTTCAAACGTTTCGTCCTTGTGTCTTAATAAGTAGACATATCCGAAACGACTAAAGTCATCAATGAAAGTAACAAAGTATCTTTCACCATTCCTAGTCATGGGTTTAAAGGGTCCACATACATCCGAATGTATTAATCCCAATAAATCTTTAGCCCTTTCATAGGTCCCTTTGAAAGGTGCTTTAGTCATCTTACCTTGTAAACAAGATTCACATACTTCAAACGAATCTATTTCATTTGATTTCAAAAGTCCATTCCTTTGAAGTGTATGCATTCGGTTCTTGTTTATGTGACCAAGGCGACAATGCCATAAATAAGAATCACTCAAATCCCTTTTGAGTTTCTTGGTGCTTGTATGGTACATTGAGCTACTAGATGATGTGTCATCATGAACCAATTCATAAATTCCATTTGAAGGTGAAGCCTTGAAATAGAACACATTATCTAAATAAACGTGGATATCATCATTAACAAAATTAGGATTAAAACCACATTGTTTCAAACGGGAAATAGAAATAATGTTTCGACATAAGTCGGGTGCATACAAAACATCATTCAAAATAAGTTCCAAACCACTTGGAAGCTTTAACACAAAGTCTCCTTGAGCCTTCACTTGCACTTTGGCTCCATTACCCATGTAGAGACTTGATGTTCCCGTTTGCTTGCTACTTCTTTTGAACCCCTGCAATGAATTGCAAATGTGAGTTCCACATCCAGTGTCTAATACCCATGTATTAGAAGAAGTAATACTAAGCTCTATATATACCATATATATATTACCTGAGGTTTGCCCTGCATCCCTCTTGTCCTTCAACTCCTTAAGATAAACCGGACAGTTTCGTTTCCAATGACCCATCTCACCGCAACCGAAACATGGGTCTTCCTTGGGGTTTGCCTTCTCGGCTACCTTTTGCTTCTTAGCCTTGTTGATGGTTGGGGTAACCATCTTCCCCTTCCCTTTGCCTTGATGGGCGAGTCCTTTTCTCTTAGCCACCTTTGGCTTAGAGGTGTTACCTTTGGACCCACCTTGATCGATTGCTAACACGGGTAAATCCCTTTTACCCATGCTAGTTTCCGCCGTTCTAAGCATACCGTGAAGCTCACCTATGCTCTTATCCATCCCATTCATATTGTAATTAATTACAAATTGATCAAACCTTTTTGATAGGGAGTTAAGGATAAGATCGGTGGCTAACTCATTAGATATGTTTAGGTTAAGACGGTTAGCACGATCGATAAGGCTTTTCATCTTAAGTACATAAGATGAAACCGATTGGGTATCGTCCATACGACAAGCATGTAGCGCCCGAACCGTTTCGAAGCGCTCGACACGCGCTTGTTGGAGGAACATCTCCTTCAATTGCGTTATCATGTCGTATGCACTATGATGCTCGAAATCCTTTTGGAGTTCGGGAATCATAGTCCCAAGCATTAGGCATGAGACTTGAAGGGAGTCGTGGCAATACTTATCGTAAGAGGCCATTGCCTCCACATCATTCTCATCCGGTTGATCGGGAATGGGGTCCTCAAGTACATACGCTTTATCCTCTTGTTTGAGGATAATCCAAAGATTGCGGAACCAATCCATAAAGTTGGTATGGTTGAGTTTGTCTTTCTCTAAGAGAGACCTTAATGATAGGTGGTTTAGGTTAAGTGGTGCGTTTGGAATGTTGTTGTTGTTATTGGCGGCCATCTACAAAATTAACAAAGTTCGTTTAAGTATCGATTTTAATTTAACATTCAATACCCTTTAAATCAAATTGAATTATTAAATTCTAGAATCCAACGGTAAACCAAATTTCGGTTAGGTGACCTTTATCCCGCAATTTGATTTTAGCTAGGTAGTCAATAAATGACAATTGCAATCCATTTGCAACTTCTAGAGTATGGGATCATGCAATCCTTTTGCGTGGCATATTTATCCCATCAACGCCTATTTGTTCCTCATGCTTCGGTGACCCTAAGTTCATGATTCCCAAATCAAGTCGTCCTACTTGTATAGACTTGTAAATTTAACATACATGTGGTTAGGTGACCTTTATCCCACAAGCATGCGAAATTTACCTTAATCATATTAGTTTGCTCATAATGGTTAGGTGACCTTTATCCCATCATGAGTTCCTAATATGTCTAAGTGTTTCCACAAAAGGATGGCGTTTAACTTGTTTACCTTGTATTAGTGAAAGGGATTTTAAGTTTTCGTTAATTCTAGTTTGAGAAAACTTTTATACCATACACCAACATGCATTTAGTGCATGGTACTTATGAAAAACCATTTTCATGTCTTGTAATTAAACCAATTACATGATATAAACCATTTTATATATATATGATCCTTATCATGATCTTAATGACCGTTTATTAATGTCCTTTTAGCCATTTCAATTTAACCATTTTAAATTGTCGTTTTGCATGTGATTAACAACGTCTAATTTAACCAATTAAATTTTAGTTTTGTTTGTTGTTAACTTGTGTGATTAACTTGTAGCATACAAACATACAATCCACAATCATGTAAGAAATTAAAACAACCACGCATGCAAAACAAAGATGTTCACAATCTAGCTATTTTGGTAGGCATTTGTTTAGCCGAAAACAAATGCCACGGTTAAGGGGTTATAACACAAAGTTAGAGATTTCAAAATCTCCCACTCAATCTTGCATCCAAATGCTTCTTCTTGAGTTCTTCATCTTGCATCTTCATCTTTTACAAAAAATATATCCTAATACATTTTTCTCTAAAAAATGAAAATACAACCTAATCTATTTTACATGCCAAATATAAAATAAATTACATAACCAAAATAATAAATATTACAACCAAATGAATGAATTAATTATTACATACCAAATGAATAATACAAATCATTCAAACACACATGCAATCAACACAAGGTCTAGGCATAGATTGTGAACATTAACATGCAACCAAAATATTACCAAATGGAAGAGTCCAAACCCACTTTTGAACCTTCAACAATTCGGCATCCTCCTTAAACAAACCCATCATGGTTTATAACTAGTAATTGGTTTACTAAAAGGACATGAAAATAGGTTTTTCATAAAACACTACACACCAAATGCATGTTGGTGTATAGCATTTTGTTTTCTAAAACTAGAATGTAGAAAACATAAAATCCCTTTAACTAATACAAGGTAAACAAGTTAAACGCCATCCTTTTGTGGAAACACTTAGACATATTAGGAATCTCTTGATGGGATAAAGGTCACCTAACCGTCATGAGTGAACTAATATGAATAAGGTACACTTTGCATACATGTGGGATAAAGGTCACCTAACCACTTGTATGTTAAGTCTACATGTCTACACAAGTAGGACGACTTGATTTGGGAATCATGAACTTAGGGTCACCGAAGCATGAGGAACAAATAGGCGTTGATGGGATTAATATGCCATGCAAAAGGATTCCATGATCCCATAAAATTAGAAGTTGCAAAAGGATTGCAATTGTCATTATGACTACCTAGCTAAATCAAATGACGGGATAAAGGTCACCTAACCGGAATTTGACTTACCGTTGGATTCTAATATTTAAATAAAACAAATTAAAAGGGTATTGTTTATTAAATCTAAAATCGATACTTAAAATGAACTTTGTTGAATTTTGTAGATGGCCGCCAATAACAACAACAACATTCCAAACGCACCACTTAACCTAAACCACCTATCATTAAGGTCTCTCTTAGAGAAAGACAAACTCAACCATACCAACTTTATGGATTGGTTCTGCAATCTTCGGATTATCCTCAAACAAGAGGATAAAGCGTATGTACTTGAGGACCCCATTCCCGATCAACCGGATGAGAATGATGTGGAGGCAATGGCCTCTTACGATAAGTATTGCCACGACTCCCTTCAAGTCTCATGCCTAATGCTTGGGACTATGATTCCCGAACTCCAAAAGGATTTCGAGCATCATAGTGCATACGACATGATAACGCAATTGAAGGAGATGTTCCTCCAACAAGCGCGTGTCGAGCGCTTCGAAACGGTTCGGGCGCTACATGCTTGTCGTATGGACGATAGCCAATCGGTTTCATCTTATGTACTTAAGATGAAAAGCCTTATCGATCGTGCTAACCGTCTTAACCTAAACATATCTAATGAGTTAGCCACCGATCTTATCCTTAACTCCCTATCAAAAAGGTTTGATCAATTTGTAATTAATTACAATATGAATGGGATGGATAAGAGCATAGGTGAGCTTCACGGTATGCTTAGAACGTCGGAAACTAGCATGGGTAAAAGGGCTTTACCCGTGTTAGCAATCGATCAAGGTGGGTCCAAAGGTAACACCTCTAAGCCAAAGGTGGCTAAGAGAAAAGGACCCGCCCATCAAGGCAAAGGGAAGGGGAAGATGGTTACCCCAACCATCAACAAGGCTAAGAAGCAAAAGGTAGCCGAGAAGGCAAACCCCAAGGAAGACCCATGTTTTGGTTGCGGTGAGATGGGTCATTGGAAACGAAACTGTCCGGTTTATCTTAAGGAGTTGAAGGACAAGAGGGATGCAGGGCAAACCTCAGGTAATATATATATGGTATATATAGAGCTTAGTATTACTTCTTCTAATACATGGGTATTAGACACTGGATGTGGAACTCACATTTGCAATTCATTGCAGGGGTTCAAAAGAAGTAGCAAGCAAACGGGAACATCAAGTCTCTACATGGGCAATGGAGCCAAAGTGCAAGTGAAGGCTCAAGGAGACTTTGTGTTAAAGCTTCCAAGTGGTTTGGAACTTATTCTGAAAGATGTTTTGTATGCACCCGATTTATGTCGAAACATTATTTCCGTTTCCCGTTTGAAACAATGTGGTTTTAATCTTAATTTTGTTAATGATGATATCCACGTTTATTTAGATAATGTATTCTATTTTAAGGCTTTACCTTCAAATGGAATTTATGAATTGGTTCATGATGACACATCATCTAGTAGCTCAATATACCATACAAGCACCAAGAAACTCAAAAAAGATTTGAGTGATTCCTACTTATGGCATTGTCGCCTTGGTCACATAAACAAGAACCGAATGCATACACTTCAAAGGAATGGACTTTTGAAATCAAATGAAATGGATTCGTTTGATGTATGTGAATCTTGTTTACAAGGCAAGATGACTAAAGCACCTTTCAAAGGAACTTATGAAAGGGCTAAAGATTTATTGGGATTAATACATTCGGATGTATGTGGACCCTTTAAACCCATGACTAGGAATGGTGAAAGATACTTTGTTACTTTCATTGATGACTTTAGTCGTTTCGGATATGTCTACTTATTAAGACACAAGGACGAAACGTTTGAAGCATTCAAAGAATATCAAAACGAAGTACAAAATCAACTCAATAGGACAATTAAGGTACTTCGTACCGATAGAGGAGGTGAATACCTAAGCGATGTCTTCCAAGATCATCTTAGGAGTTGTGGGATTATCTCACAACTTACTCCACCCGGAACACCCCAACTTAATGGAGTTTCCGAAAGGAGGAACCGAACCCTAATGGATATGGTTCGATCTATGATGGCAAGAAGCTCGTTGCCTCTATCATTTTGAGGTTATTGTCTAAGCTCCGCGGCTCGTATTTTAAATATGGCCCCAACCAAGAAAGTGGAACGAACTCCTCACGAGATGTGGTTTGGAAAACCTCCTTCTCTATCATACTTAAAAGTATGGGGATGTGAAGCTTATCCTAAGCGTTATGTAGCTAATAAGCTACATGCTCGATCCACAAAGTGTATCTTCATAGGATATCCCAAAGATGACGTGGGATATTACTTCTATGATCCATCCGAGCAAACGGTATTTGTTGCTCGGAAAGCGGAATTCCTAGAAACCAAGTTCCTTATGGAAGGTGATGGTTAAAGGAAGATAGATCTTGTAGAGGTACAAGATCAAGCCGATGATACACAATTGGTTGGCACTAGTACTCAACATGAGGATGTTGAAAATGATCAAGTGGATGATCAAGGTACACAAGACGTTCGAAGATCTAGTAGGATTAGTAATCCTCCAGAGAGATATGGGTTTCTCGTGGATGGTTGCTATACGGTTGATTTGGATGAACCGACAAACTACGAAGATGCTTTATCAAGGATTGATAAAGATAAATGGCAGGATGCCATGAACGCCGAGATGCAATCCATGTATGAAAACCAAGTGTGGGAACTTGTTGAGCAACCTCCTAGCTCTAAGCTAGTTGATTGCAAATGGCTTTTCAAGAAGAAAACCGACATACATGGAAACTTGGATACATATAAAGCTAGACTTGTAGCAAAAGGTTTCACTCAAACTCAAGGGGTTGATTATGATGAAACTTTCTCGCCAGTGGCAATGCTAAAGTCTATTAGGATATTATTTGCCATTGCTGCTCACTACGACTATGAAATATGGCAAATGGATGTCAAAACCGCTTTCCTAAATGGATATCTTATGGAAGATGTCTATATGGTTCAGCCTGAAGGTTTTGTTGTTCCAAAATATCCTAAAAGGGTATGCAAGTTAAAGAAGTCAATCTACGGATTGAAACAAGCATCTAGAATGTGGAATCATCGTTTTAATGAGGAAGCCGAGAAATTTGGCTTCATTAAAAATGGTGATGAAGCTTGTGTATATAAGAAAGCTAGTCGGAGCACTATCATGTTCCTTGTACTATATGTGGATGATATATTATTATTTGGGAATGATATTACCACAATGCAAGGAGTCAAAACTTGGCTAAAGAGTTGCTTCTCCATTAAGGATCTTGGAGATGCACAATACATATTGGGGATAGGGATCTATAGGAATAGATCCAAGAGATTGATAGGTTTAAGTCAAAGTACATACATTGATAAAATCTTGAAAAGGTTCAAGATGGAAAACTCTAAGAGAGGTTTGGTACCTATTCAAAAGGGAACTGTTCTCAGTTCATCTCAGTGTCCTGCCACGAAAGATGAACAAGAGAGAATGAAGAAAGTCCCGTACGCATCTGCTATTGGGTCTATCATGTATGCAATTATATGTACTAGACCGGATGTGTCATGCGCTCTAAGCTTGACAAGTAGATACCAGAACAACCCAGGAAACAGTCATTGGATTGCTGTTAAAAGTATATTGAAATACCTCAGGAGAACTAAGGATATGTTTCTAATATATGGGTCTGGTGAGGAGGAACTCGCAGTAAAAGGTTACGTGGACGCGAGTTTCCAAACTGATCGAGATGACTCTCGATCACAATCCGGTTATGTCTTCATGTTAAATGGTGGTGCGGTCTCTTGGAAGAGTTCAAAACAGGAGGTTGTTGCGTTATCCACTACAGACTCGGAGTACATTGCCGCCTCACTGGTAGCTCAGGAAGCTGCATGGATGAAGAAATTCATCGACGACTTAGGAGTGGTCCCTTCCATTCAGGACCCTCTTGAGATCTTTTGTGACAACGAGGGTGCGATTGCTTAAATCAAGGAACCTCGTGCTCATCAAAAGACTCGTCACATTGAGCGGAGATTCAACTACATCAGGGATGAGGTTGAAAAGGGAAAGATATGTATTCACAAAGTTCACACAGATCAAAATGTTGCGGATCCACTCACGAAGCTTTTGCATGGGCCAAAACATGAGGGACATGTTTGTGCATTGGGGCTTCGATATTCTAGTGATTGGAAATGATCTATTTTATGTATTGTAACGGAACGAATTAGTTCAAACTCATTAATATAATTATGGTATTAATTTAATTATGAGTCATGTTCCAATTTTGCATATTTTATCCATGAATAAACTATTATTCTAAATTCCGTAGTCGATCACATTTGTGGGAACAAGTGTGAGGTTTAGACTATTATGAACTCTGATTGGTATACATTCAGGTTGAATGTGGGGCAAGGTTGCAACCAAGGTTCATAGATATTTTTGGGATACAAATATTGGAAGACCCGCTCTCAAGAATTACTGTATAGAGCCTTTGTGGTTGATCACATGTAATCTTGAGTAAAGGAGAATATCATTGTATCCTCTGAACTGAGATACATATTGGGTTCGGATATTCACCAAACATTGTGCCTTGATTCTTTCCTTCGCTATTCTGAAATATGGTAGTACATAAGGGAGAACTCAGGTATAATGTAAAGTGTATATCTTGGACGTATGTAGTCAAGATGGAATTTGTCCCTCTTATTCGTTGAGAGTCAGATGTCTAAGGCCTGATAAAGTTAAATCTATAAGAGAGTGATCACTCTGTATCTCTTGGATTTAACATGACATCTAGGATGAAAGGATATAATGAAAGATTCACCTACATATATCAGTTCGAGTAGGGAGCTCGAAAGGGATGATGTTATTGAATGGCACAAAGTCATAACATATTAGGGGTGATGGACGGTGTGTTAGGCTGTATCCATCACTTGCATTAATTTCTTATGTTTCTCGTGCAAGTGGGAGATTGAAGATATTTCATATGCCCGAGAGACATATTAAATTAACGTGGCTAATATGTTTTGATCCAAGTCGGGTCATACCCAATAACAAACTTACCGACACCTTATTTGTATTTGATTTTAACGATTGAATCGTTGATTAAATACGCGACACTTGAACTTTAAGAAAAATGGTTTTCTTAAATAATACTTGATGTGTGTATATATATATATAATTTATGGAAAATTATATAATGAGGATTTAATTATTTATAGGTTAAATAATTAATGAAGTTATGTTACATTTTATAAAATTGGTTTTATAAAATGTACAAAACAATTATGTGCAAGTTTATAAAATGAATTTTATAAAATCTAGTTTTATATAATCTAGTTTATAATAACCAAAGGGAACTAGTTATATAAAATCTAGTATTATAAAACCTATTTTATTATTATAACTTGAAGTAGTGGCATGGGAGTTGAAGTGCACATGCTAGAGATTCCATCTTTTAGCCATGCCTTCCCATTTCCATATACATGCATGTTGACTCCCTTTGAAACACACACATGCAATTATAGTTCAAAAAAACTGCACAAAACCTCTACAAACTGCAGCTGCTGGCCGTGGGCATTAGGGTGCTCAAAGGGGTTCACAATTTGGTTTTTGCAAGTTTAATTCAAGTGTTATCAAATCCTAACCAAAGTACAAGGTGTTGGTGCAAAGTTTGGGGTATAACTACTTGAGGTTTCATAGTTTTGAAGCTCCATTCATCATCATCTTCATCATCATCTACCAACAAGCTAGGAGAAGGTATAAACACTTTTCTTACTTGTAGTTTGCAAGTATGTTTCACAACTTGATCCTAATTGGGATTTAATTTTAATTGGTTAAAGATTAACAAGTTCAATTGGTAATGATTTTCATGCTTCCGCTTATATTTGATTCTTAAAAGGTTTTAAGTATTATGAAACTTGTTATCTTTCTAAATCAACCATCGAACTTAGAAATTCCAAAATATCATCATCAATATCTTCGATATTTCTGAGGATATTTTCATAAATATTCTCGTTCGAAATTATATACCTCTTCGTGCTTCCTGTGTATCATTATATTGGAAACATTCAAGAGAAAATTTAGTACCGAAAAGCAGATTATGCGAAACTATGAAGAAAGCCGTGGACAAATCACAAAGAATAAGTTTGACTTCAAAGAATCCAAATGATTCAATGTCTGCTAAAGTCTTTAGTGAATATCTTACTCCTTACTCTAAACCCTTGCGGACAATACTTTCTATCATCCTCTGATCTTAGATATTCTGAGATATTATCGTATCTTTCATTATAAATATCCTCGATATTTCTGAATATATTTTCATGACTAATCTTATCTGAAATCATTAATCTCTTCATGCTATCAGTATTACATCATATAGAAACTGTTAGTTTCTATATTCTGTAAACTTTCGAGCTTCAAATATGAATGTTATTGAAGTAATGTTGGGAACTGATGCATGAGTTAGTATAATATAATGACACTTGATCAACGTGATTATATTACAGTAAGTCATGCTGAGTTTTTAATGGGACGTGATGATTCACAGATCCTAACGTCATCACGTGCCATGTTACATAACTCTTTCATTATGCTTAACTTCTGAACATATCAAGAAAGTATTTTCTTGATAGTTCTATTCTCAGTGATTCTGGTAATTTGATAAATCAAATCGTGCTAATACATTAGTTCTTATTTAGAACATGATGTTTATTCGAAATTCCATACTTACGAATTCTGGACCGTTACTCGCTTTACTAGAAGTTGGGAGGATAATAAAAAGGCAAAGAGCTCCAAAATATAAGAGAAAATATAAAGTCCAACAACAACACCGAAATTACAAACCGTGGATATTAGTACGTATAGCAATATAAAGACACGGGAGGATTATAAATACAATAATCCCTAAAGCATAGTAGAAATAAACGGATTCCTCCGGTGGAAGTTGGAAAAGGAGAATGATGGTTGCGATAATCAGGATAAGGACAAGGATCAGAACTGGATTAAGCATTTTTACGATCTTTTGAATTTGGGAATTTAGTATTGAAGTGGTGAAAATTAATGGAACGGAAAAGGTAAAATTTATAGTAAAAATATCAGACAGAGTAATCGAGGCAGATCACCATATTTAATTATAGAGATCTTAATTTTCCTTATTTGCCGAAGAAGCAAATCTTTTAGATTTCGAAGATTTTCTTTAATCCCTTGAATTCCGGAATTCAACCCTGACTCTGCCAAAAGTTAAGACGAATCTTTACTTTTCCTATTTCAATCTTTTGCGATAGCTTCACTCATACGCTTCAAATAATCGAGTCGTTTTGTCTATATTAATCAATAATGATAAAACTTTATTTATCAACTCCTATTCGTCATGAAAACATTTTTATTGTTAGCCATGACCACCTCACTCAAATTTCGGTACGAAATTTCTTTAACGGGTAGGTACTGTGACGACCCGGGAATTTCCGACCAAATTTAAACTTAATCTCTATATGAATTCGACACGATAAGCAAAGTCTATTTAATTGAATCTCAAAATCTTTGAACTGTGTACATGGTTACATTTGACCTTTGACTAATCTCGACGATTCACGAACAATTGTGTATAACAAATATGTAAATATATATATATATATATAAATATAAATATGAGTATATATATAATATTTTGAATTAGTAGAATACCTTTTAATAAATTTAAAATTTACAAATGTAAGATAATGAACAGAATAATTAAGTTACCATTAAAATAAATATATAAAATATATATAATATTATTATGAACCTATATATGATAAATATATATAAATGATTGTATTAATAATTATTATGTTGAAACATATATAAAACATATAAATGTTAAACATTCAATTGATGTATTCATATAATATAAGATATAATTATTAGATATTACAAAATTCATAAATTGTAATATTAAATGTAATTACAAGTTTAATTATAGTTATTATGATATTGTTACATACATTATTAATATTAATATCATTATTATTAATAATATTAAAATTTAATACATTCAATTTGTTATATTAATATTATTGTTATCATTGTTAATATCGTTATTATTATCTAGTATTATTATTATTATTAATATATTATTATTATTAATATTATTAGTAATATTAATATAATTAGTATTAATATCTATTAAAAATTATTATTTTAAGTATTTATATTTATATGAAGATATAACTTATTATTATTATCATTAATGTTATTATTATTACTAATAAATATTGTTAATTATATTATTATTAATATTATTACTATTATTATTTATATGTAACATTATTATTAATATATTAATATAATAATTATTAATATTAATTGTATATATTTATAAAATAAAGAAAATGGTACGATCTTGTGATCCATCTACTGTAAGCAATTTTTGTTTCTGTCTCCATTCAGTTACCAGTCGATCTCAATCTGTGTATACAAACAAAATCCAGTACAAATCAGTGTCAATTGTTATTTTTTCCTTTAATTGTTTTTATCTGATTTAAAATAAAGAGGTCGACCTAAATTGCTATAGAACAACCAATTACACCATGATATTTTAGGAGAGTCATTCAATCTTTCTTTATCATTGTCAATTAAAATCATTACAGCCCTATCTGCTTGAACTGAAACGAATTTTTTTTTTATAGTCGAATACCCTGTTCAAAGTTCAATTTTTGAAAAGCTCGATTTCAAAATCAAACACAAAATGTGATAATACAATTTTGTTAGAAATCCTTTGAGTGAACTATCTGCAAATTTTCAAATTCCAATTCTTCTTTTTAAGTTCTAATTTCGTAGTCAAAGTTTTCAAATTAAAAAGTCAAACTTTGTTCATCAATCGAATTCGTGTTATCCGTTTTGATTCAAGTGAAATTAATGATTTGGAATGTTTCTATGAATGTTTTCTGACCTATTTCGTGTTACAACTTTTATCTATAATGTTACCAGTTGCGAAATACTTTTTTTTAAAGGAAGCAGCGACAGGCAGAAGCTGTTCGTGGTTCTTTTTAAATTTTTTTTTTTTTCAATCCAATTTAACTCAAATAAAAGTTTCTATGTTGGATATTAAATGCTAAAACTAATTAGTAAACTGATTGCTAGTTGGGATTAATCCTTGATTGAATTTTTACAAGTCTGAGGAAGAAGAAGATGATGATAAAATTAAATAGGGGATATATTTATTTAAGGGGGTTCAATCTCAGAAAAATCAAAATGGACTGGATGGTTAAAGGGCTGTGTCGGGTACCCAGAGGTCTGGGGTTCGAACCATGCAAGAGCTGTTCTTGTTGTGGAATTTATTTTTAAGGTAGTCTTTATTTATTTACTTATTATTATTAATCTTATTACTCATTAATATTAATTATTATTACTATTATTATTATTATTAATAGGATATGATTATTATTGTTATGATTATTATTGTCATTATTATTAATATTATTATTATAATTATTATTGTTATTGATATTAATAACATAAGTAATAATTATCACTTATTAGTATTATGATTATTATTATTATCTTTTTGCTATTATGTAACATTGATAATTATTATTATTGTTATTTTAAGTATTATAATAGTTATTATTAGTATCATAATAAGTGTTATAACAATTATCCTTATTATTACAAAAAGTATTATTAATATTATTATTATTAATTTATCATTTTAGTACTACTATTATTATTACGATTATGATTAGGATCATTGTTATTGTTATAAAAATAATAATAATAATAATAATACAAGTTATTACTATTTTCACTAATAGTAGTGAAATATTTTTTTTTTTTGAAATTATTAGTATTATTAATATTACTATTAACATAAGTACCATTTTAACAATATCATTATTATTATCAAAACTATCTTATTAAACAAATAAATATTATGTGCATAAATTATACTTATTACATATATAATAATTATATTAATATTTTACAGAAATATATATATATACAAAACCTATTAATGTTATTTATGTAAATACTTATATATAACAAACTATTGAGTTTTAAATATAACACTAAACAATTATATATAAATATGGATACATTAATATAACTATATAAATATTAATCATTATGAATATATATATACAAATTAAACATACATAATATATAAATTAAAAATATAATAAACTTATACATATATTGTTCGATTATAACTATGTATATTAATAAATATACAAATGATATAGGTTCGTGAATCCGAGGCCAACCCTGCATTGTTCAGTTGTTCAATATAGTCATATGTATTTTTACTACAAAATACATTAGGTGAGTTTCATTTGCTCCCTTTTTAAATGCTTTTGCAATATATTTTTTTGGGACTGAGAATACATGCGCTGCTTTTATAAATGCTTTATGAAATAGACACAAGTAATCGAAACTACATTCTATGGTTGGATTATCTAATCGAATATGCCCTTTTTATTAAGTCTGGTAATCTAAGAATTAGGGAACAGACACCCTAATTAACGCGAACTCTAAAGATAGATCTATCGGGCCCAACAAGCCCCATCCAAAGTACCGGATGCTTTAGTACTTCGAAATTTATATCATGTCCGAAGGAGGATCCCAGAATGATTGGGATATTCTTATATGCATATTGTGAATGTCGGTTACCGGGTGTTCAATCCATATGAATGATATTTTTGTCTTTATGCATGGGACGTATGTTTATGAGAAATGGAAATATGAAATCTTGTGGTCTATTAAAATTATGAAATGATTATTTATGATAAACTAATGAACTCACCAACCTTTTGGTTGACACTTTAAAGCATGTTTATTCTCAGGTGTTAAAGAAATCCTTCGCTGTGTAATTGCTCATTTTAAAGATATTACTTGGAGTCATTCATGACATATTTCAAAAGACGTTGCATTCGATTTGTTGAGTTCATCAATATTTTTATTAAGTCAATTATAGTTGGATATATTATGAAATGATATGCATGCCGTCAACTTTCGATGTAAAGCAAGTTTGTCTTTTAAAAACGAATACAATGTTTGTAAAATGTATCATATAGAGGTCAAGTACCTCGCGATGTAATCAACTGATGTGAATCGTTTATAATCGATATGGAATTCGTCCGGATGGATTAGGACGGTTTTTTACAAAGATCCTGTTATTGACGAATCGTACACGATGGTTTTGTACGGGGCGTCACAAGAAGACATGACGGTTTATTGTGATGCGTCTTTAAATGGGCTCGGTTGTGTTTTAATGCAAAGAGGTAAAGTCATCGCTTATGCCTCTTGACAATTAAAGGAACACGAAACAAGATACCCGACTCGTGATCTTGAGTTGGCAGCGGTGGTGCATGCGTTGAAAATTTGGCGCCATTACTTGTACGGTGTCAAGTGTACGGTTTATTCGGATCACAAGAGCTTAAAACATCTTTTTTATCAATGAGATTTGAATTATCTTCAACGTAGGTGGATGGACGTGGTAAAAGATTACGATTGTGAAATACTTTATCATCCGGGTAAGGCGAACGTGGTCGCGGATGCGTTAAATCGGAAGAGTCAACATCCAGCGATACGAGTAGGATCGTTACGCATGATTATTACAAACGATTTCCTTGTGAAGCTCGGTGAGATTTAAATTGAAGTCTTTGTTAACAATAAACATGAGGAACGAATCGTGGGACAAACGGAGTCTATTATCTTAGGTCCGCATGGTTTGTTGTCTTTTCAAGGAAGAGTGTGGGTGCCTAGAATGGGAGATTACCGACGAGTGCTACTTGATGAAGCACGTAAGTCAAAGTATTCCATTCATCCGGGTGCAACGAAAATGTATCTTGATTTAAAGAAGGAGTATTGGTGGCCGGGCATGAAACGTGATGTTGTAAAGTATGTTGAACAATGCGTCACGTGTTTGCAAGTTAAAGCCGAACACCAAAAGTTGTATGGTATGTTACAACCGTTAGAAATTCCGAAATGAAAATGGGAGCACATTACCATGGATTTCATCAAAAAGTTACCAAAGACGGCGAGAACCCAATTTGACTCGATTTGGGTAATAGTTGATCGATTGATGAAAAGTGCCTTGTTTCTTCCCATTGGGGAAGCGATATCGTCGGAGACCTTGGCTAAGTTGTTTATCAAGGAGGTGATATCGAGACACGGGGTTCCTATATCTATTATTTCGGATCGAGATACTCGTTTCACATCTCGGTTTTGGGAACAGTTTCATGAAGATATGTGTACACAATTGAAATTGAGCACGGCGTACCATCCTCAAACGGAAGGTCAAACCGAACGTACGAATCAAACATTGGAGGATATGTTACAGGAGTGTATTATTGATTTCGGCTGTAGTTGGGATGAGCACTTACCATTGGTGGAATTCTCGTACAATAATAGTTATCATACTAGTATCAGAATGCCACCTTACGAGATGCTTTATGGGCGTAGGTGTCGAACCCCGATTTGTTGGGGTGAAATGGGTCAAAGAGAAATCGGGAGTACCGATTTGGTTTTAGAGACGAATAGCAAGATTGATATGATTCGAGCTCATTTGAAAAAGGCTCAAGATAGACAAAAGGCGTATGCCGACAAACGAAGGTGACCGATTGAGTTTCAAGAAGGTGACATGGTGATACTTAAAGTTTCGCCATGGAAAGGTGTTATTCGGTGTCGAAAACGGGGAAAGTTAGCTCCTCGGTTTATTGGGCCATTTAAAATTTTAGCTCGTGTTGGTGAAGTTGCGTACCGTTTGGAATTACCGGAAGAGTTTGCGGGGATCCATAATACATTTCATGTTTTCTATCTCCGTAAGTGTCATGCGGATGATTCTTCATGGGTGCCATTAGACGAGATTGAGCTAAACAATAAGTTAGAGTATGTTGAGGAGCCGATTGCTATACTCGATGAGAAGGTCAAAAGGCTGAGAAATAAAGAGGTGAGAACTTTTAAAGTTCAATGGCTTCGTATTATAGGTTCCGAGTTTACTTGGGAGCCCAAAGAATTTGTGTTGGTTTATCTTCCCTCTTGGCATGCGGCTTGGATCGCGAGGACGCGCTCCGATTCAAGTGGGAGAGAGTTGTAAGACCCGAATAATTATTGTACAGTGGTGTAAATAGGGTACTTGAAGTGCGGGAAATATTGTGCAGTTAAACAGAGGTCAGAGCCTGCCCAGACCAGGGTGCGCTCAGCGCACACTTAAGGGTGCGCGTGGTGCACTACTACTGTAGTCGGATTCTGTTTCTTTTAATTGATATTTTGGAAGGGCTTTTTGGTAAATTCACTTAGGGCCGAGTTAAGGGCCACAAGATCAGTGGATGGAGTGTCATAACTCCACTTTCAACCACCTTCATCTTTCTACTTCAAGTTTAGAGTGAGAAACCCTTTGAGAGATAGAAAGCTCAAATTAGGGAGGAAGAAGTTGATTCCGGGCCAAACCGCGTGTGTTAAAGTTGTTCATCTAATCACTAGCTACGTGGTGATTATGGTGGTAAGCTCTAACTTTGATTTCCTTATTTTAATTTGTTTAAGGGTTAGGGTTTGGGTTAGTGATGAACATAAAACCCATATTTGGTATTTTGGGTGTTCTTGGGTAAGATTGGGTCATGAGGACCCAAAGATGACTAGCCGAGGGTTTTGAAAATTTTAAATGGACTTATGAGTCATAATTGGTTACTTAATTACTAGCACACCTAGTTATTAAGCAAATGGGTGTTAATGGGGTTAGTGGATGACGCGAAATGGGTGTGTGACTTTAAAATGGTTAAATGGGTAATAATTGACCTAGTTGGGAAAGATGGGTATGAAATACCCTAATTGTGTATTAGTTAGTGTTGTTGGACCTTAGTCACTAGCTTTTAGTGATATGTGATGGTCTTGACCTTAAATGGACGGTTTTGGTGAAAATGGGGTATTTAATGCATGTAAGTCATTAAATGCACATGAGTGAATGGTTAGTGTTTAGTCCAACTAGTTTGTATGTTGATTGAGTACTTATTGTATTAGGTACTTTGCCTTGAAGCTTGCAGAAGTATAAAACGTTCACCGAAGGCTTTAAGGTGAGTGGAATGATTATATGCGTATGTATATAATGTATTTATTTGTATGCTATGGTATGAACCAAAGAGCCGGTAGTGCCATAGTATGTGCGATTGTGCTATGATGTGAACCAAAGAGCCGTTAGCATCATAGTACGTGTGTTGTAGTGTGAACCAAAGAGCCGGTAGCACTACGGCACGAGTTGTTAGAGTGTGAACCAAAGAGTCGGTAGCACTTTAGCGCGAGTATGACTCGGGTTGTGATGTGAACCAAAGAGCCGGTAGCATCATAACCGATGCGTATGGGGTGAACCAAAGAGCCGATAGTACCATGACGCGAGAATGGTTAACCATGGTTGTGTATTGTATTGTAGCATATTGTATTATGTCGATTATATGCTATTGATTATGCTAGTTGCGGTTTTGGAGATTATTAGCTTCGTACTTGAGATGGTATGCTAATTATATTACTAGCATGTATGCGGTATGTGTGTAAGTGTTTGCAAGTAGGTATATTATATATGTATGTGTATAATTATTGCATTCACTAAGCGTTTTGCTTACCCTCTCGTTGTTTACCTTTTCATAGGCTCCGGCGTGGACAAGGGTAAGGTCGTTCGTTTAGATTAGTGATCCCGCTTCATTATATTAGGAGAAGCTTTTGGACATATAGTTTTTGGAGTTTGACTGAGATTTGGGTAGTTTAACCCCAAACACCATGCTCAAAGTGTAGTTTGGAATTTAAACTAGTTTGGTCGAAACTTATATTTTGTACGAAACTCGTATTACGGCATATTTGGGCACGATTTCGTAAAACTTATTTTATTATTGAATCGCGTGAGTTTTAACTATTATAACATGTTGTGAAAAATGTTTCGTCCAAATGTGTCGGGAAGTGGGGGATCTTTATTTGAAAATTGGCAAAACCGGACAGAAGCTGAATTGGCTTGTGCGCGCCGCGCACATAGAGGGGGTGCGCGCCGCGCACTCCTTTGTTAAAAAAAAAAAAGTATTGCACGTATTCAGTTGGTTAACGGGTTGGGTTGTTACATTATTTTAATTCAAAATGTTTTATATCTAATTTAATATTATATTTTATCATATTGTAAAATATAAATGTTTTCATTTAAAAATATAGATTTGTAAATATTTTATATAGTTGAAATATTTAATAATATAATATTTAGTTTTTCAAAACTAATTATATTTCAAAGTTCCTTTTAGAATCGTTTAAATAATAGAAATTTTTATATCATATAACGTTTACGCTTTAACACTTAATTTGATATTATTCATTTATGTACCAGTGTTTATTTTAAAAACATATCTAATTATCAATAGAATCAAATATCCAATGTTACTATCGTTACTTAACTAATTTGAAATCATATATATTCAATATTCATAAGCACATTTTAAATACATGTTGCGAGTTATTTATTTCTAATAATTAATATCCTATTCAAATTATGTTATTTAAACAAAAAATTTTAATAATCAATTTCTATTGAATCGAAAAACGTTTCCGCACGTTTGAAACTTAAATTAATTGAATATTATGAAATCCAAATCTCCACTAACTTTTGTCTATCCTTCGTTAATTGACACATTTGTTCTTACTTGAAAATTACTTTACCATTTATTCCGAATACCGTTAAAAGGAAAAGATTTCTCAAATCAACGTGGACCTCACAACAGAGACCCCTAATCATATCACTATGTATCTGATAATTCAATCATTTGATGTTATCTTTTAATTCCGTTGATAAATATGTTAAACATATATTGAAACAAATACATGCGTGTAAAGTATTATACATCTAATACTATGTTAACATTTTCAATTACTATAAATATATACATATTTATATACACATCAATGTTCGTGAATCGTCGAGCACGGTCAAGGGTAATTGATTACATGAATGTAGTTCCAAAATTTTGAGATTCAACATTACAGACTTTGCTTATCGTGTCGGACACATATAAAGATTAAGTTTAAATTTGGTCGGAAATTTTCGGGTCGTCACAACTTCGAATCTCTATACTATTATTATTACTAGTCTTCAACACTCGTTGCTAGTATATTTTCAATAACCTTGTTTTCATTGGGCTTATTTCAATGTACCGTTTGTGTTAAAGGAATTATGTTTACTACGGAAATGCTCGAGGCTCAAGTTGAAGAACTCGTTACCCAACGAGTGACAGAAGCTCCTATAGCTGCAGGTTTTGTTTGCATGATTGAGAAATATTGTCCCAGGCAAGAGCGAATGAGGTGGGAAACTGAACTTTCGAACTTAAGGGTCATCGAAAATGACATTGCTAGTTACACTAACCGATTCCAGGAGCTATCATTTCTTTGTCCACACTTAGTTCCATCAGTTGATGTAGCAATCGAAAGGTACACGTCAGGACTACTGATAGAAGTGTTTGGTTTTGCTCTTTCTCATCAACCGAAGACAATACTAACAAGTTAACCGAATGGAAGGAAAGGAGATACCTACTAAAGGAAATGGAGTTAATGGAAAAAGGAAACGGTGTGAGGATCATGTTGGGAATCTCGCATAGAACCGAGGTGTGAAACAAGGGATGCCTCGTAATTTCGAGAAAGGATCTTCATCCAACACAAATTACAAAGGAAAGTTACCATTGTGCGGAAGGTGTGGAAGGCACCATCATGGGAGCTGCAAGATGCTGATTTGTGACAGGTGTCGAAAGAATGGTCACCAGACTATAAGGTCAATACCAAGAAAAATAAGTGTTTCAAATGTGATGAAGCAGGACATTACACGAAGAACTGTCCGAGAAAGAAGGAGGGTGAATCTACTCAGGGTACTGCATCCATCCAGCACCCTAGTGGAACATGCAAGGATCCTAATCCAGTCAAAGGTACATTTTCGCTCAGCGATCCTAATGTTTACGTTTTGTTTGATACTGGCATTGATAGATGTTGTTTACCTAAGGATAGTTGCCGCCATCATAAGAACCCTATTTCTCCTCTAGGCAATGTGTATCCTATAGGACTAGGGAATCGTAAAATTTGTGAGGAGAGCGATACATCACTATGTTACATTAACTACTAGAAGTCCCATAATTATAGGAAAAAGTTGTCTCACAAATCTGGCACATATAAGCAAAGTTGAATTAGTTGTTAAGAGACCCGAATATGTCCCGACTAATAGAGATTGTTTTGGAGCTACACATCGACCCCACCATGAAGTCGAATTTCGGATCGATTTGGTACCAGCGACTGCACTCGTTACACGTACAATATACAGGTTTGCACTTTTAGAACTATAAGGACTTCTCATGATAGGAATATCAGAGTTTTAATGCCCTAGTGTATGGAAAGCACTTGAAGGTGAATCGCATAGCCATGGAATTTCGAGAAGGAACTCCGGTCTTGTTCGTTAAAAAGAATGATGGGTCGATGAGATTATGCATCGACTATTGGGAATTGAACAAGTTGACAATCGGGAATCGGTATCCGCCACCGAGGATTGATGACTTGTTTGATCAACTACAACGATCTAGTTGTTACTCGAAGATTGATTTGATATCCAGATATCACCAATTGAGAGTCAAAGAAGCTGATGTCCCGAAGAAGGCATTTAGAACACGCTACGGACATTATGAATTTACATTGATATCTATTGTATCCGATCGTGACAGTAGATTTACTTCTAGATTCTGGCAGACATTACGGAAAGCAACGGGAGATAGTCAGTTGACAGGTCCCGAGATTATTCAGGAGACAACAGAGAAAGTCGTACAGATTCAAGAACGAATGAAAACGGCTCGGATTCATCAAAAGAGTTGCGCCGATGTTTAATGGAAGGATTTAGAATTCCAAGTTGGCGACGGAGTCATGCTTAAGGCATCACCTCGGAAGGGTGAGGTACAGTTCGGGAAACGAGACAAATTGAGTCCGAGATATGTTGGACCCTTCGAGATGACAGAAAGAAATGGACCAGTGGCTTACAGATTGAAACTGCCACAAGCACTCAGTAGAATACACGATACTTTCCATGTGTCCAACCTGAAGAAATGTCGAGCCAAGGAGGATTTGGTAATTCCCTTAGAGGAACTGAGTATCAATGGAAAACTTCATTTTATTAGGAACCTGTCGAGATCATGGGCCGTGAGGTCAAACAGTTGAAGCAAAGCAGAATTCCTATCGTTAAAGTTCGGTGGAACGCGAGAAGAGGACCAGAGTTCACGTAGGAGCGTGAAGCTCAAATGAGACAGGAATACCCGTAACTGTTTTCAGAAGGAACTACTTCAGCGGACGTTCACTAAGATTTCGGGACGAAATTTCAATAACGGGTGGGTAATGTAACAACCCTGCTTTTTCCGTTACTTTTGTTAACTGTCCGTTAGTCGATTTAACGGTGACTATTTGAATTTTATGTGTTTAAGTGTATTAAATGCATACGTGATTCTAGGAGGGTTATTTGAATTATTATGGGTTGATATTAATCGATTAAAATATTTTGGATGAAAGAAATACGATAAAAACGTTACGATTTGATTAACGAAAAAAAATTGCTTTTCGAGCAACGAAACGCTCGGTTTATTTTAATAATTGTTTTATTAATTATTAACTTTTTAAAAATATTTAATTTATTGGGTTTTAATAAATTAAACGTTTGGTTGCGTTTTAACGATCAGTTTAGCGTTCCGGGAGTTCGGATGTTTTAAACGGCACTTGAAACGAACCGATTACACGCTTTTGCAAAATGAGAGCCGAGAAACCCATAAGGGTCCCATTCAGCTAAAAACCCCATCCCACCCCTTTTATTTTTGAATTTTGCATACTTGAGGGACTTATGTGCTAATTATCGAATTAGGGGTTTAATATAAAAAGGCAAGTTAACCCCCATAATCCCCCTAAACCCTATTTTAGTCGACATCTCTCCCCCCTCCCTCTCTTGAACCGTCGACACCACCACCAACCCTAGCACCATCAATTTTGATTTTTTGATCAAGTCTCGTACACGAATATTGCAATTCTCATCGTTGTCTACGCGTTGGTGTAATCAATTTAGTGATCCAAGGTATAATTTTGAAAACTCTAGATCTAAAATTTCTAATTTGATTAAGTTTTATAGATTAGGTTGGTCAATTGCTCGATTCATCGCGTTTGTGTATGTTATTAATCGTTGATTTGATCGTATTGATTGTTTTGCATGAAAACCGAATTGTTTATTGATGATACTGATATTTTGAACTTATTTTCTGTAAATTATTATTATCTAAATGGAAAGATATCGAAAAATTAATAACGATAGGCCCAAGTATCAAGTGATTTCGTTATCATATGCTCTAGTTATGTTAAATCGAAGTTTTGTTGTGATCTTGCCATGAATCCGAATTTTCTTCGTTAGTTGCTTTGTGAATTATGTTATGACATGATTACTATTGTATAGATGACTTAAAAACACTCAATTTAGACTAGGATATCATGCGATTTGGATTTATAATGCTCACATTATGCTTGTTTGATCGTATATGAAAAACTGATTTGCACGGTAACTTAAAATAAATGTTTAAGGCTATTTGAAGCGTGATATTGTATTAGGTCTTTTCATATCTGGAAAAATTACTTTCATTAGATAACTTTTCATCTATGCCTTGCATCATTTGGATTTGTGAAGCTTGCGTAATGTGCGTGCGAACATGGTAACTTGCATGCTGTTCAAATCTGTAATGTTTGCATCTTTTGCCCTATAACTTGACTTGTGCATGCTTTGAGGCCTTGGACTTCTTAATAATAAATCTTTACATTCTATGTGATAAATGTCTAGTTTATTTCAACCTCGGAAACTTGATACATTGTGCGCACTAGAGCCATAGTTTTGGTAAATTCTGAAATGAGCTGAAACAGAATATCCAACTTGATTGAATAAACTGTACCAATTGGCTAAACCAAAGTTGCTTACTTTCGGATATGTGATATTTTGATTTGTCCTTGAACCATGGCCACTGACCTTGTATCAATTGTATCTCCCTAGCTCCGGTTATAGCCAAGACGAGATTGGTGCGCAGTCAGAAACTGATTTAGTGAATCATGAATGCATCCATTCTGAAACCCGACTTATGTGTATCGTATGAGACCCTGATATTTCATTTTGGAAACGTTTATATGTCTAGTTAAGATCTGGAACTTGTCATACTATGACGACCCGGAAATTTTTTACCAAACTTAAACCTAATCTTTAAATGAGTTAATGTTTCCGACACGATAAGCAAAGTCTGTTAAGTTAAATCTCAAACATTTTGAATTGTGTTCATGTATTCATTTAACCTCGACTAGATTCCAACGATTCACGAACCATTATATAATTGGATATGAATATATATGCATATATATGTATATATATTATAACCTGAAAACGCTAACAAAGTATTAAATGTATAATACTTTACATTAAACGTAATTGCCTCAATATATGTTTAATATATTTATCTTCGAAATTAGAAGATAATACCAATGATTAATTTAGTAGATATTTTAGTATTTATAAATCCCATAAATATTATGATTTGGTTACGGGTCTCAGTTGTGAGGTCCACCTTGATTTAGGAAATCTTTCCCTTTTTGACTGTATTTGAATTAAATATATAAATAACTTGCAACGTGTATTTAAAAAATGTTTATATATATTGTATATATATATATATATTAGGGTTCGAAATTATTTTTGTAAATGATAGTAACACCCGTTTATTGTTCCGTTTGATAATTAAATATTATATAAGATGTACAAATTTATATTTTTCTAAACGAAAATATATATTTTACAATCTGATAATGTATAGAATTAAATTAGATATAAAACGTTTCGATATTATAAAATATATTTTGATAAAACAACGAGAAGTTGATTTATAGAAGCAAATGACCAAAATACTCAAATGTATAAGTTATACTTCGAGTAATATAGTCTATCGATGATTAAGTTTAATTATTATTAAAGGTACTTGTCACGAAACGTAGAATGCAAGTTATTAAAGCGTACGAAGTAACGTTTGAAAAATCGGAACCGGGACATAAGTCTAGCGTCAACGTACAAGACAACAGAGCTAATTTTACAAGTCAACAATGCACGAGAATATAATATAATATATAATTAATTAATATAAATTATATATTATATATATAATTAAATAATATGTCGACGAACTAGATTACAAAATTGATTTGTTTGCTGGAAATAGGGGTACCGTGATCGCGGGCCTATTGCACACACCCACTCCGCGATCCCAGAGTTGCTGGGTCCAGATCAGGGCTATAAAGCCCGAGCCTTCTGGTCTCGATTCATTCTTCAATCTATCTATCTCTCCATTCTTACTCTGTATTATTATTATTATTATTATTATTATTACTATTATTATTATTATTATTATTGTTATTATTATTGTTATTATTATTATAATTATTAAAATTAATATTATTATTAATCTTATAGTTAGGAGTATTATTATACATAAAATATTACGACGAGGTTATGCCCAAATGATTTCAAAACAAGCTTTTCGAGTGGGTTTAATCTATGAAATTATGGGTTATAGCTATGGAGATTACGGGTAATATTCGTGGTTATTGTTCGTGAGATCAAACTAGTGTTTATCATCTCTGTTGCGTCCTCGTACTTTTCCTGCAATATTGAATCACAATATTGATACGTGAGCATTCATATCTTATCTTTTATATATTAATAGTGTATCCATGTCTAGTGCTTAAGTATATATGTTTATGCATGCTTTTATGCTTTAGTTTTGTCGTTAGATAGTTTATGATGAATCACGAATTTGATACATATGCTACTGATATAAAGTATATGATATGCATGTCGTTGGAAAGCTATCGAAAAATTAATAACTTTTCATTTAGAAATCGCCTGATTTCGATGAACGGATTAAAAGATATGGTCAACTGAATTATGTTTGATGTTAATTAAAATTGTGTTGGAAACTGTAAATTAATATTTAAACAACTTGTCTATGAGATTAATAAATTAGATTTTTAGATATTACTAATCGAGTAAATGAATTTCTATATAAGGCACGTCTCGTTTTGTTGAACAATTATCAAAGTTGACTGTCTTATCATGTTTTAAAGCTTTATAAACACTATAATTTAATATTACAAGTATTGGAGAACTATGTGAAATAATAAAATATTTTCGATTGCCATGATAATTCAAATATAATATAGCTCCTGAAATAAATAATATTTTGAGTTTGATAAACTATAAATTCGTTCAATTATCAAGACTTATACTATGTTAATATAATAAACATGTATAGATTTAAAGATCATATTGGGTCAGGTTGACTTTTAAGATGACTTTTGTTAACTTTTGCATGTCAGTCTCGAGCATTAGGATTGTGATACACTATGACCTGACCTAGCTTGTTAGACATTTATTGACCAACATATGCTTTCTAGGTTGAGATCTACGGTTACTTTGCATTCCGAGTTTCGGTCACATTTCGGTGAATGAATTTATGTGCTGCTAAGGTGAGTTTATAAATCCCTTTTTAAACGCTTTAAATATTTTTTGGGCTGAGAATATATGCACTTTATTTTATTCGCAATGGACACAAGTACATACTTAATTCTACACTGAGTTTGAACCGAAAATCCTTAGCTTTGGTAACTAGTAACTAGCGGTTATAAGAGCTGGTGGGCGCGAGTAGTTGTATACGGATCCATAGGGCTTGACATCCCCGTCTGTTCCAGGTATAAAAACCCTAGCCTGAACTATAAAACAGACGTATGCTATTTGAGTTTAGTACACGTTTGTTTGCGTGTATTGTACATGTTGGTTGCATATATGTTAAAACAGGGGTACTTATTATATATACGTTAAGGTTAGTTACCAGGGTGCTCAATTTCGTAGAATATTTTGATAAACGTTTCGGATGAAACAACTGAAATCTTGTGGTCCAGTTTTTATATACAGATCATGCGCAATATTAAAACTATGACCTCACCAACCATTGTGTTGACACTTTTAAGCATGTTTATTCTCAGGTTACTAGAAGTTTTCCGCTGTTGCTTATATGTTATACAAGCTATGTGCATGGAGTCATACATGCATCATTTATCTTATTTTGACTGCATTGTCAACAGATGTATTATTGTAAACTATTAATTACGGTGATTGTCTATATGTAGAAATCATCAGATGTCAAAAACCTTAGAATTAGATATTCATTTATGGTGTGCCTTTTTAAAAGAATGCAATTTTTACAAAACGTATCATGTAGAGGTCAAAACCTCACTATGAAATCGATGAATGATGTACTGCGTCTAAAGGGATTTGGACGGGTCATCACACATACTACCATGAATTATGTGTTATGAGATATTGTACATCGTTTGCAACTTGTTCATGAACGTTATGCTAGACGATAAACTGTGATCGCGTATTTAACAAACTTTGATATGAAACATGTTAGTTGACCTACGTTTGACATGTTGACCAACATTTGACATGAACCTACTGATGTTGACTTTAGTTGACTACATTGACCAAGTTTGACTTTTAGTTTGACTTTTGGTTTGACTTTTGTTGACTTGCATGAATTAATTGACTTTTATTTTGAAACGAGTTGATTCGAGCAATAAGACAACTTATTCTATGAAACCCTATGTTAAAGGATATAAATAATGACCAACCTATATACGTATATTTAGGTTGCTTTACTCGGATATAAACTATACAAGTTATTTGCTTACGTTTGTTCAAGAGCTATTCGAAGGTGAGTATACAATCCCATTTTTACTTATTATTTTTGGGATAAGAATACACGCTGTTATTTATACAATTTTTATAAATGCTTTTTATATTGTCACAAGTGCTATTTATTACATATTGAGTTGTGTCCAAAAATCCCCTAGCTTGAATACTTTTATTACCTTCGGGTAAGCACAATTTAGATGGACGAATCTGTTAGGTAGACAAACCTCGCCCAAACGTATTAATCGTGGCGCATTTACTTTGAACTTTTTATACACTCGGACAAGTGTAAACATTTTTATGGGGTAAGGGAGTGTAGTGGCTTCTATACTCATGTCATTGTTAGTATTCAAGTGCTCAGGTATTATGTAACATTTGGCAACTTCGGGTTGTGCGTATTAAAATATTGTGGACAATGGAATAAAGCTATTTTCTGATAACCGTTTTCAAACACTACTTACACTATAAACTTGTGGATTCACCAACATTATTGTTGACCCGTTTTTGCGTGTTTGTATTTTTAGGTCTTAAGAGGTGTATGATTCCGCTGTGTTAGATGATATGGTCTGGCCGAGGAGTCAGCATGTTTTAAATAAAGACAATTATTACTTTCGCATTTAAACTTCTTCGTATGTTTAATACTATTGGCTTGTGGTTACGATCACAATAGTGTTACTTGTTTTGAAATTATTGACTTATGCGTTGAAAGTCAATTTTTTAATAAAATTAAATGCGATTGTTTTGAAACGTCTCATATAGAGGGCGTAACTGTGAACTGTGGGACCTATGAGTGACACGCCGTTAGATGGGAATTTGGCGGGGTGTCACAATTTGGGTAAAAACTCTAAGAACCCTAATTTTATTTTTATGATTTTTTTAATTATATAGTGTTTCCATGTCTAGTGCTCGAGTCATTGTATGTATGCTTGGTTTTAGTCGTTAATTTGTTCGTTTGAGGACTTTTGTGAAGTCACGAATTGAACATGTATGCTACTGACATCTATGGCTTATAATCATTATGTAATATTCATGTAGTTGTATTGCTCTTGAAAAATCAATAACTTTTCGTTTAAAAATTGTTTGATTTCGACTCACGGTTCAAAAGTTATTGTGACGACCCGACAAAATCGTCATTGACGGCGCCGTCAACTTAGGTCCCTTAACGTGGTCATAAGTATTTAAAACAAAGTTTGACCAAAATATGTCGCATTCATTTCAAATGTAAGGATGTTTCAAGGTTTACAAAAGTAGTTCGACAACAAGTTAAGTTACAACGTTTAAGTACAAATGAAACCTATGCGACACAATTTAAGTAAAGTCAAAAGACGCTCCATGTATGCATGTATACTCGACATCTAAGCAAGTATCAAAATAGTGTGCAGAAGCATGTAACACTTAGCATTCAAGGACCTGAGAAAAACATAGAAAATCTTTCAACGAAAACGTTGGTGAAATCATAGGTTTAGCAAGTATATTGTGTTGAACCACAAGATTTATAACGTTGCAATAAAAATAAACCATTCCAAAATTTGTTATTTGTATCACGAGCACCCAATTATCAAGGCTTAACTGTTTACATACCTCTGCATCTATGAGGGTTCGTCAAACCCGTATGGATCCACACAACATAAGTTCTCGCTTGCACCCTACAAGTGTAACTAATGATAATTGAATTGATGCTTTTTATTCTAACTCGTACGTAGAATGTTTGTTTTCGTACTTGTGTTCACTTTGTAAAACGAAACATTTATGTTTTCTCATCCCAAGTATAAGTATAAAAGAGTAAAAGTGGGACTATGATCTCACCTTGAGTGCACGAGTATATAGGTACTTCACAAAGTAAACGTGTGCAAGAACGAATGCTAGTCTTGACCTAAACAATAGGTTGTATCAATAACGGTAAAATACGGTCGGTCAAAGTTGTTCAATTAGTCCTATGGCTCATTGATAATGCTAAAAACGAACATATATTTCATAGCATTATCCCTCAATAAAGACAAGCTTTTAGTTGCAGTTGTCCTATTTACAAGGAATATTCGTTTAAATATTAAAAGGTGAAGACAAAAGGCAGATTCGACAAATTGAAGACGCAAACGACCAAAAAGCTAAAAAGTACAAAGTACAAGCAAAGAGGTTCAAATTATTGATGAGGAACGCCTAAAAATGACAAGAGTACAAGCCGCAAAATGCAAAGTACAAGATATTAAATCATACGAAAGGACGTTCGAAAATTCGGAACCGAGACATGAACCAACTTTCAACGTACAACGCAACGGATCGGAAATAATAAATTAACTATGTATATAAATATAATATAATATATAATTAATTATATAAATTATATATTTATATTATATTTATAATAAAAACCGTCGGCAGCCTTGGATCCTTTGTTTGGTGAGCTGAAATTGAGGGGACCGCACTCGCGGAGGTCTGAAGAACAAAAGGGATGTAATGACCCGCACTTTTTCGATCATTCTATATTTATAAGATTAATATTTACATAAATTAAACCTTACCAACATGACAAGCAATCCAAATTGTTGAGACTTATGTTTTCGAAAAGAGTCTTACACAACGTTTGACCGTCCAATTTGACCGATGATATCACGAACTATATAACATACGATAATTATACGTTTATGTATATATATGTATTTATATATATTTAACATGATCTAAGGATGTTTAACATCTCATTGGGTACTAATAACAATGAGTTATAAGTATATTTTGAAACTACTAACTTAAGTTTTCAAAACGATAAATATACGTAACGTTCTTCGACATAAATACTTATAACCTATAATACTTATACATGCATCGTATAGATATGTATTTTATCACTTTTAAAGGGCTTACATACATAAAACAATATAAGTATATTTACAAAAGATAGCTATATTTGAATCCTCGTTCCGTTTTCTCAAAGATTTCTACACGTATATCTAGGGTATATGTACCCGTATCATGCGCAGCTTCTAGATGTATTTACTATTGGTATATACCAATAAAAATCTGCTCCTTAGCAGCCTTAAATGATTAAGAAACATGTGGAACCAACCATTTGTCAAGTAGCATGAATTATTTAGCAAGAAAACAAAGTTAGGTATCTTTTTTTTCCTTTATAACCTAAAAACGTTTTTATGCATGCACACCATTTCTTCACCCCATTTTCTCATACTTACACTCCCATTTCTCTATCAAAATACTCTTAACTTCATACTTTATCATCTCCAAGCATTTTCCCCATCATTTAGCTTCAAAAACATCACTTAATCACCATAAGAAAACCCTTACAAAAACACTTCAAGAATCCTTCCAAGAACACAAACTTACTTCCAATCTTTCATCCAATTCCATCACCCTTTTAGTTCTAGATTCTTACTCCTCTTTTACAGCAACCTTGTCCAAGGAACTTGAGGTAGTAACTATGTTCATAACCTTATTCGATTCATATATATATAGCTATCTTATTTTGTGGTATAAAATTTTAACAACAAGAACATAATTTGAAAGTTTTCAAACTTGTTTGCAAACTAAATAGATCCTTCTAACTTAACTTTTAAATACTTCAAGACCTGTAATATAACTTAATTACATGCTAATTTAACAATGTATAACTTGGTTTTTCAAAGAACACCTTAAAAACTGTTTTTACGACGTCGGAGTGCAACCGGGGACTGTTTTGGGTTGGATAATTAAAAACCATCTTAAACTTTGAATTGGAAGTTTATCTTCTGGAAAAATGATTTTTAATATGAATATGATAACACATAAAAATTTCATGATTTAATTCAAAGTATAAGTATTTTTAGAAAAATAATCATTTAAGGTTGTTTACATAAAGGAAAATGTTTAACTTCATAAGTTTCACTAAAGTTTCACCTATGCCGTGTGATTTTGAATACAAACCAAGGTATTTTCAGTTCATAGTCTTAAAGAGGAACTCGATCCAAGGAGATGGCAAGTTGAATCAACGAAAACGGATTTGTAACGAAGAAACTATGACCGAAACAAAATTGGTTATCCAAGACTTGTTTAACTTCGGGATTAATTGGGAAAAATTAAATAAAATCACATCTTTCTAAGATAACTTGATATTTATATATATGTACTTATAATTCAATTTTATATGGTTCAGGATCACCCATAAACAATACGAGAAGATTAATCATAAGATCCCATGTTTGTACGCAACACGTCATTTGACAACACCGGTACTTTATGTACGCAACACGTCATTTGACAACACCGGTACCGTGGGTCAAGATTAATCTCGACCAATACATATACGATGGGGGTTTTATTTATTTCATTGCGGGTATATTAAACATCTACAAATGAACCATTAAAATTGAATTACTAACAACGAAATGCTAACTACAGACTAAGGAATTATTCAAAGTATTAAAAGTATAACAAGTATATATATGAGACGTTTGTTTAAAAAGAAAAGGTATTGATATATTATATATGGATAGGTTCGTGATATCAACCGGAAGACCAAGTCAAAAATATATATATCTTCAAGACGAACGTGAGTATATAGTCCCACTTTTAAACTCTAAATATTTCGGGATGAGAATACATGTATTTTATGTTTTACGTTATGGACACAAGTAACTGAAAAATATATTCTACGTTGAGTTGTACCACTGGCATACTTCCCTGTAGCTTGGTAACTAATATTTACAGCGGTATTGTAAACGCGAATCCTGTTGATAGATCTATCGGGCCTGACAACCCCAACCGGACTGGACGACCAGTATTCAACGGTTGCACAGTACTTCGTTTCGTGACTACACTTGGTACGGTGTAGTAAGATTTCATAATAAAGGGAATATGCGACGTGATTAAATGTTAAGTATGGTTACCAAGTGCTCAACCACTTAGAATATTTTTATTAAACTGTTTATATACGAAATCTTGTGGTCTATATATATATTGCTGCCGGCATTAAAACTATATCTCACCAACTTTATGTTGACCTTTTAAAACATGTCTATTCTCAGGTGATTACTAAAGCTTCCGCTGCATTATGTTGAATTTGAGCAGGATCTTGCGTACGCATATTTGTGTCAAAAATAAAACTGCATACCCAAGGATTTGTGTTGTAAAATATGCTCGAAATCGTGTTGTTATCATTATATGTAAAGTTTGTAAGTCGAAGATTATCGCTAAACGATAATCATCTTTTTATTGTCTAAAGCTTGTAACAAAAAATAATGGTTATGGTTTGTAATGTATAATATATGCAGTTTCTCTTTTAAAAATGTCGCATATAGAGGTCAATACCTCGCAATGAAATCATACGTTATCTAACACGTTCTTATGGTTAAGGACGGGTTATGACATGTGGTATCAGAGCGGTGGTCTTAGCGAACCAGGTTTGCATTAGTGTGTCTAACCGATAAGTCGTTAGGATACATTAGTAAGTCTGGACTTTGACCGGGTCTGATTTAAAAACCATTGCTTATCATTGTTGGTTAAAATTTATATGTAAATATTATGTAGTACTAATGGGTTAGTTGTTGTATGATAGATGTCGGGCTCAAAACTTGTTATCACATTCAGCGACTCCGAACCAGAATCTTCAGATGGTGTTCCAGTCATTAACCTATCCGATGACGAAAATGATATCTTTGGGGAAGACTCACAAATTCCGGATGAACCAACTATAGAGAACCCGGAAAGTGAACCCGAGGAGGAAAGTGAACCCGAGGAGGAAAGTGAACCCGAGGAGGAAAGTGAACCCGAGGAGGAAAGTGAACCCGAGGAAGAAATACAGGAAATTACAAAAGACGAGTTCGAACTAGGAAAGAAACGAAAGGCTAATGAATTAGAAAATTCAAATCCTGAGTTTAATAAGGATGATGTGGCACCAACTCCACTAGACACTACCACCCCTATTCCCGCTATTCCTATTCGTTCTATCCCGGCATCCAGTTCTTCAGTCCCACAGCCAAAATATAGGCAGACAGCCAGGATAAGCGTTAAGCGATTCTTTGAACCTAAACGTCCTAGAAAATAGACCAAACGATGCGCTGCCGTATTAAACCATGGGATCATATAATGTTTTGTATAATATTATTAGTGTGGTTTGCTTAATGTTCGATGTAAGATAAGCATATGTAAAATAGTGAAGTGTGAAATGCAATAATTTTCCATGGTTAAGTATTATTTAGATGGTAGTAATTGATTCTGTACTAAGCTATTAAGTATGGACATTAACGGGTAGGTACTACCCTAGATATAATTATAAAACGCTAATAAGAAGAAAAGGCTTTTATAATAATACCTGGTTCATATTATTAATAAGCTATAATGTACTGTAAATATACACTACATCTATAATATTCCATGTGAATAATTATTTTCTTTTCATTCTTATAGAAGAATATGGCGCGATTGAACCGAATGACGGAACAAGAAATCCAGGAACTCATCAATCAACGAGTGAACGACAGAATGTTATGGGTCGAGGCTGCAAGAGGTGCTGCAGTTAACCCAAATCCTCGTGTGGGGTGCACTTACAAAACTTTTCAAGCTTGCAAGCCCTCATCATTCAGTGGAACAGAAGGACCGATCGGTTTAACCCGATGGATAGAAAAGATGGAGACTGTGTTTAAAATCAGTGGTTGTATTGAAAAGGACATGACCAAGTATGCATCATGCACTTTACAAGATAGTCCACTCACGTGGTGGAAAAATTATGTGAAGGCTGTAGGAGGAGATGTAGCTTATGATACTCCATGGGAAGAATTCAAAACAATGTTAATCAACGAATATTGTCCAAGGAACGAGGTTAGGAAGTTGGAAGATGAATTACGAAGTCTGAAGGTTGTTGGTACTGAAATCACCAACTACAATCAGCGATTCATGGAATTAGTTTTGCTATGTCCTGAATTGGTTCCAACCGAAGAACGGAAGATTGAAATGTACAAAGATGGTTTGCCCAAAAAGGTCAAGGCAAACGTTACAGCATCGAAACCTAAGACAATTCATGAAGCTATAACCATGGCAAATGAGCTAATGGATCAGGTCATCATGGATAAGAAAGTATCCAATACTGATGTGAAGGTATCAGGTAACAAAAGAAAGTGGAATGGAAATTATGATCGAGGTAACCAACAACAATCTTTTAAGAAACAAGAAATCACGCAAGGTGCGGGTAGTGGTTTAAGCTTTGGTTATAAAGGACAAAATCCTTTATGCAATCGATGCCACAAACATCACTCTGGTTACTGTAATGTGGTATGCAACAAATGTAATCGAAAGGGTCATCTTGCTGAAGATTGTAGGGCTCTCGTTATAAATACAAATGGTACCAAGACTCCTGCCACCAATGCAAATAGAACTGCTTTGGCTACCATTACTTGTTATGGGTGTGGAAAATAAGGTCACTATAAGAGCCAGTGCCCGAATCCAGAGAAAAATATCGGACCTGCACGAGGGAGAGCATTTGTTATTAATGCTAGAGAGGCGTGTGAAGACCCGGAGCTTGTTACGGGTACGTTTACCATTAATAACTTATCCGCATCTATTATATTTGATACTGGTGCTGATAGAAGTTACGTGTGTAGAGACTTTCACGCTAAATTGAATTGTTTATCATTACCTCTAGATGCTAAGTACATGATTGAGTTAGCTAATGGTAAACTAATTAAAGCCGATAAAATTTGCCGTGATTGTAAAATAAATTTAGCCGGAGAAACATTTAAGATTGATTTGATACCCGTAGAATTAGGAAGTTTTGATGTAATAGTCGGCATGGACTGGATGTCCAAAATAGGAGCCGAAGTTGTGTGCGCCAAGAAGGCAATTCGCATTCCTCGTAAGAATAAAACGCCAGTAATGATTTATGGAGAGAAGGGTAACTCAAAGCTAAAACTCATTAGTTATTTGAAAGCTCAAAAGTGCTTGAAGAAAGGGTGCTATGCTATCTTAGCACATGTTAATAAAGTCGAAAAGAAAGAAAAAGAGAAGTGCATCAATGACGTGCCTGTGGCAAGAGATTTTCCTGAAGTATTTCCGGAAGAGTTGCCGGGATTACCTCCATTTAGATCTGTAGAATTTCAAATAGATCTTGTACCAGGAGCTGCACCGGTTGCCCGTGCTCCATATAGACTTGCACCGTCCGAGTTAAAAGAACTTCAGAGTCAGTTAAAAGAATTACTGGATCGTGGATTCATACGACCAAGTACTTCACCATGGGGAGCTCCAATTTTATTCGTCAAGAAGAAAGACGGATCTTTCCGAATGTGTATAGATTATCGTGAATTAAATAAGTTAACTATCAAGAATCGGTATCCACTACCGAGAATTGACGACTTATTTGATCAACTCCAAGGATCATGTGTGTACTCGAAAATTGACCTAAGATCGGGCTATCATCAATTACGTGTCAAAGAAGAAGATATACCGAAAACTGCTTTTCGGACACGCTACGGTCATTACGAATTTTTGGTTATGCCGTTTGGATTGACGAATGCGCCAGCTGTATTCATGGACCTCATGAATCGAGTTTGTAGTCCATATTTAGATAAGTTTGTTATCGTTTTCATTGATGATATTCTTATCTATTCCAAGAGTGAGCAAGAGCATGAGCAGCATGTAAGGTTGATATTAGAGTTGTTAAGAAAAGAACAGCTATATGCTAAATTTTCTAAATGTGCTTTCTGGTTGAAAGAAGTGCAATTTCTTGGCCACGTTGTTAGTAGCAAAGGAATTCAGGTTGATCCAGCAAAAATTGAAGCCATTGAAAAATGGGAGACTCCTAAGACACCAACGCAGATACGCCAATTTTTGGGTTTAGCCGGTTATTATAGAAGGTTTATTCAAGATTTTTCCTGAATAGCTAAGCCGTTGACAGCATTAACGCAAAAAGGGAAGAAATACGAATGGACCTCAGAGCAGGAGAACGCATTTCAATTACTGAAGAAGAAGTTAACTACGGCGCCTATTTTATCGTTACCTGAAGGGAACGATGATTTTGAAATATATTGTGACGCTTCGCGACAAGGTTTTGGTTGTGTTCTTATGCAACGAAAGAAAGTTATTGCATACGCATCTCGACAATTGAAGATTCACGAGCGGAATTATACGACGCATGATCTAGAACTGGGAGCAGTCGTGTTTGCGTTAAAGATATGGAGACACTACTTATATGGGGTTAGATGCACTGTGTTTACTGATCATAAAAGTCTTCAACATATTTTTGATCAGAAACAGCTGAACATGAGGCAACGTAGGTGGGTCGAGCTGATAAACGACTACGATTGTGAGATTCGCTATCATCCCGGGAAAGCGAATGTAGTGGCTGACGCATTAAGCAGAAAGGAACGAGAACCAATTCGAGTACGAGCGATGAACATAAAAATTCGCATGAATCTCAACTCACAAATCAAAGAAGTTCAACGAGAAGCACTTACTAAAGAAAATATAGGAAATGAAATAATGAAGAAGTATGAGAAGCAACTCGTTATGCGGGAAGATGGAATTCGATATTTTGCAAATCGTATTTGGGTACCGAAGTTGGGTGGATTAAGGAAGTTGATATTGAACGAGGCACATAAGACAAGATATTCGATACATCCTGGAGTTGGAAAGATGTACCAAGATCTTAAGACGCATTATTGGTGGCCTAATTTGAAGACAGACGTTGCAACATATGTTGGGGAATGTTTAACTTGTTCCAAAGTCAAAGCAGAACACCAGAAGCCGTCAGGGTTACTTCAACAACCAGAAATTCCAGAATGGAAATGGGACGGTATTACCATGGATTTCATCACGAAGTTACCAAAGACTGCCTGGGGATACGACACCATTTGGGTAATTGTTGATCGTCTTACCAAATCTGCACATTTCTTGCCTATAAAGGAAACAGATAGAATGGAGAAATTATTACGATTATATATAAAGGAAATAGTTTCAAGGCATGGAATACCTATTTCCATTATATCTGATCGTGATAGTAGATTTACCTCAAAGTTCTGGCAATCACTACAGGAGGCACTAGGAACTCGTTTGGATATGAGTACCGCATATCATCCGCAAACGGACGGGCAGAGTGAAAGAACAATTCAGACTCTTGAAGACATGCTCAGGGCATGTGTGATCGATTTTGGAAACGGATGGGATAAGTATCTACCATTAGCAGAATTCTCGTATAATAATAGTTATCATGCGAGCATTAAAGCTGCACCATTCGAAGCATTGTACGGAAGAAAGTGTAGATCTCCTATCTATTGGAATGAAGTAGGAGATCGACAATTAACTGGTCCCGAGATCATACATGAAACTACTGAAAAGATAGTACAAATCAAAGAGAGATTGAAAACAGCCCGTAGTCGCCAAAAGAGCTACGCCGATGTCCGAAGGAAACCATTAGAGTTTCAGATTGGTGACATGGTTATGCTAAAGGTGTCACCTTGGAAAGGTGTAATACGTTTCGGTAAAAGAGGTAAACTGAACCCAAGATATGTAGGCCCGTTCAAGATCATCGAACGCATTGGACCAGTAGCTTATCGACTCGAGTTACCGCAACAACTCGCCGGAGTACATAATACCTTTCACGTCTCGAACCTTAAGAAGTGTCTTGCAAAGGAAGACCTCACCATTCCTCTTGAAGAAATCCATGTCGACGAGAAACTACAATTCATCGAAGAACCAATTGAAATCATGGATCGTGAAGTTAAACGGCTCAAGCAGAGCAACATACCGATCGTTAAGGTTCGTTGGAATGCTCGAAGGGGTCCCGAGTTTACTTGGGAACGAGAGGATCAAATGAAACAAAAGTATCCACACTTGTTTCCCGATGACGCAAAATAGGTACAATTTTAAAATTTCGGGACGAAATTTATTTAACGGGTAGGTACTGTAATGACCCGCACTTTTTCGATCATTCTATATTTATAAGATTAATATTTACATAAATTAAACCTTACCAACATGACAAGCAATCCAAATTGTTGAGACTTATGTTTTCGAAAAGAGTCTTACACAACGTTTGACCGTCCAATTTGACCGATGATATCACGAACTATATAACATACGATAATTATACGTTTATGTATATATATGTATTTATATATATTTAACATGATCTAAGGATGTTTAACATCTCATTGGGTACTAATAACAATGAGTTATAAGTATATTTTGAAACTACTAACTTAAGTTTTCAAAACGATAAATATACGTAACGTTCTTCGACATAAATACTTATAACCTATAATACTTATACATGCATCGTATAGATATGTATTTTATCACTTTTAAAGGGCTTACATACATAAAACAATATAAGTATATTTACAAAAGATAGCTATATTTGAATCCTCGTTCCGTTTTCTCAAAGATTTCTACACGTATATCTAGGGTATATGTACCCGTATCATACGCAGCTTCTAGATGTATTTACTATTGGTATATACCAATAAAAATCTGCTCCTTAGCAGCCTTAAATGATTAAGAAACATGTGGAACCAACCATTTGTCAAGTAGCATGAATTATTTAGCAAGAAAACAAAGTTAGGTATCTTTTTTTTCCTTTATAACCTAAAAACGTTTTTATGCATGCACACCATTTCTTCACCCCATTTTCTCATACTTACACTCCCATTTCTCTATCAAAATACTCTTAACTTCATACTTTATCATCTCCAAGCATTTTCCCCATCATTTAGCTTCAAAAACATCACTTAATCACCATAAGAAAACCCTTACAAAAACACTTCAAGAATCCTTCCAAGAACACAAACTTACTTCCAATCTTTCATCCAATTCCATCACCCTTTTAGTTCTAGGTTCTTACTCCTCTTTTACAGCAACCTTGTCCAAGGAACTTGAGGTAGTAACTATGTTCATAACCTTATTCGATTCATATATATATAGCTATCTTATTTTGTGGTATAAAATTTTAACAACAAGAACATAATTTGAAAGTTTTCAAACTTGTTTGCAAACTAAATAGATCCTTCTAACTTAACTTTTAAAATACTTCAAGACCTGTAATATAACTTAATTACATGCTAATTTAACAAGGTATAACTTGGTTTTTCAAAGAACACCTTAAAAACTGTTTTTACGACGTCGGAGTGCAACCGGGGACTGTTTTGGGTTGGATAATTAAAAACCATCTTAAACTTTGAATTGGAAGTTTATCTTCTGGAAAAATGATTTTTAATATGAATATGATAACACATAAAAATTTCATGATTTAATTCAAAGTATAAGTATTTTTAGAAAAATAATCATTTAAGGTTGTTTACATAAAGGAAAATGTTTAACTTCATAAGTTTCACTAAAGTTTCACCTATGCCGTGTGATTTTGAATACAAACCAAGGTATTTTCATTTCATAGTCTTAAAGAGGAACTCGATCCAAGGAGATGGCAAGTTGAATCAACGAAAACGGATTTGTAACGAAGAAACTATGACCGAAACAAAATTGGTTATCCAAGACTTGTTTAACTTCGGGATTAATTGGGAAAAATTAAATAAAATCACATCTTTCTAAGATAACTTGATATTTATATATATGTACTTATAATTCAATTTTATATGGTTCAGGATCACCCATAAACAATACGAGAAGATTAATCATAAGATCCCATGTTTGTACGCAACACGTCATTTGACAACACCGGTACTTTATGTACGCAACACGTCATTTGACAACACCGGTACCGTGGGTCAAGATTAATCTCGACCAATACATATACGATGGGGGTTTTATTTATTTCATTGCGGGTATATTAAACATCTACAAATGAACCATTAAAATTGAATTACTAACAACGAAATGCTAACTACGGACTAAGGAATTATTCAAAGTATTAAAAGTATAACAAGTATATATATGAGACGTTTGTTTAAAAAGAAAAGGTATTGATATATTATATATGGATAGGTTCGTGATATCAACCGGAAGACCAAGTCAAAAATATATATATCTTCAAGACGAACGTGAGTATATAGTCCCACTTTTAAACTCTAAATATTTCGGGATGAGAATACATGTATTTTATGTTTTACGTTATGGACACAAGTAACTGAAAAATATATTCTACGTTGAGTTGTACCACTGGCATACTTCCCTGTAGCTTGGTAACTAATATTTACAGCGGTATTGTAAACGCGAATCCCGTTGATAGATCTATCGGGCCTGACAACCCCAACCGGACTGGACGACCAGTATTCAACGGTTGCACAGTACTTCGTTTCGTGACTACACTTGGTACAGTGTAGTAAGATTTCATAATAAAGGGAATATGCGACGTGATTAAATGTTAAGTATGGTTACCAAGTGCTCAACCACTTAGAATATTTTTATTAAACTGTTTATATACGAAATCTTGTGGTCTATATATATATATATTGCTGCCGGCATTAAACCTATATCTCACCAACTTTATGTTGACCTTTTAAAACATGTCTATTCTCAGGTGATTACTAAAGCTTCCGCTGCATTATGTTGAATTTGAGCAGGATCTTGCGTACGCATATTTGTGTCAAAAATAAAACTGCATACCCAAGGATTTGTGTTGTAAAATATGCTCGAAATCGTGTTGTTATCATTATATGTAAAGTTTGTAAGTCGAAGATTATCGCTAAACGATAATCATCTTTTTATTGTCTAAAGCTTGTAACAAAAAATAATGGTTATGGTTTGTAATGTATAATATATGCAGTTTCTCTTTTAAAAATGTCGCATATAGAGGTCAATACCTCGCAATGAAATCATACGTTATCTAACACGTTCTTATGGTTAAGGACGGGTTATGACAAGGGACCGCACTCGCGGAGGTCCCATTTCCTATAAAAAGGGATGCAGTTCAACGATTTTAAAAAAAAAACGTATATATATTTATATTTATATTTTCTTTACCCAATTTATGTATCAAGTGTTACTCCAAATCGTAATCACAATTTGTAATTTTAATTTTAAGTTAGTGATAATAATAAGGTTCGATTAGTCGAATGTTTTAAGGTTTTGTAAGTCGAAACTCTGTCCGTGTACCGCTACGCTATTAATACCCACTGTAAGTTATCTTTATGTTATTTTCATTAATGTCTCGTAACTAAATTATTATTATGCTTATTTAATGCTGAAGTAATCGTGATGTTTGACTAAATATTAAATTTGGGTAATTGGGCTTTGTACCATAATTGGGGTTTGGACAAAAGAACGACACTTGTGGAAATTAGACTATGGGCTATTAATGGGCTTTATATTTGTTTAACTAAATGATAGTTTGTTAATTTTAATATAAAGATTTATAATTGGACGTACCTATAAATAACCATATACACTCAATCGGACACGATGGGCGGGATATTTATATGTATGAATAATCGTTTATTTAACCGGACACGGGAATGGATTAATAGTCTATGGAATTATTAAAACAGGGGTGAAATTATATACAAGGACACTTGGCATAATTGATAACAAAGTATTAAAACCTTGGGTTACACGCAGTCGATAACCTGGTGTAATTATTAAACAAAGTATTAAAATCTTGTTACAGTTTAAGTCCCCAATTAGTTGGAATATTTGACTTCGAGTATAAGGATAATTTGACGAGGACACTCGTACTTTATATTTATGACTGATGGACTGTTATAGATAAAAACCAGATGGACATATTAAATAATCCAGGACAGAGGACAATTAACTCATGGGCATAAAACTAAAATCAACGCGTCAAACATCATGATTACGGAAGTTTAAATAAGCATAATTCTTTTATTTCATATATAATTCCTTTATTTTCATATTTAATTGCACTTCTAATTATCACATTTTTATTTATTGTCATTGTATTTAATTGCACTTCTAATTATCACATTTTTAATTATCGTAATTTTATTTTATCGAACTTTTATTATTCGCAATTTCATTATCGTTATTTAATTTACGCTTTAAATTAAGTCTTTTATTTATTTAATATTTTACATTAGGTTTTAACTGCGACTAAAGTTTTAAAAATCGACAAACCGGTCATTAAACGGTAAAAAACCCCCTTTATAATAATAATATTACTTATATATATATATTTGTATTTTTATAAATTAAAACTAATATAGCGTTAAGCTTTGTTTAAAAGATTCCCTGTGGAACGAACCGGACTTACTAAAAACTACACTACTGTACGATTAGGTACACTGCCTATAAGTGTTGTAGCAAGGTTTAGGTATATCCATTCTATAAATAAATAAATATCTTGTGTAAAATTGTATCGTATTTAATAGTTTTTCCTAGTAAAATATACACTATTTCATATACGCCTAGCAAAAACATCAAGTATTTTTGGCGCCGCTGCCGGGGAACTTTCTTGCTTAAAAGCCGAAACCGCAACGCTAAAAAGAAAAAAAAAATATTTTTAGTTTACTTTTATTAAAATACGCTTTTGTAAAAATACGTTTTAAATATTCGAAGATATAAAAAGAAAACAAAAATATAAATATTTTTAAGAGTTTGTTAAATATTTAAGTTTTATAAAAGTTTCTTTATCTTTATTTTATAAAAATATAAGTTTTATTTAATTTATATAAATATATTACATAAATATATAAAACGGAAAATTCAAAACAGCAAAATAAAAAAAAATAAAAACACTCGGGCCTGCTACTGTAGCAGCCCGTAACCTGGCCCAAAACCTCAGCTCATGCGATCGCATGTGCCCGAAGACATAAACTCATGCGATCGCATGAGAGTGTCTGACACGCCAACTGCAACCCTAAAACTGCATTAATTACGGGTATTATTATTATTATTTAATAAACCCTAATTAGGTTTTATTATTTAATTAGTTATTAGTTTTTAGATTTAATTTACATATTTAGTTTAATGAGTTTAATTAAATTTTAAAATTAATAGTTTTATAAAATAAATAATATAAAAATAATATTTTTATAAAAATTGTACTTTTTACAACTTTTAGTATATTTTTATATATTTTTTTTAATTGTTTTTAGCGTAATATTTGTATTTTTCGCTCGTATTTAGTTTTAATTCATAGTTTTTTCCATAGTTATTTTTATTTCTAGATTTTTAGCTCTGCCGTAAAATCCCTTAAGTGCTTTTTCTTTAGACTAAGATATAGGTGCTTTAGAATTTTGCGACGCCTTTTTAAGTATTAGTTCCTTTTTAAGATATTGCCATTTGGAATACAGTTTTACTTGTAAGCTTTAATATTTTTAGACGCCTTTTACCTATGTATCAATTATCATTCCAATTAGTAATCTCAATTTGCGATTATAATTTTAAGTTAGTGATAGTAATAAGGTTGGGTTAGTCAAGTATTTTTAAGTTTTATAAGTCACTCTTTTTCTTTCTTATTTTTTCGATCTTTTCTTTTTCGACCTTTTTCGACGCGCTCATTTTCTTTCTTATTTCTCGCCATTCTAGTTTTAGGACATAGATTTTTATTCTACTTCTTATCTAAATTTCTTAAAATTACGAAAATTTATTTTAAGTGATTAAATTGATAGACGTCAAAATTTTCTGGTTCGTAGTAATAGTTGGATTTGTACGTGGACCGGGTTATTGGAGCCAAACAGTACTCAATTATATTGAGACCAAACGAATCCTGCCCCTCTGCTGCATCTTTTGGCTATTCGAAACGTGGGCAAAATCAGAAAAGTCTATTAATTGGATAACTTATATAATTTTTTCTTTCCTTTTAAAAACTAATAGGATATTCAGTGAATGCACCGAGCAAGACGTTCACCACCTTTTGTACGTTCACCACCTGTAACTAGATCAAGACATCTAGCCAATATTACCGCCGTTGATTTTTCTTTAGAATCGTCATCCAGTCAACCAAGTACTCCAATTCAAATTTTCGATAATCCATTTTTTGAACCCGACCTCACAATTGAGAATCCGGAGAATATTCAGGGACGATTCATAGATCCTGAACCATTAAATTTTCCTCCGGTACCACCAATCATTCAAACAGAGATTGTTGAGGAACGAACCATTAAATTAGAATCCTCTAGTGATTCCAATTCAACAAATTCAATTATGGAGAATCTGGAACCTTTAAGTATGGAAGACCGAATGAGAGCTAAACGTACTGGCCAAGGTCACGCAATTACTCATCCAGACATTAATGCGCCAGATTATGAAATCAAAGGACAAATTCTACACATGGTGACTAATCAATGCCAATTTAGTGGTGCGCCAAAGGAAGATCCAAATGAACATCTTCGTTCCTTTAATAGGATCTGCACTCTATTTAAAATCCGAGAAGTGGAGGATGAACAGATATATCTCATGTTATTTCCCTGGACTTTAAAGGGAGAAGCCAAAGATTGGTTGGAATCGTTACCTGAAGGGGCGATCGATACATGGGACGTTTTAGTTGAAAAATTTCTTAAACAATTCTTTCCGGCATCTAAAGCCGTAAGACTTCAAGGAGAAATTGTTACGTTCACACAGAAACTGAATGAAACTCTATATGAGGCGTGGACAAGATTTGGAAAGTTATTAAGAGGATGTCCGCAACATGATTTAGACACCTGTCAAATAGTACAAATATTCTACCAAGGATGCGACATCACTACAAGAAAAGACATAGATATAGCAGCTGGTGGTTCCATTATGAAGAAAACCGAAACTGATGCTTACAAAATTATTGATAACACTGCTTCCCACTCACATGAGTGGCACCAAGAAAAAGATATCGTTAGATCATCTAAAGCAGCTAGAGCCGATTCTAGCCATGACTTAGATTCCATTTCTGTAAAGATAGATGCTGTGGAGAGACGAATGGAAAAGATGACTAAAGATATCCACTCAATACGAATTAGTTGTGAGCAGTGTGGAGGACCACATTTGACAAAAGATTGTCTCAGTATTAAATTAACAATGGAACAAAGAGAGAATATTTCATACATAAGCCAAAGGCCTGGAAATAATTATCAGAATAATTATCAACTGCCAAGACCGATTTACAATCAAAATCAGAATTATAACCGAAATATTCCATACAACAACCAACAAGGTCCTAGCAATCAACAAGTATCTAACAATACTTACAACCAGCAAAGACCTAATTTTCAAAACAAACCACCACAACCCGATGATAAAAAGCCGAATTTAGAAGATATGATGACGAAGCTAGTTGAAACTCAAACGCAGTTTTTCACATCTCAAAAACAAACTAATGAACAAAATGCTCAAGCATTTAGAAATCAACGAGCTTCTATTCAAAACTTGGAACAAGAAGTAAGTAACCTAGCAAGGTTAATAGGTGAAAGAAAACCGGGAAGTCTACCTAGTGATACAAATGCAAACCCCTGGAATGAAACAGCTAAAGCCATTACCACAAGAAGTGGTACAACACTTAAACCACCTGAAATACCTGTAACTTCTGATGAAGCTATTCCTACTCCACAAGAACCACAACCTGATTAAGATAAGGAAAAAGAACCGGTAGTTGAAAAGGTTAATGAAGATAACACAGTTAAGGCTAAACCTTATGTTAAACCATACCAACCACCACTTCCTTACCCGAGTAAAATGAAGAAAGAGAAACTTGAAGCCGAGCAATCCAAATTCTTAGATATGTTTAAACAGATAAATGTAAATCTTCCTTTCATTGATGTAATTTCAGGAATGCCTAGATATGCTAAATTCTTGAAAGATCTGATCACGAATAGAAAGAAAATGGAAGAACTCTCGGCTGTTACTATAAATGCTAATTGTTCAGCAGTGCTGTTGAATAAGATACCAGAAAAACTATCTGATCCAGGAAGTTTCACAATTCCATGTTTTCTGGGTAGTCTTAGTTCAATAGAAGCATTGGCAGACTTAGGTGCTAGTATAAATTTAATGACGTATTCACTATACACTAAACTAGACCTTGGAGAATTGAAACCAACCAGAAAAAGTATACAACTAGCCGATCGATCAATAAAATATCCTGGAGGGATAATGGAGAATATGCTAGTTAAAGTTGGTACTTTAGTATTTCCAGTAGATTTTGTTGTTCTGGACATGGAAGAAGATTCTCAAGTTCCTCTCATATTAGGAAGACCGTTCTTAAACACGGCTAAAGCAATGATAGACGTGTTTGGTAAGAAACTGACCCTAAATATAGAGGATGAGAGTGTTACCTTTTCAGTTGATAGAACAATGCAACAACCGCAATCTGCAGATGATACATGTTATTATATTCAAACTATAGATTCACATGCAGAATTGTTGGAAGAATTTCTAGAATTACAAGGAACGGGAGAATGTTCTTTAGGAGAAGGTAATGAACCAATTGATGAAGCTGAAATGTTAGCTACACTTATAGCTAATGGATATGAACCAACAACAGAAGAAATTCAAATGCTAAAAGAAGAAGACAGATATCGATACAAATCATCGATAGAAGAACCTCCGAAATTAGAGTTAAAGCCACTTCCAAACCATTTGAAATACGCTTATTTACATGGTGAATCTGAATTACCTGTAATAATATCGTCTTCTCTTACTGAAAATGAGAAATCACAACTCATTTCTGTGTTGAAAGCTCATAAACCAGCCATTGCATGGAAGATTCGTGATATTAAAGGAATAAGTCCTTCGTATTGCACACATAAAATCCTTATGGAAGAAGGTCATAAAACGTATGTGCAACGCCAACGAAGACTAAATCCGAATATGCAAGATGTAGTTAAAAAAGAAATTATTAAACTGCTAGACGCAGGTCTAATTTATCCAATTTCTGATAGTCCATGGGTAAGCCCAGTTCAATGCGTGCCTAAGAAGGGTGGCATGACTGTCATTACAAATGAAAAAAATGACCTTATTCCTACTAGGACTGTAACAGGATGGCGTGTATGTATTGATTATAGAAAATTAAATGATGCACCAGAAAAGATCACTTTCCCTTACCTTTTATTGATCAAATGTTAGAAAGATTAGCCGGAAATAGTTACTATTGTTTTCTTGATGGTTTTTCCGGATATTTTCAAATTCCAATAGCACCCGAAGATCAAGAGAAAACCACATTCACGTGCCCTTATGGTACTTTTGCTTACAAACGCATGCCATTTGGACTTTGCAACGCCCCTGCAACCTTTCAAAGGTGTATGATGGAGATTTTTCACGACATGATAGAAGAATGCATGGAAGTTTTCATGGATGACTTTTCAGTCTTCGGTGATACATTTGAATCATGTCTAGCTAATCTTGAACGAATGCTTATTAGACGTGAACAATCAAATCTAGTACTTAATTGGGAGAAATGCCATTTCATGGTTAAAGAATGCATCATTCTTGAACATAAAATTTCAAAAGAAGGAATTGAAGTGGATAGAGCTAAAGTAGATGTAATTGCTAAACTTCCACATCCCACCAATGTTAGAGGAGTTAGGAGTTTTCTAGGGCATGCCGGTTTTTACCGACATTTCATAAAAGATTTTTCTAAAATTGCCACTCCTATGAATAAACTCCTAGAAAATGATGCTCCATTCATCTTTTCAGATGAATGTATCAAATCTTTTAATATTATTAAAGAGAAACTTACTAATGCGCCGATCATGATAACACCAAATTGGAATCTATCGTTTGAACTAATGTGCGATGCAAGTGATTTTGCAATGGGAGCCGTTTTAGGACAAATGATTGAAAAAAGATTTCAACCTATATATTATGCTAGTAAGACATTACAAGGAGTACAAACGAACTATACAACTACTGAAAAAGAACTCCTTGCTATTGTCTTTGCTTTTGACAAATTTCGTTCATATCTCGTTCTAGCAAAAATGGTGGTCTATACCGACCATTCTGCTCTTAGATACCTATTTTCGAAACAAGATGCCAAACCAAGATTAATCCGTTGGATCTTACTCTTACAAGAGTTCGATATTGAAATCCGAGATAAAAGAGGAGCAGAAAATCTCGCCGCTGATCATCTTTCTCGTCTTGAAAATCCCAAATTAGAAGTTCTAAATGAATCGGCCATACAAGACAACTTTCCTGATGAATATCTATTGAAGATAGATTATAATGAAATTCCATGGTTTGCAGACTATGAAAACTACTTAGTATGTGGATTCTTTGAAAAAGGATTATCGTACCAAAAACGAAAGAAATTCTTCAGTGATATAAAACACTATTTCTGGAAAGATCCACATTTGTTTAAAAGTTGTCTCGATGGAATAATACGCCGATGTGTATTTGGAGATGAAGCTAGTAAAATTTTAAACCATTGTCACACAGGACCAACAGGAGGGCATTATGGGCCTCAACTAACAGCAAGAAAAGTTTATGATGCTGGATTCTATTGGCCTACAATTTACAAAGACGCACACCTTCTTTGCAAATCCTGTGATGCTTGTCAAAGGGCCGGAAAAATAAGTCAACATGATGAAATGCCACAAAATGTCATTCAAGTATGCGAAGTATTTGACATTTGGGGTATTGACTTTATGGGTCCATTTCCAAAATCTCATAATAATCTCTACATTCTCGTAGCCATTGATTATGTATCTAAATGGGCGGAAGCACAAGCTCTCCCAACTAACGATGCACGAGTTGTAGTCAACTTTTTAAAATGTCTTTTTGCAAGGTTTGGAACACCGAAAGCTTTAATAAGTGATCGGGGAACTCATTTCTGTAATAATCAACTTGAGAAAGTTCTTAAAAGATATGGAGTAACTCATAAAATCTCCACCGCATATCATCCACAAACAAGTGGACAAGTTGAAAATACCAACCGAGCTTTAAAACATATTCTAGAGAAAACCGTAGGATCAAATCCGAAGGAATGGTCCATTAAATTGGAGGATGCACTCTGGGCTTTTAGAACAGCCTACAAAACTACAATTGGAACCACACCTTTTAAACTCGTCTACAGAAAAGCATGTCATCTTCCAGTAGAAATTGAACACAAAGCATTTTGGGCTTTGAGGACATGTAATCTTGATTTACATGAAGCCGGATGTCTACGATTAAGTCAACTAAATGAATTAGAAGAATTAAGACATGAAGCATACGAAAATTCGTTAATCTATAAAGAAAGAACGAAGAAATGGCATGATAAAAGAATCAGAAGTTCAAAAGAATTTAAAGAAGGAGATAGAGTTCTTCTTTTCAATTCACGATTCAAGCTATTTCCTGGAAAATTGAAATCAAGATGGTCTGAACCATTCATAGTCAAAAGAGTTTTCCCATACGGAACGATAGAATTAATAAATTCAAATGGAATTGAATTTAAAGTTAATGATCACAAAGTTAAACATTACATAGATAATCCGATGAAAGTCGACAACGAAGTTAATCACAATTTCGATACCACAGCTAACTAAGTGTGAGGAGAATCAAGTCTTTAAAGGATAATATGTATTTCTGTTAGAGTTAGATTTTCTGTTTTCGTGTAGTTCTCGAAAATGGAACCCGAATGGTCTTTCCCTAGCAGACCCTAAAGAACTAGTCTTCTCACCCCATTCTGAATTTTTATTTTATTTTTAGGTTTTTACGAAATGAAGACTTCCTGTGAACTAAACCATGGTCTAATGCTACACACTTTGATCACTAAACGTAATAATGACACACTTTCGAGTGAAATAGTATCAGTAATCAGAGAAAGATTGGACGGAGTAAGAAAAGAATCCAGATGCGAAGATAATAAGTTACAATTTGGTAAAGGAAAATCAAAATCCGCAGCGAAAAGAAGAGCACGACACCTTGAAAGATGCCACAAATGCGGAAAATGGTCACATGGAGGTAAATGTTCAAATAATCAAACCTATTCAAATACCGAATTTGTTACTTTATGCAGAGACGGACCGTTCATATGTTTAGAAGAAAAAACACTGAATGCTTGAGGTTACGCCTATGTAGCCATGGAAAATCAATTAAACCGACTATCTTATGAATGGGATAGATCATATAACTAAGAATACTATCTCACAGGTAAGTCTGTACAGTTTTTAATTTTTTTATTTTTATTTTTAACCTTTTGATAATAAACGCTAATTTGTTCGCAATAAAGTATTAAATTGGTATTGAATAAAATTAGGTTTGGCGACTGAAATTATTGATATCATACAAAAATTTATTACATCACTGCGAAATTTAACGTTTATTCTTAAGGTATAAATATCTTTAATCAATCAACCCAAAATATTTCAAAAAATTGTCATGAGTTAAATTAGGTCATGGAACCAAAATTACTTTACCGAAAAGAGGGGCGCATATTTTTGATAATATTTGATTGATTAAAGTGGGATAAAAGACCAAAAAGATTTTTAATTTTATTTTTACCATGTTTTTAAAATTAATATATAAATCTTAAATTAATATTGTAAACTTTTTAAATTAATATATTTAAAATTGTAAATATTTGAACAATTGGTATTTTTAAGTTTGTATGTATAAAAACAAAAATATAATATAAGTTTGGTGTGAATTTTTAATTTTTAAAAAAATGTGAATTTTTAATTTTATGAATATTTTAAATTTAAGTTGTGTGAATTTAAAAATAAAAATTTACTTTATTTCGCTAAGTTAAAAATATGATTTTTAAAATTCATCGTGAGTTGAAGACTAGGTCGTTGCACCGAAATTGCTTTACTCGAGGGAGGGACGAGAACTTTTATTATCATTATTTTTAATCTTAATGAATTAAAGTATGCCAAAAACATTAAAAAATCCAAAAATCTTTACTTTTAAAACCGCGCTTTGATTTAAAAAAAATTAAAAATTTTGTCAAGGGACAGACTAGGACATCGATCCAAAACGCCCTCATCCTAAAAAGAAACAAATTTTTAAAATTTTATTAATTTTATGTTTTATTAAGAATAAGGTTTTATAAAAAAAACAAAAAAAACAAAAAAAAAACAAAACCTGAAAGTACTGTACCCGAAACCCCATGTGATCGCATGGGTTTTACTCTTCAACCTCATGCGATCGCATGAGGCTGGATTCCAGGCCAGATTGATAAAAAGAACAGCTCGTTGTTCTGCACAAAAAACACACACACAAACATGAAACTCTCTCAAATCTTCACCAAATTTCATCATTTTTCCATCGTAATTCATCATTTTTCTTGCTCTAATCATGCCTAGATTCTCATTCTTCAGTAAAATGGTAAAAATTACACCCCTAAACTCTATAAATTCCTAGTTTTTGTGATAATTACCAATTTTTTACCTAATGCAATTTTGTTAATTTCTAGTGTAATTAGTATTAAATTGTTAGTATTTTATGCATGTATAACCTAGATTGATGCTATTTAACATGATTTGAAGCCAAAAACTTCAAAATTTTTAGAAATCTAGGGTTTGTGTTCTTGAGCAATTTGGGGATTTTTGATATAAATAGGTTATGGCCGATTTTTGTCATGAATTATTGCTAAATTGAGTAGTGTAACATGTTTAGATAGTTAAATGATCCAAACATTGATCCTAAACATGATTTTTGGAGATTAAAGTGGACTTTTTAAGTCTAAAATTCATGAACTTGATTAATTTGATGTAATTGCTATTTGAGACTTGTTTAATTATTAGTAATGACTATTTTAACATGTTATTTGGGTTAAAAGCTTATAAACTTTGTATACATTTTCATATGTGCTTATTTGCAAAGTGTAGAATTGTGAAAAATTGTGAAAATGTGTATAAGTTTAATTTTGATTTAACATGTTATAGTGATTGTTTTAAGTTGTTATTTTGCTAACACTAATGCATATTTGGATGCACAAATTTTGTGTTTAATATGTTTTGCAGAAAGCCGATACTGGAGGTTCAGGAGCATCATCATCTAGACGACCAGCACCAGAACCAGAACCAGAAATGCAACACGAACAAAAACCACAACAAGAACCACAACAACAGCCTGATCAGCACATACCTTATTATGATCCGGTACAGTTTGTTGATGAATTCATAGTATTCCCAATGAGGCCGCCAGTAGAATTCCCAACGATTCCTGAGCACACTCTGCATCCTAATCTGAGATTTGATAGGAGATGGAGAGATTACGAGACATATCAAAGGAACAAATTCAAATTGGTAACAAAAAATGTAGAGGTGCCAAGGGTAATCGATTGGGCCCCTTTGAAAATGGTCCATCTAGCTGACCGTGTTAGACAGCTTTTGGTACAAAGGTATGACAGTTCTTCTTTTATAGATTGGGAACGTCTTTTCACCATTCGTAGGCCTGTATATAAGGAATGGTGTGTTGAGTTGATGAGTATTGTATCACTTGATACAAATATAGTTAGAATACATGATAGAAGATTTCTTAGGTTTATCCTTGGCGGTAGGATGTACAGAATGTCCATGCTGGACATGGCCAGGGCTTTACAGATATATACTCCTGGTGAGTTGCTACTACCCGATTGTACAAACTTGATTCATTATGGTGAAAGGGTAGATAGCAACTTTGACGCTGACGCCATTTGGAGGCGTATGTCACATTTTGATGTTTTTACACGAGCATGAAGACACTCATATACACATATTGACAGAGCCAAGCTTCATATTATTCATAGATTTTTGGCTAACTCGATTACACATAGAGGTCACAATAAAGAAAAAATTACCTTACATGATTTATTCTACCTAAAGTGTATTCGGGATCCTAGAAGCTTTGTCAATATCCCTTACTGTGTTGCTTTTTATTTATCTAAAATGGTAGAGGGAATGCAGGAAGGGAGTATAATAGGAGGAGGTATTTTTATTACTCTCATTGGAGAGTATTTAGGTGTTGATAGGAACCAAGGGGGTCCATTACAGCTTTGTAGAGAACAGGTTGAGCCCTTAGGATTGAAAGTTTATGTGGGTGCTAAGGTATTGAAAAGTAGACGTAACCAGGCAGTACCCTATGAGGGATCTCATCCTCAGGTAGAGAGAGGCTCAGACGAGGAAATGGAGGAGGCGGAAGACATTAGGGATGTCTTTCGAGATGCTATTCTTGACGTCCACGTTCGTATAGATGAGGAAGCAATGACGAACGCGGCCAGACATAGTATGTATGAGCAGTGGAACTCCGAGCGAGTATACGAGGATTATAGGCGACGCCAACACGATAGCTGGTTAGTTCATCAGCACAAAATCATGAGCCAGCTATCATATCAGGTACCAAATAACTATGTACCTACTCGACCTGCTCATTTTCCGCCACACAGCCCCGATATCCGACCACCCTTTAACCGGTATGACTATAACCAAGCCTATCAAAACACCTATAACCAACAATGGAACCCACCTGACGAGATGACCTGGAACCCATATCCAGACTGATTTAGTTCCATTTGGTTATTTATATGATTTATATGTTTTTATCTTTTTACTTATTCATGTTTAAACTTATGTTATTGAATATACTTATCTAATCTTTATCATTTTTATTATTATTGTGTACTAATATTTCACATTTAGGATTTGAAAGTGGGATATTAAGTCTCATTTCAAATTGCCAGGCATGTTTATATTTGTATGTATGTATATTATAGATTGTACAAAACAGGGTAAAACAGCGCATTTTCAAAGACTGGCATTAAGTTCAGCAAAAGCTACTAATTTTGATGACAAGATGACAAATAAATGTGATGTAACAACAGAAGGAATGAACAAATGATATGCATCATTTATCATTCAGCAAACAAACGCCAATATGTTTGGAAACTTTGGTAAAATTTAATCATTTTTCTACGCTAATCACCCTCAATAATTTAAATTGTTACTGATTTCTTGCAAATGATGGCATTGCAAGATCTTAAGTGTGGGAAGAGGTTAAATTCTTTCGGATTTTAAAATTTTTACTTTATACACTTGGTTACCATTAGAAATACTAGTAAAGTAGTAGTTGTATTAGAATTTAGTGCTCTCTGATAATAAAGAACAGCCCTAGTCTTATATACTGACTACCCAATTCTAGTAAAATTTTTCAAAATTTTCAATTAAATGAACTCAAAATCATGTTTATACATATTTATGAACGATAAAACTAGGTGTTAACACCGAAATTATTGTTACCTCGGAAAGGACATAAATTGAGAAACAAACCAAAATGTTAGAATTCATTTAAAATGGAATAGAGGACAATAAAAAGGAAAATAAAAGCCAAGTGTGGGAAAAATTACCAAGTTATCTTAAACATATGTCACATATTTCTGTAACAAATAATTGAAGATACTTTTGCTTTGGACTAAACTAAACTGTTTTACCCGATGAAAGAAAAGAAGAGATGGATCTACACGATGAATCAATTACATCGTTAAAAGGAAGTAAAGTCTTTCGAAAAAGACACGCGCTTCTTGATTTAGGTCATGAAGTTGTCGTCCAGACCAGCTGTAGGTTGATGAAAAATCTAGAAAAGTCATCTCTAAAATCAGCAGGAAATCCACGGACCTCAGCATCAAACAGGGTCGCCAAGTGGTCAGACTTATCCTAATCATGAGAGGATCTATCTTGTAAAATGGGGAGGACACTGTGCAAATTAGCTTGATAAGACTAATAAATCAGACCTCCAGAAATGATAATCTCCTTAAAGATTAAAAATCAGCTTTTAAGCATGATATTACTCAATCCTTGATATTGACCTTAAAGATTGAGAATTACAAACTCATGGAATTCAATGATATCTAAACTCGAGCTTGAACGAGAAAATATTTTGATCAAAATTACAAACCGATTTGTTTTCTGAAAACCCATTTTCAATGCGTTCATTACCATTGAACGTAAAATCCTAAGAATTCACCTGGAATCCATTAGGTCACCTGAACCAAATCGGGTGTCAACCGTAAGAACGGTGGTTGCATAGCATGGTCAAAGACAGGACCTTGTGCCAGACCGGAAAATTATAAGGGTGAGCTTTACTATTGCTCCTACAAAGGATAGTAATTGCATCCGACACGTTATAGACCATAATTAAAAGCATGTCAGGGGACATTGCCTTAACAGTTGCTTGTTCAACGCTTTCCTTTACAACCGGACGGTAGTTTACCGAAAGGTAATATACGAAGCAAGTATACTGGACGTGTTGCTTTCCTAATACAAGGTTAGCAAGTGGGTGACACAAAACCATAAGTTTTGAGCTAAAATTTTCAAATCTGAAACCCACCAAACCCACAAAAATATTTTGCAAACACCGGTGAAGGGTTATTCCGGAAAACTTATCTAGGGTAAAATCTAGATTTAATTTTCAAAAAAAAAAAAAAAAACCAAATGTTTTCATAAAGATCCAATTTCCTAAAGGATCTAAATTTTCATAAGTCATGTGGGACTGTAAACCATATCGTTACTACCATTGTTTATACCGCCGTATTGAAATCACTGATGTACAAAGTGTGAAGAATAAAGAAGTGATTCTAGTATTTCAAGACTATATTGCTTGAGGACAAGCAACGCTCAAGTGTGGGAATATTTGATAATGCTAAAAACGAACATATATTTCATAGCATTATTACTCAAGAAAAACAAGCTTTTAGTTGCAATTGTCCTATTTACAAGTGATATTCGTTTAAATAATAAAAGGTGAATACAAAAGGCAGATTCGACGAATTGAAGACGCAAACGACCAAAAAGCTCAAAAGTACAAAAGACAATCAAAGAGGTTCCAATTATTGATAAGAAACGTCTCAAAATTACAAGAGTACAAGATTCAAAACGCAAAGTACAAGATATTAAATTGTACGCAAGGACGTTCGAAAATCCGAAACCGGGACCAGAGTCAACTCTCAACGCTTGACGCAACGGACTAAAAATTACAAGTCAACTATGCACATGAATATAATATAATATATAATTAATTCTTAAAATTAATATATATATTATATTATATTTAAAAACCGTCGGCATAAAAAAACAAAGACTTTTGAGTCTCCCCAGCTGGCCATGCGATCGCATGGCCTGGAGGAAGAAACTCCATGCGATCGCATGGTGCACAGTTCCAGCCCACATGCCTATAAAAATCGAGCTTTGGTGTAACACAAAACACATCTTTTTCTTCTTCACTCAAACGTAGTATATGTATATATAATTTATATTTTAATTTTAATTTTAATTTTAATTTATAATAATAAGGGTGTGTTAGCGAATGTTGTAAGGGTGTAAGTCGAAATTCTGTCCGTGTAACGCTACGCTATTTTTAATCATTGTAAGTTATGTTCAACCTTTTTACATTAATGTCTCGTAGCTAAGTTATTATTATGCTTATTTAATCCGAAGTAATCATGATGTTGGGCTAAAAATATTAAAATTGGGTAATTGGACTTTGTACCATAATTGGGCTTTGTACCATAATTGGGGTTTGGACAAAAGAACGACACTTGTGGAAATTAGACTATGGGCTATTAATGGGCTTTATATTTGTTTAACTAAATGATAGTTTGTTAATGTTAATATAAAGATTTACAATTGGGCATCCCTATAAATAACCATTTACACTCGATCGGACACGATGGGCGGGGTATTTATATGTACGAATAATCGTTCATTTAACCGGACACGGGAATGGATTAATAGCCACTATAATTATTAAAACAGGGGTGAAATTATGTACAAGGACACTTGGCATAATTGATAACAAAGTATTAAAACCTTGGGTTACACTCAGTCGACATCCTGGTGTAATTATTAAACAAAGTATTAAAATCTTGTTACAGTTTAAGTCCCCAATTAGTTGGAATATTTAACTTTGGGTATAAGGATAATTTGACGAGGACACTCACACTTTATATTTATGACTGATGGACTGTTATGGACAAAAACCAGACGGACATATTAAATAATCCAGGACAAAGGACAATTAACCCATGGGCATAAAACTAAAATCAACACGTCAAACATCATGATTACGGAAGTTTAAATAAGCATAATTCTTTTATTTCATATTTAATTTCCTTTATTTTATATTTAATTGCACTTCTAATTATCGCATTTTTATTTATTGTTATTGTATTTAATTGCACTTTTAATTATCGTACTTTTTAATTATCGCAAGTTTATTTTATCGCACTTTTATTTATCGCAATTTCATTATCGTTATTTACTTTACGCTTTAAATTAAGTCTTTTATTTATTTAATTTTTACATTTTGTTTTAACTGCAACTAAATTTTTTAAAATCGACAAACCGGTCATTAAACGGTAAAACCCCCCCTTTATAATAATAATATTACTTATATATATATTTGTATTTTTATAAATTTAAACTAATATAGCGTTAAGCTTTGTGAAAAAGATTCCCTGTGGAACGAACCGGACTTACTAAAAACTACACTACTGTACGATTAGGTACACTGCCTATAAGTGTTGTAGCAAGGTTTAAGTATATCCATTCAATAAATAAATAAATATCTTGTATAAAATTGTATCGTATTTAATAGTATTTCCTAGTAAAATTTAAGCTATTTTATATACCACCTAGCGAAAACATCAATTCTATTGGCCTACAATTTACAAAGACGCACACTTTCTTTGCAAATCCTGTGATGCTTGTTAAAGGGCCGGAAAAATAAGTCAACGTGATGAAATGCCACAAAATGTCATTCAAGTATGTGAAGTATTTGACATTTGGGGTATTGACTTTATGGGTCCATTTCCAAAATCTCATAATAATCTCTATATTCTCGTAGCCATTGATTATGTATCTAAATGGGCGGAAGCACAAGCTCTCCCAACTAACGATGCACGAGTTGTAGTCAACTTTTTAAAAATGTCTTTTTGCAAGGTTTGGAACACCGAAAGCTTTAATAAGTGATCGGGGTACTCATTTCTGTAATAATCAATTTGAGAAAGTTCTCAAAAGATATGGAGTAACTCATAAAATCTCCACTGCTTATCATCCACAGACAAGTGGACAAGTTGAAAATACCAACCGAGCTTTAAAACTTATTCTAGAGAAAACCGTAGGATCAAATCCGAAGGAATGGTCCATTAAATTGGAGGATGCACTCTGGGCTTTTAGAACAGCCTACAAAACTCCAATTGGAACCACACCTTTTAGACTCGTTTACGGAAAAGCATGTCATCTTCCAGTAGAAATTGAACACAAAGCATTTTGGGCTTTGAAGACATGTAATCTTGATTTACATGAAGCTGGACGTCTACGATTAAGTCAACTAAACGAATTAGAAGAATTAAGACAAGAAGCATACGAAAATTCGCTAATCTATAAGGAAAGAACGAAGAAATGGCATGATAAAAGAATCAGAAGTTCAAAAGAATTTAAGGAAGGAGATAAAGTTCTTCTTTTCAATTCACGATTCAAGCTATTTCCTGGAAAATTGAAATCAAGATGGTCTGGACCATTCATAGTCAAAAGAGTTTTCCTATACGGAACAGTAGAATTAATAAATTCAAATGGGATTGAATTTAAAGTTAATGGTCACAGAGTTAAACATTACATAGATAGTCCGATGGAAGTTGACAACGAAGTTAATCACAATTTCAACACCACAGCTAACTAAGTGTGGGGAGAATCAAGTCTTTTAAGGATAATATGTATTTCTGTTAGAGTTAGATTTTCTGTTTTCGTGTAGTTCTCGAAAATGGAACCCGAATGGTCTTTCCCTAGCAGACTCTAAAGAACTAGTCTTCTCCCCCATTCTAAATTTTTATTTTTATTTAGGTTTTACGAAATGAAGACTTCCTGTGAATTAAACCATGGTCTAATGCTACACGCTTTGATTACTAAACGTAATAATGACACCCTTCCAAGTGAAATAGTATCATTAATCAGAGGAAAATTGGACGAAGTAAGAAAAGAATCCAGATGCGAAAATAATAAGTTACAATTTGGTAAAGGAAAATCAAAATCCGCAGCGAAAAGAAGAGCACGACACCTTGAAAGATGTCACAAATGCGGAAAATGGTCACACGAAGGTAAATGTTCAAATAATCAAACCTATTCAAACACCGAATTTGTTACTTTATGCAGAGACGGACCGTTCATATGTTTAGAAGAAAAAACATTGAATGCTCGAGGTTACGCCTATGTAGCTATGGAAAATCAATTAGTCCGACTAACTTATGAGTGGGCTAGAGCATATCACTAAGAAATCTCTTTCACAGGTAAGTTTGTACAGTCTTCATTTTTATTTTTATTTTTATTTTTAACCTTTTGATAATAAATGCTAAATTGTTCGCTATAAAGTATTAAATTGGTATTCGATAAAATTAGGTCTTGCGACCGAATTATTGATATCATACAAAAATTTATTACATCACTGCGAAATTTAATGTTTATTCTTAAGGTATAAATATCTTTAATCAATCAACCAAAAATATTTCAAAAATTCGTCATGAGTTAAATTAGGTCATGAAACCGAAATTACTTTACCGAAAAGAGGGGCGCATATTTTTGATAATATTTGATTGATTAAAGTGGGATAAAAGCCAAAAAGATTTTTAATTTTATTTTTACCATGTTTTTAAAATTAATATATAAATATTAAATTAATATTGTGAATTTTTTTTAAAATCAATATATTTAAGTTTGTAAATATTTAAAAATTTTAATATTTTTAATATAAGTTTGTATGTATAAAAACAAAAATATAATATAAGTTTAGTGTGAATTTTTAATTATTAATATGAATTTTCAATTTTATGCATTTTAAATTTAAGTTTGGTGTGAATTTAAAAACAAAAATTTACTTTATTTCGCTAAGTTAAAAATATGATTTTTAAAATTCGTCGTGAGTTGAAGACTAGGTCGTTGAATCGAAATTGCTTTACCCAAGGGAGGGACGAGGACTTTTATTATCATTATTTTTAACCTTATTGAATTAAAGTATGCCAAAAACATTAAAAAAAATCTTTGCTTTTAAATCAACGCTTTGAAATGACGAAATTTTAAAAAATATGTATATATGTGTTTGTATTTTATAATTTTCTAACTTTATTAGATTTTAATAATTTTTGAATATGGTGTGAAAACCCAACTTCAAAAATATGTATATATGTGTTTGTATTTTATCTCATGTACAAAACAGGGTAAAACAGCGCATTTTCAAAAACTGGCATTAAGTTCAGCAAAAGCTAGTACTTTTGACGGAAAAAAAAAATGAAAAACAAATGTGATGTACCAACAGACGGAATGAACAAATGATGTGCACCATTTATCATTCAGCAAACAAACGCCAATATGTTTGGAAACTTTGGTAAAATTTAATCATTTTTCTACGTTAATCACCCTCAGTAATTTAAATTGTTACTGATTTCTTGCAAATGAGGGCATTGCAAGATCTTAAGTGTGGGAAGGGGTTAAATTCTTTCGGATTTTAAAAAAAAAAATATATTTTGATTTAAACACTTGGTTACCATTAAAAATACTAGTAACGCAGTAGTTGTATTAGAATCTAGTGCTCTCTGATAATAAAGAACAGCCCTAGTCTTATATACTGACTACCCAATTCTAGTAAAATTTTTCAAAATTTTCAATTAAATGAATTCAAAATCATGTTTATACATATTTATGAACGATAAAACTAGGTGTTAACACTGAAATTATTGTTACCTTGAAAAGGACATAAATTGAGAAACAAACCAAAATGTTAGAATTCATTTAAAATGGAATAGAGGACAATAAAAAGGCAAATAAAAGAAAATAAAAGCCAAGTGTGGGAAAATTTACCAAAGTTATTTAAAACATATATCACATATTTTTGTACAAATACCTGAAGATACTTTTGCTTTGGACTAGTCTAAAAAGTTTTACCCGATTTACTGTAAGAGAGATGGATCTACACGATGAATCAATTCCATCATTTAAAGGAAGTAAAGTCTTCCAAAAAAGAAATGCGCTTCTTAATTTAGGTCATGAAGTTGTCGTCCAGACAAACTGTAGGTTGACAAAAAATCTAGAAAAGTCATCTCTAAAATCAGCAGGAAATCCACGGACCTCAGCATCAAACAGGGTCGCCAAGTGGTCAGACTTATCCTAACCATGAGAGGATCTGTCTTGTAAAATAGGGAGGACGTCGTGCAAATTAGCTGGATAAGACTAATGAATTAGATCCCCAGAAAGGATAATCTCCTTAAAGATCAAAAATCAGCTTTTAAGACTGATATTACACATTCCTAGAGATTGACCTTAACGATTGAGAATTCAAACTCATGGAATTCAATGATATCTAAACTCGAGCTGAACGAAAAAATATTTTGATCAAAATTACAAACCGATTTGTTTTCTGAAAACCCATTTTCAATGCGTTCATTACCATTGAACGTAAAATCCTGAGAATTCACCTGGAATTCATTAGGTCACCTGAACCAAATTGGGTGTCAACCGTAAGAACGGTGGTTGCATAGCATGGTCAAAGACAGGATCTTGTGCCAGACCGAAAAATTATAAGGGTGAGCTTTACTATTGCTCCTACAAAGGATAGTAATTGCATCCGATACGTTATAGACTATAATTAAAAGCATGTCAGGGGACATTGCCTTAACAGTTGCTTGTTCAACGCTTTCCTTTACAATCGGACGGTAGTTTATCGAAAGGTAATATACGGAACAAGTATACTGGACGTGTTGCTTTCCTAATACAAGGTTAGCAAGTGGGTGACACAAAACCGCAAGTTTTGAGCTAAAAATTTCAAATATGAAACCCACCAAACCCACAAATAGAATTTGCAAACACCGATGAAGGGTTATTCCGGAAAACTTATCTAGGGTAAAAGCTAGATTTAATTTTCAAAAGATCAAATGTTTTCATAAAGATCCAATTTCCTTAATGGATCTAAATTTTTATAGTCATGTGGGACTGTAAACCATAACGTTACTACCATTGTTCATACCGCCGTATAGAAATCACTGATGTACAAAGTGTGAAGAATAAAGAAGTGATTCTAGTATATTTCAAGACTATATTGCTTGAGGACAAGCAACGCTCAAGTGTGGGAATATTTGATAATGCTAAAAACGAACATATATTTCATAGCATTATCCCTCAAGAAAGACAAGCTTTTAGTTGCAGTTGTCCTATTTACAAGGAATATTCGTTTAAATATTAAAAGGTGAAGACAAAAGGCAAATTCGACAAATTGAAGACGCAAACGACCAAAAAGCTAAAAAGTACAAAGTACAAGCAAAGAGGTTCAAATTATTGATGAGGAACGCCTAAAAATGACAAGAGTACAAGCCGCAAAATGCAAAGTACAAGATATTAAATCATATGAAAGGACGTTTGAAAATCTGGAACCGAGACATGAACCAACTTTCAACGTACGACGCAACGGATCAGAAATAATAAATTAACTATGTATATAAATATAATATAATATATAATTAATTATATAAATTATATATTTATATTATATTTATAATAAAAACCATCGGTAGCCTTGGATCCTTTGTTTGGTGAGCTGAAATTGAGGGGACCGCACTCGCGGAGGTCTGAAGAACAAAAAGGACCGCACTCGCGGAGGTCCCATTTCCTATAAAAGGGATGCAGTTCAACGATTTTAAAAAGAACGTATATATATTTATATTTATATTTTCTTTACCCAATTTATGTATCAAGTGTCACTCCAAATCGTAATCACAATTTGTAATTTTAATTTTAAGTTAGTGATAATAATAAGGTTCGATTAGTCGAATGTTTTAAGGTTTTGTAAGTCGAAACTCTGTCCGTGTACCTCTACTCTATTAATACCCACTTTAAGTTATGTTTATGTTATTTTCATTAATGTCTCGTAGCTAAATTATTATTATGCTTATTTAATGCCGAAGTAATCGTGATGTTTGACTAAATATTAAATTTGGGTAATTGGGCTTTGTACCATAATTGGGGTTTGGACAAAAGAACGACACTTATGGAAATTAGACTATGGGCTATTAATGGACTTTATATTTGTTTAACTAAATGATAGTTTGTTAATTTTAATATAAAGATTTATAATTGGACGTACCTATAAATAACCATATACACTCAATCGGACACGATGGGCGGGATATTTATATGTATGAATAATCGTTCATTTAACCGGACACGGGAATGGATTAATAGTCTATGGAATTATTAAAACAGGGGTGAAATTATGTACAAGGACACTTGGCATAATTGATAACAAAGTATTAAAACCTTGGGTTACACGCAGTCGATAACCTGGTGTAATTATTAAACAAAGTATTAAAATCTTGTTACAGTTTAAGTCCCCAATTAGTTGGAATATTTGACTTCGGGTATAAGGATAATTTGACGAGGACACTCGCACTTTATATTTATGACTGATGTACTGTTATGGACAAAAACCAGACGGACATATTAAATAATCCAGGACAAAGGACAATTAATCCATGGGCATAAAACTAAAATCAACGCGTCAAACATCATGATTACGGAAGTTTAAATAAGCATAATTCTTTTATTTCATATATAATTCCTTTATTTTCATATTTAATTGCACTTCTAATTATCACATTTTTATTTATTGTCATTGTATTTAATTGCACTTCTAATTATCACATTTTTAATTATCGTAATTTTATTTTATCGCACTTTTATTATTCGCAATTTCATTATCGTTATTTACTTTACGCTTTAAATTAAGTCTTTTATTTATTTAATATTTTACATTAGGTTTTAACTGCGACTAAAGTTTTAAAAATCGACAAACCGGTCATTAAACGGTAAAAAACCCCTTTATAATAATAATATTACTTATATATATATTTGTATTTTTATAAATTAAAACTAATATAGCGTTAAGCTTTGTTTAAAAGATTCCCTGTGGAACGAACCGGACTTACTAAAAACTACACTACTGTACGATTAGGTACACTGCCTATAAGTGTTGTAGCAAGGTTTAGGTATATCCATTCTATAAATAAATAAATATCTTGTGTAAAATCGTATCGTATTTAATAGTTTTTCCTAGTAAAATATACACTATTTCATATACGCCTCGCATAACATCACTCATTACGACTCGATTATATAGCATGTGAGTCAAGTTGTCAAGTTTCATACAAGATATAAGTACAAGAGAGAGGTTATAACGATTTAACAAAGTATTGGTTGAGTTTGAATAAAAGTCAACTTTGGTCAAGGTCAAAGTCAACGAAAAAGTCAACACATCGGGTCGGGTCTCGGACAATTTTTCTAAGCTTTATAATCATATATAAGTATGTTGGAACAAGTTTCATGTTAGTTGGACATGTATAGCATAGCGGGAATTAAACGGAAAATGAAAAGTGTGGACAGCCATTTTTCAGGCATGAGCCGCGCCGCGCCAAGGATTGGCCGCGCCGTGCCAAGGATTGGCCGCACCGCGGCACCTCTGCTTACCAGATGTTTTCCAACTTGGAAAAAGGCTGTCTTCGAAATACACATGGAGCCGCGCCGTAGGGCCATTTGGCACGCCGCGGGAAAGCACCTGGGCAGATTTCTTGGGTTGTTGCAAAACATGAATCCGAATATAAAACCCCAAAACACACAATAATTGCTCAAGCAACTCATAAAACACATATGATACATCATTTAGTAATACTTGTACACCTAGTTCAACTAATACATTGACAATAATCATTTCAAACATTTATTACACCAAAATCCATCATTAATGTTCAACATAATTACTCCAAGTTCATTGAATGCATTTCATAATTCGGGAACCCAATTTACATATACAATATGCCGTCATACTTAAGTCTATCAAACCCTAATCAAAAATTACAAAATCAATAATCATTTTAGTGAAGTTTTCCAAGTCAACCTATACATCAAATTGAAGCTAATGATGCTAGTAACACATTTAATATATGAACTTTAACATATAACAACATTTAATCAACCAAAACTCAAGATTAAACAAACCCTTTTTCAAGTTTATGCTAGTTACACCAAAATGACAAGAACAAGCAAACAAATCACATACTCATGTTAGACTCAAGCCATAGACACTAACTAACACACTTTTAAGTTCATAAATCGAATTTAGAGAAACTTGGGTTTTTAGAAAACCTTACCCCAAGTAATGAAATTGGTACTAAATTAAAGGTCTTGAGTAGTAGATCACAAATTTGTAGTTAGATTTGTTGTGAGTTTCCTTGAAATGATTTAGATGATGATTTAGTGATCTTGAAGAAAATGGAGCAAAAATGGAAGTATGAAGAAAGAAGAAAAGTGAGGAGGTGGAATAAGTGGTGGGAGGTGGAGTTTGACCATTTGACCTAGTCAAAACTTTGGTCCCTTGGCAACATTAGTCCCTCAAGTTTAAAAACGGGTGCGTGAATTAACCATACGAATTATTTTAAATATGCATATTAACGGGAGATGTTATAATGAAATAACGGACTTAAAATAATTAAACGGAAAGTAAAAGGAAAAAGACGGGTTATTACGGTTATGATTAATTATTTTTGGTTTAAAAATTCGTATTTGAAACTGATGGTCTCGAAAAGTACATGATATATCCATATCATTAAAGTTATTTAGTTGCATTCCTTGCTAAAAAGCACTAGGTTTTCATTTAAATATCGCGCGAAATCGATTTGTGAGTCAAAAGTTACAATTAAATCAAGTTATGCTTTTGTGTGTTTGTATGAGGACGTTTTTGACATGGTTAATGGCATGTTGCCGCTAATATAAGATCATAGGGTTGTGGGTATCGAAAAACCACTGAGATTGGACTCAAGAATTAGGTTATTTCGATTTTTCTTTAGACCTATACACTCGTTCAAAGTTTATACGAAGTGCTGAAACTTTTCTGAAAAACTGTCAGGCGCATTTCGGATTGCTGTGACTTTTCGGTTAGGACTTAGAGTCTGATATTTGGATATGTTTTAGAAATATGAGTTACGGAGATTTTGGCGCGTATTTTCAAGTCAAACGGACATGTACTTATTTTTATAAAAATTTCGGAAGTTAACTGCGCTGTGTATTGTCGATACAATAATATAATCCCTATATTAATTTCGTATATTGACTTGTAGGATAACGACTTTGGCTTTTGAAAGTCTTTTGGGGTCAAACCTGACCCGTTGACTATATTGGCCATGACTTTGACCTTGGTTGACCACTTGGTCAAACCATTTATCCTGTTCATGATTAATTGTATATAAATATTACATGTATATATATATATATATATATATATATATATATATATATATATATATATATTTATTTATATATATATATATATATATATATATATATATATATTTATATATATATATATATATATATATATATATATATATATATATATATATATATATATATATTTATTTATTTATTTATATATTGTGTAAATGCAAAGTGTTCTAGGTGTGACCATGGGTTTTGACCGACCTTGACTTTTACTCAATCGAGATGACGAGTTTGACTTATGTTGACCGTCCGAACCACAATACCTTATTTTGACTTTTATATAGTGCAAGATAATATGTAGTACAATATAACTTTTCAGGTTGACTTTACACAGAAAGACAAATTCACTGCACCTCATTTTGGGTGTGAATGTTCGCAATAAATCAGGGTATTTAAGGTTAAGATTTGGTCATATTCTTTCCTATTTTATAGGCTAATAGTATGCTCGCTTGTTATGAAAAGGATATGAGTTGCCTAATTTTTATACTAGGGTTTCTCTATAAATACAAACTCAAGAGATTTTGAAAGACACATTTATCTATTATTAACACCATTATCTTGTCGAATTCTACACTTGGAGTTTACAGGTTAGTGTCATCGTCTCAACGAGAATTGGACTGGAGCGTTGAATCATGCTATCCTTAAACGTCCTTTTATGGCACTCAATCGAGAATCCATACAAGAATATTCGTTTGATAAATGTTCATTGGTTGTATTTGAATTTATTGGTGTAATTGATTGATTCAATATTTGTTTTGCTTTATGTCTAGGTAAATATCTGTAACAAGAATTATAAGTTCGTGGATCGAACGCAAGTCTGTAACATATTTAACAAAACTAAATTTTGATCTTCTAATTTAAAATTAAATTTCATTTTTTTTAAAAGGCCAATCAGTGTAATTTTATCATTTTATATACAACTGATTTCGTAAACCTTTTAGTTGGTGACGTTCTTTGTTTTTGGTATTATTTTTTTTTGGCAAAAAAACAGAATATCCCTAACATATATAAATCAAGGGATGGATCGCCTACGTGGCGCCATCTCCTTGCTTCCTACTTTTTCGGGACACTTGGCAGGCTCACAAAAATCAGATTTTTTTAACCTAAAGTTTTTATATCGTACCCAGTGATTGCCACGTGTCCCATCAATTCAAAATTAAACCTTAAACTGTTCTTCTCCAATACGCTACCAATTCTTCTCTCTGAAAAAAAAACCGTATCTCTTCCAATTTCTAACAACCGCAATCCTATCTCTTTCAATCAATCAACTGGCTGAAATGTGCCGTTCATATTGATTATAAACGTTCCATATTAATTGATTTCGTCGCGAGGTTTTGACCTCTATATGAGACGTTTTTCAAAGACTGCATTCATTTTTAAAACAACCATAACCTTTATTTTATCGATAAAGGTTTAAAAAGCATTACGTAGATTATCAAATAATGATAATCTAAAATATACCGTTTACACACGACCATTACATAATGGTTTACAATAAGAATATATTACATCAAAAATAAGTTTCTTGAATGCAGTTTTTACATAATATCATACAAGCATGGACTCCAAATCTTGTCCTTATTTTAGTATGCAACAGCGGAAGCTCTTAATAATCACCTGAGAATAAACATGCTTAAAACGTTAACAAGAATGTTGGTGAGTTATAGGTTTAACCTATATATTATCAAATCATAATAATAGACCACAAGATTTCATATTTCAATAAACATCTCATACATAGAGATAAAAATCATTCATATGGTGAACACCTGGTAACCGACATTAACAAGATGCATATAAGAATATCCCCTATCATTCCGGGAAATCCTTCGGACATGATAAAAATGAATTCGAAGTACTAAAGCATCCGGTACTTTGGATGGGGTTCGTTAGGCCCAATAGATCTATCTTTAGGATTCGCGTCAATTAGTAGATCGGTTTACTAATTCTTAGGTTACCAAGCAAAAGGGGCATATTCGGCTTCGATCATTCAATCATATAATGTAGTTTCGATTACTTGTGTATATTTCGTAAAACATTTATAAAACTGCATGTATTCTCATCCCAAAATATTAGATTTTTAAAGTGGGACTATAACTCACTTTCACAGATTTTTACTTCGTCGGGAAGTAAGACTTGGCCACTGGTCGATTCACGAACCTATAACAAATATGTACATATATATCAAAATATGTTCAAAATATATTTACAACATTTTTTATTACGTTATAATGACTTTTAAATTTATTAAGTCAGCTGTCCTCGTTAGTAACCTACCACTAGTTGTCCACAATTAGATGTATAGAAATAAATTCATATATATTATCTTGAATCAATCCACGACCCAGTGTATACACGTCTCAGGCTAGATCACAACTCAAAGTTTATATATTTTTGGAATCAACCTCAACCCTGTATACCACATTACTGCATATAGAGTGTCTATGGTTGTTCCAAATAATATATATACATGGGTCGATATGATACGTCAAAACATTTGCATACGTGTCTATGGTATCCTAAGACTGCATAATATATTAGAATACATGTATAATACAATATAAGTTAGCTAGGATATGATTTGTATAGATTTGTTAAACATTTCCCGTAGCTAAAATAATCAAAAAAATATCCAATCTTGTTTTACCCATAACTTCTTCATTTTAAATCCGTTTTGAGTGAATTAAATTGCTATGGTTTCATATTGAACTTTAATTTAAGAATATAAACATAAAAAGTATAGGTTTATAGTCAGAAATTTAAGTTACATGTCAATTACTAAAGAGGTAGTCATTTCCGTCGAAAAAACGACATCTTGATGACCATTTTGGAAAACATACTTTCACTTTGAGTTTAACCATAATTTTTTGATATAGTTTCATGTTCATAAGAAAAATCATTTTCCCAGAAGAACAACTTTTAAATCAAAGTTTATCATAGTTTTTAATTAACTAACCCAAAACAGCCCGCGGTGTTACTACGACGGCGTATGTCCGGTTTTACGGTGTTCTTCGTGTTTCCAGGTTTTAAATCATTAAGTTAGCATATCATATAGATATAGAACATGTGTTTAGTTGATTTTAAAAGTCAAGTTAGAAGGATTAACTTCTGTTTGTGAACAAGTTTAGAATTAACTAAACTATGTTCTAGTGATTACAAGTTTAAACCTTCGAATAAGATAGCTTTATATGTATGAATCGAATGATGTTATGAACATGATTACTACCTCAAGTTTTCTGGATAAAGCTACTGGAAATGAGAAAAATGGATCTAGCTTCAAAGGATCCTTGGATGGCTTGAAAGTTCTTGAAGCAGAATCATGACACGAAAACAAGTTCAAGTAAGATTTCCACTCGAAATAAGATTGTTATAGTTATAGAAATTGAATCAAAGCTTGAATATGAGTATTACCTTGTATTATAAAGATATCTTACTGTAAATAAGAAAGATTTCTTGAGGTTGGATGATCACTCTACAAGATTGGAAGTAAGCTAGCAAACATGGAAGTATTCTTGATTTTATGAAACTAGAACTTGTAGAATTTATGAAGAACACTTAGAAATTGAAGATAGAACTTGAGAGAGATAAATTAGATGAAGATTATTGAAGAATGAAAGTGTTTATAGGTGTTTTTGGTTGTTGGTATATGGATTAAATATAAAGGATGTGTAATTTTGTTTACATGTAAATAAGTCATGAATGATTACTTATATTTTTGTAATTTTATGAGATATTTCATGCTAGTTGCCAAATGATGGTTCCCACATGTGTTAGGTGACTCACATGGGCTGCTAAGAGCTAATAATTGGAGTGTATATACCAATAGTACATACATCTAAAATCTGTGTATTGTACGAGTACGAATACGGGTGCATACGAGTATAATTGTTGATGAAACTGAACGAGGATGTAATTGTAAGCATTTTTGTTAAGTAGAAGTATTTTGATAAGTGTCTTGAAGTCTTTAAAAAGTGTATGAATACATATTAAAACACTACATGTATATACATTTTAACTGAGTCGTTAAGTCATCGTTAGTCGTTACATGTAAATGTTGATTTGAAACCTTTAAGTTAAAGATCTTGTTAAATGTTGTTAACCCAATGTTTATTATATCTAATGAGATGTTAAATTATTATATTATCATGATATTATGATATATTAATATATCTTAGTATGATATATATACAGTTAAATGTTGTTACAACGATAATCGTTACACATATGTCTCGTTTCGAAATCATTAAGTTAGTAGTCTTGTTTTTACATATGTAGTTCATTGTTAATACACTTAATGACATGTTTAATTATCATTTATTATGATTAAACATAGTGTATCAATATCTTAATATGATTCATATGTCTTTAGTAAGACGTTGTTATCACGATAATCGTTATATATATCGTTTCGAGTTTCTTAATTCAATAAACTCAATTTTATGTATATAACTCATTGTTAAAATATCTAATGAGATAATTACTTATCATAATATCATGTTAACTATATATATAATCATATATATGTCATCATATAGTTTTTACAAGTTTTAACGTTCGTGAATCACCGGTCAACTTGGGTGGTCAATTGTCTATATGAAACCTATTTCAATTAATCAAGTCTTAACAAGTTTGATTGCTTAACATGTTGGAAACACTTAATCATGTAAATAACAATTTCATTTCATATATATAAACATGGAAAAGTTCGGGTCACTACAGTACCTACCCGTTAAATAAATTTAGTCCCGAAATTTTAAGAAGTTGGAGGTGTTGACGTATCTTCTGGAAATAAGTGCGGGTATTTCTTCTTCATCTGATCTTCTCATTCCTAGGTGAACTCGGGTCCTCTAGGAGCATTCCATCGAACTCTAAAAATTGGTATCTTATTTTGCTTAAGTCTTTTAACCTCACGATCCATTATTTCGACGGGTTCTTCAATGAATTGAAGTTTTTCGTTGATTTGAATTTCGTCTAACGGAATAGTGAGATCTTCTTTAGCAAAACATTTCTTCAAATTTGAAACGTGGAAAGTGTTATGTAAAGCCGCGAGTTGTTGTGGTAATTCAAGTCGGTAAGCTACTGGTCCGACACGTTCAATAATCTTGAATGGTCCAATATACCTTGGATTTAGTTTCCCTCGTTTACCAAATCGAACAACGCCTTTCAAAGGTGAAACTTTAAGCATGACCATCTGGCCAATTTCAAATTCTATATCTTTTCTTTTAATGTCAGCGTAGCTCTTTTGTCGACTTTGAGCGGTTTTCAATCGTTGTTGAATTTGGATGATCTTCTCGGTAGTTTCTTGTATTATCTCCGGACCCGTAATCTGTCTATCCCCCACTTCACTCCAACAAATCGGAGACCTGCACTTTCTACCATAAAGTGCTTCAAACGGCGCCATCTCAATGCTTGAATGGTAGTTGTTGTTGTAGGAAAATTCTGCTAACGGTAGATGTCGATCCCAACTATTTCCAAAATCAATAACACATGCTCGTAGCATGTCTTCAAGCGTTTGTATCATCCTTTCGCTCTGCCCATCAGTTTGTGGATGATAGGCAGTACTCATGTCTAGACGAGTTCCTAATGCTTGCTGTAATGTCTGCCAGAATCTTGAAATAAATCTGCCATCCCTATCAGAGATAATAGGGATTGGTATTCCATGTCTGAGACGACTTCCTTCAAATACAGTCGTGCTAACTTCTCCATCTTGTCATCTTCTCTTATTGGTAGGAAGTGTGCTAATTTGGTGAGACGATCAACTATTACCCAAATAATATCAAAACCACTTGCAGTCCTTGGCAATTTAGTGATGAAATCCATGGTAATGTTTTCCCATTTCCATTCCGGGATTTCGGGTTATTGAAGTAGACCTGATGGTTTCTGATGCTCCGCTTTGACCTTAGAACACGTCAAACATTCCCCTACGTATTTAGCAACATCGGCTTTCATACCGGCCACCAAAAATGTTTCTTGAGATCCTTGTACATCTTCCCCATTCCAGGATGTATTGAGTATCTGGTTTTATGAGCTTCTCTAAGTACCATTTCTCTCATATCTCCAAATTTTGGTACCCAAATCCTTTCAGCCCTATACCGGGTTCCGTCTTCCCGAATATTAAGATGCTTCTCCGATCCTTTGGGTATTTTATCCTTTAAATTTTCCTCTTTTAAAACTCCTTGTTGCGCCTCCTTTATTTGAGTAGTAAGGTTATTGTGAATCATTATATTCATAGATTTTAATCGAATGGGTTCTCTGTCCTTTCTGCTCAAGGCGTCGGCTACCACATTTGCCTTCCCCGGATGGTAACGAATCTCAAAGTCGTAATCGTTCAACAATTCAATCCACCTACGCTGCCTCATGTTCAGTTGTTTTTGATTAAATATGTGTTGAAGACTTTTGTGGTCGGTATATATAATACTTTTGACCCATATAAGTAATGCCTCCAAGTCTTTAATGCAAAAACAACCGCGCATAATTTCAAATCACGCGTCATATAATTTTGCTCGTGAATCTTCAATTGTCTAGACGCATAAGCAATTACCTTCGTTCGTTGCATTAATACACAACCGAGACCTTGCTTTGAGGCGTCACAATATATCACAAAATCATCATTCCCTTCAGGTAATGACAATATAGGTGCCGTAGTTAACTTTTTCTTCAACAATTGAAACGCTTTTTCTTGTTCATCCTTCCATTCAAATTTCCTCCCTTTATGCGTTAATGCAGTCAAGGGTTTTGCTATTTTAGAAAAATCTTGGATGAATCTCCTGTAATAACCAGCTAGCCCTAAAATTGGCGTATGTGTTTCGGAGTTTTCGGGGTTTCCCACTTTTCAACGGTTTCAATCTTTGCTGGATCCACCTGAATACCTTCTTTGTTCACTATGTGACCGAGGAATTGAACTTCTTCCAACCAAAATGCACACTTTGAAAACTTAGCGTACAGTTTTTCTTTCCTTAACAACTCTAGTACTTTTCTCAAGTGTTCTTCGTGCTCTTGATCATTCTTCGAGTAAATAAGTATATCATCGATGAAAACAATGACAAACTTGTCAAGATATAGCCCACACACTCGGTTCATGAGGTCCATGAACACAGCTGGTGCGTTAGTCAATTCAAATGGCATAACCATAAACTCGTAATGACCGTAACACGTCCTAAAAGCAGTCTTTGGAATATCATCCTCCTTCACCCGCATTTGATGATATCCAGAACGTAAATCGATCTTCGAATAAACAGACGAGCCTTGTAGTTGATTAAATAAGTCATCGATTCTCGGTAGTGGGTAGCGGTTCTTGATGGTAAGTTTGTTCAACTCTCGGTAGTCGATACACAACCTGAATGTACCATCTTTCTTTTTGACAAACAAAACAGGAGCTCTCCACGGTGATGTGCTTGGTCGAATGAAACCACGCTCTAAAAGTTCTTGTAATTGGCTCTGAAGTTCCTTTATTTCGCTAGGTGCGAGTCTGTATGGAGCACGAGCTATTGGTGCAGGTCCCGGTACAAGGTCTATTTGAAATTCAACGGATCGGTGTGGAGGTAGTCCCGGTAATTCTTTCGAAAATACATCGGGAAATTCTTTTGCGACGGGAATATCATTGATGTTCTTTTCTTCGGAATTGACTTTCTCGACGTGTGCTAGCACAACATAGCAACCTTTTCTTATTAGTTTTTGTGCCTTCAGGTTACTAATAAGATTTAACTTCGCGTTGCTCTTTTCTCCGTACACCATTAAGGGTTTTCCTTTTTCTCGTATAATGCGAATTGCATTTTTGTAATAAATGATCTCTGCTTTCACTTCTTTCAACCAGTCCATACCAATTATCACATCAAAACTCCCTAACTCTACTGGTATCAAGTCAATCTTAAATGTTTCGCTAGCCAGTTTAATTTCTCGATTTCGACATATATTATCTGCTGAAATTAATTTACCATTTGCTAATTCGAGTAAAAATTTACTATCCAAAGGCGTCAATGGGCAACTTAATTTAGCACAAAATTCTCTACTCATATAGCTTCTATCCGCACCCGAATCAAATAAAACATAAGCAGATTTATCGTCAATAAGAAACGTACCCATAACAAGCTCCGGGTCTTCCTGTGCTTCTGCCGCATTAATATTGAAAACTCTTCCACGGCCCTGCCCATTAGTATTCCCCTAATTCGGGCAATTTCTAATAATGTGGCCCGGTTTTTCACATTTATAACAAACAGCGTTGGTATTACTTGCTCCGACACTATTCGTTTCGGCATTACTTGTTTCGACATTATTTGCTCCCTTATTTCTATTAAACTTTGGTCCGTAGACCTCACACTTTGTCGCGCTATGACCATTTCTTTTACACCTGTTGCAAAATGTCGTGCAAAACCCCTGATGATTTTCTTCACACCTATGACATGGCTGTTTTTGGTTTTTGTTGCCGTTGTTGTTATTGAGGTTGTTGTTGGGATTGTTATTGTTGTTGAAACGGTTATTGTAGTTGTTGTTGTTGTTGGGATGTTTGTTGTAGTTATTGTTAGGATTGCGGTTATTGTTGCGATTGTTGTTGCGGTTGTTGGGATAGTTGTTGCGATTGTGGTTGTAATTGTTGTTGTTGTTGTACTGGTGACTCTTGTCACCGTTTTCCTCCCACTTCCTCTTGAGTTGTTTCGTGTTGGCTTCTTCGGCTGCCTGCTCTTTAATTCTTCCCTCAATCTGATTTATGAGTTTATGAGCCATTCGACTTGCCTTCTGTATAGAAGCGGGCTCGTGTGAACTCACATCTTCTTGAATCCTTACTGGTAATCCTTTTACAAACGCGTTGATCTTCTCTTCTTCATCTTCGAATGCTCCCAGACATAATAGGCACAACTCTGTGAATCGTCGTTCATATGTGGTAACGTCGAACCCTTGTGTTCGTAACTCTCTAAGTTCTGCCTTGAGTTTATTGACTTCGTTTCTAGGACGGTACTGCTCGTTCATCAATTGTTTGAATGCCAACCACGGTAGTGCGTAAGCAGCATTTTGTCCTACCTGTTCAAGATAGGTGTTCCACCACGTTAACGCAGTACCTGTGAAGGTATGCATAGCGTACTTAACTTTGTCCTCGTTAGTACACTTACTTATGGCAAACACCGATTCGACTTTTTTGGTCCACCGTTTCAATCCAATTGGTCCTTCGGTTCCATCAAATTCCAAAGGTTTGCAGGCAGTGAATTCTTTGTAGGAGCATCCTACACGATTTCTTGCGCCATTAGCTGCATTGCTAGATTCAGCGTTATTGTTGGTATGTAGCGCAGCCTGTACTGCGGCTATGTTTGCAGCAAGAAAGGTACGAAATTCCTTCATATTCATGGTGTGTCGAGTAGTCGGTGCCATTTCCTTCAAAATAGACAACTGAAACGAGTTAATCATACAGAATATTAAGAGTAGTCAATAGTATTTCGTAGCATAATATGAACTCATTTATAAAAGCTTTTTCTTCATATTAGCGTTTTATAAGTTTAAATTCGGGTACTACCTACCCGTTAAGTTCATACTTAGTAGCTAATATACAATTCAACTACTACAATTCCATATGAAAAACTGATTATAATAATATATCACATACAAATAATCTTCAAACTTACAACTTCACTATATTACATATAACATGAAATATAGTACACTTTGATACAGGACAGTTTTGAAGATAAACCTAGTTAATACGAAAGTTGTTCAGCAAAGGAAATAAAGACACGTAATTCATAGGTCCAGAAATAAGTCATGCATTCTGGTTTTACTAAGACGACTTCCCATCCTTGGTCTTGTGGAAAATAACCGTTATGACCATTGGCTAGGCAGCATGTTGTAACGTTGTCAAAAGGACGAGGGTTTTGTAATGTCTAACAGCCCCGTAATAATCTAAAAACATTGTTTCTCACCCCAACTACTGAATCCGTCACTTGTGGGAATGTTTTATTTAAAAGTTGCAACCCAATGTTTTTTTTCTCAATTTTATGAGAAGCAAACATTATTAACCCGTAAGTATAACATGCTTCTTTATGTTCCATGTTAAAAGCTCTTTCTAACTCACAAAATCCTATATTGGGATATGTTGAGTCAAAATAGGTTCTTAACCTGTAGCGTAAAATTGCATTTGGGTTCCCCGCATTTAACGCTTTAAAGAAAATACGGCGTAACTTACGGTCTCCCCAATGTGATATTCCCCACCTATCAAAGGAAAGCCTTTTATAAACTAAGGCATTTCTGGAAAGTCTATCAAATGTTTGACAAGTTGATTTCTCCATAACTAAACGTGCTGATGAATTCTGACCGACTCTAGACAAGATTTCCTCAATCATATCCTCTGGTAGGTCTTCTAAAATATTCGGTTGTCTACCCTTAACGTCCATTTTATTTTTATACTGTAAAATAGATAAGAATTAGATTCGTAAAAGATAATTAACAAACAATACAAGCAATTTTTACATAGAACATAAAAGTACAAGCACACTACAATACATATAATACATAACATGATTACAACCCTCTAATCTGAATCACTGGTTTCTTCTTCTTCGGACTTGGTTCGTTTTCCTAATTTTCTAGGAATATATGATGTTCCTCTAATACGAGCCGTCTTTTTCCATAATGGTTTAGAAAAACCTGGTGGTTTAGAGGTTCCCGGGTCATTGTTACATTTTAGGAAATACGGATGTTGCCGATACATATAAAGTTCGTCGGGATTGGAATCGGGTTTCTCTATTTTTATACCTTTTCCCTTATTATTTTCTTTCGTTTTATTAATTTGGGTCGAGGTAATATCTATAACATCATTGAAATCCTCGTCGGGATCCGATACATCGAAAAATTGGTAATCTTCCCAATATTTTGCTTCCTCGGCGGAAACACCATTGACCATTATTAACTTTGGTCCGTTGGTTGAGGATTTTCTTTTATTTAATCGATTTACTATAGGTATCAATATTTCTTCCTCCGGAACCTCTTCTTCTTCTGGTTCCTCCTCTTCCGATTCATCCTCTTCTGGTTCCTCTTCTTTCGGTTCCTCCTCTTCCGGTTCCACCTCTTCCGGTTCCTCTTCGGGAATTTGTGAATCTTTCCAAAATATATTCGACTCTTCATTATTATTAGGTGAATCAATGGGATTTGTACTAGAGGTAGACATCTATCACACAATATCAAACACGTTAAGAGATTAATATATCACATAATATTTACATGTTAATAATATATAATTTCCAAAAAAAAAAAAATGTTAAGCAATCGTTTATGAAGAAAAACACGGTCGAAGTCCAGACTCACCAATGCATCCTAACAAACTCGGTAAGACACACTAATGCAATTTTCTGGTTCTCTAAGACCAACGCTCTGATACCAAATGAAATGTCCCGTTCATATTGATTATAAACGTTCCACATTAATTGATTTCGTCGCGAGGTTTTGACCTCTATATGAGACATTTTTCAAAGACTGCATTCATTTTTAAAATAACCATAACCTTTATTTTATCGATAAAGGTTTAAAAAGTATTACGTAGATTATCAAATAATGATAATCTAAAATATACCGTTTACACACGACCATTACATAATGGTTTACAATAAGAATATATTACATCAAAAATAAGTTTCTTGAATGCAGTTTTTACATAATATCATACAAGCATGGACTTCAAATCTTGTCCTTATTTTAGTATGCAACAGCGGAAGCTCTTAATAATCACCTGAGAATAAACATGCTTAAAACGTCAACAAGAATGTTGGTGAGTTATAGGTTTAACCTATATATTATCAAATCATAATAATAGACCACAAGATTTCATATTTCAATAAACATCTCATACATAGAGATAAAAATCATTCATATGGTGAACACTTGGTAACCGACATTAACAAGATGCATATAAGAATATCCCCTATCATTTCGGGAAATCCTTCGAACATGATAAAAACGAATTCGAAGTACTAAAGCATCCGGTACTTTGGATGGGGTTCGTTAGGCCCAATAGATCTATCTTTAGGATTAACGTCAATTAGTAGATCGGTTTACTAATTCTTAGGTTACCAAGCAAAAGGGGCATATTCGGCTTCGATCATTCAACCATATAATGTAGTTTCGATTACTTGTGTCTATTTCGTAAAACATTTATAAAACTGCATGTATTCTCATCCTAAAATATTAGATTTTAAAAGTGGGACTATATCTTACTTTCACAGATTTTTACTTCGTCGGGAAGTAAGACTTGGCCACTGGTCGATTCACGAACCTATAACAAATATGTACATATATATCAAAGTATGTTCAAAATATATTTACAATATTTTTTATTACGTTATAATGACTTTTAAATTTATTAAGTCAGCTGTCCTCGTTAGTAACCTACAACTAGTTGTCCACAATTAGATGTACAGAAATAAATTGATATATATTATCTTGAATCAATCCACGACTGAGTGTATACACGTCTCAGGCTAGATCACAACTCAAAGTATATATATTTTTGGAATCAACCTTAACCCTGTATAGCTAACTCCCACATTACTGCATATAGAGTGTCTATGGTTGTTCCAAATAATATATATACATGGGTCGATATGATACGTCAAAACATTTGCATACGTGTCTATGGTATCCCAATATTACATAATATATTAGAATACATGTATAATACAATATAAGTTAGCTAGGATATGATTTGTATAGATTTGTTAAACATTTTCCGTAGCTAAAATAATCAAAAAATATCCAATCTTGTTTTACCCATAACTTCTTCATTTTAAATCCGTTTTGAGTGAATCAAATTGCTATGGTTTCATATTGAACTTTAATTTAAGAATCTAAATAGAAAAAGTATAGGTTTATAGTCGGAAATTTAAGTTACATGTCAATTACTAAAGAGGTAGTCATTTCCGTCGAAAAAACGACATCTTGATGACCATTTTGGAAAACATATTTTCACTTTGAGTTTAACCATAATTTTTGGATATAGTTTCATGTTCATAAGAAAAATCATTTTCCCAGAAGAACAACTTTTAAATCAAAGTTTATCATAGTTTTTAATTAACTAACCCAAAACAGCCCGCGGTGTTACTACGACGGCGTATGTCCGGTTTTAAGGTGTTCTTCGTGTTTCCAGGTTTTAAATCATTAAGTTAGCATATCATATAGATATAGAACATGTGTTTAGTTGATTTTAAAAGTCAAGTTAGAAGGATTAACTTCTGTTTGCGAACAAGTTTAGAATTAACTAAACTATGTTCTAGTGATTACAAGTTTAAACCTTCGAATAAGATAGCTTTATATGTATGAATCGAATGATGTTATGAACATGATTACTACCTCAAGTTTTCTGGATAAAGCTACTGGAAATGAGAAAAATGGATCTAGCTTCAAAGGATCCTTGGATGGCTTGAAAGTTCTTGAAGCAGAATCATGAGACGAAAACAAGTTCAAGTAAGATTTCCACTCGAAATAAGATTGTTATAGTTATAGAAATTGAATCAAAGTTTGAATATGAGTATCACCTTGTATTAGAAAGATATCTTACTGTAAATAAGAAAGATTTCTTGAGGTTGGATGATCACTCTACAAGATTGGAAGTAAACTAGAAAACTTGGAAGTATTCTTGATTTTATGAAACTAGAACTTGTAGAATTTATTAAGAACACTTAGAACTTGAAGATAGAACTTGAGAGAGATCAATTAGATGAAGAAAATTGAAGAATGAAAGTGTTTGTAGGTGTTTTTGGTCGTTGGTATATGGATTAGATATAAAGGATGTGTAATTTTGTTTACATGTAAATAAGTCATAAATGATTACTCATATTTTTGTAATTTTATGAGATATTTCATGCTAGTTGCCAAATGATGGTTCCCACATGTGTTAGGTGACTCACATGGGCTGCTAAGAGCTGATAATTGGAGTGTATATACCAATAGTACATACATCTAAAAGCTGTGTATTGTACGAGTACGAATACGGGTGCATACGAGTAGAATTGTTGATGAAACTGAACGAGGATGTAATTGTAAGCATTTTTGTTAAGTAGAAGTATTTTGATAAGTGTCTTGAAGTCTTTCAAAAGTGTATGAATACATATTAAAATACTACATGTATATACATTTTAACTGAGTCGTTAAGTCATCGTTAGTCGTTACATGTAAATGTTGATTTGAAACCTTTAAGTTAACGATCTTGTTAAATGTTGTTAACCCAATGTTTATTATATCTAATGAGATGTTAAATTATTATATTATCATGATATTATGATATATTAATATATCTTAATATGATATATATACAGTTAAATGTTGTTACAACGATAATCGTTACATATATGTCTCGTTTCGAAATCATTAAGTTAGTAGTCTTGTTTTTACATATGTAGTTCATTGTTAATACACTTAATGACATGTTTACTTATCATTTATCATGATTAAACATAGTGTATCAATATCTTAATATGATTCATATGTCTTTAGTAAGACGTTGTTATAACGATAATCGTTATATATATCGTTTCGAGTTTCTTAATTCAATAAACTCAATTTTATGTATATAACTCATTGTTAAAATACCTAATGAGATAATTACTTATCATAATATCATGTTAACTATATATATAATCATATATATGTCATCATATAGTTTTTACAAGTTTTAACGTTCGTGAATCACCGGTCAACTTGAGTGGTCAATTGTCTATATGAAACATATTTTAATTAATCAAGTCTTAACAAGTTTGATTGCTTAACATATTAGAAATAACAATTTTATTTAATATATATAAACATGTAAAAGTTGTAGCCAAAATTAAGGTTTGCTTTCAACCACCATCATCGTTCATCTTCATGATCATAATCATCGATTCATCTTCATGGTTAAGGTTTGTTTTATTAAATTTTATGCGATCGGCTTAAGATTTATGAGGATGAAATTAGGGTTTCTGATTGATTATAAGTCAAAATCGAAATCAATATTGAAGTAAAACGATTTCTTTACAGGTTTTTTATTAACGATTTATGTGTACGATTTCTGTATACGACACTATTACGATTCTAATGGTATACATTTTTTTAATATTTCCGGTGTATCGAAGGTCACCAAAACCTTTTCCGGTGAATGAATACCATTAAGTATGACGACCAATATTTTGTGATTCAAGATTACAATGTTTGTTCTGATTATGATTTTGTAAAATACTACAAAGGAATATTTGTGATCGTTTAAGATCTATTAAAATTTTAATTCTGTAAATATCTTGCAATAAGTGTTAATTCTATTGCTGGAAAACTGAAGTTTGAAGGACTAACATAATTAAATTAAAATATTCATTCAATCTTGAAATATAAAAACTGTACTGTTCAAGAATTATTTTTATGATTATTAACAGTTGGCATATTGAAGTTAGTTTTAGGATATGAGCTTCGGAAGGAAGATGCTCGTGATTGTTTGGAAGATACAAATGCACCAATGAATGTTCTCATGATTAGTTTTGGCATTTGAGGGTGCAAATGATGTTTAAGTTCAACAACCTATGTCAATATCGGTGAGTTCCTTTTGTTACTAAAGTGCAAATACTGTATACTTATTTCATTCTAAGAAGTTGAGAATTGTTTCTTTACAAATTTGACAACATTGTATGTACATATGTCATTTCTGGTGGTTAGAGTTGAGAAATGGACGGGGTAGTTTGCTTGGGTATCAAAACAACAATTCGGGTTGGAATGGTCATGGTCCAAATTGGTTAGGTTTGTCTACGGACATGTACTCAGACATGTACTCTGCTTACACTTCTAACCATTTATTTATTTGTTTATTTCAGTTTAACATAATATATACTACTGCCTATTATATTACCCTATTATAATGATCATGTCATTGGTCAAGAATCAAACTAGGTCAACTGAAAAACATCTGGTTTAAATGATACTTTGGTTTAAATGATTTTTTGGTTATTTGGATAATAGGCAAACTAGGTCAACTGTGAAAGTCAAACTGGGTCAGGCTAGGTAAAAGTGCAAAAAAATAAAAATCATTTGGTTAAAATGATCTTTTGCTTTAAATGATCTTTAGGTTATTTGAACATGATTGATTTTAATGATCTCCGGTAATCATTTTGTATTAAGGCTTTGACTATAGTCACGTGATGTCTGACTTTGTTGGATTAAGTATTTTCATCACGGGTACAAAGCGAGATGCATTTGAAGAGTCTTCGATGTGCAAGAAAGCGGAAAAACATCTCATCGAGCATTCGAAACTGAATGTACACACCTTTGTATTTTATAGTAACTCAATATTGAGTTTAAATTTATAAATTCGTCTGTTAAGATTAATCTAAATGTTAATGTTCCATTCTTCTGTTCCATGCCAGGTAAGGATTGATGTTTCTGGAAATCACAGTTTGATGTTTATATATAAAATCACTACAGATGATTCAGTGTTTAGGTAAGGATTGTGTATCTTTAATATTCTTTCTTGATTCATGATATGATGTATCAGTAACTGGTGATCCGTATCCATAACTAAACCGGTCATTATTATTTGCTTATTATTTTAAGCATGTGCACTCCAACTGCTTGATAAACGTCTAACGATGAACACCTTCTTCGCGATATTGTTTTTGCTGTTTTCTAAGGGCTTTCTATGGAGGCTATGCTATGCTTCATATTACTCATCTATTATACGCAGCGATCTTGGTGGACATGTGGGTCCTACTGATGAACAACCACTATCAAATATTGCAATTCACAAAACGTTCATTGCTTTACACGAATCAGTTTCGATTAAGGCAAACCCCGTTCTTCTTGGTTTAAAGGTAGCACCTGTTTCTTTTGTTAATCTCGATTAATTATTGTATGAGACCTTTAGTGTTTTGAGCTTAGTAAGTGTTTGATTGTGAAGCTATTTGATCGTGCTTAGAAGGAGGTGTTTTGAGCTTTTTATTATTGCAAATTAATTAGATGTTATCATGTGTTTCACCATGTTTTATGTTTTTGGGTCACATTATGTTACTTTAAACATTTTGATAAATGGTCATGATATTTTATCCCTTTTAATTATGGTGCTTAATTGAGTGTAGACAGGGTTTTCGGTTGTGACTGCTCCACAACGCAGGTTTACCAGGAAGGAGCTAAAGATGTCGGGATATCGGTCGTAGGTATGGTATCAATGGTGAGATCCACTTTTCTATTTTTTTTTTGTTTACAATCCCACATATCAAGGTAATATATCTAAATATAATGCAAGTACTCTAAAAATTTATAATATTATTTATATAGTAAATAGAAAATAGAAAAAGTCTAAGATGATTTTCTGAAATATCCTTGTGCAGCTTTGATCGTAATGCCCCTGAGTTATTAGAGAAAATGTTGACTCTTGATCCCTCACAGGTATGTTTAGATATGACAAACCTATTCCGGACATATCATTGCAAAGTTTATTTTTTAACTATCTTTAAGAATTTAAATGGGTCAATTTTGTTATGTTTTGTCTTAACGGGTCAAATAAGAAATGATATTGTTTTGTATAGAGGATTTCTGCAAAGGATGCATTGGATGCTGAATATGTCTGGGCTGACCCGTTGCCTTGCGACCCAAAAAGGTTTGCTTTTATAATAATCAATACTTCCCTTTAATTTGTTAACCAACATCCCCGTTAAAGATTTCCTTGCTATACAAACATCCCTGTTGAAGTATGGCGGTATTATTCGTTAACCAACAGACCAGGGGTTAAAGATTTCCTTAGTATAGTAGTCCTTATCTTTTGCAAGTTTTAAGTGTTTCCACTTTCTTTATTTTATTAATTTGGGCAATTTCATCAACCGTGTCTTGAGCTTTATTGCCAAAGATCCAGGTTTGTAGTGCATTATAAGACTTTTTTTTTTTTTTTTTTTTTTATGGTTGCATCTAAATGACACGTAATAAGAGTGTTTGGATCTATTGATGACGAAGATGATACATTTGGATGGAAAATGTTTGTTTTCTATATTGGTTAATTAACTATGTTTGTTTCTTATGTGTTCATACTTTCCTAGGGCTATGTCCTACGTTATTCTAATGAATACATAAATCACTGGAGTGTATTCGTAGCTTTAACTGAAGTATTTATTTGAATTTGAATAGTTTTGTCAACAGAGGGTACATTACTCAAATGGTACACTCTCTCATAAGATAAGTGCATATGAACTTGGTATTAATGATTGATTAAGATTAATACTTCTCATCTTAATGAATATATTATGTAAATAATACTCCGTAAATTGATTATTTTAGTTATGTCACTTCCTATAGATATGCTTTTTCTGGATAATATGGTATACTTTTGTTTATTCATAGTGTATAATAATTTGTAATTTCAATCTTATACTGATATTTTGCTTAATTTGAAACCCTTTTTGCTTAAACCATAGGGCTGTTGATCAGTGTTCTGGATGGAGGTTTGTTGAGCTTTGGATTAGCAAAGTATGATTTGTCCGATTTCACGATACTAGCATAAGAGCTGCAAAAATTGTTGTTAGTGTAAAAGTTTATTCATCTTTGATGTTTAATTTTGTATCGAGATGTCCAACGAATCTGAAATCCTAGTCTTCGAATCAAGAACAACGTTTTCCAGGCTTATTCTTTGACCTCTGTTAGCTAGATCTCAAGATCTCAATCTTCCCGAGGTCTCAATGTTTTATGTAGTTCGATTTATATTTAGAGCATCAAAATATTGAATTCCAACTATTGGTGATTACAGTTATCATTAGGAGTACGCCCAATAATTTGGTGTCATTTAATTATAGTAAGAAATTGATTCTGTAATTTTTTTTTAAAATGGATCCTTAATAAAGGTAAAATTTCGTAGGTGATTATTTTATCAACTAGAAGATGAAAGCTCTACTGTATGAGTTAACCAAGGTATGTCTTGCAATGTTTTCTATTCCTTAGGGCATTCCTACTGTTAACCCTATTGAAATTTTTAATTGCTTTTGCCATTTTAACTTGAATCTTTGATTGAAAAACAGGGTTGGCTAAATGCGGAAGATAATCGGTTGAATAATAAATCGGTGGCCATTAAAATTAGTCCAAATGAGTCAAACACAGTTATTCACATCGAATTTTATTATTTAGAGTTGTCGTGCAACAGGCTCTTAAATATAAATTTTTTTATTTGTTCTATATATTATATATATATAGAAAGAACAAGCTCAAAGCAACCCATTTGTCATATTTGTTGGTTAAACAACAAATCATGTTTACAAATTACAACCATTCATAACTTTATGTTGTTTCATGAATAAATGTATGAAAAATTTTTATCCAAGTTTTGGTTGTGCGTGTGTGTTGTGCACAAAAACATATTTTACTAAATTACCCACAACAATACTTTTGATAATATTTATATAATATCGTTATTTTATATATAAGTTTAAAAACGAATAATGTTTGCGGATGAGTCCCCGTGCAATGCACGGACTCATAAATCTAAGTATAAATCTAAGTATAGAAACAAAACAAGGGGCGGCCAACAAAATGATGGCTTGACCCAATGCCACTCTGTTTTTGGTACTTTTTGTTCAATGCCACTGTCTGTACCAACTTTATAAACAAAAAGCAGCACCGTCGATCAAAAAAACCCTTATCCCACCGCTCTTCCGCCACCGAACTACTCCGCCGTCGTCCGGTTACCGGTAGCTGAAATCGGCGTTTCAACTCTGTTACAGTGTTACTCCTATTTCAGATCCTTTGTTCTTGCATGCCTCAAAACAAACAAATATTCAGATTCCCTGTTACTCCAAACCCTAATTTTTTATTTTGTTGATTATTTTTTTTTAGTTTTTTGATACATTCTTTCAACTCTCTAGGCGCACCTTCATTAACAAATCAATTAACATACTGGTACATTAACTCTTCCTTTTTCAGTTTTAATTATTCTGGTTTTGTTTATTCATTTATTTTATTATAAGTTTTTATTATAAGCCATTATTTAGTTCAAATCTGGTACATTAGATTCATTAGGTCTACGCGATTCGCGTAAGCTTTGTATTCCACGCGTTTCGTGCAGGTCTACACGATTCGCGTATGCTTTGTCTGTATTTTTTTTTTTTTTATATATATAACTTAAAATCAATTGAATTTAAAAATATCTTTTATAAATTTATATTTGTAACGGAAATTCGGTTGTTAGACCTGATCTTAATCCGTTTATAAATTTTTAATTTCAATACATGTTTTAATAATTTCAATTTATAAAATTCAATTCATTAAAAGTTAAAGTTTTTAATGTTTTTCGAAAACAAATTTAAAATAAAATAAAAACACTCTATTTTTGTGTTAAAATTATTAACATTTTTAATTTTAAAACAAGTACATGAAAAATAAAAATTACACAAATTAAAATACACTCTATTTTTTTTTGTATACCCCTAGATCAACTAATTTTCAAACTTAAAACTTTGTTTCCTATCGATTAGGTAGAGATAAATTCGGTCGTCAAACCTATCATTGTCGTTGTAGTATAGTGGTAAGTATTCCCGCCTGTCGCGCGGGTGACCCGGGTTCGTTCCCCGGCAGCGGCGCCAAAAAGTTGATGTGCTGGATCGTAACCTTTATTTATGAACGGATTTGAGTTGTTTTGTTACACGAATTGATTTATTGTATATGTGGTATTTTATTGAATTCAGGTTGATTTCACACATATATAGGCAACTAGTCCTATTCATGTAGTTTAGTTTGTTGGTAAATCCGATTCGTTCCACAGGGAGATGGAGTGTTTAATGGTTTTTAATAGTCTTTGATGTCAAACTTAATTAAAGGTGGTTTTGGATTAGGAATTTATAATATAACAGTAACAGAAAATAACTTAATTAATTTACTAAATAAAATTACAAGATTACAATAATTAACTTATAAAGGAACTAAATGAGATTATACTAATTAGGATGCATTAATTAATTTTATTACTAAATGGTAATTAGTAAAATAGTAATTTTTAATAAAACTATATGTTTAGAATTTTGTTTTGAGCAATTATAATATAAATTTATTTAAATTAACTAAAAGACATTTTTAATGAGATTAATACAAATTAAAAGGAATTAAATTAATTAACTAATTATAAACTAGTTACAAATTATAAACTTATAATAATTAATACTAATTTTTAGGATTAAAACATGTATTAAGGTATTTTATAATAACTAATACTAATTATATAGTAATAACCTAAATATAAATAATTAAATAACTAAAACCCTAATTTTTAACCTAGCTGGTACTGTAGCCGTGTTTATACAGTACGCGTTTCGCGTATTTATACGCGTATCGCGTATATCTTAAACCTTACACGAATTGTGTAGATCTGATCGTACAGTTTGATAAACAGGCGTACGCGTTTCGTGTAGACCATACACGATTCGCGTATGAGTAATACGATGTGACAAAACTAACTGGTACAGATTCGAGTGTTTTTATGTATTCTTTTTATATTTTGTAATAATAATTCGTAAATAATAATAATAATACTTTTACAATAAATATGAATGGGATAAATGGGAGTATTTACTTAAATGTGTCACCCCTAGGTCCATGGATTGTTTTGAGTTTTAAGCCCTATTAAAATGTTTTAGTATTAACTTTATATTTTTCTTTCGAGTAAATATAAGGTTACGACTAACTAAATAAAATCTAATTTTCATCGGATTCTTTTTTAGATAGCTAATATTCCCTAAGTATTTAAATTGAGACCTAGCCTAGTTTTGACTTTCGCCAATACCCAAATCGTAACGGTTTCCCTTTTTACAATTTCACTATCATATAATTATTGATATTACCCAAACCACCGAAGTTTATTTCTAAATTGGTGTTAATAATTTATCCATAATTTCGTCTAGATCATTTTAATGTTGAAGCTTAATTTATATAAATAAAAACAACTTTCGTTATTTAAATTTAATAAATTAAGTGGCAAGGGTTAAATACCTAATTACACAATAATGGTTCTTTTAACTAGGCTCAATATTAAAAATACCTAAGTTACATTTTAACTTTTACAATTGATAACAATCCATTTCACTAGGGGCTCTACATCTAAGCAAACACTATGAAAAATTAGCTATTCATTACACTAGGGTAAACATAAAAATATAGATATGTAAACATAATAACAACGATAATTTTAACAGAGTAAACTTACTAAAAATTCTTCACTTTCATTAACTTCAAACGGTAGAAAATTACAATAATAACACCCTTTCCACGCGTACAATAACACCCTTAATCACGAACAATACACCCTTAATATTTGAACTATACTAAATATTGAACCTTGAAACTAATTTTACAGAATGATATTAACTTGTGTATAGTAATTGTTGTATGAAAAATGTTGTTGTCTGCACCCCTTGTACACTGACTGCTACTCCGTATTTAACATGTATCTTTGAAGTAGTAGGTAAAGTTTTAATTGGTTCCTTGCTGTAACACATTGAGAAAAGAATTGTTTTAAAACTCCAAAAGCAGCCGCCCTTATCTGATGAATGATTAAATTCGGCCTAACATTACGCGTTTCGTGTAGAGGTCACACGATTCGCGTAAGGCTAAATTACTACGCGATTCGTGTAGATCTACACGATTCGCGTAAGAGATAATGGCAGTTTTCTTTATTTTTCTTTTTCGTTTGTTCTATGTTGATCCCGTGTTGACGTTAAATTGACTTGGCACTTTCCATTTGAACTCTTTTCTTCAATTATCTTGTACTTTCATTCGGATAAACGTTTCTTGATATAAATTTGGTTAAAACTATCGTTTTATCGTCGTTTCTTCGAATAGCAAGCTCTTGTCTACTTTTATCGTTTTTCTCGTGAAATGCTCATTGAATGTCTTTGTAGATGGTGAAAACCTATGAAATATAAGTGATATTGCGTCGAATAATATGTATGTTTAGAGCAATATCAAAATACCCCACACTTGAACGTTGCTTGTCCTCAAGCAATTACATCCTTGAACAGAATTAGAACATTATATATATCTTTATTATCGAACATTAGATCACACAACACACACTACACGAAATGAAACACACGCTATATGAAATATATTACACAACACAGTATTTATTGGATCACACGCACACCACACGAAACGAAATTCTGACAACAGAAACAAACATGAAACTCGTGATTAGGGTTTAAAAATTTGGATCCTTAGGGAAAATTGGACCTTGTGAAAACGTTTTATGATTTATTAAAATGTCATGCTAGTTTTTACACTAGACACGTTTTCCGGTTTTAACCTCAAATTCCGGTTGAGGGTAACTGAAAACCGAAGTCTCAGTCGGCGATTAGCAAGCTATTCGCCCCCATGATTGTAGTATCATGGAACTTGAAGCCAAATGTCCAAAAATAGTTTTACACAAATATAATTCATAAAATAGCATAAGTTTTTAGAACAAAATTATATCGTGTCCAAATATCATCGGTGAACCATGAGTTTGCACACCTCAATTTGTTATGGCATATGTATGTTGACCGCGGTCAAACATAGATGCGGTTAATCTTTACGGAGATTATCCATCTGGGGATTAGATTCATTAGTCTTAAAAGCTAATTTGCATTGTGCCCCCCCATTGTACGAGAAGCTAAGAAGGCCGTAGCAATTGCAAAAGACAAAGCATATGAAGACTTGTATAGAAAACTAGACTCTAAAGAGGGAGCTAATGACATATATAGGATAGCCAAAGCTAGGGAGCGAGGAAGGAGGGACTTAGGTAACATCAAATATATCAAGGATGTAGCAGGGCAAAGTATAGTGAGAGAAGACCTTATTAGGAAAAGATGGGAAGAATATTTTGCTTCCCTTTTCGGTAGGGGAAGACCGGAGCGGAACGGTGAACCCCACTAGGTCCAGGAGTTTCAAAACAACTGTTTCTGCACGAGGATTAATCAGGAGGAAGTTAGATTGGCCCTACGAAAGATGGGGAGGAACAAAGCAGTAGGACCAGACCAAATTCCGATTGAGGCGTGGAAGTGCCTAGGAGGTGACGGGGTTAGATGGTTGACAAACCTTTTCAACACGACGTTTAGAAGCGCAAATATGCCTATGGAATGGAGACTCAGTGAGGTTATTCCCATTTACAAGAACAAGGGAGATGCGCAATTATGTAGTAACTATAGAGGCATAAAGTTACTCAGTCATACTATGAAGCTTTGGGAAAGAGTGATCGAGACGAGGCTCAGACGCGAGACAAAGGTTTCAGAGAACCAATTCGGCTTCATGCCAGGACGCTCGTCGATGGAAGCGATTCACATAGTTAGAAGCCTTATGGAGAAGTATAGGGAAAAGCAAAAGAACCTACACATGGCGTTCTTAGACTTGGAAAAAGCTTATGACTGTGTCCCGCGTGAGCTGATTTGGAAGACTCTTAATGCTAGGGGAGTCCCAAGTAGATATATAAGATCTATTAGAGATATGTACGAGGGGGCGAAGACTCGTGTACGTACGACGGTAGGAATCACAGAGTTTTTCCCGGTAGAGGTTGGTTTACATCAGGGATCTGCCCTTAGCCCTTATCTTTTCGCTTTGATCCTAGACGAGTTGACTCATAGGATACAAGACAACATCCCATGGTGCCTGATTTTCGCTGACGATATTGTATTAGTTTCGGATTCTCAGGATGAGCTTAACAGGAGGCTAGAGCAATGGAGGATCGCCTTAGAATCAAATGGCCTACGGATTAGCAGACTTAAATCGGAGTACCTTAGATGCGATTTCAAGGGGGGCGAAGAGGAACACGACGATATAGTGGATATCAGAATTGGGGATCAGATTCTACCCCCGCAAGAGTCCTTTAGATATTTAGGCTCGATGCTTCACATTTCGGGAAGGATAGATGAGGATGTGACGCATCGTATACGAGTAGGATGGTTGAAGTGGAGGGCTGCGAAAGGGGTGTTGTGCGACAAGAAGGTCCCACTTAAACTGAAAGGTAAATTCTTTAAGGTGGCAATTAGACCAGCCATGTTGTACGGATCAGAGTGTTGGCCAATGACGAAGGCCCAAGAGAGGAGGATGGAGGTGGCAGAAATGAGGATGCTTAGATGGGCGTGTGGTAAGACCATGCTAGATATGATACCAAATGGAGTTTTTAGGGAGAAATTGGAAGTTGGGAACATCACCAACAAACTTAGGGAAGGACGACTTAGATGGTTTGGGCATGTTAGGAGGCGCCCACTTTTAGCCCCAGTTAGGAGAGTCGAGACCCTCGCCGTTGGCGGCGTAAGGAGAAGGGGTAGACCTAGACGTAGGATGGAGGATAGATTGAAGCTTGACATGAAAGAGCTCCTACTGACGGAGGACATGACTTCTGATAGGAGCCTGTGGAGGAGTAGAATTAGAATTATTGAGTAGGTTTTTTTTTTTTTTTTTTTTTTTTTTTTTTTCATTGTGTTAGTTACTTTTATTATACAACTACATATATAACTATAACCAGATATTCAATAACCACACTATTTATACCCCTCTACATGGTTTATATGCCTTTGTATCTATGTATATGTTTTTAGGCTATATATATGTACCGATGTATATGTTTGTATCTATATATATATGTATCTATGTATCTAAGTGCATGTATTGGTGTATGTAGGTTTGTCTGTCTTGTATCTGTACCTAGGTATATATATCTACGAATGTATCTATATGTATTTATGTTTAAGCATGAGTTTTTTTTTTTTTTTTTTTTTTTTTTTTTTTTTTTTTTCGTGTGGTATATATATATCGATGTGTGTGTCTGCGTGGGTGCGTATATGTATATGTATATGTATATGTATATGTATATGTATATGTATATGTATATGTATATGTATATGTATATATCTTGTTTGTCTGTATGTCTACCTAAAACTAAATGGTTATGTGCACTATTTTATTCATGCTCTTTGCCCTACTGTTGTGCATTACTGCTATATGTGTCCCTTTTATGGTTACTGTGTATGGTTGCTTCTTGCTAGGCGCTCATTACTCGTACAGGTACGTATCATTTGCCCTCTCTATTTCGTTCTTATGAGCTCTTCGGGCCGGAGGTCCTTTGGGAAGCAATCTCTTTTGCGCTAGAGTAGAGGGAGGGACGACCTTATCTAGGCGCGGGTTCTATACCCGCGGGTGGAGTAGTGACTTCCTTCTAATCTAGGGTACGAGGAATGATTGTCTACACTCACCTTCCCCATACCCCACTTTCGTTGGATTGGGTATTGTTATTGTTGTTGTTGTTGTTGTATTTAGTTCAAATATGATAATTGGAAGTGATTTTTGGTTTTTTATTGTAATGGTTTCACTTAAATTATAAAGATTGTTAGTTTAAGTTGGCCATGATACTACATCATCATAGTTTAGGACCTTCTGTAAGCATTTTTCAATTAAACATTTTATTAAGTTCGAGATATATTTTTTTTTTTTTTTTGTGAAGCCAATTTAGGTGTTTATCAGAGTAAATTATACTCCGTAAAAGGAAATCATCAGAGTAACTAGGCGTGGTTGTAATAAAACTCGTGTAATTAAAATAATGGTGGGCCCTGTATGTTGAAAATCTTGGCACTTTATGTGAGTAATTATTATGTGGGGCCAACCTTTTCCATAAGGTCAAAAATGATGGGTCAGTGGGTGGAAAATTATGTTAAATAATGCATGTTTGATAAGTTTGAATTATTGGGAGAATATTCAATGAAATATGCCATTTGAATTCGCCTATGAATTCTTGTATGTTTTTCATTTGAGAGGTATCGAATTACACAATTTTCTCTCAATTTTGTAAGAAATCTTTGAGTGCAATAATAATATCAAGGTGTGTTTTATAAAATTCTATATCTTTTAAATACTTCTTTATTTCAGTTTATAACTACTGATACAGAGTAGCGATCCAATATAATATAATTTTAATTTACGGGACAATTAACCCTTGTTTTTTGTGCACATACAGTGATATATGCATGAATCATCTTGTTTCCTACTAAGAGATCTAGCTGATTTAATGCAACTCTGTAACAAAGTTACTGTTATTTGTTAGATGTTATTTTAGTTATTATGTTAAAGTCTTCTAGATGTATGGTTAAGTTAACCATCAGTGCAAATTATTTTTATAGTATTCTTTTAATTTTTGTTTGATTCGTGAATGTTATCCCGAATTACAATTACCATTATCAACAACATTTCTTGGTTAGGAATATATGGAATGGTTTCTTAGATTTTTGGTTTACCAATAGCCCGTTTTTGGCATGAAAGTAACCTAATTTACTGGTACCATTGTAGTGAATGAAATAATCTCGATGGACATTGCTGAGTTTTTGAATGATATTGGTCACGTAGAAGGGGATGTTAAATTGGAGACAAATTTAGGTGGCTATAATTATAAAAGGGTTAAAAATAATGGTATGCGACCAGAGGCTGAAGAAAACAGAAGCTGTAGTGGCACAAGTGTGGTGGATCAAGAACAATCACTCGTAGACGATGCGAACATTTGTTCGACATCGCCAATATCTTCTGCACCAATTTGTAGACAATTTTGGAAAGCTGGAGCCTACAATGATGATCTTACTCCCAAGTCCACTACTAAATGTACTCATCTTATTTATATTTTATTTTGTGATTTGTGACATGAAGTTATTTGTAATTCGTTGGTGTATTTCAATGATTTATTTTCTAATGTTTTGTTATGTACATAACAGTGGGTTCTAGTTATCTGCACATACATCCTAAGTTTCTACACTCAAATGCTACTTCTCACAAATGGGCATTTGGTGGTATGTTGAGCTTAACCTTATTTTTGTTTAATTTCTCAATAGTGATAGAAACAATGGTAACTTTTTTTGTGTGATAAATTGTCTGTAAATTTGTATTTGCAGCCATAGCAGAGCTTATTGATAACGCTGTCGATGAGGTAATGAACTTCATTACTTACTATTACAGTCTTGTTTTCTTTGCTACAACTTGTTTCATGTTTTTGCATTATTTATTTTTGCAGATACAAAATGCAGCCACTTTTGTGATTATTGACAAAACAATTAACCCAAGAAATGGAGCTACAGCATTGCTTATTCAAGGTAGATTTCTTTTAGGCTATGTTTGGCGACGAGCTTATTGGAGCTTTTAGCTTTTAATAAAAAGCTCCTATTTAATAAAAAGCTCCGTTTGGTTAGAGGAGCTAAAATTTTCTAGACGGGGGAAAGCTAAAAGCTACTTGAAGTAGCGTTTGGCTTTTAGCTTCTAGTTTTTTGTCATTTTACGTTTTATTTAACAGATTCAGCGCCAAACACTAATATATATTTAATAAGCTACCAGCTACCAGCTACAAGCTACCATCTAATTTTGCCAAACATACCCTTAATTAGGTTTTCATGTTGTGCCCCGGAGTATTCTTTTTTTTAACTTTATGTTGTGTTACTAACTTTATTTTTACTCAATATAGACGATGGTGGTGGGATGGATCCAGAAGCAATGCGGCATTGTTTGAGTTTTGGGTTTTCAGATAAGAAGTCCAAGTTTGCGATTGGGAAGTGTATGTTCTTTAAATGCAACTTATTTAATAATTTTCTTTCTATTTTGTTTTTTCCCTTGATTTTGATTGGTTGACTTGTAGACACGTTCAGATGGAAATGGTTTTAAGACCAGTACTATGAGGCTAGGAGCAGATGTGATTGTTTTCAGCCGCCACTTAACTGGAAGGTTTGACTACTGTTTACATCATATGAAACAATGTTTCTGTACTTGCATTTATATTTCATTATGTACTTTTTTTTTTCTTCTTATGTACAGCACATTTACCCAAAGTATCGGTCTTCTTTCATATACATTTTTAACTCAATCAGGCTATGACAGGATAGTAGTACCAATGGTGAGAGTTCACTTTTCTTATTATTTCCCTTTTCACGGCTTGATTTCATCAATTGATTTGCACCAAAAAAAGATATATATATATATATATATATATATTTTTAATAAAATGTATATATAGATGTGTTGTAGTAGCATACAATATATTCTCTGCTGAAGTATATGAAAAATGCAGGTTCATTACCAGTACAACTTTATGACAAACTCTTTTGATCCCTTGCATTCAGTAAATAATGACAACCCAAATTCAAACCTATCTGTCATTTTGAAATGGTCTCCGTATTCAACTGAGGAGGAACTATTGAGACAAGTAAGTCGGGTTCCACATTTTAATTATAAATTACTAATTACTATTGGGAATTTATTTTCTTGATGAAACATAACGATGTTCATGATGTGTGTAGTTTGAAAACGTTGGTGCTCATGGCACAAAAGTCATCATATACAATTTATGGCTTGATGATGACGGTAATATGGAGCTTGATTTTGACTCGGATCGTGAGGTTTAAACCTTTTTGCTACTTATAATTATTGTATTATTATACATATTTAAAAATACATCTTAGGTGGCACTTGGTTCATTTTATGTAATGGAATGGTAATAGCCTTGTGCTTAGTAAATATCATATCAGATATATAATCAACCACTACAGAATTAAAAATAAACTAACATGAGCAGAAAAATCAAGATAATAATCGATTTTTTACCAATCCTGATTCAGGATATATGCATTACATGGGATGGAAAAAGTAAAGCGAAAGAAACTTCTCGTTTAGCTGTAACTGAACAGCACATTTCTAACCGCATCCGTTGTTCTCTCCGCGTAAGTCGTCAATTCTATTAATATACATGTCTTTATTCTACAAATTTAATATCTTTGTTATATTATTTACATCTTCTTGTGTTCCAGGCCTACTTATCCGTCTTGTATTTAAAGTTACCTGAAAGTTTTGCAATGTTATTGCGAGGGAAAACGGTTATTTATCATAATATTGCAACCGATCTGATACATACGGAGTATATCCTGTATAAACCTCATAGTGACGGACGTAGTGAGGTTGTACTCGGTTAACAAACCGTCGAATATTTATTTTTATATTATTTATTGTTTTATTTTTGATTTTTGTAATATAATGGTTGGACTTAATTATCAATTCAGGGCATGGTAATTACGACGATAGGGTTCGATAAGGATTCTCCAAATGTGAGTGTTCATGGCTTTAACATCTACCACAAGAATCGTTTGATACTGGTGATTAGTTCTCATTCCTTCTAACATAATTTAAAGAATTCATTTATTTAATTTCTTTTAATAATAAATTGTGAGTGTTGATTTTTTCCTTTTGTTTACAAATTTTGAAACATGTATGTGCGTTTTTATTTGCAGCCGTTTCATCCCGTGGTCTTATTTTCTAACAGCCGAGGCAGAGGTGTTGTTGGTAAGAGTTTGTACTGCAGTGCTCTTTCAAGGGGATGTGAGTTTTTTATTTTAACGTAAATTAATTTTTGTTGTAGGTGTTCTCGAAACAAATTTTATTGAACCTACTCACAATAAACAAGATGTTGAGAAAACATCAGTTTATCAAAAACTTATGAATCGTTTGAAAGAAATGACCTGGGAATACTGGTAAGCAATATCTATTAAAAGGCAAAGTATATAATTGTTCATCTAAAAACGATATTTATTGACGATTGAATATATTCAGGGATTATCATTCTGGACTTATTGGGTATAAAAGTCAGAAAAGAGCGCTGCCGGCATCAGATACCACCCCTGGTTCAGCTAATTTTTTTCATCAGCATGTTGTTGATAGATCTATTCAAAGGAAACCCATTTCGAATACTGGAGCCAATAAAAAACAGCCACCTTTCATAGCTACTGTGAACAGCAAGGCTGCCCTTTTTTCTAATTCCCCGTTTTTTAAACCAGTAGAATTAATACCAAACTGCCCTCCCGGTTTCAAAGAAGGTATAGAATTAACTACTTTTTTAGTTAAGTAAAAAGTTTAGTATTTTTAATTTGTTTTATTCATCGCTTCTTGTCATTACTTTTGAAAGGGTCGAATTTGAAACCAAAGATGAGAACTGAGCCTCAAAATTTTCAATTGGGCTCCCAGATGGGTAGCAGAGTGGTTAATGTCCGCACTAGCATGGTAACTTCATATTTTTTGGTTTATTTTTTTAAGACTATTGGTTCTTTTTTCTTGTTTACAATTTTAATTTATTATTATTAATTTTTTTTATGTGTAGACTGATATTAATAACAATCGAGGGGCATTAAGCGTTATAGATGAAAACAAAAAGCTTAAAGCCGAGTGAGTATACTTATTATTTTGTGCCTATGTTGCTGTTGATTAAACTAACAATATATTCACGTTTTAACAGTTATTGTACCCCTTAGGGCTGTTGTTTAACAGGCTTTAAATTATTGTACATCTCGATAACCGCCATTTAGAAAGTGATAGATAACCGCTATGTAATTCGTTGCTTTAGTTGTTATATGTTCTTTTTTCTTTTCAGATGCTTGGAGCTTGAGAAGGCAGAAGAAGAACTTAAGCATAAGGTACCATTATTTTAACGTGTTAAATTATTTTTTCTTGCTAATTGAGATGGGTCAGATGGGTCAAAGTCGAAGAACAAAGATATTTTCAATGCATATAATTTGTGAAGTCGTTTAATTCAAGTTTATAGATAGATTTAGATTTTACTTGTGTAACAAGTCTTGTAATTTTGTAAGCACAATTAAAGCTTTTATCGACACAAATAGAGTATTAAAAGTTGACCTTAAAGTCTTTGCGTGAACCAATTGACCTTTTATCGACACCGTTGCAACTATGTTGTTTTTTTGCTGATTGATGGTTTTGACGCTATGTATGAATGGCAGGTTGTGCTGCTTAAAACGGAATTGGAAGATGCACAAGTGGAGTATGCTCGTTTGTTGGCTGAAATGCATAACCTGGAGATTGTAAAGGGGGAAACTAATCAGTTTGTTGCCTAAACGCATGGCTTGTGGCAGGCCGTAAGGCATGGCCGTATGGCTGTCTGGTCAGTCTTGCTTCCTAGGTCGTATCTTGGTTTTCACCGTTTTCGCTCCAGATTATTCGTTTTATGTTCAATTTCTTCGATTCTTCTTGCATTGTCTTCGTAATCACTTAATCTACAAAATAAGGCGAATAAACGCTTAATTTGGCGATAAAGTTTATATCTTTATTGATTTGGGGCTTATAATTAAGGGTAAAAACACGACTTTTTCACCGATATCAAATATCCTACATTTGGACTTTGCTTGTCCTCAAGCAAAAAGCGGATATATCGGGTATCTTCTACTAGATTCTATTTTTGCCAAACCTCAGGTTCTTTTATTATGCCATGACTGGAAATTAATGCATCATTCGAAAGTATTACAGAAAGTTTCGAGCATTATGTTCCTATCGTCGGATTTTGCTCGTTTCATGAGTACAAGACATACTTTCCAATTATCAGATGTAAAATATACATGACTAGGCTTCTTACTGGCGGATCACTCTATTCACTCAGATGTTTAGGGCCTCTTACAATAATTGTATTGTCGCTCAGAAGCCAGTCGTGTAACGATTATTGTCAAAAGCTTGGTCAAGGATCGATATCTCCACCGATTAGATAAGGAGGACACTGATCTTCTTTTTAGGTGTCCTTTCAAGAGAAAGACGGGTTTCAAGGTTGAGTGGTGGAGAAAGGTGAAGGTTTTGTGAAGGGGTGAAATTTGGTGTTTCCCTTGAATTTGTAAGAGAATTGATAGATTATGGTTCTCGGTGTAATTCCTTTTCTATAGGATGAATGAATCTTTATTTTTGTGAAGAGTTTTTCTCGGAAGGCGCTAATTTCGCGAAGACTTTTGTCTAGAGTTTGCTTAACTTTTTCGACAGTTCTTCTAGGTCACACTTCTTTTTCTTCTGGGCTTTTCATGCCTTTATAGAGTCTTTGCTCATATATATGACTTTTGTCTAGAGTTTGCTTAACTTTTTCGACAGTTCTTCTTGGTCACACTTCTTTTTCTTCGGGGCTTTTCATGCCTTTATAGAGTCTTTGCTCATATATATGTGTGTGTAAATATATAGGGAGAGGATTCAGTGAGAACTTTTTTAGTGTGAGAACTCTAGGAACTCAAAATACACTCCAAATACACTAAAATTCGAGCAAAAAGGGACACGGACGAACAAAAAAAAGCAAATTCGAGCAAAAATAAAAAACACGGACGAACAAAAAATCATAGCCGTTCAAAAAATATATATTTTTTTTTCGATTTTCAAAAATGTGGAACACATTTTTGTTCGACTATCACGTTTTTGTTCGACTATCACGTGTTTTACATTTTTTTTGTTCGAATTTCAAAAATGTAGAACACATTTTTGTTCGAATTTCACATTTTTGTTCGAATTACTATAATGTAGAACACATTTTTGTTCGACTACTGCCGCGTTCTGCATTTTTTTGTTCGACTATCAAAATGGAGAACACATTTTTGTTCGACTTAATTTTTTTTTGTTCGGACGCCTTTTTTTGTTCAACTTTCCTGTTTTTCGCTCGACTATCCCCGTTTTTGCTCGCCCGCCCCTTTTTTTGCTCGAAATTCCCTTTTTTGTTCGAATTTCAGTGTATTTTTGAGTTTTTAGGGTTCTCACACCAAAAAGTTTTCATTTGATCCCTTATATATATATATATATATATATATATATATATATATATATATATATATATATATATATATATATATATATATATATATCATGACTTTTGTCTTTTCTTCTTGTCCTCAGAGAGGAAGTGATATTTCACTTGATTATAGGTTTTTGACCTATCAAAAACAAATATATATATATATATATATATATATATATATATATATATATATATATATATATATATATATATATATACCCTATCTTCATGACTTTTGTCTTTTCTTCTTGTGCTCAGAGAGGAAGTGATATTTCACTTGAAAATAGGTTTTTGACCTATAAAAAACAAAATATATATATATATATATATATATATATATATATATATATATATATATATATATATATATAGTGGTAGGATCAAGGGGAAAGTAACCAATCGGGGGAAAACGGGGGAAGCAATTTTTTTTTTTCGTTTTTTGAAAAAACTTTGTTCACGAACATTATATATTGGATAAAAATATGAACTTGTAATAAAGACACTTTGTGATAAATGTATTTATTTTGGCGGGAAAATGTTCGAAGAATTAATATATAACAATTATCGTGTTTTTCGAGCGTATGCTGAGGTTTTAGATATTAGGGTTTATAGGGTTTAGATATTAGGGTTTAGAAATTTAGGGTTTAGGGTTTAGATTTAGGTTTTAGATTGAGTTTTTAACACGAACAGTTTAGAGTCCCCTAAACCCTAAACCCGAAATTCTAAATCGGACTAAATTTTACTTCACAAAACATGAAAAAAAAATGTTAACATTCTTCACGATCAATATTATTTTGAATGTTATTTTTGTCGACCGTTTTTCCGCCTAAATAATAACATCATCCCGAAGTGTCTTTTTTAAACGTTCATATTTTCGTGTGATTTTGATGCCTGAATTTTTTATTTAAAAAAAAAACGAAATTTTTTTCCTTCTCCCGCTTCCCCCCGATTGGTTACTTTCCCATTTATTCATGACTTTGTCTTTTCTTCTTGTGCTCAGGAAGTGATATTTCACTTGAAAATATGTTTTTGACCTATCAAAAACAATCGGGTGTTCGGAATCTTTTGACAAATGTTTTTTGAAGTAAATTTAATCGATCTATCTCTTTTTTTCAATCTTTGAATTTTGGGAAGTGAAGAAGGAATGAAGGTGATTGAGTGGGGTGGATTTTGGGTGGATGTTTTCATCAACTCTTTCTAATGTGAGTTGGTATGGGTTAAATTTTAGAAATGGAATTGGTTTTTGTCTTCTCTATCAAAATGAATTCGAAAGGAGTATCGCATCTACACTACGTATGACGCTTACTAATCGTTGGTCTTGAAATGTATGTCAAGAACAAGTTCTAACTCAAATAGTACATCGACACGCTCATCAAACGAAATAGCAAGTATTGTAGATTGTAATGTTCAGACAAGTACTTTGGGTCCAAGTTCTCAGTATTTATTGATATGGGTCGTGCTTAATAATGCGTAGCCTTTTTTCACTCTTTCGAGAGAGAAAATCGTTTTGATAAAAGCATAAGTTTTGGCTTAATCGTTTTCGTTCTAATAGATGTTTGAAAACTGTTTTTTTGGCAATTTTATAGAAGCTTTTGGTGGAACAAAGTAAAACTTTCCGAATTTATCCAATGTTTCTTTAGTTTTTCTTTTGAGGATAGAAGAATTTTGAAATTTTTTAAGCGGTTTTAATGTTGTACTTAGTGAACCCTATCCAATTACTACCATTCAACATTTAGAAGAACATTGTCCCAAATGTTCTAAAAAAAGAAGTTTTAATAATTTTATAAATTAAGGACAATATTACTCTAGAATCTTTAAGTTTGTTGCGGGGTAATCCACACTTAAAGATTTTACTATATAATCGAAAAGGGGCAACTAAAGACAGTACTTCTCTACGGTCAAGTGAAGGCTGATCCGATGTGATTCTGCAATACTAAGAAACAAATTTTTCACTAGACAATATTTTTAGTACAACCATTTTTCATATATAAAGGAAATAGATTAAAAGTAATAAAGGGATCTATGATAAACTATCATGGCTAACTGATTGTGCGACATCAGCAAAATCAAACCCTGTGAAATTCAGATTGTCAAGTTCGGGAAGATCCTCTAGTCCCTGCTTTGCAGCCGTCTCAGGGTCAAAGAGCCTATCAAAACATAGGTCTGAAGGTATCTGTAATCTTCTTGAGAGGTTCACAAATGGATTACTCTATGCCGGAATGATTGAGGTCATCTCAAAAGCTGTAACAACCTCGCTTTGGGCCTAGTAGAAATGACACATTTACCCTTGTGGGTTAGTATAGTGATTTTAATAATTATGTGTTTTATAATTATTGTATATGGGATAATGTGCGTTTTGTGACAAGGGTCACAAAACATATTTCTTTTTGTGAATTGGACTTAGAATGGATAAGTTATTATAGATTTTGTGTTTCAGATAACTGGTAAATACCTGTGTGATATGGGGTATGAGTTTATAACTCATTTAAGTGTATGTATCTGGATATTTCTATCCATTTTCTCATCTCATCAAACACACTCCCGCACTTAATATTTCATCTCATAAACCCTAATTTGATTTGGTTAGCTTTTGGATTGATTGAAGCTAGGGATATGTTCCTTGTGATTTCGTGATCAATATAAGGTATGCATATCACAGATTCATGTATTGATTCTTGCTCAAAATAGGTTTTGGGTTCTTATGGGTTTTATGCATTTTGATGCTTGATTCTTGTTGATATGTGTTTGTGATGCTCAATTGATGTTAGAAATAGTTTGTATATGTATTATATGATGTTTTTGAGGTGGTTTTATGATCAGAACGGTCAAAAATCAAGATTTGAAGTCAAAAAACGCGAAAACAGCGAGCTGGAGGCAGGAATGGCACCCGCGGGTCGTGGGCGCGGATCCACTGCATCCATCACCCGCACCCGCAGATTTTTTTTACAATCCATTAATCCGCGATCTTGGTTAACGGATTTATTTTTAGATCCATCACCCGTATTCACGGATATTCGCGGGTCACGGGTTTACCTGCAGATCTTATTCATGAAGTATATGTAAATTAAAATATTCAAAAATAAATATCATTACGTAATTCAAAGTGATATAAAAAACATCATCCAATAATATATTCATGTCTATGATATAATAAAATGAGAAAACATATAATATTAGTTATACTTTTCTTACTAATATATACGAAGTTAGAATGTTTAAAATTAACAATTAAAATTTAGTTGCTAAAACTAATCATAAAGTACGTTGACGAATTATTAGAGTTATTTTCACTCATTTAGAACGGGTATATTCACGAATTATTCAAACGGGTATTACAGATTTTCGGATCGGATTTTACCTGCGACGAATCTATTACATCCATCACCCACCCGCGACTCGTCCGCGCGTACAAAATTACATCCATCGCCCACCCGCGGGTAAAGATTTTGAATTTTATCCACCCATCACGGGCGCGGGTATCCGCGGATCTCGGTTTTTTTAGATCCATTGCTATCCCTAGCTGGAGATGGTTCTACAGTTCCCACACTTTTGACAGCTCAACCACACGGTTGAGCACACTTTTGAGGGCTCAACCACGCGATTGAGGGCTCAACCGTACGGTTGAGGGTATTCACGGATATTCGCGGGTCACGGGTTTACCCGCGGATCTTATTCATGAAGTATATGTAAATTAAAATATTCAAAAATAAATATCATTACGTAATTCAAAGTGATATAAAAAACATCATCCAATAATATATTCATGTTTATGATATAATAAAATGAGAAAATATATAATATTAGTTATACTTTTCTTACTAATATATGCGAAGTTAGAATGTTTAAAATTAACAATTAAAATTTAGTTGCTAAAACTAATCATAAAGTACGTTGACGAATTATTAGAGTTATTTTCACTCATTTAGAACGGGTATATTCACGAATTATTCAAACGGGTATTACAGATTTTCGGATCGGATTTTACCCGCGACGAATCTATTACATCCATCACCCACCCGCGACCCGTCCGCAGGTACAAAATTACATCCATCGCCCACCCGCGGATAAAGATTTTGAATTTTATCCACCCATCACGGGCGCGAGTATCCGCGGATCTCGGTTTTTCTTGGATCCATTGCCATCCCTAGCTGGAGCTGTTCTACAGCTCCCACACTTTTGACAGCTCAACCACACGGTTGAGCACACTTTTGAGGGCTCAACCACGCGGTTGAGCAGTGACCAGCTGTAACGTCCTCCCAATAGGGTCTGGAAGAAACGTTACTAATATCAAATAAACCAACATATTATAATACGGGAACAATACTAAATGAGAAAATTTAACTTTATTGAGTACGCAGCGGAAAATGAAATGTCGTTACAATAATGGAAATAACGATAAAGTAATTGTTCATATGCAGAAGTAATAAATGCGATATCTCTTGATCCTAAGTCCAAGTAGCATCACATAAGTAGTAGATAAGAAAGCTTGAATCAAACAGCACCTGAGACAAAACATGCTAAAGTGTCAACCAAAAAGGTTGAGTGAAGTTCATAGGTTTAAAAAAAGTAGTTATCGTTGTTTTTAGACCACAAGATTTAGTTGTAAAGTTGATCTCCCGCAGGATCAAAAAGTAGATCTCGCAGATCCAAAAGTAGTACTGATTCGTGATATTTTAGACTAAACGTTTGTTTTGTTGCCCCGATGATAAGTTGGCAGTACCTTATCACCATGTTTAAATCATTATTAAGTAATACAAAGACATCACGGTCAAATGTATCGGGGACGTTACTCCCGATAGGCCTACCCCCAATAATTAAGAACGCCTTATCCTGAAAGCAATTAAAAAATATCACTGTGGGGTCTTAGTAGCATAAGCTAGTCATAGTACAGTTTAGGTTCGTACTTGTGTCTAAGTTGTTTAAAGTATAAAAGCAGCATGTGTCTCACCCCAGTAAGTATAAAAAGTGCTATAGCAATAAGAGTGGGGCTATGAAAGTCACCTTAGTAAGTAGAGAGAGTTATTTCTCGGAATAAAGAGTTGAACGAGTGAGCAGGAAAGTCAACCTATTGACATTTAAGAGTAGTTAAGTGTTTTGCCCATGTTTAAGTTTAAGTATGTGTTTAAGTATAGTTTGTTTTACTAAGTTTCTATTCCTAGTAAGTTACTATTTTTATAAAGTTTCCATTTTTAGAAAGTTTCTTATTTTACTAAGTTTCTATGACTAGAGAGTTTCTACTTTTATGAGTGTTTTTCATTTTAGGATACTTGCCGTATTAGATAAGCTTCCAATCACCCCTTTCCCTTCAAATGGCTAATTTAGATCTAGGGGCTTGAGCCATAGGACCCTTTAAATCGGAAATCCAAACCCTCTGCCTAGAATCTCGTAGAAACTATTCGTCAAGAAAGTTCAAAGATCTATACATCTCTAATACATATCCCAAAATGTTTTTGTGCTACAATATAAGTAGTAGGTTATAGGTGCTAGTAATAGTAATAGTGTATACATGTTAAGTACTAGTATAAGTAGTATTAGGGTTTAAGGTTTTAATATGTATATGTATATATAATTCGTATATATACATAAAAATATTTTTTTTTTACATGTATATATGTATATATAAATCTAGGAGTGTTTATGTATATACTTATGAATAACAAGTTTATAATATGAATATGAATTAACAAAGATTAAAGTTTATGTAAATAGTTTAGGGTTTATGTTATACCTTTGAAGATTCAAGATAATTAACAAAGAAAAGATGAACACGATGAAGATGGAAGATCAAAGCCTTAAAAATCTTGAAGAACTCCTTGAAGATTCTTGAAGAACACGAAGAACAAGCTTGAAGATCCGAATACCACAAGAGAGGGAGAGGGAGAGATTGTTTTTTAGAGAGGATTTTGGTGTGATTTGTGAATGAGAAACTAGGAGTCTATGAGTGTTTATATAGTGCAAGTATTAGAGTGTTAGTCAACATAAGGATGTTCTAATTAATGATTTTATTTTGTTTTATAATTTTTAGTCAACAAAAGGTGGTACTAGTTTATAATTAGTCAACATAAGGATGTACTAATTTATACTTTATTTTTAGTCAACATAAGGATGTAATTGTTTAAGATTCTTTAGTCTCATTATTATTATTACTATTATTATTATTATTATGTTTATTATTATTATTATTTTTACATTTACTACATGATAAGTATTATTTTCTTTTTACTAATTCATGACTTGTATTTATTTTTATTTAGTTCCCAATTGTTTTATTATTTATATAAATGTCACTTTTTATTTATTACTTATAGATTAATAGTTATAAATAATATTATTGAAATGCATAAATTTTAATTAGCAGTGAGTGTCGAATAAAAGTTTATTATTTGGTCAACGTTAAATTGATTGTGTATATAACAACCCTTAAATAATTAATACGTATAGTCAGACAGTAAACCCTCGGGTCATTTCAGTAATTTCAGAAGTCAAAAAGTGAGGGTTGTTATAGTACCTCCCCGTTAATAAAAACTTCGTCCCGAAGTTTTAGGTAGACTTCTCGGATGCATCAGCAGTTGAGAAGAGATGGGGATATTTCCGTTTCATATGGTCTTTGCGTTCCCAGGTATATTCGGGGCCTCTACGCGAATTCCAATAGACTTTAATGATAGGTATGTTGCTTTTACGCGTTTGTTTGACCTCTCCTTCCATGATTTCTATAGGTTCTTCAACGAAGTGCATTTTATCATTAATGCGAAGATCATTCAAAATGATGATGTTATACAAGTCATTTCAGTAAATTGGATACATGAAATGTGTTATGAATGGTATTGAGCTCATTTAAAACCTTGAGCATTTTATGCCACAATATTAGGGCAGACAAACAGAGAGGAGTTCGTGAAAATCACAGTCATGAAATTTGATAAAGATCTTCATTGTTTACAACAAGAATATTTTAATGATGAATATAAGTTGAAAAATAAAGTTTTATCACTATTGAATAATATGGATAAAACGATTCGTTTATAGCAAGAGTATAAACGAAGCTATCATAAAAGAGTGAAATGAGAAAATTAAATGTTCGCCTTAACTTTTGACGTAGTCACGATTGATTTCCGGAATTCAAGGAATTAAAGGAAATCTTCGTAATCTATAAGATTTGATTCTCCGGTATTTACGAAATTTTGAGATTTGTTTGATTAAATGCGGTGATTTGCCTCGATTGATGTGTTGGAATTTTGCTATAAATTAGCTTCTTCCGTTTCATTATCTTCACCACTTCTATACTTTCTTTCTCAATTCAAACTCCCAAAAGATTAAGAAAATGCTAAATCCAGTTCTGATCCTGGTTATTATATTGACCATCTATGCAGTCATTCTTCTTTTTCTTTTATCGCCAGAGGAATCTGTTTACTTCTTCTATGCTCTCGGGGTTATAGTGTTTTTAATTATCCCGTGTCTTTATATTGCTATACGCATTGATATACACGGTTTGTAATTTCGGAGTCGTTATCCGGCTTTATATTTTCCCTTATATGTCGGAGCTTTATGTTTTTGTTTCTTCTTCCCGACTTCAAGTCAAGCGAGTAATGGTCCAGAATTTATAGGTATGAAGTTTTGAATGATCATAATATATAAAGTAGAAAGGAAAGGTAATAGCACGATTTGATTTGTCATATTACCAGAATATCCGAAAAAGACCGAATCATCAAGAAAAATATTTTCTTGATATGTTTAGAGGTTAAATAGAATGTAAGAGTCGTGTAACATGGCAAATGATGATTATAAAATCTATGAATCATCATCTTCCATTAAAAACTGAGCATGACTTACTGTAATATAATCACGTTGGCCTGACGTCATTATATTATATTAACTCATGCTTCAATTCCCAATCACTTCTTCAAAGCATTTATAATTTAAACTCGAATTTTACAGAATATAGAAACTAAAACAGTTTCCTTTATAAAGATATCGCAAAGAGATACTTAATTACGGACATGAATCGTTATGAAGATATCTTCCGAAATATAGAGGACATTTATGATGATATTTTGGAATTTCTAAGTTCGAAAGTTGATGAAGAAAAATTTTCCGCAAGCTTTTAACATGACTTTGGAGCAAGATATTCTCTAAAGATTTCACCGGATTCAGAATTTCCTGGATTCTTTGAATATAGGGTTTGGCCCTTGTGTTTGTCCTTGGTCTCCTCCATGGTTAGCTCAATCCGTTTTTCAGTTCCAAATTTTCTTTTGGGCTTTTCCAACGTACCATTCTTTATTATCAAACTGTTAGCCTTTAAGAACATCTATAGCATTTGCTGCTTCGTCAGCATTCTCAAGGTTAACGAATCTGAATCATTGATTGACAACCCGAGATGGTTTCAAGAAATTTTATTTTTAGATGATTAAACGCTGATTGTAATCGTCAATGGATCTAATGGTTGACGAATAGGCGTTGTTGATTTCAAAAGTAATGAATGATAATTTTGGTGGTTTGATGTGATAATTCATCATAGAATACGAATGAATATAATTCATGAATGTAGTGATCTTTAGGAAGATAACATCTGCTATAGCTTTACTTGAATTCTGATATGTCAAATTCAGAATATGTAATTTGATTTGAATGAAAATGGTTGTTCTTTGGTGCGCGGATACATATGTGGATGTAAGTAGTATAGTTACTGATTATTGAATCAGAATTTGAAGAATGTACAATGTAACATATTAATGTGAGATATAAATATTTCTCGGGTATTACCTACCCATTAAAATATTTTCACAATTAACAGTTTGTACAAAAGAGAAGATATACGTTCATATATGTATTCTTCAGATATAATATAGATTTAATGAGTTAATATAATATTAAACTCATTTGATTTGCGGTTGAAACGAGAATAAATAATCTCCAAAACCTTAGAGATTTCATAATTGTCGCGAAATATTTCGCTAATGAAGTTATGAATCAATACTTCATCGTTCATTGTTATTGATATACCTCAGTATATGATGTTGGTGCTCGTGGAATTCTTGTGAAATTCATAAGGCACGAATGATGTTTTCTAGAAAGTTTCGAGTACATCGAAAATGAAAGTATACAATCAATCATGTATTTGAGTAATACACTTGGTTTATTATGAAATGAAGTTTATTGTGTTGAAGCAGTGATTAACGATTATTAAGTCATTAACGAAGGATGTACATCATAGCATATTAATGATATCAATTAATCAAGTAGTACATACTAGTTAAGATTCACACGTAATAGCTTAGTATGAAAAGATTTATTATTGTTCCAATCCATATATATAAAGTATACATATGTAATTCTTCAGGAAGAATGAGTCAATACATCTTAACTCATTATTACTAATATTCCTTGGTATCTATGGGGCGTATGATGTTGATGTTTGAGGTACTGAGTGTGATGTTGAGGCGTGGAATGCGGATGTTTTCGTTGGTGAAGCTGGTGATGTTGGTGGTGATGCCGATGGTACTGGTGGTACTGGTTATGCTGCTGGTGCTGCTGCTGGTGTTCGTAGGTTTCGCACCATATTCTCCAGAGCCACTACTCGAGTGCGAAGCTCGTTGACTTCTTCTATTATTCCGGGATGATTGGCGGTTCGGACAAGTGGATGAATAAGATCTTAAATTTTAGATATTATATATTCGTGACTGGATATCCTGGAAATGAGGGTGAAAATAGTGTTCCGAACGTGTTTGCCAGTAAGTGCTTCAGGTTCTTCACCAAGAGGTGAATTCGGTTGGTGGAAGGGATCACCTTCTTCTTGTCTCCATTGATTAAGTTTACTACGAACCCATCCCCAATTCATCCAAAATAGATGATGGCTGATTGGTTGGTTCATTCCGGTTACGCTGCCATTGGAGCTCGAAGAGTTCGAGGAATCCATATTATGTGTTTGGAATTAGGGTTTTTGATATGAAATTAGTTTTGAATACTGGATGATATATTCGTCTCCTCGAATACGTGTATATAGCAAAAAGATTTCCGTAATTTATGGAGGGAATTTAGAAAAAGTGTTAGACAAAATCTATTAGGATAGATACGATAAGATATAATAAGATATGATGTGTCTTTACTTTAAAAATGGCAGTATGACGTGTCGAGATCATAAAGTGATAAGTATGTAATCTAATAATCTTTTGATTAAAGACTTTCAATTTGTATACTGTGATAACCCAATGACATTTTTCAATTCGCAAACCGATGCATAAAGGCATAAGGCATATAGGTACGTGATATAACAGAGAGTTATATACGTTTGAGTGTGAGTAGTAACAATTATAAGAATTTCAAAATCATGGATAATATTTCATGTAATACATATGTAATACACATAACCATGATAGATGACTTATGAATGTCAAGAATTTCTGAAATCATTGTGTCGCATTTAGATGCGGTGGTGTAATTGGATAGTACTTAGGAAAGTGAGCAGAGTTCTTAGATTAGCTCGGCATTCTAAGATAAGTAAAGTTTCTAAAGTACAGTGTAGCATTTAACAGTTAAAGGCAACAATTAAAGGCACTATGGTCAAGGAAAGTTGTAGTCCTACATTAGGAAAGAGACTTTGATTAGAATCTTTAAGTCAAGTTTGGTAAAGCATGATTGTTAAGATTATAAGGCAATTCTAAATGCTTTAAGTCTAAGGCAGGAAAGGTTATAGTTTCCTAGATTGCTAAGGCACCCTAGCTAGCAAGTAAGGTACACATAAAAATGCAATCCTGGTTCTCTATAACAGCCTGGTTATGCTCTGATACCAATCTGTAACGTCCTCCCAATAGGGTCTGAAAGAAACGTTACTAATATCAAATAAACCAACATATTATAATACGGGAACAATACTAAATGAGAAAATTTAACTTTATTGAGTACGCAGCGGAAAATGAAATGTCGTTACAATAATGGAAATAACGATAAAGTAATTGTTCATATGCAGAAGTAATAAATGCGATATCTCTTGATCCTAAGTCCAAGTAGCATCACATAAGTAGTAGATAAGAAAGCTTGAATCAAACAGCACCTGAGACAAAACATGCTAAAGTGTCAACCAAAAAGGTTGAGTGAAGTTCATAGGTTTAAAAAAAGTAGTTATCGTTGTTTTTAGACCACAAGATTTAGTTGTAAAGTTGATCTCCCGCAGGATCAAAAAGTAGATCTCGCAGATCCAAAAGTAGTACTGATTCGTGATATTTTAGACTAAACGTTTGTTTTGTTGCCCCGATGATAAGTTGGCAGTACCTTATCACCATGTTTAAATCATTATTAAGTAATACAAAGACATCACGGTCAAATGTATCGGGGACGTTACTCCCGATAGGCCTACCCCCAATAATTAAGAACGCCTTATCCTGAAAGCAATTAAAAAATATCACTGTGGGGTCTTAGTAGCATAAGCTAGTCATAGTACAGTTTAGGTTCGTACTTGTGTCTAAGTTGTTTAAAGTATAAAAGCAGCATGTGTCTCACCCCAGTAAGTATAAAAAGTGCTATAACAATAAGAGTGGGGCTATGAAAGTCACCTTAGTAAGTAGAGAGAGAGTTATTTCTCGGAATAAAGAGTTGAACGAGTGAGCAGGAAAGTCAACCTATTGACATTTAAGAGTAGTTAAGTGTTTTGCCCATGTTTAAGTATAGTTTGTTTTACTAAGTTTCTATTCCTAGTAAGTTACTATTTTTATAAAGTTTCCATTTTTAGAAAGTTTCTTATTTTACTAAGTTTCTATGACTAGAGAGTTTTTACTTTTATGAGTGTTTTTCATTTTAGGATACTTGCCGTATTAGATAAGCTTCCAATCACCCCTTTCCCTTCGAATGGCTAATTTAGATCTAGGGGCTTGAGCCATAGGACCCTTTAAATCGGAAATCCAAACCCTCTGCCAAGAATCTCGTAGAAACCATTCGTCAAGAAAGTTCAAAGATCTATACATCTCTAATACATATCCCAAAATGTTTTTGTGCTACAATATAAGTAGTAGGTTATAGGTGCTAGTAATAGTAATAGTGTATACATGTTAAGTACTAGTATAAGTAGTATTAGGGTTTAAGGTTTTAATATGTATATGTATATATAATTCGTATATATACATAAAAATATTTTTTTTTACATGTATATATGTATATATAAATCTAGGAGTGTTTATGTATATACTTATGAATAACAAGTTTATAATATGAATATGAATTAACAAAGATTAAAGTTTATGTAAATAGTTTAGGGTTTATGTTATACCTTTGAAGATTCAAGATAATTAACAAAGAAAAGATGAACACGATGAAGATGGAAGATCAAAGCCTTAAAAATCTTGAAGAACTCCTTGAAGATTCTTGAAGAACACGAAGAACAAGCTTGAAGATCCGAATACCACAAGAGAGGGAGAGGGAGAGATTGTTTTTGAGAGAGGATTTTGGTGTGATTTGTGAATGAGAAACTAGGAGTCTATGAGTGTTTATATAGTGCAAGTATTAGAGTGTTAGTCAACATAAGGATGTTCTAATTAATGATTTTATTTTGTTTTATAATTTTTAGTCAACAAAAGGTGGTACTAGTTTATAATTAGTCAACATAAGGATGTACTAGTTTATACTTTATTTTTAGTCAACATAAGGATGTAATTGTTTAAGATTCTTTAGTCTCATTATTATTATTATTACTATTATTATTATTATTATGTTTATTATTATTTTTACATTTACTACATGATAAGTATTATTTTCTTTTTACTAATTCATGAGTTGTATTTATTTTTATTTAGTTCCCAATTGTTTTATTATTTATATAAATGTCACTTTTTATTTATTACTTATAGATTAATAGTTATAAATAATATTATTGAAATGCATAAATTTTAATTAGCAGTGAGTGTCGAATAAAAGTTTATTATTTGGTCAACGTTAAATTGATTGTGTATATAACAACCCTTAAATAATTAATACGTATAGTCAGACAGTAAACCCTAGGGTCATTTCAGTAATTTCAGAAGTCAAAAAGTGAGGGTTGTTATACCAGCTTTTGGTAAAATTGAAAAGGCTGTAACTTTCAAACCGTAACTCCGTTTTTGACTAATAAACTATCGTTGGAGTCGTCTTGAGGTCTAGTTTTCAATGATAAGGTTTTAAAACACTAAGTCAAACTTTAGGTTGGGTGTAAAAAAGCTCGAATTGCAGGTGTGCTGCTGTACTTGCTCAACCGTGCGTTTGAGGCACTCACTCGTGCGAGTGAAGTGTCCATTCGCACGAGTGAGACACTAAACCGTGAGAGTAGGTTTGATAATCACTAGTATAAGTGATAGGTCAGTCGTGCGAGTGAGGATACTCATCCGTACGAGTGAGTATAGTAAGTCGCACGAGTGAGACCTCATCCGTGCGAGTGACAGTGTTTGTATGTTTGGGTCAAGTGCAACTTTGACCCATTTACTGTATTGGTGTGATATTTATGTTAATGAGTAATTTGATTGACAAGTGTACTAACTAGAGAACTGATATTCTCAGGTGATAAACGGAAAGGTGAAGACTCAGTGATATAAAACAACTAAGTACTTGTGCTTCCAGGTAAGTGGGATTATCTTTATGGATGTGATTATGCAGTGACAAGTACAGTGATCCGTGCCATGCTTATAATTAGACTGTGTAATGAGTCTGTGACCAATGCAGTGACTATATGTGATTATGTGCGCACCCAGTGATTTCGTCGAGGTGTTTTGTGCGACGTAAGAGGTCAATGCTATTTACCTTGTGTATTTAGGGTAATAGTATTGGGTCCAAGTGTTACTGATTAGTGGTATAGTGTGAATGACGAGTGCATCACGTTTGGAAGACTATACCAGTGACTCAGTAGTGTGGACTTTCGGTATATTCTAGCTTGATCAGCTATGGGTTGCTGGTCCTCTTGTGTATGGCTTTAAGTGATTAGTGACCAGTGCCTTTAAGCTGTGCTTGATGCTTGTAGTGATGTCCACCTAGATATTGCCATTCACTTAGCGTTATGCTAATTCCCTCACAGTGTTTTGCCCTGCAGGTATAGATTAGCAGCTTTAGGTGGGTTTTGCAAAGCAAGTGAAGATGTTTGACACACTGTATAACTCTGATGTTTTATAATAAACTATATGATCAAATGGTTTGTATTAATAACGTAACACCTGTGATTTTGTGTTATCATATAATTATGTACTAATATATGATGTGAAAACCTTCAAGTCTTCCGCTGTGAGTGTCTTAAAAAAAAGCCTGTAAAAAGTACGGTGTTACAAGTTGGTATCAGAGCGTAGGTTTGGCAGTATGTGCACTGTGTACGTGACCTACTCCCAAACTTATGAATGTGTCGTGTCAAACATCCAAGTGGGGGACAAGTGAATGTAGAGATATGCACCTATGTGATTGTGGTTAGCGATAGGTACTAACGAATTATCTACTGAGTTTTGGTGTGAGATATTGTGATAAGACAGGTATTGCGATCGATCAAACCCTGCTGCTGACCCGTTGACCCCATTTTCTCCAGAGTTATGTCGGTGAGTCCTGATAGGAGATCTGATATGTCCAGAAAGTGCACCAGAGCATTGAGTTGAATAAAGATTCATTTTTCATCAGTGATAAGGTGAACCTCGAGAGATGAAGGGAAAGATAAATGAAATAGTACAGCGACAATCGAAACTGATTTCAGCAACAATCCCTTTAGCGATGAGTTACATGTGTGTGAAGAGGGGTCAGGGGTGCAGGTGGGATCGATGTGTTGATAGATAAGAAGATGACTTCTTATTTAAAAAGGTATTCCCTTGTTACATTGTTTTAATTATTATGTACCATTTGATTATGAACGAATGCTTATCTATGTTTGTTATATATTGTGCTCGACTAAGATCAGTTGTGACGCGATTGCTTCTTCCTAATAAGGTAGAAGTAGCCAGTGGTTTGAAGGCTTTAGTCACATCAGCTGTGTAGCTACTAATGATTTTATTGAGATTTACTCCCTTTGATTGGTTGTCATGCTTTCTGTGATTGCCATGTTCTGTGGGATTGATCAGATGTGATACGTTATATATGCTTGCCATGATTAGTGAGAATTATTGGTTGTGTACTGCATATGCATATGATACCGCATGTCTGTTATACTCGACTAAATATAGTGATATGCATGATTCGATAAGACTACGTAGGGCTTATATAAAATACATTTCTTTTACTTGACTTATCGGGACACCCGTACTGACCCGTAGGAATTAGGGTTGGATAGTAGTCCACAAGTGTGTATGGCGATAGACTTGAACCTTGTGTACTGTTGATATTGTATGTGATTTGCTTGTATGTGATTCATGAACGAACCGCTAAGTGTGATATTAGCTATGTTATTTTAATATGCATGATTAGACTAGTTATAAGATTCATAGTGATACCTTAAGGAATTGTTTCCTTTCCTGCACACCCTTACGAATTTTATTGTGACCTTTAGGAGTGAGTGTGGGTGGTGCCCCTTATGTTGTGTCCCTAGAAAATAGTGAAAGCTTTAACTTGAATGGGGATTTGTACCTGATTCGTGTTGACTTAGAAAGAGAGCGGATTGTTAGACAATGTTTGAAATTGTGATTAGTATATCATTAGGATGAAATGGTATACTTAGATATATTTCCATGCACAGATGATTGTGTGATCTTTTAGTTTGAGTGTTATAATCTTCGGGAATTAGACTAATAATGCCTGGACTTTTAGTGAATTGCAAGTGGCGTGATTTAATTAATTGGATTTAAACTACTGTGATAGGTTGTCAGTGACGACCAGATAAGAGTTAGTTAGATAACCATGTGGGAAGAATTCATGGTGGTTAATAGAATAAAGTTAAACCTGACAATAAATACGTGAATTTGATCATATCGAGTGGTATAAGGACATAATTTTGGGCCTTGACTAATGAAGTGATTATTTTGGGCAGGAGAATGGTTAGCATGTTTATGCCTCGTTATGTTTAGTTTATAATTGTGGTGATTTATATACTAATGTTGTTGCTAGTTGCATGTTTAGTGATACTAGCTCGTTTATGCATTATTTGCATGGTATTTGTAAGTGAATGCGTGTAGGTAAATTACATATGTATATGTATAAGTATTGCATTCACTAAGCTTTAGCTTACCCTCTCGTTGTTTACATTTTTAGGTTCAGAAGCAGAATTGGCAAGGGTATGCTCGGGATTTAGATGATTTTCCCTTTTGTTGCTAGCTTGGATTACTTTTGGATTCGACCTAGGATTGAGAAGTTTATCCCCAAACATCATGCTCGTAGTTGTTTGGAAATTAAACACATTTGGGTCGAAATCGCTACTTTAATGTATTTAACGGGTCGTTGGGGTCCCAAAGGTTGCAATGTACTTTTATCAACTAAAAACCCGGTGGTTTAATGTTTGGAAAGTGTTGGAATTGGTTTTGGGGTTCAACGGGACTCGGGATGGGCGAAAATGGGTGTCATACTTAAAAATGGGCTGAACTGGCTTCCCAGCTGTAGTGCGCGCCGCGCACGGCCTTGCGCGCCGCGCAGTTGGTAGTCAGTCCAGTTGTTAACTTCTGACCTTGTTTCACGTTGTAAAGCGCGCCGCGCATCCTATTGCGCACCGCGCATGTGGTCTGGCTGAAATGTTTGTTGTTTTTTAAAAAAGCGTATTTTCTCCTAAAGCGTTTGTGGGTCGTTACAGATGGAAAGGCCGCAAGGGAAATTCTTTAACGGGTCGTTTTAGTGAAAATAACTCTCGCACCTTTAAAATATGTGGTCCATTGAACAAACGGCTAGGTACTCATGAGGCGTCGAGCCTCGAAATCCCCTTCACTCTACCCGAAATTCACGATGCTATATTGGATGTGGTGGTGAAAAGGCCCCGGGACCTGACGGTTTTAACATGAATTTTTTTTCAAAATATTGGGATATTGTTAAAGAAGACCTTCTTGCGGTTTTCACTCGTTTTTGGGAGGTTGGCGAAATTTCTAAAGGTTGTAATTCTTCTTTTGTTGCATTAATCCCAAAAAAAAAAAATGATCCACAAGGTTTTGGTGACTGCCGTCCTATCAGCTTAATCGGGAGCCTATATAAAATTCTATCAAAAGTTTTAACCAAAAGGCTACAAAGGGTTATTTCTTCGGTCATCGGTTTTGAACAAAGTGCATGCATTAAAAATCGATACATTCTTGACGGTGTGCTAATTGCGAATGAAGTTCTTAATGATATAAAAGGTACCAAAAGAAAAGGCTTCTTATTTAAAGTCGACTTTGAGAAGGCTTTTGACAGCATTAGTTGGGACTTTCTTATGGAAATTATGGAGTTAATGGGTTTTGGTCATCGATGGAGAAAATGGATTTTTGCATGTCTCTCATCCGCTTACATCTCGATTTTGGTCAATGGTTCTCCTACTAAAGAATTTCCTCTTCAGAAAGGAGTGCGGCAAGGGGTAGCTACTGGCACCCCTATAGAGAGAAGCAGGCGGGAAAGCATTCTACTCCGTACCTTCGGGTTCATTAGCGGTGAAAGAGTGTCCAGTGAGTTGTATCTGCCAAGCCAGTTTCAGTTGATTCTCTTACAATGACAGTTGGAGAAAAGAAAAAGGTCAAGTACTTCCCGATCCCCTTTCCCAGTTTCAGTTGATTCTCTTTATCATGGTCGCCGAAGGTTTAAACCACCTAACTAAATCAGCTGCACTTCACAACCGATTTTCAGGGATCCCGATCGGGCGGGGGGATTTACGGGTCACGCACTTGCAATATGCGGATGACACGTTATTTTTTGGTGAATGGAATAGACGTAACGTGCAAAATCTTACTAAAATTCTTAAGTGCTTTGAAGCGACATCGGGGTTAAAAATTAACTTTCACAAAAGCTGCGTTTATGGACTTGGGGTCTCAAAAGTAGAAACGGAAAATATGGCAGTCTGGCTTGGGTGCGTAGCAGGTACACTCCCTATTACCTACCTTGGGCTTCCTCTCGGGTCGTCGATGAAACTTTCGAAGTCTTGGGATCTGGTGTTCGACAAGTTTGGCAAAAGGCTGGCAGATTGGAAAGCTAGATCTCTCTCATATGGCGGTAGACTCACATTAATTAAATCGGTATTATCTAGTCTACCTCTCTATTTCTTTTCGCTTTACGTATCCCCTTCTTGTGTAAATGAAAAACTTGAGGGTTTGAGACGTCGTTTTTTTTTTGGGCGGGTCCTCCGAAGTCTCAAAAATGGCATGGGTTAAATGGGAAACTTGCCTTAAGCCTCGTGATTATGGTGGGTTAGATATTGCCCCTCTTGCTCTTAAAAATCGTGCCCTACTTGCAAAATGGTGGTGGCGTTTCAAACGTGAAAGCGATTCGCTTTGGGTGTCAATTATTAAAAATACCTATGGCGAGGATGGGGGTTTTAGTGCTTCATTTTCTACCCCTTCCTCACGTGCTTCTTCCACATGGGCGGGTATCCTTAAGGTGGGTAAAAATATTTCAAATAACAACGCCGCTTTAGCTAATTCTTTCAAAAAAAGAATTGTTGACGGGTCTACTACACGTTTTTGGGAGGATATTTGGCTTGGGGAGACGACTCTTAAAGACAGATTTAATAGACTTTACAGGCTTGAGACAAACAAATTTGCCTTGGTTCTTGATCGGGCCCGTGGGGGTGGGGTGGGGTGGGGTGGGGATTTTCTTGCATCTTGGTGTTGGTCCCGCAATATCTCGGGGAGATTGGTCGGGGACCTCACCACCCTCACTAATCTTTTATCCAGTTTTGTCCCGTGCAGCTCAGGTCGAGAAGAATGGTCATGGTCTTGAAGTAATGATGGCTCGTTTTCAGTTCATAAGCTTACAGATATCCTGGTTCGGAGCAGCCCAAACATCTCATCCGTGGGCTTAAAGACGATCCGTAACAATCTTGTCCCCCTCAAAGTTGAATTATTTATTTGGCGTACTCGACACAAAAGGTTACCTACAAGGGTTGAACTTGACAAGAGAGGCTTGGACTTTGGTACTGTACGTTGTCCGGTTTGTGATAAGGGTTTAGAATCAGTTGAGCACTCCATCATCTTATGCACGTTTGCTCTTGACATTTGGAATCGTGTTTATGAGTGGTGGGAGCTTGGCCCTTTTACAAACTTGAGCATAAACGAGTCATTTCTTGGGAACGGGTTTACCTTTACCTCCGACTTGGGTAAACTATTGTGGCAAGCCACGGAATGGGTCACGGGTTACATGATTTGGAAAAGTAGAAACGCTTTCACTTTCACAAAGACAAAACTGACGTGTGTAATGGTCTTCAAAGACATCCAACTTAAATGTTTTGAATGGTTCTCTAATAGGATTAAAGGTATCAATATCGAATGGGATGTCTGGCTAGCAAATCCACGAGTATACGATTCGTTAGCTTTATCTTCTAGGAGAACTGGGATTGGTTAATTTGTTGTCCTCCACGCAGGTTTTTTGCCCCACTCCTGGAGTAGTCGTTTTGGTCGAGCGAATTTGGAGTGGATCGGGGTGCTTTGTCGTTGAATTGCCAACACTGTGCTCCGTCCCCACTCCAGCTTGTTTAGTTAATTCTTCTCAAGTCCAATCTTGGCCTTAATGATAATGAACGGACTAAGGCGTTTTCCTGCATACTAGTGGAGTATTACCATCTCGTTTATAAAGGCTGTCGTTTTGAATTTCCTAGATGTAGTCTCGTTCTTTGTATTTTTGACACTATTGTAAGTTTCATGTTTATATATATATATAATATATACTTTCTTGCCGTAAAAAAAAAAATCCTATTTTCGGGTTGAAAGTTCAAGACTTTCTCTTTTGTCGGTACTTTTACATCTTAGAGAAGATGTTAGTATGAAATGACATGGATCAGGAAGATCCCATGCCAAGTAAAACGAAACTTGAATGACTTTACATTCAAGTTTTGGTGAAACCCTTTGACTCTTGAATTAACTTGGAAGACTTTACTTCCAAGTTGACACTTTTTGTTTTAGGTCTGTGTACCCCACTTCCCACGCATCTATCTTTTATGCTATTTTTGAGAAAAGGTAGAAAGTAGATACTACCTTTCCATAATTGAATTAGGTGTCATGACTTTTGGCCATGACGTGTGTTGTCTAAGCAACACTAGCACGAAGCCACTGCTCTTGAAAAAGATAGCACTTTGTGAAGCTCAAGGCTCCTTTTCTCACGACAATTAGCATAGCTAAATGTAAAATGGTGTAGATTAGGAAGTCTTCTATACCAAGTGAATTAACCATTCAAGTTTGCTTTTGAGACATAAGAGAGTGGACTTTAACCACCCAATATGAAATCACATAAGAGGGTGGACTTTAACCACCCAATTTTTGAAACTGGAAAGACTTTACTTTCCCCACACTTGAATGGAACTTTAACCATTCAAGTTGAAACTTGGAACCATAAATGAATGGAACTTTGAGAATTTATCTCTCCCCCACACTTGAGATCATGTAATGCCCTCATTACATGAAATCTAAATAAAATAATAAATTCGAGAGTACAAAATAAAGAGTAGGAGAATCAAAGGTACTCGAGAACAAAGGCCATTTCCACAAGTGATTATCAAATTGCATGAAGTTATCTTATCAAAACCGCATCGCCAAACTTCCCTTTTGCTTTGATTTTGGTTAACGAGTCTTTGTCTTGATTCGTCCCCGTCTTCTTAACATTCCTTATCGGGGTGGTTCTCCCCCACACTTTATCGGACGACATGTGAAATCGGTGAAAAAAGTTCCACGAATCAAGAGACTAAGCCAATCATTAACCCCTCGGGTGTTGTATATGAAATTTAAGAGAATCTTCTTCATTAGCATGAAGAAGATTGAACCAACCCAAGAGTCAACAATTGACTCTTTTTCAAACACGGTTTTGAACACGAGGTTTGCTTTCTTAATCGACTCACACCAAAATGGATCATCAACCTCGAGTTGCAAAACCTATTTAATAACATCAATATCATACCCGAGAGGATTGTTGTATACTTTAAGGACCTCGGGTATGATATCTTCACCATCATCGCCATTAATCTCTTCACTAACCCCGAGTGGATTATCATAGACTTAAAAAACATTGGGCGTTGGTAAAGCTTCAATCGTCTTCCTCATCACTTTCATCATCTTCATCAAATTCATCATCCTCATAATCTTCATCCTCTTTATCGTCTTCACTATCCTCACATTCATCGTTATCCTTCTCATCATCTTCATCTTCATCTTCATCCTCATCTTCATCATTGGTTATCAAAGATTCGGATACTTGTGCAATCTCCACCACTTCGGTCTTGGTATAAAAACTTACATCGTCATCATCATCATCGTAAAAGAACCAATTTCGTGACCGAGAAGTGGAGACTACGGGTGAGGTGAAATGGTAGTGGATACAAAATCTTCAACTAATGGGAGCATGGAACTCACGGTTCTCTCTAAGCTTTGAATTGAAGCTTGTTGAATTTCTAACATTTCCCTCATATCTCTTCTCTCTTGAATTAGAGCCTCCATACGGTTAAGGTGGGTTCTCATGACGTTTGAGAATAACTCTAGTAAATTCGGATCGATCTCCTCTTGTTGATTTTGAAATTGAAATTGAGGAGAATCCCATGTCTAGTTATCCCCCTCATAAAAATAGTCCATTGGTTCACCAAAAGAGTCAAAATTAGAAATGGGACCTTTATCACAAGGTTGATCCATACGGGAAAAATCATTCATAGAATTATAATCATAATTCCCGTTTGGATAACTCCCATCATAAGTATCACAATAACCATTCGGCCCGAAATTAACTTGCCATTGATTCATGTAACCGTTGTCATTCATACACCCATTATCATGATTACCCATGTAACCATCATTTGAAATGCCCCGTTCATATCGATTATAAACGATTCACAATAGTTGATTTCATTGCGAGGTATTTGACATCTAAATGATACATTTTACAAACATTGCATTCGCTTTTTAAAGACACTTTCATTACATCGAAAGTTGACAGCATGCATATTATTTCATAATATATCCAACTATAAATGACTTAATAATATTCTTGATGAAGAAGAAAGGGGAACAAGATAGATAGACGGATTTAATTTAAATGGGTTTTAAGTTATTACAGATAATTAGAAACAGACTAGTGGTTAAGGTGTGAGGCGGGTATGCGAGAGGTCACGGGTTCGAGCCCAGTTCGGGTCATTCTTTTTACTAAAAGCCTTGAAAGGTAGTTTTCTAATTGTTATTATTATTATTATTATTATTATTATTATTATTATTATTATTATTATTATTATTATTATTATTATTATTATTATTATTATTATTATTATTATTATTATTATTATTATTATTATTATTATTATTATTATTATTATTATTATTATTATTATTATTATTATTATTATTATTATTATTATTATTATTATTATTATTATTATTATTATTATTATTATTATTATTATTATTATTATTATTATTATTATTATTATTATTATTATTATTATTATTATTATTATTATTATTATTGTTGTTGTTGTTAATTGTTAATATTATTGTTGTTAATATTATTGTTATTATTACTAGTATATTAGTTATTAGTATTATTATTTTTTTCAATAAAAGGAAGTAGTTACCCTTTTTGTATTATTATCAAAATTATAATTACAAGTAGGATTATTATTATTATTATGATTATTATTATTACTAATATTATTATCATTATAAGTATTAATCTTAAGTAGTATAATTATTAATATTATCATTATTAATAAGATTTCTATTATTATTAGTATAAGTGTTATTATTGTTATTATTAAAGAATATTATTATTATTATTATTATTATTATTATTATTATTATTATTATTATTATTATTATTATTATTATTATTATTATTATTATTATGAAAATAATATAAGTTATCACTAATTTCATTCATGTTAGTATTAGTATCACTTTTGTAACTAGTAGCATTATTATTATTATTATTATTATTATTATTATTATTATTATTATTACAACAACAAATATCATTATTAACAATATCATTATTATTATTAATATTATCATTATTTTTAAAGTTATTATTATTATTATTATTAGTAAATCATTATTATTAAAACTATCATTAACAATAAAAGTAATATTTTTACATGTATTATTATTAATAACATTATTATTATTATTATTATCATTAATCATTAATAGAATCATTAACATTATTATCTTATTAATAATATTTAGTATTATGATCATTTTACCACTATTAATATTATTTTGGTCTTATTATAATTACTATTATTGATTATTGATTATTGATATACAAATGATATATTTAATACACATAACATAACAAAAATTTAATATATTTTTAAATACAAAATGAATATAAGAAACATATATATATTATCAATATAAAAAAAGATATAATTAATAAATTTATATTTGTTCGATTACAACTATGTATATTAATAAATATACAAATGATATAGGTTCGTGAATCCGAGACTAACCCTGCATTGTTCAGTATTGTCGTATGCATATTTTTACTACAAAATATCGTATGGTGAGTTCATTTGATTCCTTTTTACCCTTTATATTTTTGGGACTGAGAATACATGCGCTGTTTTTTACAACTGCTTTATTAAATGCTTTTGAAATATATTTTGAACTATGAATACATGAAATGCTTTCATAACTGTTTTACGAAATAGACACAAGTAATCGAAACTACATTCTATGGTTGAATTATCGAAATCAAATATGCCCAATTTATCATGTCCGAAGTTTTTCCGGAATGATGGCGAACTTATCATGTCCGAAGTTTTCCCGGAATGATGGCGAATTTATAATGTCCGAAGTTTTCCCGGAATGATGGCGAATTTATCATGTCCGAAGTTGTCCCGGAATGATGAGGATATTTTATATGCAACTTGTTAAGGTCGATTACAGGTGTTCAATCCATATGAATGAATTTTATGCATGATGTTTATGGGAAATGGGAATATTAAATCTTGTGGTTTATTAAAATGATGAATTTTATTGTTTACGATAAACCTATGGACTCACCAACCTTTTGGTTGACACTTGAAAGCATGTTTATTCTCAGGTATGAAAGAAATCTTTCGCTGTGCATTTGTTCATTTTAGAGATATTACTTGGAGTCATTCATGGTATATTTCAAGAGACGTTGCATTCGAGTCGTTGAGTTCATCAAGAATATTATTAAGTCATTTATAGTTGGATATATTATGAAATAGTATGCATGCTGTCAACTTTCGATGTAATGAAAGTTTGTCTTTCAAAAGCGAATGCAATGTTTGTAAAATGTATCATTTAGAGGTCAAATACCTCGCAATGAAATCAACTATTGTGAATCGTTTATAATCGATATGAACGGGGCATTTCAGTTGGTATCAGAGCGGTGGTCTTAGCGAACTAGGTCTTGCATTAGTGTGTCTAACTGATAGTTGTTTAGATGCATTAGTGGGTCTGGACTTCGACCGTGTCTGCATATCAAAAGTTTTGCTTATCATTTCGTGTCGAAAATTGCCTGTTTATCATTCTTTGGGAATCACTTGCTTATCATTCTTAATCTAGACATATCTTACTGCCTGGATTGCATGAGTAGTGTATAGACAAAATTCATATCTTAGCGTATCTGCTACTGTAAACTTTGCCTGATATATTCCGTAAATTTCTCCGTAATCTACGGGATCTTCTGTACTACATATAGGTATTCTATGTAATTAAAATATCATCCGATATCCGGAAATCATTTCATATCGAAAACCCTTTATCTAGCCATACAAGATGGAATTTGCCACTAGTTCAAGTCCCTCGGATTCCAATATGGAGTTTCACTCGAGCTCCGAAAGCAGTGTGACCGAAGTGGATCAACCAATTAGCCATCATCAATTATGGATGAATTGGGGATGGGTTCGTAGTCGATTTAATCAATGGAGACGCGAAGAAGGCAATCCTTTCCATGAACCAAATTCACCTCTTGGCGATGAACTTGAAGCACTCACCGGCGAACCAATCCGAAACACCATTTTCACCCTCATTTTCCCAATATCTCGCCACGATTATATTCTATCTAAAGTTCTAGATCTTATTCATCAGCTCGTTTCGACCGACAATCACCCAGGTGTAATAGAAGAAGTCAACGAGCTTCGCGCCCGGGTAGTAGTTTTGGAGAATATGGTGCAAAGGTTACAAGCACCAGCAACAGCACCGGCAGCAACAGTACCACCAGCAACAACACCAACAGTACCATCACCACCACCAACAGCAACATCCTCATCCCACACCTCGACATCACAATCTGTACCTCGAGCATCAACATCGTACTTACCATAGATACCAAGGAGTACTAATAAGAATCAACGATGCAGTATTGATTCATAACTTCATTGGAGAACTATTAGGCGGCGATTATGTAATCTCTAAAGTCTTAGAGATTATTTATTTTAGCTCAAACCAAAAAGCAAATGAGATTAATATCATATTAACTCATAAATCCATGATTACATCTGAAGAAAATATACATGTATATATGTTTTTACATAAGGATTGTAATTAAAAATTCTTTTGTACAAACTATTAATGGTGAAAATATTTTAACGGGTAGGTAATACTCGAGGAATATTTAGATTTCACATTAATAAGTTACACTGTACATTCTTCGAATCTGATTCAACAGTCATTTACTATCCTACTTACATTCACCGATATACGTATTCGTTCACCACAGAATAACCATTTTCATTCAATTTCATATTTGGATTTTGACTTACCAGAATCCAACAAGTGGCATAATGAAGAAAACATTGGACAAAATAAAATTTGTTAGAAACAAACAAATTAACTATGAGAAATTCTGTTAAGAATCCACGCTAACAAAGTCCTAGCTAACTGTTCCTAGCTAACTGTTAATTCCTTATTACATTTATTTACCGCAATTTAATTATAGCAATTTATTTATCGCAATTTAAATTCTCGCAATTTTATTTAATGTCATTTAATTTCTGTTATTTATTTTGCGCACTTTAAATATCGGGACACGTATACAATGTTTTGACATATCATATCGACGCATCTATATATATTATTTGGAATAACCATATACACTCTATATGCAGTAATGTTCGAGTTAGCTATACAGGGTTGAGGTTAATTCTACAATAATATATATACTTTGAGTTGTGATCGAGTCTGAGACATGTATACAATGGGTCACGAATACGTATTAATTAATTCGAATATCATATATTAAACAATATATGAATTATTGGATTATTAATTATGGACTGCTAACTGTGGACTGCCAACATTGGACAATTAAAATGAATTAAAATATTGATTATAACATATGAAACTAAACAATTCTTCAAGTTGTCACTTGATTTCTTCTTAAACCTCATTTGTATCTCGACGATTACAATCTGCGTTCAAACCTTTCATGATTCTTGAAAACACCTCAATCGAGAGGATGAACCAATCGCTTTTCATCTACGGAAGAAAAGATTGATACATATAGTTATGCACCTGAAAACACTCGGAACCTGAGTAAACGTTTAACACGTATATGTGCTAGCTCCTTTGACATTACTATTACCGAAAATAACATTGCAATTCCTTTTCAAATTAGCCAATTTTTTCACAGCTCCAGCAAATCAACTTCGACTTTCATTCGAATCAGCCTTATTATAACCTCGATATATAAGTTTGCCTTTCATCATCGTTACCGGAGAACCGTTTATATTCCACCACATTAGCAGTAAACTTACCAGCAATTTCATCGATCTTTGATTTTTCGAAAAAAAAAATCATTATATTCATTGAAACCTTATCATATACTCATCCGAATCTTGTAACAAGAATTGTCATACCCATTACCGGAAATCAGCAATCAGTATTTTGAATCTCGCAGCGTTACTACAGCAACAGTTATAAGTATACATATAATATCTATCTCCTAGACTTATGTACTTCAATCGTGAACTTCTGAAAAGCACCCCAAACTACGGATTAGTTCTTCGAAATTTTGAAAAAATGCTGATGAAGCAACAAAAACTGAAAACGATCTTAACAGCCAAAAGTTTGATGATAAAGAATAATGTGTTGGCAAAGCTCAGAAAAAGAGAAGGTTTGAAATTGGAAAACGGATTAAGCAAACTATGAAGGAGGCTGTGGACAATTCACAAAGACTAAACCTGCCTTCAAAGAATCCAAATGATTCAGTATCTGCTGAAGTCATTAACGAATACCTTGCTCATGACTCTAAACTTTTACGAACAAATCTTCTTCATCATCCATCGATATTAGAAATTCTAAGATATCATCGTATCTTTCATTATAAATATCTTCGATAATTCTGAAGATATAATCATAATTATTCTTATCTGAGATTTTTTATCTCTTCGCGGTATCAGCGTTACATCAGAAATGAAACTGTTTTAGTTTCTAAATTCTGAAAAAATTCGAATTTAATATATAAATGTTATTGAAGTAGTGCTGGAATTTGATGCATGAGTTAGTATAATATAACGACACTTGATCAGCGTGATTATATTACAATAAGTCATGCTGAGTTTCTAATGGAACTGATGATTCACAGACCATAACGTCATCATGTGCCATGTTACGCTACTCTTACATTCTATCTAATATATAAACATATCAAGAACATAATTTCTTGATAGTTCTATCTTTTCTCTTGAATTCTGGTAATTTAACCAATCAAGATCGTGCTATTACAATTTCCCTCTTAGAACGTTAATCATGTTCATTCGAAACTTCGTACCTACGAATTCTGTACCATTATTCGCTTGACTTAAAGTCGGGAACAGAAGACAAAATGATGGAACTCCAAAATATATAGGAGGATATAAAGCCCGATAACAACACATAAATTACAAACCGTGTATGTCAATGTTTATCGCAACATAAAGACACGGGAGAATTAAAAACACTATAACCCCAAGGGCGAAGTAGAAGAAAACAGATTCCTCCGGTGGAAGTTGGAAAAGGAGAATGATTGTTGCGATAGTAAGGATAAGGACAAGGATCAAGACTGGATTAAGCATAATAACTGATATTTTGGAAAATATGAACGGAGAAAGAACGTATAGGAGTGATGAAAATAATGGAACGAGAGAGGTTCATTTATAGTGAAATATCAGACAGAGCAATCAAAACAGGTTATCGCATTTTTAACCAAAGAAGATCATATTTCCTTAATTATCGGAGAACCAAATCTTATTACAAAGATTTTCTCTAAATCCTTGAATTTCGGAATTCAAACCTGTCTACGTCCAAAGATATGACGAATCTACATTTACTCATTTCACTCTTTCGTGATAGCTTCACTCGTACCCTTCGCATAAACGAAATGTTTTATCCATATTACTCAATGATGATAAAACTCTATTTATCAACTCATTTTCGTCATGAAAACATTTTTATTGTTAACCATGACGACCTCGATCAAATTTCGGGGACGAAATTTCTTTAACGGGTAGGTACTGTGACGACCCGGAATTTCCGACCAAATTTAAACCTAATCTTTATAATATTTCGACACGATAAGTAATGTCTGTAATGTTGAGTCTCAAAATTTTTGAACTATTTATATGAATTCAACTACCCTTTTACTATTCTCGACGATTCACGAACAATTGTTTGTAAATAAATATGTATATATAAATGTATGTATATGTATATTAACTTGAAATTATAAAATATAATATAATCAGTAGAAATAAATATATAAAATAAGATACATGATATTATATTTCTATTAAATATTAATAGAAATATAATATCATGTATCTTATCAATGAATATATTATCATGTTAGTATTAATATTATCATTTATATTTGTTCGGACATGATAAATTCGCCATCATTCCGGAAAAACTTCGGACATGACAAATATATATTTTTAAATATAAAATGAATATAAGAAACATATATATATTATCAATTTAAAAAAGATATAATTAAAAAATATATATTGGTTCGATTACAAATATGTATATTAATAAATATACAAATGATATAGGTTCGTGAATCCGAGACCAACCCTGCATTGTTCAGTATTGTCGTATGCATATTTTTACTACAAAATATCGTATGGTGAGTTCATTTGATTCCCTTTTACTCTTTACATTTTTGGGACTGAGAATACATGCGCTGTTTTTTACAACTGCTTTATTAAATGCTTTTGAAATATATTTTGAACTGCGAATACATGAAATGCTTTCATAACTGTTTTACGAAGTAGACACAAGTAATCGAAACTACATTCTATGGTTGAATTATCGAAATCAAATATGCCCAATTTATCATGTCCGAAGTTTTCCCGGAATGATGGCGAATTTATCATGTCCGAAGTTTTCCCGGAATGATGGCGAATTTATAATGTCCGAAGTTTTTCCGGAATGATGGCGAATTTATCATATCCGAAGTTGTCCCGGAATGATGAGGATATTTTATATGCAACTTGTTAAGGTCGATTACCAGGTGTTCAATCCATATGAATGAATTTTATGCATGATGTTTATGAAAAATGGGAATATTAAATCTTGTGGTCTATTAAAATGATGAATTTTATTGTTTACGATAAACCTATGGATTCACCAACCTTTTGGTTGACACTTGAAAGCATGTTTATTCTCAGGTATGAAAGAAATCTTCCGCTGTGCATTTGCTCATTTTAGAGATATTACTTGGAGTCATTCATGGCATATTTCAAAAGACGCTGCATTCGAGTCGTTGAGTTCATCAAGAATATTATTAAGTCATTTATAGTTGGATATATTATGAAATAGTATGCATGCTGTCAACTTTCGATGTAATGAAAGTTTGTCTTTCAAAAGCGAATGCAATGTTTGTAAAATGTATCATTTAGATGTCAAATACCTCGCAATGAAATCAACTATTGTGAATCGTTTATAATCGATATGAACGAGGCATTTCATCATTCACATACCAATAATCATCATTCATACCCATATAATCTTCATTGTTCATGTCCATGTACCCGTTATCATCATTCATTCCCAAATAACCATTATCCAAGCCTATGTGACTTGAGTCTCCCATCAATTGTTGATCATCATTCGTGATTCTTGACATCAAGTAGTCATACAAAGCATCATACTCCGCGATCTAGCTTAATCACACCATTAACAAGCAAGTATTTTCCAAATACAAGCAAATATAAACAAAAAGTAACTTTTGTAAGAATGAAATTCTTACAAAAGGATCGAACAATTACTAGCAAATATTTCAAAATCCAATTAAAAACTGCTCTCCTGCAGCCGCGGCAAAAAGTTGATGGTGACGTTTCATGTTAAACTTATAATAATATAAATAACTATGATCAAATAACTTAACTAATTAACACAAATGACCGGTCAACAATAAATCGATCATTATAGCAACTAGCAAATATTCAGTAAAGGAATTCGTTCCACAAGGAGCAATTTACATGAATCTTAAAACACTAATAATTATCCTAAGTTGATTGGGGGGGAGGGGTTGATAAAGTGTCGATTGAGCTAATATTAACCTAAAAGAGATCAACAAATAAGATAAAAACGTGTGTGACACCGCTGATTTTTTTTTTTTTTTTTTTTTTTTTTATAAATACGTGGCGGAAGCATTAACGTTAATTAAACCATTATAATAATATAAACATATCATAATTACATAACCAAAACAGTTGACAGCTAGCATTTAACTAATACATATGGTGTCACGTGACGTTTCAACAAAAGTTTAGTTTTATAGGAAAAGACACATCAGAGTTGGCTCCTGTCAAACATAACATCAGCATGCCCCGTCTTCTCCCCAAAAGCATCATCTCTACAAAAGCTAATAACCTGCAGGGAGGAGATGGAGGGGAATTAGCACGAAGCTAAGTGAGTACGACTAACCACAGGCAATAGTATACAGAACAGTTATACTAATCATGTCACAAAGAGCTAACACACAAACATCACCCAAGTGCCGTCTACAGAGACTCTGGCGGCTCGGCCAAACCATTAACCACCAGTTGATCGGGCTGGGGCTTACCAGAAGTTCCTCCACCACCGTATGTATATACATAATCCACACGCGACGGACGCGTCATTCACATATATATACACCACGGCTGTCTAGGCTACCACAGAGGAACCCAACCCGCAGGTTGATCTCTCCTACCGAGGCTACCACACAATAGGGACGCACTGGGCTCCAGCAGACAAGCATCAACTTACATGCAGTCATCACAATAAACTAACTAACTGTATCAATAAGTACAACTAACTAGCATGGCAGTCATGATATAACATGCTACTCTATACTATATTCCACAGTCAGTCCCACTCACCGATTACCAGCAAACGAGAAGGTGTTCAGCTATCTAATCACTGAACCTTCTCTTTCTCCTTTTCTCCTGAGAAATACATATACACGAGTTAGTTTATGTCCATAAACACCAAATAACACAAATATAGAAATTTTGTCAGAAAATCTGTCCGCTAAAATTTTTTCTGTTTAACACTTATGCACTTTTGAAATTTACATCAAAATCTCAAAATACAAACGGACAGCATAACGGCTAGAAATCAACACTCAGTAAAAATTTCACTGTCTAAGACCATCGGTCGATCGTCAGAGACTATCGGCCGATCGTCACTACTCCATCGGCCGGTGGACTACACCATCGATCGATCGTTACATTTTCAACCGTTCGTCGAAGGACTTCCACCATCGGTCGATCGTCTAGTCCGTCGACCGATCGTCTCACTCCATCGGTCGATGGTCAGAGACCATCGGCCGAGGGTAGTTCATCTGCAGAAGCTGAAGCCAAAGTGACGGGTTTCACCCAAATTCATCCAATTCTTGCTCTAGAGCTCGATTTTTACCTCAAAACTGACCAAATCTAAGACACTATACATCAAGAAACATAAACCCACAAGATTTGGACTCAAACAACATCAAATTCAACTCTTTTGACCCAAATTACCCACTTTGTAAAAACTATCACAAAAACCCAATTCAAGGATGGTATGTGAAAGAGATGAAGGTACGGGAGGGTTTGGGAGTTTTCTAGAAAATGGAAGAATAACCCTCCCACCAAACACTTATGAGTCTTAAAACTCATACATCACAACACACGGGTATTTATCAGTTATCTGATATCTTTCGTACATCATTTGGCAACCCAAACGAAGTCCAAATTAAATAAACAAACCTGTTCTGTGACCCTTGTCACAAACTGGTCATAACCACGTCATCAAATAACAATAAATGTTAATTAAAATAAAAACATATAAAATCACACAACGGCAAAATAGACCATTTCAACTAGGCCCGATTCAAGGATGTTACAACGTGTCCACTTGACTATTCCACATTTTGTCATGGTTTACCCAATTCATTCATTACACAACAATGTTCAAACATATAGTTTCATTTTCATTCGTCAACTTCCATAAAACCTCAATCAAATGAAATTCGTTAACTCACGTAGACTCATTTCAAAAGATCAAATTATGTTTTGAGTGAAATCATTGAGACTAGGTTTTGAATTAAAATCACTTAAAATCCTTTAATTATTAAAATCACTTAATATAATCAAACACCACTATGTTGACTAAAGACCAATTGAAAACCAACCCAAATCAAGAATACGATCACTTGAAATTTCCAATTTGATTGTCTAGATCACGCAAGGTGTTGAAGCACAAATTGTTTCACTAATCAAATCACTTAGAAAAGCTAGACAATCTATGTAATCAAAGTCAAGTCTAAAACAAATGCATAACAATGGATCATCAATCAAGCACAATAATCATCAACTCATTCAAACACCCAATTCATAGATTAGGGCAAAATCCAAGCATCAAGTTTACAAATCAAGTGAACAAGTAATCTAAGCTATAATCATTGCATAAACAAAAAATAAATCAAAGAAATGACAATCATTCATCATTACAACTAAATTGGAGAAAATCTACTACCAAAATGGAGAAGAAACACTAAAATGGAGAATTGATGATGGAAATGGAGCTTCAATCTTCATGGATTTAGATTTGGGAGCTTGAAATTAGCATTCATCTTGATGGAATCATGATTGGAACCCTTTTAGGGCTCCAAAATGGCCTAAGGGTGCAGCTTTCTTCAAAAAAAGCCCAAAAATCGTATTTATAGTTGACCTGAGTTTGGCTAAAAACAGGCCTGGAACGACGTTCCAGAATGTGGAACTCCGTTCCAAGAGGTGGAACGACGTTCCATAAAGTGGAACCACGTTTCTGAAACCCTCTAGAAAAGTCTAAAATTTTTCTGACTTCGATTTCCCATTTTTTAGTGTTGCCGAACGACGTTATAGTCATTTGGAACACCGTTCTTGGTTGAAACTTGACTTTTTAACTCCAAAACTCCACTTGATTTATTCCTTATGTTAAAGTATTGAATCTCATGCACAAATATGATCTTTTGGACCACATTTGTCCCAAAATGACCATATGCGAAGATAAATATGTATATTTTGAGCAATATCATGTTGAAAGACACATTTAAATATTATTAACACCATTATCTTGTAGAATTCTACACTTAGAGTTTACGTGGCTATTTTAAGGTTGGGGTTATAATGCCAACACTTGTTTTTTTGACTGCCATTTAACATTCGACCACCCTCGAGGTCATCATCTCGATGAGGGTTATTCACGTTAACCGGACTGAAGTGTTGAATCATACTATGCCTGAACATCCTTATATGGCACTCAATCGAGTATCTATACAAGTATGGATATTCGTTTGATCAATGTTCATTGGTTGTATTTGAATTTATTGGTGGTGCAATTATCTTTGTTTTGTTTTAGGTCTAGGTAAATATATGTAACAAGATATGTAAGTTCTTGAATCGAAGTTTAACAAAACTTATTTTTTTGATCATCTAATTTAATTTTCAGTTTTGGGAAAAGGTTTTGGAATGAATAGGAACAATCAGTGTAATTTTATCTTTTTACACGGACTAAATGACTTAGTTTTATCGAGCCAATCTTTATCGATCTATTTTTGTACTACCTTTTAGTTGGTGACGCCCTTTGCTTTTGGCACTTTCCGTTCCCTGTCTACCATCTTTATATAAAAAACTCTCTTCCCACTGCTCTTCCGTCACGGAACTACTCCGCCGTCGTCCGGTTACCGTAAGCTGCAATCGGCGATCCAACAGTGTTATCTCCTATTTCAGATCCTTTGTTCGCGATTGCATGCCTCAAAACAAACAAATATTCAAATTCCGCCTTACTCCAAACCCTAATTTTTTATTTTGTTAATTCTTTTTTAGTTCTTTGATACATTCTTTTAACTCTTTAGGCGGACCTCCATTAACAAACCAAGCAACATACTGGTACAGTAACTTTTCGTTTTTCAGTTTAACCTCTTTTGGCTTTATTTTTTTATTTTATACAGTAGGTTTCTAATAATTCATAGATTTGTTTTAATATGAAAACTGGAAGTGATTTTTGTGTGTATGTTAGAAGTCTACTTCGTTGCAGCTTATAGGGTACTAATTTTTTGATTTTGTATTGTAATGGTTTCACCTAAAATTAAAAAAAAAAAAAAATTGTTAGTTTTATTTGGCCGTAATACTATATCATCATAGTTTAGGACATTTTGTAAGCATTTTTCAATTAAACAATTTATTAGGTTCGAGAAGTTTTTTTTGTGAAACCAATTTAGGGCACATACAGTTATATATGTATGCATCCTCTGAATGATATTGCAGTGAATGAAAGTAACACACTCTTCTGGTGCCATTGTAGTGAATGAAATAATCTCGATGGACATTGCTGAGTTTTTGAATGATATTGGTCACGAAGAAGGGGACGTTAAGGTGGAGACAGAATTAGGTGGCTGTAATTATACAGATGCTGCCCTGCATAAAAGGTCTAAAATTAATGGTACACAACCAGATACTGAAGAAAACAGAAGCTGTAGTGGCACAAGTGTGTTGGATCAAGAGCAATCACTCGTAGATGATGCGAACATTTGTTCGACATCGCCAATATCTGCTGCACCAATTTGTAGACAATTTTGGAAAGCTGGAGCCTACAATGATGATCTTACTCCCAAGTCCACTACTAAATGTACTCATCTTATTTATTTATATATTATTTTGTGATTTGTGACATGAAGTTATTTGTAGTTCGTTTGTGTATTTCAGTGATTTATTTTCTAATGTTTTGTTATGTACATAACAGTGGGTTCTAGTTATCTGCACATACATCCCAAGTTTCTACACTCAAATGCTACTTCTCACAAATGGGCATTTGGTGGTATGTTGAGCTTAACCTTATTTGTGTTTAATTTCTCAATAAATTTTCTTTTGTGTAATAAATTGTCTGTAAATTTGTATTTGCAGCCATAGCAGAGCTTATTGATAACGCTGTGGATGAGGTAATGAACTTCACTACCTACTATTACAGTCTTGTTTTCTTTGCTACAACTTGTTTCATGTTTTTGCATTATTTATGTTTGCAGATACAAAATGCAGCCACTTTTGTGATTATTGACAAAACAATTAACCCAAGAAATGGAACTACTGCATTGCTTATTCAAGGTATAGATTTTTTTATTAGGTTTTCGTGTTGTCCTTTGGAGTATTCTGTTTGTGATACTAACTTTATTTTACTCAATATAGATGATGGTGGTGGGATGGATCCAGAAGCAATGCGGCATTGTTTGAGTTTTGGGTTTTCAGATAAGAAGTCTAAGTTTGCGATTGGGAAGTGTATGTTCTTTAACCACAACTTATTTGATAACTCTTCTGTTTTTTGTTTTGTCCCTTCATTTTGATTGGTTGACTTGTAGACACGTTCAGATGGAAATGGTTTTAAGACGAGTACTATGAGGCTAGGAGCAGATGTGATCGTTTTCAGCCGCTACTTAACTGGAAGGTTTGACTACTGTTTACATCATATGAAACAATATTTCTGTACGTGCATTTTTATTTCATTATGTACTTTGTTTTTCTTATGTACAGCACATTGACCCAAAGTATCGGTCTTCTTTCATATACATTTTTAACTCAATCAGGCTATGACAGGATAGTAGTACCAATGGTGAGAGTTCCCTTTCCTTATTATTTCCCTTTTCATGATTTGATTTCATCAATTGATTTGCACCAAAAAAAAGATATACTTTCTTATAAAATGTAAGTTTATGAAAACTGCAGGTTCATTATCAGTACAACTTTATGAAAAACTCTTTTGATCCCCTACATTCAGTAAATAATGATAACCCAAATTCAAACCTATCTGTCATTTTAAAATGGTCTCCGTATTCAACTGAAGAGGAGCTATTGAGTCAAGTAAGTCGGGTTCCATCTCTTAATTATAAATTACTATTGGGAATTTATAATTTTGATGAAACATAACGATGTTCATGATGTTTGTAGTTTGAAAACGTTGGTGCTCATGGCACAAAAGTCATCATATACAATTTATGGCTTGATGATGATGGTAAAATGGAGCTTGATTTTGACTCGGATCCTGAGGTTTTAACCTTTTTTGCTACTTATAATCTCAGCATTATCATCATACATGCATGTATACGTATTTAAAAATACATCCTATGTGGCACTTGGTTCATTTTATGTAAATGTTCATAGCCTTGTGCTTAGTAAATATCGTATCAGATATATAATCAACCACTACAGAATTAAAAATAAACTATCAATTTACAATGTCAAACATTAGAAAAATCAAGATTATAATTGATTTTTTTAACCAATCCTGATTCAGGATATATGCATTACATGGGATGGAAAAAGTAAAGTGAAAGAAACTTCGCGTTCAGCTGCAACTGAACAGCACATTTCTAATCGCATCCGTTGTTCTCTGCGCGTAAGTCGTCAATTCTATTAATATACACGTCGTCTTCATTCTACAAATTTAATATCTTTGCTAAGTTATTTACATCTTGTTGTGTTCCAGGCGTACTTATCCGTCTTGTACTTAAAATTACCAGAGAGTTTTGTAATGTTATTGCGAGGGAAAACAGTTATCTATCATAATATTGCAACCGATCTGATACATACAGAGTATATCATGTATAAACCTCATAGTGACGGACGTAGTGAGGTTGTACTCGGTTAAAAAACCGTTTAATATTCATTTTTAGCCTTTTTTTATTTTATTTTTTGTAATATAATGGTTGGACTTAATTATCAATTTAGGGCATGGTGATTACAACAATAGGGTTCGATAAGGATTCTCCAAATGTGAGTGTTCATGGCTTTAACATCTACCACAAGAATCGTTTAATACTGGTGATTAACTCTCATTCCTTGTAACATAATTTCAAGAATTCATTTTAATCTTTTGATGATAAATAGTGACTCGGGTTTTTAGGTTACAAATTTTGAAACATCATGTGTGTTTTTTTTTTTGCAGCCGTTTCATCCTGTGGTCTTATATGCTGACAGTCGAGGCAGAGGTGTTGTTGGTAAGAGTTTGTATGACAATGCTCTTTTAACTGGATGCGAGTTTTATTTAACGAAAATTAATTCTTTTTGTAGGTGTTCTCGAAGCAAATTTTATCGAACCTACTCACAATAAACAAGATTTTGAGAAAACATCTGTTTATCAAAAACTTGTGACTCGTCTAAAAGAAATGACCTGGGAATACTGGTAAGCAATATCTATTTAAAGGTAAAATATATAATTGTTTATCTAAAAACAATATTTATTGATGATTTAAAATCTTCAGGGATTATCATTGTGGACTTATTGGTTATAAAATTAAGAAACGAGCGCGACCGCCATCAGATATCCCGGGTTCAGCTAATTTTGTTCATCAGCATCTTGTCGATAGATCTATACAAAGGGGACCCATTTCTAATACTGGAGCCAATAAAAAGCCGCCACCTTTCATAGCTACTGTGAACAGCAAGGCTGCTCTTTCATCTAATTCCCTGTTTAAACCAGTAGAATTAATACCAAACTGCCCTCCCGGTTTCAAAGAAGGTATAGAGTTAACAATTTTTATAGTTAAGATAAACGTTTAGTATTTTTAATTTGTTTTATTCATATCTTCTTGTCATTACTTTTGAAAGGGTCGAATTTGAAACCAAAGATGAGAGTTGAGTCTCAAAATCTTCAGTTGGGTGCCCAGATGGGGACCAGAGTGTTTAATGTCAGCACTAGCATGGTAATCTTATATTTTTTTTTTATTTTTTTTGTTTTTTCTTCTGTTTTTTCCTTGTGTATAAATGTAATTTATTTTCTATATTTTTTTATGTGTAGACTGATATTGAAAACAATGGAGGGGCATTAAGCGTGATAGATGAAAACAAAAAGCTCAAAGCCGAGTGAGTATACATACGTTTTGTGTCTGCTTTACTGTTGATTAATCTGACAATCTATATATTTTAGAAATTTAGGGGTCATTATAATCCTAGTTGCAAGTGACAGTAATTTGATTCTATAATTGTTTTATTGTTGTTTTTTTCTTTCAGATGCTTGGAGTTTGAGAAGGCAGAAGAACAACTTAAGCAGAAGGTACGATTAGGCAGGCTTTTATTTTGCATGCCATATATAAAATGCACGATCAATGTAGAGTTGGAAATTATAGACCCATTTGTTTATGATAGGATTCATTGTGTTGTGTTTTTTTTTTCCAACGTGTCAAATGTTTTTCCTTGCTAATTGAGATGGGTCCAATGGGCTCAAAGTCGCACAAAGATTGTTTCTTGATAATCTGTGAAGTCGTTTGGTTCAAGTTTTTAGATTTAGATTACTTATATACCTTATCGGCACCAATAGAGAGTACTAAAAGTGGACCTTCATGTGTTTGCTCGAACCAGTTGTTGACCTTTTGATCCCTAAATGTTGCACTTGTATATAAAAAAATGTCAGATAACTACAACTATGTTGTTATGTTTTTGCTGATTGGTGGTTGATGCTATATGTATGAATGGCAGGTTGTGGTGCTTAAAACAGAATTGGAAGATGCACAAGCGGAGTATGCTCGTTTGTTGGCTGAAATGCATAACCTGGAGGTTGTGAAAGGGGAAAACTAACCTTCATTGTAAACAAACTAGGGTTTATCTCTGATAGATTTTTCGGTATTTGTGATGGCTTTGTTCATTTGACTATTTCTTCATCCATATTGTTACATCTGGGGGTGTTAGCTACTCGAGCTGATTAAAATTAAAAGTTAAATTCAAATCAGAGTTTAAACGAGCCACCTGAACCTTTTTGGAGCTCGCTTTGTAAACGAGTTGAGCTTCTTATATCGAGTTCAAACAAGCTCGATAATCTAATGGAGCTTTTGATTTAAATATTGCAAGTATTGTTATTATTTTTACTAAAATATTTATAATATTTTAATACTACTATGATACTCCGTATTATAAATATATAAACGAGTTAAACTTTAGTCGAGCTCGAGTTTGTATGAGTTCAAACAAGGTGATCTTGAGTTTAATATATTAAGCTCGAAATGAGCCAAATGTTTAAGGAGTCAAGCTCGACTTGAGCAAGTTTACACCTCTAGTTACTTCACATATGAACATACTTTGGTAAAGCTCTGCTATTTGAATTTGATCTATCACTGTAGTGCCACAAACAAAAACAAAGAAAATAAAATAAGTGGTTCCCTTCAAATTCATACGTTGGTGGGGGTGTATATAGAGTTGCACAAAAGGGATAAATAATCGGATTCGAACAAAAAAAAAAAAAAACGGATTTTTTGTCCGGATTTTCCGGTTTCGGATCTCGGCGTTGGTTTTTTTTTTTCGCGAATTTTTTTTTTTGGAATCGGGCTTTTTCGGTTCTCGGCCGAACTTTTTTTGGATTTTTTTTCGGACTAAGATTCGATGCCGGGTATGTTTTAACGTGTTCGACTTTATTAACATTTGAACAACAATAATATAATAAACATAGACAAAAGTTATAACGGTTAACACAATAAATAATATAATTTATTCGAACGATACAAGTATAATACAAAAGTTAATACATTTCGAGTTTCGGCATGGCTATTACCCGAAATGTATTACAAATAAAGTATACCGAGCTCCAGCATTGCCATCACCCGTTATACTTTAGTCGTCAAATGAGCTTTGTTGTTTAACAACGTTTTGTCTTCGTTCGTATTCTTTAAATTCGGGATCATTAACTACACCCGCAAAAAAAAAAAAAAACCGTTGGTAATTTGATACATTATCTTCTCCAATGACGGGTCCATGGTCACCTTCATCCAATTCATTGTCGGTATTCTCTTCGGTTGATGTAAGGAATAATCCGGCTTCATTATCTTTCATCTCTACACATTCTTCAACGTCATTATCTAACGAACTTTCTAATGACGTTTGATCTTGTATCCTATCTACCCCACCCAAATAATTCCTTATACATACACATACTTGCATGGCTTCGGGGGGTAAGTCTTGACCTTCTATCCTATATAATTCGACCACTTAAAGAAAAGGCCAATTCGGAAACTAAGGTTGAAGCTTGAACGACAAATAAGTCACGAGCCAAAGCGGACAATACTGGATATGTATGTTCTTTGGATTGCCACCATTTTGTAACGTCAAGGTGGTAAAATTGTTCTTCATTCATGTGTATTGCAAAGGTTGCAATCTTATAATTTTCCAACTCGCTTGTGGGTGCCGATGTTCGTGCACGCTTGGAAGCGTGTTCACGTACTAGGTTAAAAAGACTTATATTGACGTCTCGGGCCCTTTGAGAAGATGATCGGACCGGGGTTTGGTCAACAATTGGGTTTGTTTGTTGATCATATTTTGTTGCATAAATACCAAATATTTTCTCAAAACCTTTATTAAATTCGTGTACTTGGTTATATAAATAGTTGGGTTGGTTATCTCAGGGACCATGGATATATAAATAGTTAAGTTGCTATATATAGTTGTCATCAATCGTTCGACCCCATTAAAATTTAATCTTGGGTCAAATTCGGCCTCACATAATAATACCTTCGGTATCACTCTAAAATATTTTCTTAGTTTCTTTCTTAAATGAAAAATGCCTTGTCTAAAAATAATATTATTTGAGTTTGCAAATTCGCATATTTTTCCGTCATTATATAAAATTGTTATAAAACTAGTACGCTAGTTGGGTAATAAACACCCGATAATTTTGTTGTTGTCTCTTTAAAAACTTGTTAATGATTCCAAGTCATCTAATTCGTCGGCTTCAATTGGTTCGGAAAATCCATATCTAAGTAGTCTATTATTAAAACCGATTAACATATCTTTTTGTCGTAAAATATTTTCGAACATTAAACAAGTAGAATTCTATCTAGTATCATTATCAAATTAAGGACCTAAGCAAGTGTCATTACAATTTTTAACGAACTTTTATAGTTATGATGTCGTTGGTTGCTCGTACGATAAATCATTACTAATAATCTTCTAAATTTATCTTTTAACGGACCACAAAAAACTAAACAATCTTGAACTCCCAAGTTTATAATATGAGCAATACAAAGTGTATGAAAAAAATGCACCATTGCAAATCGGTTTAATTGCTAGTTTTAACATATCAATGGCCGCATCATTATTAGATGCATTATCTAGCGAAATTGTAAAATCTTTATCGATTAAATTATTCTTTTATAGTGCCTTGCACGACTTTTCTTATATTATTACCGTTATGCGGATATTTTAAAATCGATAACCCGTTTCATTAAAAGCCACGAATCGGGATGAAATCAATGAGCGGTAACGGCTAAATAAGAAATTGCTTTTCCATGTGGTGCGCTCTAAACATCACAAATTATAGAAACACTGTGTTTATATGTTTGAAAACCTTCAATTACTTTAAAGGCGTCACGTCTTAAGGTAGTACAACTTACATTCCTATATCGCGATTGTAGTCAATTTCAAATTAGCGTCGTAAGGCTTGGATTGTCGAAGTGGTTGAAAGGAAGCCTTTTATTGAATGACAAACCTTGACAAATCTTGCCGAAGAGTTTCGGCATTGTATTAAAAAATCGAACCATCTTGCCGAAGTGTTTGTTGTGTTTGGTCTCTTGCGTTTGCGCTACAACTTTTTACAAGATGTTTTCTTAACGTAGTATTACCCGAAACACCTAAGAATTTCGAACATTGTGTATAACAAGCTCTTTCGTTAGCATCATTCATCACACACAAATCGAATTTAGACCAAATGTCACCTTTCCCTTTATTTTTTGTGTGTCAATATCCGCCACAGTGTAACCAAGTGAAGATGTTCCAACAAAAGTGAAACCGGAAGCGGAAGCTTGTGAATATCCATTATAGGCTAATTAAATAGAAATTGAAGAGTAACTATAGTGTAATTAGAGAGTATTTAGTTTTTTTTTTGGACAACAGTTAGTTGGGATTACCCAGGGGGACGTAACCACTCACGCGATCATTACTCGCGGTTGCTATCCCCAACTGCGTGCCTGGGAGAAAACCTGCACCAATCCCACACGGGGCATGGAAAGTAACCCCCCCCCCCCAACGCGATGTGGAAAATGTGCCATGGGTGGTACTTTATAGCAGGGATGAATTATGGGTTAATATGTAGTATGAGGATCGAACTCCTGACCTCCCCTAAAGAAGGCAGTCCACCAACCGCTGGACCACATCACAACTTTTAGAGAGTATTTAGTGATTTAAAAAGAAATTTTAGAGTGTTTGTTGGTGTGTTTTGAACCAAAATAGTACCATCTATTTATATAATACACATTGTGGGGGTAAAATGGTAACAAAAAAAACACTAAAAATAAAAACAAAAAAAGGGCCAGAATTTTGAAATAAACGCTTATTTGTTTCAGCTGCAAGCTGGATCGGATCTAAAACAGGATTAGGGAGGGCATCGGGTCGGATTTAGGTAATCCCAAAATCGAATTCGATTAGAAAAACTCGTCTCAAACCCGGACCCGAACCCGTCGGATCCCCATTTAATTACTAACTAGCGGGTAATCGGGTTTCCCCGCGGGTATTAGGGTCCCCATTTACTTAAGAACTATTGGATAAATGAGTTATCCCATGGTTATTCGAGTATTTTTTTAGGTATACGGGCCGGGTAATCGGGTATATGGGCCGAATAATCGGGTAAACTGGCCGAGTAATCAGGTATACGAGCCGGGTATATGGACTCGGGTCTTTTTTCTGGAAAACGAGGCGGGTAATCGAGTTTGTGTCTAAAACCATCCCCGGACCCGAACCCTCAAAAAAATTAAAAAACTATCCCCATAACCGACCCTAGGCCCATTTACCCGGTCCGAACCCGACCCAAAAATATCGGGTTTTTTGAATTTTTTATCCGATAGGATCCGGAACCGTATTTTCTGAGATCTAGTTTTTATAAGAACCAGTTTTGGATTGGACTGGTTGGATCCGATCGTGTCCGGTTGTTTGTGCACCTCTTGGTTTATAGTTAAAACAATGGTCGCATGGACCAAACTGTAAAATCGCATCATGTTAGCACTATTCTGAATCTATGCTTGATTCAAAATACACCGCAAAATGTACACCAAGACCACATCCTATGTAGTGTTGTTTTGCCGTTGTGTAAGACCTGATTTAACGTAACGCGATCACACGATTTTCACCACTATCGTGCCTCCACGGCGCCGCTGTGGGGCGTGATGGTCCAAAAATATGGCCGGCGCGATGGCTCGATCACATGCAGGTGATGGTGGTGGTATCCAGTGAGCTAATGCCATGTGTTTGTGGCAATGGTCATATGGTCGTTTGTAATTTTTTTCTTTTATAAATACTACATCTCTTTTACCATTTTTTTCACACACTTCATTCTATATCATTCTATACATAAAAAAATGGTAAACACTTTGTTCAAAATGTTTGATATTTGGAATTCTGATGATGAAGAAGATTTAGATTTTTTACGAGCAATTGCCAAAGAATTGGATGCTGACGAGGCTGAAGAAGCTGCCAACAATGAACGAGTTCGACAACCTCGAGCTTATATTAGCAGAGATCGTGAAGAAGCAGGTAAAACTTTACACAAACACTATTTTCAAGAGCATCCAGTATATCTCGATCGACAGTTTAGAAGACGTTTTAGAATGAGTAAAGATTTATTATTACGCATTGTCAAATGATATACTAAGTTATGATGTAGAACCTTTACCAAATCATTTCGAATTTTTTAAACCAAAAAGAGATTCTCTTGGTCGACTAGGTTTTACTACAATACAAAAAGGTTACATGTGAGTTGCGTCATTTGGCGTATGGTACAACAGCAGACATGTTTGACGAATATTTACAAATGTCGGAAGTTACATCAATAATATGTCTTAATATGTTTTGTAAGTGTGTTTTAGAACTTTACGTTGATGAATATTTGAGGAAACCAACGAGTAGCGATATAGCTCGTTTGTATAGTGCTCATGAAGACAAGCATGATTTCAAGAGAATGCTTGGAAGCATCGACTGCATGCATTGGAAGTGAAAAAAATTTCCAGTTGCTTGGAAATGGCAATATACTGGCGGTCATCAAGGTCACCCAACCTGTGACGACCCGAAAATTTCCGATTAAATTTAAAATTTATCTTTAAGTGATTTCGACACGATAAGCAAAGTCTGTTAGGTTGAGTCTCAAAAATCTTGACTGTTTCATATATTCATATGACCTTCGACCATTTTAGACGATTCACGAACAATTAATTTTAAATAGATATGTGTGTATGTATATATAAATAATAAATCGAAATATAATTTGAAGTATTATGTGTTGTTGTTATAAAAAAAAATTAAAAATAAGATATTATAATAATTATTATTTAAAAACATATCTATATATAAATAAGGTATATTAAAAATAAATATTAAATGATTGCAATACTCGTTTGATGTTCCGATTGATAGTAAACAAGTTAAAATCAAACTCATATGATTTTAAAAATAAACGGTGATCCTAAAATGAGTTATGTAAATTATAGGCTTATTAAAAATATATTTAGGAGCACAAAATACTAGCCCTAATAAAACTGTCGGTAGAAAAATCCAATTAATCGAATGATTGCACTGTTTTTAATTTAATTGCTTTCCACTAATTTGATCCACTTGCAATCTTTAACATATCTTCCTCTATCTATATTTAACTACCAGGAGATACATATATTATATATATGGACAACATGCATGATTATACACCACTCACTCATATTTAACTTTACAACTACTATGTTCCTTATTTTCTATTACCACTGCACATCAAGCTAGATAATGATTTATTCAATTGTCAATTCCCAAACCAAAACTTATATAGTGGATAACACTAAATGATAAAGGTGACTAGAGTACACGTTTTCTTAAAAGTTTGTTCATATACTATTATTATTATATTAATTAATTAATAATTAACATATATATCCATAATGCATCGACAATATCATACACATATATTTCGTCTTTGTTTTCTTCTGTGATTTTAATCTTTCCTTTGTGTAAATACAAAGAACCAACCCCCACAACTATTATTGATTCAATGGATCTTAATCAACCACATAGACATCCACTGTGATGACCCGAAAATTTTCGATCAAATTTAAACTTTAATCTTTATATGTTCGCGACACGATAAACAAAGTCTATGATGTTGAGTCTAAAAATATTTGAAACTCTTACATGAATGCATTTACCCTTTGACCATCAACTGTTCTCGACGATTCACGAACAATTAATTGCAACTAGATATGTGTGTATATATATATAAACATGGTAATTGGAATTATAAATTGTGATATTATATGTCGTAATATATATATATATATATATATATATATATATATATATATATATATATATATATATATATATATATATATATATATAATAAATATTACAGATTCAATATATTGTATAATTGATAAACGGTAATAAATTGTAATATATTAAATTTAATTACAAGTTAAAATATAGTTAATATATTACTTTCAATATTGATTTCAGTACTATTAATATTATTAATTTAATATATAGTATATATAAATATATATATATATAGATAGGAGATTAGATAAGCAAACATTTATTATATCAATCTCATTATTATTATTAATATTAATATTAATTATATTGTTATAATATATAATAAAAAAAATTTAAACATGTAAATTAATATTACTAGTATTATTATTAAGTATTATCATTAAGAATCATTATTATTATTATTATGTAATATCATTATTATTATTATAAAAAAAATAATAATAATAAAACAATTTATTAAAATTATCATTAATAATATCATTACTAATATTAATATAACTATTAGATTATTATTCTAAATATTATTAGTATTATTATGATAATTATTATTAACAATATTATTATGTTATTAATAATATTTCAGTATTATTATTATTTATTATTAATAGAATTATTATTATTAATATTAATTATATATAAGAAAAATCAAGGAAAAAGAATCTCAACCTGTTGCAAGTATCTATCAAACTTTATATGATTTTGTTTGTGTCTTCAATCCGTTAGCTGTCTTTATCAGATCGTACAAACAAGTGGAAATGTGATAAAGTAATTTTGTTTTCTATACTCCTGCACAAAAATTCTGTCGACCCATTCATCACAAATAATGAATCGATATCTCAGTGTTATTACTTAATTCATTTGAGTTCTCAACCCTCTGTATCAATTATAGCTTTCGTTGATTGTTAAAAATTTTATAAGGTAAGTATTTTTTTTAAAACCAGTCGATATCTCTGTAACGACATGTTCTAATCAAAAGCTCAATCGCGAATAAATTTTAAAAATCTAAACATACAGTTCTGTTAGGAATCATCTCTTTAAACTATCTGGAATGTTTCAACGTTCAATTTTGAGTATCAAGCTTTAATTTATGAGTCAAACTTTATGATTGAAAAAGTCAAACATTAGTTCTTGATCAAATTCGACGTTGCTGTTATGATTTCAGTTAAATTAATGAATCAAATAGTTTCTAATAGTGATTTAAAAACTTTTTCATTCAGTAATCGGGGTCTGTAACAACTTCAATTTCAAAATCATTAGTAGTGTTCATACGTATTTTTTTTTTTACATAACAGCTTTTTTTTCTTCTATTTTTCTTTTGTTTTAATTATTTTAAATCCTTTCTAAATGATTCTGCATCAATTATAAGTCCTAGATTTAATAAGAAAATTATGGTTAACTATGAGTCATCCCTGGTCGATTTATTATGCGAAGAAGAAGAAAATAGGTTAGAAGGTGGGAGAGGTTAAATAAAAACTAAGAGGAACATAAAAAAGAAAGACAGCTAGATCAGACGGTTATGAGTGTGTTTGTGTTTGCGAGAGGTCATGGGTTCGATTCCCGATTTGGGTGGTTTTATATTTTTTTGGAGCTTTTAAGGTAACAACCATCATCATCATCATTATTATTATTATTATTATTATTATTATTATTATTATTATTATTATTATTATTATTATTATTATTATTATTATTATTATTATTATTATTATTATTATTATTATTATTATTATGGTTAATATTATTATTGATATTATTAGTGTTAAAAATTATTGATATTATTATTAGGTGTATAAGTATTATGATCATTATTATTATTATTATCATTATAGGTATAAATAATATTATTAGTAGTAAACTTATCATTATTAGTATTATTATTATTATAAGCATTAATTATCATGTATTATTATTAATAAGATTATAGTTAAATTATTATTATTATTATTATTATTATTATTATTATTATTATTATTATTAACATAACTACTATTATTATTATTACCATTACCATTTTTTTTATTAGAGTTAACATTATTATTAAAGTTATTATTACTACTAAAATAGTCAGTATTAACAAAATTATTATTTTCATTACCATTACTATTAAATTATTCAATTTATTAAAAACTACTATTATTATCATGAGATTTATTATAAAAACTATCATTAATATTATCCGTTATAGAATTATTAATACTATTATCATTATTATTAATATTAGTACTATCATTATTATTATTGTTATCACTTAAAATATTATTTTAAAATACTACTTTAACAAATAAATGATATTTATATAAAAATATATTTAATACATATAACATAACAAAAATTTAATGTACAAAATGATTATATGAAACATATATATATATATATATATATATATATATATATATATATATATATATATATTAATATAAAAAGGATATAACTAATAAATTTACATATACATTTATTCGATTACAATTATGTATATTAATAAAAATACAAATGATACAGGTTCGTGAATCCGAGGCCAACCTGCATTGTTTAGTTGTTCAATGTCGTTATATGTATTTTTACTACAAAATACAATACGGTGAGTTTCATTTGCCCTTTTTTACTCATTACATTTTTGGGCTGAGAATACATGCAAATGCTTTATTAACTGTTTTACAATATTTATATGTGTGAGTTTCATTAATCCCTTTTTAAATGCTTTTGCAATATATATTTTTGGGACTGAGAATACATGCGCTGTTTTTATAACTGTTTTACGAAATAGACACAAGTACGTGAAACTACATTCTATGGTTGAATTATCGAAATCGAATATGCCCTTTTTATTAAGTTTGGTAATCTAATAATTAAGGAACAGACACCCTAATTGACGCGAACTCTAAAGATAGATCTATCGGGCCCAACAAGCCCCATCCAAAGTACCGGATGCTTTAGTACTTCGAAATTTATATCATGTCCGAAGGAGGATCCCGGAATGATGGGGATATTCTTATATGCATATTGTGAATGTCGGTTACCAGGTGTTCAATCCATATGAATGATATTTTTGTCTCTATGCATGGGACGTATGTTATGAGAAATGGAAATAAGAAATCTTGTGGTCTATTAAAATTATGAAATGATTATTTATGTTAAACTAATAAACTCACCAACCTTTTGGTTGACACTTGAAAGCATGTTTATTCTCAGGTATGCAATAAATCTTCCGATGTGCATTTGCTCATTTTAAGGACATTACTTGGAGTCATTCTTGGCATATTTCAAAAAACGTTGCATTCGAGTCGTCGAGTTCATCAAGATTATTATTAAGTTAATTATAGTTAGATATATTATGAAATGGTATACATGCCATCAACTTTCGATGTAATGAAAGATTGTCTATTCAAAAACGAATGCAATGTTTGTAAAATGTATCATATAGAGGTCAAGTACCTCGCGATGTAATCAACTGTTGTGAATCGTTTATAATCAATATGGACTTCGTCCGGATGGATTAGGATGGGTTTTTACAGTTGGTATCAGAGCAGTGGTCTTAGCGAACCAGGTCCGCAATAGTGTGTCTAATTGATAAGTCGTTAGGATGCATTAGTGAGTCTGGACTTCGACCGTGTCTGCATGTCAAAAGTTTTACTTACCATTCGTGTCAAAAATCATCTACTTATTATCCTTAGGAAATTATCTGCTTATCATTCTTTGTCTAGACACATCTTACTGCAATGATTGCATGTATAGTGTATAGACAAAATCTATATCTTAGCGTATCTGTCACAGTAAACTTTATCTGACACGTTTCCTTAATTTTTTTCGTAATTTATGGGATCTTTGGAAGTATGTATAGATATTCTATATATAATTAGAATATCATTCGATATTCAAAAATCATTTCATATCAAAACCCTTTAACTGATCGTGATAGATGGATCCTACACCTAGCTTAGATTCCATTAGTTCCGGAAGCGATTTCGAGATGTATATTGAAGTAGACTCCGAAGTCAATGAACCAGAAGTGCCTCAACCATTTAGTTATTTTTCTTTCTGCAGGAGATGGGGGTGGGTCCGAGACTTACTCACTCGATGGAGAAATGAAGAAGGCGAGCCCTACCGCGAACCAAACTTACCTCCTAACATCGGAGAAAATGATGTATTCACAGGTGAACCCATGCGCAACACTGTATTCACCCTTCTTGCTAAAGTTTTTCACCTCGAATGTCGCATTACTGCAATCTCAGAAAATATTCAACCTCTACTTCCGAATACCAATAGAAGGGGAATATTAGAAGAAGTTAGGGAACTTCGAATTGATAATCAAGATCTATCGAATTAGATGAGTGGATGTATAGAAATGATAGAGGGTAGGATAGAAAACCTGACAAGAATGGTGCGTGATCTACAAGCTATACTTACTACACCAACATCATCACCAACCTCAGCACCAACAACACTTGTAGCACTGACAGCAACAATACCACCATCAGCAGCACCATCAGCATAACCAGTACCAACCACAACAACATCATCACACGTCTCAACCTCGCAGTCTATACCTCTAGCATAATCATCGTTCTACGAATCGTTCTACATAGACTATCTCCATCCTTCATGGCGATTATATAATCTCTAATGTTTTAGAGATTATGTACTCTAGTTTTAGCCGTAAATCTGATGAGTTTAATATCACATTGACTCATTAAATCCATGATTACGTCTGAAGAAAATATATATGTATATATGTTTTCATAAAGATGGTAATTAAAAGTTTTATTGTACAAACTGTTAATGGTGAAAATATTTTAACGGGTAGGTAATACCCGAGAAATATTTAGATTTCACATTAATAAGTTACATTGTACGTTCTTCGAATCTAATTCAACAGTCTTTTACTATCCTACTTACATCCATCGATATACAAATCCGTTCACCACAGAATAACCATATTCATCCAATTTCATATTGATATTTTGATTTATCAGAATTCAACAAGTGGCATAATGAAGAAAACATTTGACAAAATAAAATTTGTTAGAAACAAACAAATTAACTATGAGAAATTTTGTTAAGAATCCACACTAACTGTTCCTAACTAATTGTTCCTAGCTAACTGATTACATTTTATTTATCGCAATTTAATTATCGTAATTTACATTCTCGCAATTTTATTTATTGTCATTTAATTTTCTGTTATTTACTTTACGCACTTTATTTATCATCATTTAATTTCTGTTATTCATTTTATGCACTTTAAATATCGGGACATGTATACAATGTTTTGACATATCATATCGACCCATCTATATATATTATTTGGAATAACCATAGACACTCTATATGCAGTAATGATCGAGTTCTCTATACAGGGTTGAGGTTGATTCTATAATAATATATATAAGTTTGAGTTGTGATCGAGTCTGAGACATGTACACCGGTCACGATACGTATTAGTTAAATTCGAATATTATATATTAAACTATATATATGAATTATTGAATTACTATCTATGGACTATCAACTGAAGACTACCGACATTGGACAATTAAAATGAATTAAAATACTAATTATAACATATGAAACTAAATAATTCTTCAAGTTTGCCACTTGATTTCATCTTAAACCTCATTTGTATTTTGATGATTTCAATCTGCGTTCAAACCTTTCATGATTCTTGAAAACATCTCAATCGAGAGGATGAACCAACCGCACATCATTTACGGAAGAAAAGAGTGATGCATATAGCTATGCACCTGAAAACACTCGAAACCTAAGTAAACGTTTAACATGTATCTGTATTAGATCCTTTAGCATTATTATTACCCAAAATAAATTTACAATACCTTTTCAAAGTAGCCAAATTTGTCACAGCTTCAGAAAATCAACTTCGACTTTCATTCGGATTAGCCTTATTATAATCTTGATTATATAAGTTACCTTTCGTCATCGTTACCGGAGAATCGTTTATATTTCACCACCTTAGCAGTAAATTTACCAGCAATTTCATTGATCTCTGACCTTCCGAAGAATCATTATGTTCATTGAAACCCTATCATATACTCATCCGTATCTTGTAATGAAAATTGCCATAACAATTACCAAGGTTTAGCAATCAGTATTTTGAAATCTCGCAGCATGTCTACATCAACAGTTATATGTATACATATAACAATTATCTCCTAGAATTACGATCTTCAATTCTAAAATTTTGAAAAGCACCCAGCCTACAAATCAATACATTGAACTTTGAAAAAGCTGAATGAAGCAGCAGAAACTGTAGGCAACCGTAAAAGACCTTAATCGTCGAAAGTTTGATGATAAAGAATGGAGTATTGGAAGCACTCAATAGAAAATTTAGTACTAAAAAGCAGATTATGCGAAACTATGAAAGAAGCCGTAGACAAATCACAAAGAATAAGTCTGACTTCAAAGAATCTAAATGATTCAATGTCTGCTGAAGTCTTTAGCGAATATCTTGTTCCTTACTCTAAACCCTTGCGAACATTAGTCTCCATCATCCTCTGATCTTAGATATTCAAAGATATTATCGTATCTTTCATTATAAATATCTTCCATATTTCTGAAGATATTTTCATAACTATTCTTATCTGAAATCATTAATCTCTTAGTGCTATCAGTGTTACATCATATAGAAACTGTTAGTTTCTATATTCTGTGAACTTTCGAGCTTAAAAATATGAATGTTATTGAAGTAATGTTGGGAACTGATGCATGAGTTAGTATAATATAATGACACTTGATCAACGTGATTATATTACAGTAAGTCATGCTGAGTTTCTAAATGGGACATGATGATTCACAGATTATAACGTCATCATGTGCCATGTTACACGACTTTTACATTCTATTTAATCTCTAAACATATCATGACAATATTTTCTTAATGATTCGGTCTTTTTCGTGATCTTCTGGTAATTTGACAAATCAAGATCGTGCCATTACGATTTCCTTCTTAGAACATTAACCATGTTCATTCCAAAATCCATACCTACGAATTCCGGACCATTATTCGCTTGACTCGTGGACGGGAAGAGAAAACGAAAGCATGAAGCTCCGAAATATAATGGAGAATACAAAGCTCGACAACAACACATAAATTACAAACCGTGCATATCAATACGTATTGCCACGTAAAGGCACGGGAAAATTAATAACACTATAACCCCAGGATAATAGTAAGTAAATAAAATCCTCCGGTGGTAGATGAAAGGGAAGAATGACAGATATGAAATTTAAGAGGATATCAAGGATCAGAATGGGATGGTGCATATTAACGAATGTTTTAAAGTATGAGTTGAGGGAGGAAGAATAGAAGGTGTGAGTTGTAAGGAAACGACGGGGGTGTATTTATAGTAAAATATCCGACAAGGCAAGCAAAATGAATGATCACATTTAAAACGGATCCTAATTTCCTTAATTACTGAAGAATCAAATCTTATCACGAAGATTTTCTCTAAATCCCATGAATTTCGGAAATCAATCATAACTACGTCATCAGTCAAAACAATTCTATATTTACTCCTTCTACTCTCTTGCGATAGCTTCACTTATACACTTCATATAATCAAATTATTTTATCTATATTACTCAATAATGATAAAACTCTATCATCACCTCATATTCGTCATGAAAATATTTTTATAGTTAGCCATGATGACCTCGATCAAATTTCGGGACGAAATTTCGTTTAACGGGTAGGTACTGTGATGACCCGAAAATTTCCGATCAAATTTAAACTTAAATCTTTATATGTTCCCGACACGATAAGCAAAGTCTATGATGTTGAGTCTAAAAATATTTGAAACTCTTACATGAATGCATTTACCCTTTGACCATCGACTGTTCTCGACGATTCACGAACAATTAATTGTAACTAGATATGTGTGTATATATATAAACATGGTAATTGGAATTATAAATTGTGATATTATATGTCGTAATATATATATATATATATATATATAGATAATAAATATTATAGATTCAATATATTGTATAATTGATAAACAGTAATAAATTGTAATATATTAAATTTAATTACAAGTTAAAATATAGTTAATATATTACTTTCAATATTGATTTCAGTACTATTAATATTATTAATTTAATATATAGTACATATAAATATATAAATATATATATATAGATAGGAGATTAGATAAGCAAAAATTTATTATATCAATCTCATTATTATTATTAATATTAATATTAATTATATTGTTATAATATATAATAAAAAAAATTTAAACATGTAAATTAATATTACTAGTATTATTATTAAGTATTATCATTAAGAATCATTATTATTATTATTATTATGTAATATCATTATTATTATTATTAAAAAAAAAAAAAATAAAATAATTTATTAAAATTATCATTAATAATATCATTACTAATATTAATATAACTATTAGATTATTATTCTAAATATTATTAGTATTATTATGATAATTATTATTAACAATATTATTATGTTATTAATATTATTTTAGTATTATTATTATTTATTATTATTTATTATTAATAGAATTATTATTATTAATATTAATTATATATAAGAAAAATCAAGGAAAAAGAATCTCAACCTGTTGCAAGTATCTATCAAACTTTATCTGATTTTGTTTGTGTCTTCAATCCGTTAGCTGTCTTTATCAGATCGTACAAACAAGTGGAAATGTGATAAAGTAATTTTGTTTTCTATACTCCTGCAAAAAAATTCTGTCGACCCATTCATCACAAATAATGAATCGATATCTCAGTGTTATTACTTAATTCATTTGAGTTCTCAACCCTCTGTATCAATTATAGCTTTCGTTGATTGTTAAAAATTTTATAAGGTAAGTATTTTTTTTAAAACCAGTCGATATCTCTGTAACGACATGTTCTAATCAAAAGCTCAATCGCGAATAAATTTTAAAAATCTAAACATACAGTTCTGTTAGGAATCATCTCTTTAAACTATCTGGAATGTTTCAACGTTCAATTTTGAGTATCAAGCTTTAATTTATGAGTCAAACTTTATGATTGAAAAAGTCAAACATTAGTTCTTGATCAAATTCGACGTTGCTGTTATGATTTCAGTTAAATTAATGAATCAAATAGTTTCTAATAGCGATTTAAAAACTTTTTCATTCAGTAATCGGGGTCTGTAACAACTTCAATTTCAAAATCATTAGTAGTGTTCATACGTATTTTTTTTTTTTTACAGAACAGCTTTTTTTTCTTCTATTTTTCTTTTGTTTTAATTATTTTAAATCCTTTCTAAATGATTCTGCATCAATTATAAGTCCTAGATTTAATAAGAAAATTATGGTTAACTATGAGTCATCCCTGGTCGATTTATTATGCGAAGAAGAAGAAAATAGGTTAGAAGGTGGGAGAGGTTAAATAAAAACTAAGAGGAACATAAAAAAGAAAGACAGCTAGATCAGACGGTTATGAGTGTGTTTGTGTTTGCGAGAGGTCATGGGTTTGATTCCCGGTTTGGGTGGTTTTATATTTTTTTGGAGCTTTTAAGGTAACAACCATCATCATTATTATTATTATTATTATTATTATTATTATTATTATTATTATTATTATTATTATTATTATTATTATTATTATTATTATTATTATTATTATTATTATTATTATTATTATTATTATTATTATTGTTGTTGTTATGGTTAATATTATTATTGATATTATTAGTGTTAAAAATTATTGATATTATTATTAGGTGTATAAGTATTATGATCATTATTATTATTATTATCATTATAGGTATAAATAATATTATTAGTAGTAAACTTATCATTATTAGTATTATTATTATTATAAGCATTAATTATCATGTATTATTATTAATAAGATTATAGTTAAATTATTATTATTATTATTAACATAACTACTATTATTATTATTATTATTACCATTACCATTTTTGTTATTAGAGTTAACTTTATTATTAAAGTTATTATTACTACTAAAATAGTCAGTATTAACAAAATTATTATTTTCATTACCATTACTATTAAATTATTAACTTTATTAAAAACTACTATTATTATCATGAGATTTATTATAAAAACTATCATTAATATTATCAGTTATAGAATTATTAATACTATTATCATTATTATTAATATTAGTACTATCATTATTATTATTGTTATCACTTAAAATATTATTTTAAAAAACTACTTTAACAAATAAATGATATTTATATAAAAATATATTTAATACATATAACATAACAAAAATTTAATGTACAAAATGATTATATGAAACATATATATATATATATATATATATATATATATATATATATATATATATATATATATATATATATATATATATATATATATATTAATATAAAAAGGATATAACTAATAAATTTACATATACATTTATTCGATTACAATTATGTATATTAATAAAAATACAAATGATACAGGTTCGTGAATCCGAGGCCAACCTGCATTGTTTAGTTGTTCAATGTCGTTATATGTATTTTTACTACAAAATACAATACGGTGAGTTTCATTTGCCCTTTTTTACTCATTACATTTTTGGGTTGAGAATACATGCAAATGCTTTATTAACTGTTTTACAATATTTATATGTGTGAGTTTCATTAATCCCTTTTTAAATGCTTTTGCAATATATATTTTTGGGACTGAGAATACATGCGCTGTTTTTATAACTGTTTTACGAAATAGACACAAGTACGTGAAACTACATTCTATGGTTGAATTATCGAAATCGAATATGCCCTTTTTATTAAGTCTGGTAATCTAAGAATTAGGGAACAGACACCCTAATTGACGTGAATTCTGAAGATAGATCTATCGGGCCCAACAAGCCCCATCCAAAGTACCGGATGCTTTAGTACTTCGAAATTTATATCATGTCCGAAGGAGGATCCCGGAATGATGGGGATATTCTTATATGCATATTGTGAATGTCGGTTACCAGGTGTTCAATCCATATGAATGATATTTTTGTCTCTATGCATGGGACGTATGTTATGAGAAATGGAAATAAGAAATCTTGTGGTCTATTAAAATTATGAAATGATTATTTATGTTAAACTAATGAACTCACCAACCTTTTGGTTGACACTTGAAAGCATGTTTATTCTCAGGTATGCAATAAATCTTCCGCTGTGCATTTGCTCATTTTAAGGACATTACTTGGAGTCATTCATGGCATATTTCAAAAAACGTTGCATTCGAGTCGTCGAGTTCATCAAGATTATTATTAAGTCAATTATAGTTAGATATATTATGAAATGGTATACATGCCGTAAACTTTCGATGTAATGAAAGATTGTCTATTCAAAAACGAATGCAATGTTTGTAAAATGTATCATATAGAGGTCAAGTACCTCGCGATGTAATCAACTGTTGTGAATCATTTATAATTAATATGGAATTCGTCCGGATGGATTAGGACGGGTTTTTACATCCACTAACTCATCTTTCAACCTATCTAATTCTATTTCCTTTTTAATTTCACTTGACAATTCTATTTTATTTAATACACATTCATGTGCATAATTAAAAACATTGTTCCTCTCCTTCTTCTTATGTTGTCGACCAAGTAACATCACCTTGAACCATCATTTCCAAACAACCACCTTGATCACCCAAGTAACTCGAACACCGAACCACCATCGTCATCTTGATTGTTTCTACTACTGCTGCATTTTGTTTAACGAGCCAAACTCAAAAACCAAGGAAACCATATTGGGTGCTACCACTTCGGTTAGAATCCACAACAACAAGCCACCATCACCTTGCAAACTTTGATCAACCACCACCATCGATCGCACTTAAATCCAGGCTACTGTACGTGTGTTCTCTACTCCGAAAACCCTTCGAAAATCTACTGCAAAGTCTCTGCTATTCGTTGCTGCTCCTGCTGCTGTACCTGCAATGATCAAACCATTTTTTTTCCACAATTATTAAACAAAATTGAATGTTACTTGATTCTTTTTCAAAAACAAGGACCAACAAAACACCATACAAGAACCTGTTTCCTTCCTGTTACTATCACCAAACAAACCCTCACAATATGTTACTACTATTCGCTGTACAAGCCTTCAAAACAGTTACTACTTCCTGTTTTTGATTCAAACACCATCACATACCTACTGCTACAACAACCTTGTGAATTCTACTTATCGGCTAAACTACCACCATGACATATTACCTTCGAATACCATCACTTAACACCTACGGACGGCTGCTGAGGATATGTTTCTATTTTCTGGTTCAACACAATACCACATTCAACACAAATAACCACCATCAAGAATCAATCGAAGGTTTGTTGTATGCTGCAATCCACTTGAACCAATCCAATCAGTTATGTTAATTTTATTACTATTTCTGTTTCAATAGAACAACCAAACTATTACTGTTGCTATACAGGCTTCGTTTTTGTTTTATTTAGACTCACTATATGAACACCACTAACCCTCATCATCTTTATCGATCCCCATCATCAAACCCACTAAGAACACTATTAATTGATGCTCTAGATCGATCAAATAATAATACAGGACATATAAAAAGAATTAAGAAATTAAGGAAATTATTGAACCGGTCACTTACCTGATCTAGTGATGAACCGATGACTTATCGATCGATTGGTGACCAATGACCTATTCGATTGATTGATTGTTGCTGCAACTTTCCACTGCTCAATTCCTATTGTTAATCGAATTCCTGTTCCTGCTTAGGTCGACGACCAGAACCCCCAAAACTGAAACCATGACTGATTGATGATGATTAAGATACGGAAGTGAAGAATAGATGATGATGGTGAGGATAATCGCGATGCAGACGATGATGATGAATCTGGATGAAATGTATCTGATCGAACCCTACATACACCCATTTAATCGATTTATTTAAACAGTGTTGGGCCAGGTTCCTTCCTCTGTTGGGCCGAGGTCCATTTTTTGATTTGTGTTGTTGGGCCGAAAAGAAGAAAATGGGTTAAATATAGTTCGGGTATAATATACATCAGAAAGTAACCAACATCTTCATGGTTTGGTGTGTTTCTATTAACTGAGAGGTCTCGGCTTCGAGCCCGGGCTGCGACATCTTTTTAGGAAGCTATTCTTTAAGGTAGTATACTTATTATTCATATTATTATTATTATTATTATTATTATTATTATTATTATTATTATTATTATTATTATTATTATTATTATTCTGATTAATATTATTGTTGTTATTATTATTATTACTATTAAAATTATTATTATAAGTTATTATTAGTACTAATACATGAAATGAACATAATTTATGATTATGATTATAATTACAAAAATGAATATTATTATTAGTTAAGTATTATTATTACTATCATATTATGATTTATTATTATCAGTAAATATTAGTATTATCATTATTATAAATGTTATCAGATCATTACAAGTATTATTAATATTACTAAGTATCATTGTTAGAATTATCATTTAAACATTAATACTATTAATATGATTACTAACGTTATTATTAAAACTATTGTTATAAAAATTATCATTATTATTACAAATATTATTTTTATGAAAACTATCATTTTATCTTATCATTATTATCTTTTCATCAAAATATATTATTATTACTATCATTATTATTATTAGCATTATAATTATTATTATTATCCTTATTCTAGTAATATTATTAACTATTATTTTGCAAATAAATGAAATTTATATAAAAATGTATTATCTACATAAGTATACCAATATTAGTTAATTATATGTTTTAACTAATATTATTTTACATTAATATAACGTTAATTAAATTATATATCAAATAACTATTATAACATATTATAAATATTAACAAAATTATATATATAAGGATATTAATATTAATACATAATAAATACATATAAATTGTTTGAATACGATTATATGCTTTAATATATATATATATATATATATATATATATATATATATATATATATATATATATATATATATATATATATATATATATGAATGATATAGGTTCGTGAATCCAAGGATAACCCTACACTTGTTCAATGTCGTCATATGTATTTTTACTACAAAATACAGTATAGTGAGTTTTATTACTCCCTTTTTAAATGCTTTGAAATATATATTTTTGGGACTGAGAATACATGCGCAACTTTTATAAATGTTTGACAAAATAGACACAAGTATTCAAAAATTACATTCTATGGTTGGATTATCGAAATCGAATATGCCCCTTTTTAGCTTGGTAGCCTAAGAATTAGGGAAATGGCCCCTAATTAACGCGAATCCTAAAGATAGATCTATGGACCTTGACATGTCCCATTCGGGTTACGAATGCTTTAGTACTTCGATTATCATATCCGATGAGAGTCCTGGAATGATGGGGATATTCTATATGCATCATGTTAGTTCGGTTATCAAGCGTTCACCATATGAATGATTTTTATCTCTATGCCGTGCAAAGTGTCTGATATGAGATTATGTTTATGAGAAATGGAAATGAAAATCTTGTGGTCTATTAAATTAATGGAAATGATTGTTATGATAAACTAATGAACTCACCAACCTTTTGGTTGATACTTGAAAGCATGTTTATTCTCAGGTATTAAAGAAATCTTCCACTATGCATTTGCTCATTTTAAAGATATTACTTGGAGTCATTCATGGCATATTTCAAAAGACGTTGCATTCAAGTTGTTGAGTTCAATAAAGATTATTATTAAGTAAATGACAGATTAGGTCATTTACAGTTTGGATATTATGAAAAGGTATGCATACCTGTCAACTTTCATTGTAATGGAAGGTTGTCTTTTGAAAACGAATGCAATGTTTGTAAAATGTATCATATAGAGGTCAAATACCTCGCAATGTAACCAAATTTTATTGTATTCGTCCTTATAGATTAGGACGGGTCGTCTCACAACCATCGTTCTAGATGCAGTTGCTTCATATGATACGTGGATTTGGCATGCTTTCTTCGGTGTTGCGGGTGTTAACAACGACGTTAATGTTTTGAACAAATCTCCGTTATTCGATTACATCAAAAATGAAACTGCACCAATTGCTCCATTTACTGTGAATTGAAATGTCTCGTTCATATTGATTATAAACGTTCCATATTAATTGATTTCGTTGCGAGGTTTTGACCTCTATATGAGACATTTTTCAAAGACTGCATTCGTTTTTAAAACAAACCATAACCTTTATTTTATCGACAAGGTTAAAAAGACACCACCTAGATTATCCAGAAATGATAATCTAAAAATATCACACTTACACACTACCAATACATATTGGTTTACAATATTAATATGTTACAACAAAATAAATCTCGAATGCAGTTTTAAACAATATTATACAAGCATGGACTCCAAATCTTGTCCTTATTTTAGTATGCAACAGCGGAAGCTCTTAATAATCACCTGAGAATAAACATGCTTAAAACATTAACAAAAATGTTGGTGAGTTATAGGTTTAACCTATATATTATCAAATCATAATAATAGACCACAAGATTTCATATTTCAATATACATCCCATACATAGAGATAAAATTCATTCATATGGTGAACACCTGGTAATCGACATTAACAAGATGCATATAAAAATATCCCCTATCATTTCGGGAAATCCTTCGGACATGATAAAAACAACATCGAAGTACTAAAGCATCCGGTACTTTGGATGGGGTTCGTTAGGCCCAATAGATCTATCTTTAGGATTCGCGTCAATTAGTAGATCGGTTTACTAATTCTTAGGTTACCAAGCAAAAGGGGCATATTCGGCTTCGATCATTCACCCATATAATGTAGTTTCAATTACTTGTGTCTATTTCGTAAAACATTTATAAAACTGCATGTATTCTCATCCCAAAATACTAGATTTTAAAAGTGGGACTATAACTCACTTTCACAGATTTTTACTTCGTCGGGAAGTAAGACTTGGCCACTGGTCGATTCACGAACCTATAACAAATATGTACATATATATCAAAGTATGTTCAAAATATATTTACAATATTTTTAATACGTTTTAAAGTTTTAAGTTTATTAAGTCAGCTGTCCTCGTTAGTAACCTACAACTAGTTGTCCACAATTAGATGTACAGAAATAAATGGATATATATTATTTTGAATCAATCCACGACCCAGTGTATACACGTCTCAGGCTAGAACACAACTCAAAGTATATATATTTTTGGAATCAACCTCAACCCTGTATAGCTAACTCCAACATTACTGCATATAGAGTGTCTATGGTTGTTCCAAATAATATATATACATGGATCGATATGATATGTCAAAACATTTGCATACGTGTCTATGGTATCCCAAGATTACATAATATATTAGAATACATGTATAATACAATATAAGTTAGCTAGGATATGATTTGTATAGAATTGTTACAATATTTCCCGTAGCTACAACAATAAAAAATATCCAATCTTTTTTTACCCATAACTTCTTCGTTTTAAATCCGTTTTGAGTGAATCAAATTGCTATGGTTTCATATTGAACTCTATTTTATGAATCTAAACAGAAAAAGTATAGGTTTATAGTCGGAAATATAAGTTACAAGTCATTTTTGTAAGAGGTAGTCATTTCAGTCGAAAGAACGACGTCTTGATGACCATTTTGAAAAACATACTTCCACTTTGAGTTTAACCATGATTTTTGGATATAGTTTCATGTTCATAAGAAAAATCATTTTCCCAGAAGAACAACTTTTAAATCAAAGTTTATCATAGTTTTTAATTAACTAACCCAAAACAGCCCGCGGTGTTACTACGACGGCGTATATCCGGTTTTATGGCGTTTTTCGTGTTTTCCAGTTTTAAATCATTAAGTTAGCATATCATATAGATATAGAAAATTTGTATAGTTGATTTTAAAAGTCAAGTTAGAAGGATTAACTTTTGTTTGCGAACAAGTTTAGAGTTAACTAAACTATGTTCTAGTAATTACAAGTTTAAACCTTCGAATAAGGTAGTTTTAAATGTATGAATCGAATGATGTTATGAACATCATTACTACCTCAAGTTTTGTGGATAAAGCTACTGAAAATGAGAAAAAATAACTCGAGCTTCAAAGGATCTTTGAATGGCTTGAAAATTCTTGAAGCAGAATCATGACACGTAAACAAGTTCAAGTAAGATTTCCAATCGAAATAAGATTGTTATAGTTATAGAAATTGAATCAAAGTTTGAATATGAGTATTACCTTGTATTAGAAAGATATCTTAATATAAATAAGAAAGATTTCTTGAGGTTGGATGATCACTTTACAAGATTGGAAGTAAGCTAGCAAACTTGGAAGTATTCTTGATTTTATGAAACTAGAACTTATAGAATTTATGTAGAACACTTAGAAATTGAAGATAGAACTTGAGAGAGATAAATTAGATGAAGAAAATTGAAGAATGAAAGTTTTTGTAGGTGTTTTTAGTCATTGGTATATGGATTAGATATAAAGGATGTGTAATTTTATTTACATGTAAATATGTCATGAATGATTACTAATGTTTTTGTAATTTTATGAGATATTTCTTGCTAGTTGCCAAATGATGGTTCCCACATGTGTTAGGAGACTCACATGGGCTACTAATAGCTGATAATTAGAGTGTATATACCAATAGTACATACATCTAAAAGCTGTGTATTGTACGAGTACGAATACGGGTGCATACGAGTAGAATTTTTGATGAAACTGAACGAGGATGTAATTGTAAGCATTTTTGTTAAGTAGAAGTATTTTGATAATGTCTTGAAGTCTTTCAAAAGTGTATGAATACATATTAAAACACTACATGTATATACATTTTAACTGAGTCGTTAAGTCATCGTTAGTCGTTACATGTAAATGTTGTTTTGAAACCTCTAGGTTAACGATCTTGTTAAATGTTGTTAACCCATTGTTTATTATATCTAAAGAGATGTTAAATTATTAAATTATCATGATATTATGATATATTAATATATCTTAGTATGATATATATACAGTTAAATGTTGTTACAACGATAATCGTTACATATATGTCTCGTTTCGAAATCCTTAAGTTAGTAGTCTTGTTTTTACATATGTAGTTCATTGTTAATATACATAATGACATGTTTACTTATCATTTATCATGATTAAACATAGTGTATCAATATCTTAATATGATTCATATGTATTTAGTAAGACGTTGTTATAACGATAATCCTTATACATATCGTTTCGAGTTTCTTAAATCAATAAACTCAATTTTATGTATATAACTCATAGTTAAAATACCTAATGAGATACTTACTTATCATAAAATCAGGTTAACTATATATATAATCATATATATGTCATCATATAGTTTTTACAAGTTTTAACGTTCGTGAATCACCGGTCAACTTGGGTGGTCAATTGTCTATATGAAACCTATTTCAATTAATCAAGTCTTAACAAGTTTGATTGCTTAACATGTTAGAAATACTTAATCATGTAAATATCAATTTCATTTAATATATATAAACTTGAAAAAGTTTGGGTCACTACAGTACCTACCCGTTAAATAAATTTCGTCCCGAAATTTTAAGCAGTTGGAGGTGTTGACGTATCTTCTGGAAATAATTACGGGTATTTCTTCTTCATCTGATCTTCTCGTTCCCAGGTGAACTCGGGTCCTCTACGAGCATTCCATCAAACCTTAACAATTGGTATCTTATTTTGTTTAAGTCTTTTAACCTCACGATCCATTATTTCAACGGGCTCTTCGATGAATTGAAGTTTTTCGTTGATTTGGATTTCGTCTAATGGAATAGTGAGATCTTCTTTAGCAAAACATTTCTTCAAATTTGAGACGTGGAAAGTGTTATGTACAGCCGCGAGTTGTTGAGGTAATTCAAGTCGGTAAGCTATTGGTCCGACACGATCAATAATCTTGAATGGTCCAATATACCTTGGATTTAATTTCCCTCATTTACCAAATCGAACAACGCCTTTCCTAGGTGCAACCTTAAGCATGACCATCTCTCCAATTTCAAATTCTATATCTTTTCTTTTAATGTCGGCGTAGCTCTTTTGTCGACTTTGAGCGGTTTTCAACCGTTGTTGAATTTGGATAATCTTTTCGGTAGTTTCTTGTATTATTTCCGGACCCGTAATCTGTCTATCCCCCATTTCACTCGGAGACCTGCACTTTCTACCATAAAGTGCTTTAAACGGCGCCATTTCAATGCTTGAATGGTAGCTGTTATTGTAGAAAAATTCTGCTAACGGTAGATGTCGATCCCAACTGTTTCCGAAATCAATAACACATGCTCGTAGCATGTCTTCAAGCGTTTGTATCATCCTTTCGCTCTGCCCATCAGTTTGTGGATGATAGGTAGTACTCATGTCTAGACGAGTTCCTAATGCTTGCTGTAATGTCTGCCAGAATCTTGAAATAAATCTGCCATCTCTATCAGAGATAATAGAGATTGGTATTCCATGTCTGGAGACGACTTCCTTCAAATACAGTCGTGCTAACTTCTCCATCTCGTCATCTTCTCTTATTGGCAGGAAGTGTGCTGATTTGGTGAGACGATTAACTATTTCCCAAATAGTATCAAAACCACTTGCAGTCCTTGGAAATTTAGTGATGAAATTCATGGTAATGTTTTCCCATTTCCATTCCGGGATTTCGGGTTGTTGAAGTAGACCTGATGGTTTCTGATGCTCAGCTTTGACCTTAGAACACATCAAACATTCTCCTACGTATTTAGCAACATCGGCTTTCATACCCGGCCACCAAAAATGTTTCTTGAGATCCTTGTACATCTTCCCCATTTCAGGTTGTATTGAGTATCTAGTTTTATGAGCTTCTTTAAGTACTATTTCTCTCATATCTCCAAATTTTGGTACCCAAATCCTTTCAGCCCTATACCGGGTTTCGTCTTCCTGAATATTAAGATGCTTCTCTGATCCTTTGAGTATTTCATCTTTTAAGTTTCCTTCTTTTAAAACTCCTTGTTGCGCCTCCTTTATTTGAGTAGTAAGATTAGTATGAATCATTATATTCATAGATTTTACACAAATGGGTTCTCTATCCTTTCTGCTCAAGGCGTCGGCTACCACATTTGCCTTCCCTGGGTGGTAACGAATCTCAAAGTCGTAATCATTCAACAATTCAATCCACCTGCGCTGCCTCATGTTCAGCTGTTTCTGATTAAATATGTGTTGAAGACTTTTGTGGTCGGTATATATAATACTTTTGACCCCATATAAGTAGTGCCTCCAAGTCTTTAATGCAAAAACAACCGCGCCTAATTCTAAATCATGCGTCATATAATTCTGTTCGTGAATCTTCAATTGTCTAGACGCATAAGCAATTACTTTCGTTCTTTGTATTAATACACAACCGAGACCTTGCTTTGAGGCGTCACAATATATCACAAAATCAGCATTCCCTTCAGGTAATGACAATATAGGTGCCGTAGTTAACTTTTTCTTTAACAATTGAAATGCTTATTCTTGTTCATCTTTCCATTCAAATTTCTTCCCTTTATGCATTAATGCAGTCAAGGGTTTTGCTATTTTGGAAAAGTCTTGGATGAACCTTCTGTAGTAACCGGCTAGTCCTAAAAACTGTCGTATGTGTTTCGGAGTTTTCGGGATTTCCCACTTTTCAACGGTTTTAATCTTTGCTGGATCCACCTGAATACCTTCTTTGTTTATTATGTGACCGAGGAATTGAACTTCTTGCAACCAAAATGCACACTTTGAAAACTTAGCGTACAATTTTTCTTTTCTCAGCAACTCTAGCACTTTTCTCAAATATTCTTCGTGCTCTTAATCATTCTTCGAGTAAATAAGTATGTCATCGATGAAAACAATGACAAACTTGTCAAGATATGGCCCACACACTCGGTTCATGAGGTCCATGAACACAGCTGGAGCGTTAGTCAATCCAAACGGCATAACCATAAACTCGTAATGACCGTAACGCGTCCTAAAAGTAGTCTTTGGAATATCATCCTCCTTCACCCGCATTTGATGATATCCAGAACGTAAATCGATCTTCGAATAAACAGACGAGCCTTGTAGTTGATCAAATAAGTCGTCGATTCTCGGTAGTGGGTAGCAGTTCTTGATGGTAAGTTTGTTCAACTCTCGGTAGTCGATACACAACCTGAATGTACCATCTTTCTTCTTGACAAACAAAATAGGAGCTCCCCATGGTGATGTGCTTGGTCGAATGAAACCACACTCTAAAAGTTCCTGTAACTGACTTTGTAATTCTTTCATTTCGCTGGGTGCGAGTCTGTATGGAGCACGAGCTATTGGTGCAGCTCCTGGTACAAGGTCTATTTGAAATTCAACGGATCGACGTGAGGGTAATCCCGGTAATTCTTTCAGAAATACATCGGAAAATTCTTTTGCGATGGGAACATCACTGATGTTCTTTTCTTCAGGTTTAACTTCCTCGATGTGTGCTAGAATGACGTAACAACCTTTTCTTATTAGTTTTTACGCCTTCAAACTACTAATAAGATTTAATTTCGCGTTATTCTTTTCTCCGTACACCATTAAAGGTTTTCCTTTTTCACGCATAATGCGAATCGCATTTTTGTAACAAACGACCTCTGCTCTCACCTTTTTCAACCAGTCCATGCCAATTATTACATCAAAACTCCCTAACTCGACTGGTATTAAATTAATCTTAAACGTTTCATCACCCAGTTTAATTTCTCTATCCCAACATATATTATCTACTGAAATTAATTTACCATTTGCTAATTCGAGTAAAAATTTATTATCCAAAGGCGTCAATGGTCAACTTAATTTAGCACAAAATTCTCTACTCATATAGCTTCTATCCGCACCCGAATCAAATAAAACATAAGCAGATTTATCGTCAATAAGAAACGTACCCGTAACAAGCTCCGGGTCTTCCTGTGCTTCTGCCGCATTAATATTGAAAACTCTTCCACGGCCCTGCCCATTAGTATTCCCCTGATTCGGGCAATTTCTAATAATGTGGCCCGGTTTTTCACATTTATAACAAACAGCGTTGATATTACTTGCTCCGACACTATTCGTTTCGGCATTACTTGTTCCAACATTATTTGTTCCTTTAGTCCTGTTAAACTTTGGTCCGTAGACCTCACACTTTGTCGCGCTATGACCATTTCTTTTACACCTGTTGCAAAATGTCGTGCAAAATCCCTGATGATTTTCTTCACACCTATGACATGGCTGTTTTTGGTTATTGTTGCCATTGTTGTTATTGAGGTTGTTGTTGGGATTGTTATTGTTGTTGAAACGATTGTTGTAGTTGTTGTTGTTGGGCTGTTTGTTGTAGTTATTGTTAGAATTACGGTTATTGTTGCGATTGTTGTTGCAGTTGTTGGGATAGTTGTTGCGATTGTGGTTGTAATTGTTGTTGTTGTACTGGTGACTCTTGCCACCGTTTTCCTCCCACTTCCTCTTGAGTTGTTTCGTGTTGGCTTCTTCGGTCGCCTGTTCTTTAATTCTTCCCTCAATCTGATTTATGAGTTTATGAGCCATTCGACTTGCCTTCTGTATAGAAGCGGGCTCGTGTGAACTCACATCTTCTTGAATCCTAACTGGTAACCCTTTTACAAACGCGTCGATCTTCTCTTCTTCATCTTCGAATGCTCCCAGACACAATAGGCACAACTCTGTGAATCGTCGTTCATATGTGGTAACGTCGAACCCTTGTGTTCGTAACTCTCTAAGTTCTGCCTTGAGTTTATTAACTTCGTTTCTAGGATGGTACTGCTCGTACATCAATTGCTTGAATGCCGACCATGGTAGTGCGTAAGCAGCATTTTGTCCTACCTGTTCAAGATAGGTGTTCCATCACGTTAACGCAGTACCTGTGAAGGTATGCGTAACGTACTTAACTTTGTCCTCTTCAGTACACTTACTTATGGCAAACACCGATTCGACTTTCTCGGTCCACCGTTTCAATCCAATTGGTCCTTCGGTTCCATCAAATTCCAAAGGTTTGCAGGCAGTGAATTCTTTGTAGGAGCATCCTACACGATTTCTTGCGCTGTTAGCTGTATTGCTAGATTCAGAGTTATTGTTGGTATGTAGCGCAGCCTGTATTGCGGCTATGTTTGCAGCAAGAAAGGTACAAAATTCCTCTTCGCTCATATTCATGGTTTGTCGAGTAGTCGATGCCATTTCCTTCAAAATAGCCAACTGAATCGAGTTAATCATACAGAATATTAAGAGTAGTCAATAGTATTTCGTAGCATAATATGAACTCATTTATAAAAGCTTTTTCTTCATATTAGCGTTTTATAAGTTTAAATTCGGGTACTACCTACCCGTTAAGTTCATACTTAGTAGCTAATATACAATTCAACTACTATAATTCCATATGAAAAACTGATTATAATAATATATCACTTACAAATATTCTTCAAACTTATAACTTTGCTACATTACATATATCATGAAATATAGTACACTTTGATACAGGACAGTTTTGAAGATAAACCTAGTTAATACGCAAGTTGTTCAGCAAAGGAAATAAAGACACGTAATTCATAAGTCCAGAAACAAGTCATGCATTCTGGTTTTACTAAGACGACTTTCCATCCTTGGTCTTGTGGAAAATAATCGTTATGACCATTGGCTAGGCAGCATGTTGTAATGTTGTCAAAAGGACGAGGGTTTCCTAATGTCCAACAGCCCCGTAATAATCTAAAAACCTTGTTTCTCACCCCAACTACTGAATCCGTCACTTGTGGGAAGGTTTTATTTAAAAGTTGCAATCCGATGTTCTTTTTCTCATTTTGGTAAGAAGCGAACATCACTAACCCATAAGCATAACATGCTTCTTTATGTTGCATGTTAGAAGCTCTTTCTAATTCACGAAATCCTATGTTGGGATATGTCGAGTCAAAATAGGTTCTTAACCCTAGCGTAAAATTGCATTTGGGTTCCCCGCATTTAATGCTTTAAAGAAAACACGGCGTAACTTACAGTCTCCCCAATGTGATATACCCCACCTATCAAAGGAAAGCCTTTTATAAATTAAGGCATTTCTGGAAAGTCTTTCAAATGTTTGACAAGTTAATTTCGCCATAACTAAATGTGCTGATGAATTCTGACCGACTCTAGACAAGATTTCCTCAATCATATCCTCTGGTAGGTCTTCTAAAATATTCGGTTGTCTACCTTTAACGTCCATTTTATTTTTATACTGTAAAATAGACAAGGATTAGATTCGTAAAAGATAATTAACAAACAATACAAGCAATTTTTACATAGAACATAAAAGTACAAGCACACTACAATACATATAATACACAACATGATTACAACCCTCTAATCTGAATCATTGGTTTCTTCTTCTTCGGACTTGGTTCGTTTTTCTAATTTTCTAGAAATAAATGGTGTTCCTCTAATACGAGCCGTCGTTTTCCATAATGGTTTAGAAAAACCTGGTGGTTTAGAGGTTCCCGGGTCATTGTTACATTTTAGGAAATACGGATGTTGTCGATACATATAAAGTTCTTCGGGATTGGAATCGGGTTTCTCTATTTTTATACCTTTTCCCTTATTATTTTCTTTTGCTTTATTAAATTGGGTCGAGGTAATTTCTATAACATCATCGGAATCCTCATCGGGATCCGATTCATCGGAAAATTGGTAATCTTCCCAATATTTTGCTTCCTCGGCGGAAACACCATTGAACATTATTAACTTTGGTCCGTTGGTTGAGGATTTTCTTTTATTTAATCGAATTACTGTAGGTATCAATATTTCTTCCTCCGGAACCTCTTCCTCTTCCGGTTCCTCCTTTTCCGGTTCCTCCTCTTCCAGTTCCTCCTCTTCCGGTTCTTCCTCTCCCGGTTCCTCTTCGGGAATTTGTGAATCTTCCCAAAATATATTCGACTCTTCATTATTATTAGGTGAATCGATGGGATTTGTACTAGTGGTAGACATCTATCACACAATATCAAACACATTAAGAGGTTAATATATCACATAATATTTACATGTTAATAATATATAGTTTCCAACAAGAATGTTAAGCAATTGTTTTTAAAGAAAACACGGTCGAAGTCCAGACTCGCTAATGTATCCTAACAAACTCGATAAGACACACTAATGCAAATTTCTGGTTCTCTAAGACCAACGCTCTAATACCAACTGAAATGTCCCGCTCATATTGATTATAAACGTTCCATATTAATTGATTTCGTTGCGAGGTTTTGACCTCTATATGAGACATTTTTCAAAGACTGCATTCGTTTTTAAAACAAACCATAACCTTTATTTTATCGACAAGGTTAAAAAGACACCACCTAGATTATCCAGAAATGATAATCTAAAAATATCACACTTACACACTATCAATACATATTGGTTTACAATATTAATATGTTACAACAAAATAAATCTCGAATGCAGTTTTAAACAATATTATACAAGCATGAACTCCAAATCTTGTCCTTATTTTAGTATGCAACAGCGGAAGCTCTTAATAATCACCTGAGAATAAACATGCTTAAAACATCAACAAAAATGTTGGTGAGTTATAGGTTTAACCTATATATTATCAAATCATTATAATAGACCACAAGATTTCATATTTCAATATACATCCCATACATAGAGATAAAATTCATTCATATGGTAAACACCTGGTAACCGACATTAACAAGATGCATATAAGAATATCCCCTATCATTCCGGGAAATCCTTCGGACATGATAAAAACAACATCGAAGTACTAAAGCATCCGGTACTTTGGATGGGGTTCGTTAGACCCAATAGATCTATCTTTAGGATTCGCGTCAATTAGTAGATCGGTTTACTAATTCTTAGGTTACCAAGCAAAAGAGGCATATTCGGCTTCGATCATTCACCCATATAATGTAGTTTCAATTACTTGTGTCTATTTTGTAAAACATTTATAAAACTGCATGTATTCTCATCCCACAATACTAGATTTTAAAAGTGGGACTATAACTCACTTTCACAGATTTTTACTTCGTCGGGAAGTAAGACTTGGCCACTGGTCGATTCACGAACCTATAACAAATATGTACATATATATTAAAATATGTTCAAAATATATTTACAACATTTTTAATACGTTTTAAAGTTTTAAGTTTATTAAGTCAGTTGTTCTCGTTAGTAACCTACAACTAGTTGTCCACAATTAGATGTACAGAAATAAATGGATATATATTATCTTGAATCAATCCACGACCCAGTGTATACACGTCTCAGGCTAGATCATAACTCAAAGTATATATATTTTTGGAATCAACCTCAACCATGTATAGCTAACTCCAACATTACTGCATATAGAGTGTCTATGGTTGTTCCAAATAATATATATACATGGGTCGATATGATATGTCAAAATATTTGCATACGTGTCTATGGTATCCCAAGATTACATAATATATTAGAATACATGTATAATACAATATAAGTTAGCTAGGATATGATTTGTATAGAATTGTTACAATATTTCCCGTAGCTACAAAAATCAAAAATATCCAATCTTGTTTTACCCATAACTTATTCGTTTTAAATCCATTTTGAGTGAATCAAATTGCTATGGTTTCATATTGAACTCTATTTTATGAATCTAAACAGATAAAGTATAGGTTTATAGTCGGAAATATAAGTTACAAGTCGTTTTTGTAATAGGTAGTCATTTCAGTCGAAAGAACGACGTCTTGATGACCATTTTGAAAAACATACTTTCACTTTGAGTTTAACCATGATTTTTGGATATAGTTTCATGTTCATAAGAAAAATCATTTTTCCAGAAGAACAACTTTTAAATCAAAGTTTATCATAGTTTTTAATTAACTAACCCAAAACAGCCCGCGGTGTTACTACGACGACGTATATCCGGTTTTACGGTGTTTTTCATGTTTTCCGGTTTTAAATCATTAAGTTAGCATATCATATAGATATAGAACATGTGTATAGTTGATTTTAAAAGTCAAGTTAGAAGGATTAACTTTTGTTTGCGAACAAGTTTAGAATTAACTAAGCTATGTTCTAGTGATTACAAGTTTAAACCTTCGAATAAGGTAGTTTTAAATGTATGAATCGAATGATGTTATGAACATCATTACTACCTCAAGTTTTGTGGATAAAGCTACTGGAAATGAGAAAAAATAACTTGAGCTTCAAAGGATCTTTGGATGGCTTGAAAATTCTTGAACCAGAATCATGACACGAAAACAAGTTCAAGTAAGATTTCCACTCGAAATAAGATTGTTGTAGTTATAGAAATTGAATCAAAGTTTGAATATGAGTATTACCTTGTATTAGAAAGATATCTTACTGTAAATAAGAAAGATTTCTTGAGGTTGGATGATCACTTTACAAGATTGGAAGTAAGCTAGCAAACTTGGAAGTATTCTTGATTTTATGAAACTAGAACTTATAGAATTTATGAAGAACACTTAGAACTTGAAGATAGAACTTGAGAGAGATCAATTAGATGAAGAAAATTGAAGAATGAAAGTGTTTGTAGGTGTTTTTGGTCGTTGGTATAAGGATTAGATATAAAGGATGTGTAATTTTGTTTACATGTAAATAAGTCATGAATGATTACCAATGTTTTTGTAATTTTATGAGATATTTCATGCTAGTTGCCAAATGATGGTTCCCACATGTGTTAGGTGACTCACATGGGCTGCTAAGAGCTGATCATTGGAGTGTATATACCAATAGTACATACATCTAAAAGCTATGTATTGTACGAGTACGAATACGGGTGCATACGAGTAGAATTGTTGATGAAACTGAACGATGATGTAATTGTAAGAATTTTTGTTAAGTAGAAGTATTTTGATAAGTGTCTTGAAGTCTTTCAAAAGTGTATTAATACATATTAAAACACTACATGTATATACATTTTAACTGAGTCGTTAAGTCATCGTTAGTCGTTACATGTAAATGTTGTTTTGAAACCTTTAGGTTAACGATCTTGTTAAATGTTGTTAACCCATTGTTTATTATATCTAAAGAGATGTTAAATTATTACATTATCATGACATTATGATATATTAATATATCTTAGTATGATATATATACAGTTAAATGTTGTTACAACGATAATCGTTACATATATGTCTCGTTTCGAAATCCTTAAGTTAGTAGTCTTGTTTTTACATATGTAGTTCATTGTTAATATACAAAATGACATGTTTACTTATCATTTATCATGATTAAACATAGTGTATCAATATTTTAATATGATTCATATGTATTTAGTAAGACGTTGTTATAACGATAATCGTTATATATATCGTTTCGAGTTTCTTAAATCAATAAACTCAATTTTATGTATATAACTCATAGTTAAAATACCTAATGAGATACTTACTTATCATAATATCATATTAACTATATATATAATCATATATATGTCATCATATAGTTTTACAAGTTTTAACGTTCGTGAATCACCGGTCAACTTGGGTGGTCAATTGTCTATATGAAACCTATTTAAATTAATCAAGTCTTAAAAAGTTTGATTGCTTAACATGTTGGAAACACTTAATCATGTAAATATCAATTTCATTTAATATATATAAACATGGAAAAGTTTGGGTCACTACATGAATGGCCATGATTACATAAATGGTTACTATTTAGCGGATGAGATTTACCCAGATTGGGCAATATTAATGAAGGCGTACTCGACACCAACCGATGAGCCACGTGCAAAATTCAAACAATTTCAAGAAAGTGCACGTAAAGTTGTCGAGAGAACATTCGGTGTTCTTCAGGGTAAGATTCCATATTTTGGCTGGACGACCACATAGTGTCAACAAGTTGAGACGGATATTGTATTGTTGTGTGCTCTTGCACAACATGATAGTCGAGGATAATGGCTTTAACATTACATGACTCGAGGAAGAATTGCTTAGCACTGATGAAGCAAATCCTAACTACGTAAGGAATTGATCTACAAGTCGTGATGTAAGAGAACAAGAAATACGAGATAGAAACATTCATGACCAACTTCGACATGATCTCACTGAACACATTTGGGGCCTTCCACCAAACTTTAGAACATTAAATGATTAATTTGAATAAGTTGTCATTGTTGTATTTTGAATTTCAATAATTTGTGTAAATTTTATTCTCAATAAAGTTATGTAATTTTTAATTTCAATAAATCGTGTATTCATTCAAAGATGCTCTGTTAAAGATGTATTCAACTATTGCATTTTTAAAGCTGTATTGACCAGCGATGTTCTATTTAAAGCTGTATTCAACTATTGCTTTATTAAAGTTGTATTGACTAGAGATGCTCTGCTTAAAGCTGCATTCAACATTGGCTTTTAATTCAAACATTGGATTCATTCAAACAGATGGATTCTACTCTATAAATACAACCCCTCATTTGTTATCAAACCACACCTCATACACTTACTTCTCTACTACTTCTTAATTTTATAAGTTCAAAATGACTCAAATGAATGTTATGCTACAAGTTAAATTTGGTGGTGAATTCGACCGTGAGGTCAAGAATTACTCCACCGTTGATTCTGAATAGAGGGAGTATTGCATGAACGTCCAAAATTATCCGTTGTTCGAACTGCTTGATTTTATCAAAGACGACATACCTCTTACATTCTCACAAGTGTGGCTCTTCAAGGAACCCAACATTCCAGCCACTCTTCTTCAAGATGAAGACGACTGGACTATGCTTGTGGGTCGAGCAGCGACCCGCAATAAAAAAATCAAGTTGTATATCGAGTTTCGGGATGAGAGCGAATACGTTGTGCACTCTGATGAAGTGGACTATGTACCCTTCGGGACACAATACGACACGGATGGCAAGTTATACTCTTCGGATGATTCGGACATTTTCTAATTGTTTAACTTAATTATCGTTGTGTTTGTGTTAAATGTTTAGTTTTAAAAAAATGTAACCGTGTTTGTGTTTTAATAAAAGTGATGTTAATTTTTTTTTACTCTATTATAACAATTAAAATTAATAATGCGAATTAATAATAATAATAATAAAATAATAATAATAATAATAATAATAATAATAATAATAATAATATAATAATAATAATAACTCAAACATAAATTAAAAAAAAAAACAAATAAAAATGTGAGACCAATCTAACCCATCACACAACCATCACGCCTACCACTAAAAACTTCATCACGCCATTACCCCATCACATTTGCCAACTCACCACTATACCCCACAAAAACCCCATCACCCCCATCACCCCATCACCATTATGTATGGTCTAACTTGTCGCCTTTTCGAGAGTACATCGCCTATTACATTTCTTATGGAACATTGTGGGACAACAATTTTGGACAGTAGAGCATGCAACCATGGTTACTATTAGTGGCGAGTCTATATATAGACCTGTGGAGTCATGTGACTCTGTTAGTTATGGATTTTTTTTTTTACAAATGATCATTAATTTTTTTATAGGATACCACTAAATATAATTGTAGAACCTCATATATTTTGTAAATTTAAAGTTTTATAGTATGAACCAAAATACTTAAAAATTAGCTCATTTGATATTTTATAAATATGAAGAAATAATAAATACAGAGTATACAAATACATAAAGAAAAAGTGACCCGTTTTATTTTTGTTTTCTCGTACACAGTAACACAAACACACCCTTTACGCTTTTGATCAGCACAACAAGACCTAATTACGCTTTTCTTTCCAATTTTTGACAAAATAAGAAGATAATACAAGTTAAAAGGTCCATGTCAACTTCGAAATCACTTTTCTCAGCAACGAGAGATCGGAGGTAAAAGTTATAACTTCATTCCATTATGGTTTGATGATCATAAATATTAGTTGGGGATCAATTTATGAATGACTGTCTAATTTCATATATCGAGAAAGATGTGTTAGATGATATTAGCAATAATTCAATTATGGATGAATTTTATCGTATGAAACCGCGTAGACAAAAGTAAAAGTTACATTTAGTATTTAGTTGATTGAATATATGATATTTTTATATTAATGATGTGCTTTTGTTTGATGGTGTTTGTACTGACTCGGTCCAACCCGACCCGACCCGACACATTCATTTTTTTCGTTTAAGTAAGTTATTGGAAAAATATTTTTAGAATCCCATTAAGTTGCGATCATAAATTCGCCACTGAATACTATGATGATTTTTCCTTTATTTTGATTGGTTCATTATATTTAACGTAATTTAATTAAAATTATTTTCATTCGACAAGGCAAACTCATACACCCGTACATGAATCTTAACATGAATATGGACTCGAACCCCTAATCTCTTGATTGAAGGGGTTACCTCGATACCACCAGACCAATGATCCTTTGGTAATTTCACTCAATTATCAAATCATATTTTATCATATGACCATAGGTGTCTCCGGAACATGTGTTAAGTGTGTAGCCGAACAGGGCCTCAAATTTTTAAGGGCCCAAATTTTGGAAAAATCTGTATAAGAATTCATTTATTTATATATCGTGACATAATATCCTACTTGTAGTCTACCATGTCACAAGAAAAATTTAATGGATTGAGGTTGATTGATATCGAGAATGATATATTAGGGAGTACTAACTATATAGAGTTGTACAATAATTTTGCTTCAAAAAATGTTAGGATGACAGTTCTAAGAAGAGTTTAATTATAATGAGTTGAGAATAACAATTTTGCTACGGTTGTTTGAGAAGTTTTAATTCTATTGATTACGTTATTATTTATTTTTATTTTTATTATATATTATATGAGTGGAAAATTTTAACGTGTATAAGGATTTTTTATATTATTTTTTGAACATGGCCTCTAAAATTAGCGAGACGGACGGCCAAAATATTACCCACAATCATTAACAACCCTATTCTATAATGTTATCCGTAACAACTCTATTTCTCGCCACATTTTCATGTTACAAATAAAACTCTGTATAATATAATATTCCTCACAACATTTCTCACCTTATAAAATCGTGGAAGGAAATAAAAATATTACGGAGTACTATTTCTTACCCAAACACCAGCTGCCACAAATGTCTTAAAACTTACTTTCATCAACCCTTTTGGGGTTTGACCGTTTGACCCTTTACAAAACGGCACCAACTTGTGGAAAATACAATAATAATATAGTACGGTCAGGCCACAACCGACCCTGTAAGTGCAAGTTGCATCACCTTGCCTGCCCGGCTGCCCTAAACCCTACCATAAATACCATCACTTCATCAACCATAATCTTTGCGCGCAGCCTCCATTTCTTCATCTTTATCTTTCTTTCCCATTTTTGTCAATAAATATCTTCTTACTATTTACAGTATTTTTCATCAAAACACTTTACCGGACTACTATTTTATATGACGTCATTGTTCTATTGCTTTTTATGTTCCAACATGTATTATGTATACCTTTCCATATTTAGAAAGGGTCACTAGATTTGATTTTTGTACAAGCTTATGTATTTTGTATTATTCAATATATTTTATTCAATTGAATTTGAATTTATTTATTACTACGTAATAATTATTACTGCAAAACTCTTCCATCCGCATGCGACGTGTTGTGGGCACTGCGGCCATATCTTTGCGGATATCATAGCTATTTAAATAATTATATATTTTTTAAATATATAAATGTTTAATGGCCGTTTTTAAGATATAGGTTGATGCGAGTATATTCGCATCTATCATTTTTATAACGGCCCACATGATTTATTGTTCATTTAGAGCCCAGTTTTTATAGATTATTTATAATTTATATTTATATTATATTAATTGGATTGGATCTGACTAGAAGATAAATTTAGAGCCCAGATCTTAAATTTTAGTTAATTGTGTTAAGTTAAATTACTCCCAATGATTGAAGATAAATATAGTTTCAGCCTTATCTGAACCTCTTTTGTTGACTTAAAAAAATATTTCTGAGGGAGATTTGACTTATAAACATATTTCACATTAAGTTATTTTGAGAATACTAAGATTTTTTGTTTTCTTTCAATCAAAGTAACCAATACTTGCTTATGTAGCAACACATATTTGTTTTCAAGTGATTTATGGACTTTTTTAGCCCATATTTTTTGCACTACAGATTTTGAAAAATCTTTGAATTTGAAATGAAAGTGATGGTTTAAGATAGGTTTTTTTTTTTTTTTTTTTGAATAAGCGAGGAAACCCTTCTATGAACGAGCACATTGGCTCCCTCATAGAAGGTAAAACCTCGGGTAATCAAACCCCCGAGCGCGAGACCTGATACCGGGTGAATTGCGCTTTATGCGTACCCTCTAGTCACACTTCCTTTTTGAACAATTTGGCATAGCCATGAATTGAACCCGAGTGGTATGCTTCATTGGTCAACTCGGTGACCACTCAGGCAAGCCTGAATGGTTTAAGATAGGTTTATTGGTTCGATTTATTTTTCCGGTTCGATTCTAAATTTAGGAGCAAAACTGAAAGTTGAACATAACTAAATTCGAGGTGACAATCGAAACCGAAACCAAATCGAATATAAATTCAGTTCGGTATTAATTAAAACCGAAAAATAAAAATTATTATTTAATCAAAATAATACATTAATAAGAAAATGATTTTGCATTCGACTTTTAATTTTGAAATCCGTTTGTGAGCTATATATATTACTCCGTAATAATTAATAATTTAATCGAAATATCATTAGTTGGATTCGGTTTTGAACAGTTTAACGGATTTTAAAATATTAAATTGTACTGAAATTCACATCGAAAATTAAACCTAGAATGGTATTCAAATTTGTTTTTTTTTTTTTTTGTTTTTTTTTTTTTTTCCATTTACAGAATGAACGCTACTAGTTTAAAAACTAAAGTTATTATGCTCCGTAAACTATATGTGGATTGTACTTTCGAATATTGACAAAAAAATGAACATGTGGGATAGGAAAAGGTGACAAAAGTTTGTGTTGAAACTTTGTAAAAATTTCAAGACGTATGAAGCTAGATTCAGATAAAAAGCATCATATTTGATATTAGTATCTACACATGTAAAAAGTCATTGCATACAATGCTAGGCAATATTATCGGGACTATATTTGAACATATGTTACGAATGAAAGATATACCAACATAAAATCATAAACACACGTAAACATATCATATTTTAACGACAAATTTAATATAAAAAAATAAATAAAAAAAAATGAACTTGCGGGCATAGTCTAACGGTTCACCTCATGTTACCTCATGTTCTTAGTGTCATGGGATAGAGATAGGTCATGGGTTCGATCCTTAGGGATGAGATGATTTTCTTTAAAACAATTGAATACCAATAATGGTGGTATATATTTACCCTAAAGGGAAGTTTTTACTCGCCGTTCAAAAAAAAAAAATTATATAAAGAAGAAACCGGCTAGCAAAAAGATAGAAGGAAATTACAAGGGCATAAAAAGTCAATTGTTCCAATACCGGGTTGATCCCGAAGGCCGAATTCTATACTATAACTTCTATACGAAAGCCTATTAAAACAATACATAAGTATGGAATCAAAAATACTACTTTTCTTAATCGGGATAGTATCATGTGTAATGCTATACTTAAGACGCGAAATCATCTAAAGAAGCGCAACAATAATAACTTACATCTTGTATTTCTTCGTGTGATAAGCACTCCAACTCTAGAACGAGGACCACCAATCGATCCAAGAGCAGTAGGATGGCATGACAATATTCACCAATCACCCATACTCGAACCAATTACCATAAAGAACTAGGTAAATACGAATCTCGAACATAGGTTACTGACATATATCATGTTGAAAACTTAATTAATATAGTCGGTAGGTGATTTTTCAATCACAACTTAAAAAGAGCATGATAGTGTTTTTTGTTTGGATAAAAGTGGATGGGAGAACTGAGTTCTATGTTAGGATAATCTTGAATAGAAGTTCAGGTAGAGTATGTAAAAGTGGCCCATTAAGATGTTGCAGCCCAAAAGCAGATTAAGAAGCCAAAATGACAGTTGAATATAAGTTGCATTGGAATATTTGGCCATACACGTGATGTATAAGTTAGTCAGCATTTTTAATTAGTTTTGGTATATAGCTTTTGTTGACTAAGTTTAAAGGAGAAAATGTTTAGTTACAAGAAAAAAGGCATTACGTGGGAGGAATGGGAGTTTATTTAGACACGTATCTATAGTTTTTATTTGTATTATTTAAGTAGGAGTAGATAATAATTAATAGAATGCAGAGATATTAAAAATGTAGTCCTTTTGTGTATTTTGTTTTCCCACTTATATTGAAGTATATTATGTTTAGCATATTCCAACAATAAGAATGAAAGTAATTGCATTTGTGGACCTTTGTGATCTCACAATTGGTATCAGAGCAGGAAGCCAGGAAGTAGGTCCTGGTTCGTAGAAAGAAAGCAGCCGTAGTAGCAGGGATGATCACCATCGATCATCAAAAACGCAGGCAACATTTTGGTCATTGCAGGAAGATCAGAAAAGAAGTGGCAGAAAAGCATCAGCAAAAGAAAAAATGCACCAGGGTTGATCGTATTTTGATAAATAAAAAAAAAAAGCATTAGCAGGGTTGAATTTATGAGCAGACAATTCAACAAATTAACAAAAACAGGTAATCTTCACCGGTGATTAGAAGCAACAAGTAGAGAGTTGAAGCAGGAAGAAGAAGAAGCAAATTTGCAGCAGAAAAAATAGCAAAAATCGTAGCAGAAAAGCATAGTAGGAAGCAGCTACGAAGTGCATCAGTTTAAAACAGTTTAGCAGGAAAATAGCATCAAGAAAGGTGTGGTTAAGAACAACAAAAAATAGCAGGAAAACGCAAAAGCAGAGCAGGAAGAAAGTCGAGATTTTTCAAGATTAAGGGGGTGATTGTTAGGATAATCTTGAATAGAAGTCCAAGTAGAGAAAGTAAAAGTGGCCCATTAAGATGTTGCAGCCCAAAAGCATATTAAGAGGCCTAAATGGCAGTTGAATATAAGTTGCATTGGAATATTTGGTCATGCAAGTTAGTCAGCATGTTTAATTAGTTTTGGTAGATAGCTTTTATTGACTAAGTTAAAAGGAGATAATGTTTAGTTGTTACAAGAAAATAGGCATTACGTGGGAGGAGTGGGAGTTTATATACCCACCTATCTATAGTCTTTATTTTTATTATTTAAGTAGGAGTATATGATAATTAATAGAATGCTAAGATATTAAAAATGTAGTCCTTTTGTGTATTTTATTTTCTAACTTATATTTAAGTATATTGTGGGTGAGTTCTAATATTTAGCATGTTCTAACAATTAGAATGAAAGTAATTGCAGTTGTGAACCTTTGTGGTCCAACATTCTAGAGTTAAAACTTAAAATAAATGTAATTTTCAACCAATTAAAAGATGATAAAAAGAAAACAAACGAAGAACGACGGGCATTGGACACTTCTTTAAAATGTCGTCTCCAAAATGCCATTGTGAAGTGGTGAAATGATGTCTAATGACACGCAACATAAAATAAAGACATGCAAATTCTCGACCTAAAATAGAGACACATCCTCGTGATTCTGCATGTCCAACACCATTTCAATAACAATAAGTCAAAAGTAAATATTAGTTGTCACATGCATCAACAGAGGACACGTATACTCAAATCTATGAGGCCTAAACGAATTATTTCATGATCATTTTTAACTCTGTCGTTGGCCACTTTAAGATATGTTATCAATGAAGTTTGAAGCTAAAAATTCTTGTGACAATATTAAGACACCAACAAAGAGTGTGTTTTTCCCCCTCCTAATTGAATGATTGAGCACTCAATGCTAGCATTTAGTGCGTCTTCTTGTGACATATGAATTGAAGTTGAGCTATTCCGCCTTCATTGCATTTTTATGACATATGAGTGATAAGTGACACAATCGATTGACCTGGATTGTGTCTTAAGGATTTGGAGTTTTATAATGGTGAACTATGTCCTCCTGTGGTGTTGAAACCATCTTGCTGATTGGATTTTGATGATGGTGATCTGGATCCTCTTGTTGAGTTGAAACTAAATTGTGGTAGACTGGTAGTGATGTCGTTGTTGCACTAAAGTGTTTGGGAGTTTGTGGAGTCGATAATTGTGGTACAACCACTGTTTCTGAGTCCCCTCGGGTGTTAATTCTGTTAAAATACAATGCAAATTTAATAATATGGATTTAGTAAATGTATAAAAGAAAATTCTAGATATTAGAGTATAAAAGAAAAATCTAGAATTAATTGTAAAAGAAAAATCTAGATATTTGTAGGTTGTAGAAATATCTAGATATTTATATATCCATGGAAATATCTAGTCTCTAGAAACTTCTATGGAGTAGTATAAATAAGGGTGCGGATTTCATTTGTGTGTTGTGTGTGAAGTAAGGTGTGAAGTAAGAAGAGTGTGAGTTAGAGAGAGCTTATAAGTAGAGAAAAGAAAACTTATAAGTAAGTAATACTGTAATTATATTTTTGTATTAATAAAAGTGTTCTTTGTTAAGTTTCCCGGTTAAGCCTTAGTTTGTGTTTAAGATCTTAGTGCACTTGTGTTATTTTTATTATATGGTCAGCTCTGCCGCCTAAGTGATATATGATCGGTTATACCGCCTGAATGATATATGGTCGACACTGTCGCCTAAGTATTATTGTGCACTAAAGATTTATAAAATTAAAGGCTAACCAACGTCAAAGTGTTGGTGTAGTGAGTGAGTATAACCTAGGTCCTCTATAGTGGGTGTGTTGGGCTAGTCGAAGCTTTCAACAATTGGTATCGGAGCGGGTCGTTCGGGACCATTTCTAGTGGAGGAAAACATCGGTAAACGTTGGACGTTTACTTCACCGAAGCTCTAAGGGAGATTCTGTCGGAGCACAGTTAGGAACTGTGAAAGCTCATCGGTCTGGGACCAAGCTTATTAGACGTTGGACGTCATGATGACAGATCTTGCAAGTACAAGCAGTGGAATCAAGAGTCTCAATAACCACAACTATGGTTATTGGTTGACTTGTATAGAATCTTACCTACAAGGACAGAATTTATGGAAAATAGTAGCTGGTAGTGACACAACGCCTCCACCGAAAGAAAATGCTGAAGCCTTGAGAAAATGGAACATCAAGGCCGGGAAGGCTTTATTTATATTGAAGACTACAATCGAGGAGGATTTATTGGAGCACATCCGTGACGAGAAAACACCAAAGGCAGCTTGAGAAACTTTTGAAAAATTATTTTCAAAGAAGAATGAAGCACACTTCCAGCTCTTGGAAAATGAGCTCGCGGGTATCTCACAAGGAAGTCTGTCTATTTCTCAGTATTTCACCAAGGTGAAATCTATTTGCCGTGAGATATCTCAACTTGCTCCTGAAGAGAAAGTGAGTGATCCAAGGATGAAGAGAATTATCATCCACGGCTTAAGATCTGAGTATAATGGATTTATAGCCGCTGTGAGAGAATCGCCTACTCAACCATCATTAATAGAGCTGGAGAATTTATTGGCTAATCAAGAGGCATTAGCCAAGCAGATGAATGAAGTAACCATAAAAGACGAAGAAGAAGCACTCTTCACCAATAAGAAGAAAGCTATGTCTTGAAGACAAGAAGTGACGAAAGAAAGACATACATATGGAGGCAAAGGTCATCTAAAACCAAAAAGCAATGCTTCAGGGGGAGCTCAACAAGGAAGAAAAGATCATCGCCAACAATATGGAGAGAATGATAAGAGAAAGAATGGTGAATGCTTCAATTGTGGCAAGAAGGGTCATTTTGCTCGAGAATGTAGATTCCCCAGAAGGCAAACTTTAGAAGGAAATGTAGCTACCGCAAGAGATGAGAAGAAAGAGGTCACATTTGAAGCAACCATTAATGGGAAACATGGGATGCAGAAGCTGGATTCTCTGTTGAAGCTGACATGGATGATTAAGCTCTTGCAGCAACCTTAAAGTCAACAATAAACTACAAAGATGATTGGATCATCGATTCTGGGTGCTCAAATCATATGACCAATGATGAGACGAAGCTGCAAGGAATGGAGGATTACAAAGGAAAGAGAGTCGTGTTGACAGCCAACAATTCAAGGTTGTCTATTTCTCACATTGGAAAGACAATAATTCCAAATGAAGGCGACTCTCATAAGCTCCAACTCCAGAAGGTGTATCTTGTCCCTGGCCTAAAGAAGAATTTACTGTCAGTACCACAATTAACAGCATAAGGGAACTATGTGCTCTTTGGACCAGAAGATGTGTCCGTATTCAAGAGAGTGAAGGTGGTTGGCAATCCAATTATGCAAGGAAGAAGAATAGAGTCGGTCTATGTACTATCTGCTGAAACAGCATATGTGGATAAGACTCGAAAGAATGAGAAGGCTGATCTTTGGCATGAACGTCTTGGGCATGTGGGCTACAACAAGTTAAAGGAGATGATGGTAAAACACATAGTAAATGGGCTTCCTCAAATTGATATCCAAACAGATACAATTTGTGCTGGATGTCAATTTGGCAAAGCTCACGAATTGCCATTCAAGGAGTCAGCGCATCAGTCCATGTAACAACCCGACTTTTTCCGTTTACTAACGTTACTTGTCCGTTAAATATTTGACGGTGATTACTTAGAACTTTATGTGTTTGATTGATTTAAATGCATATTTGATCCTAGTAGTTTACTTGAATTAATATGTTATATTAATTTATGAACTTATTTCAGATAGCAAAATAACTAGAAAACGTTACGATTAAGTTAATCGCCTAGAAAGCTTTTCAGTTTACGGAACGCGGAAAAACGACGAAATAATTATTTTTAATAATTATTGACTTTAGAAAAAAAACTTATTTAATATATTATTTATTTAATAAATTAAACCCGGTGAATTCGTTTCAACGACTAGTTAACGTTCCGGAGACCCGGTACGGTTAACGGCACTCGAAATGGACCACGCGCATACAAGAAAATAATGAAACGAATGATATTTCACTTTTAATAATTATTTTATGTAATTATTTTGATTTAAGATTACTTTTAATTTATTAGAAGTTTTAAGGATTTAAAACGCGTAGAATTCGCTAGAACGCCCGGTTAACGTTCCGGTTTGCGGTTTCGGTCAACGACACTCAGCGGGTTACACAATAGAGTTGCTAGCTAGACCAAAAGAGCCCATGACTTTCCTCCCATGTGGGCCACATCCGAAATCCACCCCAAACCCCCTTGTTGGACCTTTTTGTTCACTAGTTTGCTTAATGGGTTGTAGTTAGGCCCTAAAGCTAACCCTTAAAGCCCCTAAATAGAAAAACACACTTACTCACTTCCCCCTACCCTAGACCCACTAATTTTACAGCTTCCCATCATCATCTTCATCATCGATCACCATCCCCACAAGAAAACCACTCAAAACTCAAAATTAGAACAAGTCACGTGCTTCAAAGTTGTTGCTTTCGTCGTTCTACACGCGTACACGCTTGCAATTTGTGTTTTTAAGGTATAATTGATAACCCTAATTATTTTAGATCTGATTTTCTTTTAATTACATAGTGTAATCAAGTCTAGTGCTCAATTGATGATGTTTTGTGTTATCGTTTATCGTTTAATGTTCAATTAACGTTGTTTGCATGAAAAACAAATTTGTATCTTATGGATCTGATAAAATTAACTTATGAAATAATCTTGGATGATTATCTAGATGGATAGAGATCGAAAAACTATTGAGTTTGGACTTTGATTTTGCATGATTTCGTTATCGTATGCTCAAGATATGATTAATCGAAGTTTCGTTAGGGTTTCACATATAATCCGAATTTTCTGAGTTTTATGATTTGTATTTTAGCCTATGAAAAGTATACTACTGTATTCCTTGTGAAAAGTTATGCAATTTAGACTAAAGATTTGCCTCGAAAGGTTATGTAATGCTCCCGATATGATAAAACGAAGATTTGATTTGTAAAGTATGCTGAATCAGTTTTTAAGTTCACATAAAAATTTCTAGAATGAACTAGGAATTGATTTAGACTTTGATCTTCTGGAATATGTTACTCTAAGTGTTCCTTGACATTTTTAATTTGTATGAGAACTTGCGAGAACGTGAATTTCCATGAGATATATGCTTATCTATGTGATGCGTCCGATTCATGGCCAAAAACTGATGAGTCTGTAATGTTTTACGAAACTATACAAATTGGCTAAAGCAATGCTTCTGATTATTTTATCACTAAAACTTTGAGATGTTTTGAGATGACACTAATTGGACGTTCATCAAAATCTATTTTCTATATTTTATGAAAAATGTTTAAAAACTGTCGCGCGAGCAGAAATTTCTGTAATGAACTCAGACTTGATCCTTTCTGATATAGGACTTTTAATTATCGTATGAGGCTTTGGTCGGACTTTTTGAAATTGATTTTAAGTATAGTTATGATCTGAAGTTGATCATAATTTTATGAATTATGTGCTGTGTGCTATAGATGTATCTCTTTACGACGTACGAATTTCTAAGGTATGCTCTAAGATGAGGAAAATGCGATTTGTTAAACTATGAGCTATAACATGTTATATGACGTAGGTTTGAAATGTTGACCATGTTTGCATGACCCACTGAGATGTTTGACTTTAGTTGACCACTTTGACCGAGTTGACTTTCGGTTTGACTTTGGTTGACTTGCTTGGATTAGTTGACTTTTACTTGTTCATTGAGTCAGTCTGAGCACTAGGACTTTGCGTACACTATGGGTTGACATTATGACCTATATGTGTATACTTATGATGACCTATTTGACTAGGTTACATTGTTCAGTAGAGAGTGTTCGACAACAGTACGTTTTACTAAGATCTTTATGAGTGCTTTTGCTAAGGTGAGTCTACAGTCCCATTTTCTTTAACATTTTTGGGATGAGATACATGCTTCTTTTGAAACTATTTCTAAAACTGTGTTTACAAATGTTTTACATATTAGGCACAAGTAACTTAAACGACTATACATATGAGTTCATAGCTTGATTAACTCGTACACTTAATCAGTGTAGCGCCATGATAAGATAAACACGTACACTTAATCAGTGTAGCGCCATGATAAGATAAACACGTACACTTAATTAGTGTAGAGCCATGATAAGATAAACACGTACACTTAATCAGTGTAGCGCCATGATAAGATAAACACGTACACTTAATCAGTGTAGCGCCATGATAAGGTAAACTCGTACACCTAATCGGTGTAGCGCCATAAAGCTTTATAATCAAGTGCTCATGATAATGTATACATTTCCTATGATGTTTTCCAAGAAAATATTGTGGCCTAACTTACGAAAAGATATACTAAACTTGTAGATTCACTCAACTTTATGTTGATTCGTTTTGCATGTTTTATCTCAGGTATTAGTTGCTTCCGCTGTAGAACATTGCTGTCATGTAGAAGTCAAGCCAAGCATTGGGACCAGAGTTAATGCGCCGTTAGTGGATTCTGATGGGGTATTACATTTGGTATCAGAGCTTTGGCTATAGGGAACTAGGATACATTAGTGTGCTAACCGTAGGGCGCATTAGTGGGTCTAGTCTATAGCCGTGTACTTAGAATGACTGTTATACGCCATGCTTGCACTGTTTGCTCTACTATGCTACCCGTAGGGCTACATATTAGATATCACATACATATACGCATCTATACCCATAATGATATGGACTTGGACTAGATATATGATATCACGAATCACATACGTACACACGACGTGACACTTAAGAGCATTAAGTTGACTAAGCTATCTTGAACTTATGGAGTGATGTCGAATGGATATGTGCGATAGCATAATGTAATGACCGGGATTACATTATGGTAACTCATATAGAAGTTCCGACATTGCAAAATGAGGAATTGGGAGCGAGTCAAGTAGGTTACTTGGATAGATACCTTTTATAGCATAAGCCGTATAATCTCAACTATGAGTAGGAATTTACAATGTGCGAATTTATTTGTTATTATAACTTATAAGAAATGTATAATCACGTCACAACTCATCGCTCCTTGACACTGTCCGCCACCACCGATCACTACTTGGAACTACGAAGACACTGCTAGAACATACTCATCATCTCATACCACTACTCCTTAATACTTGTCGTTACTAACTACTTCTCAACGCCGCCTCTCACTGCTAGTCACGACTGATCACTACTTTCTCACTGCTTGACATTACTAGTTGCTACTTAATGCTACCCATTACTGCTTACCATTACTAAATACTACTAATCACTACCAGCACCTCTACCATTTACTACTAGCTACTATGCATCACGACTCATTTCTGATATATCATTAGAGGATGAATTCCTTATAACAGCCTGCAAAATCCGTAGTAAATATTGTCTACTTAACGTCCGACTTTCCTATCATTCAGCCACCCGCGGCTTCACGATTTTGCTTTCCAATACTAGTCTACCAGAAGAGGTATTCACACCTTCCCTCATGAAGGGTATTCCGTTCTTCTCCCCCACCGATGTGGGACAAGTCTGATAATTCACCATGCAATCAACATCAATTTCGGTGAAGTTCTTCACGAGTCTGTTCTTACTCAGCATTCATAATGTTTATATACTATCAACATCGGTGCCGATAGAAACTTTATCACTAGAGAATTCTGTCACAACAATTGGAATCCAATATCTGCCTTAGACAACGTGAACCCTATGGAACTATTAACTGGGAATAAAACGTATCATGATTGATATCATTATAGTTTAAGGAGGTCCAGTTTTAAGAAGTTTGATCATACACTTCCATCGTAAACGTCTCTCGCACCAAACTCACCCAAAACTTTAATCAACGATTGCTCCTAATCCTTTGAAAATTATAAGCTAAGACCCATACCGTTAAGATTATGACCACCTTCCATACCGAACAGTACTTTTTCCGACGATTGGCGGGCTATTACAATAGAAATCTACACGAGTGAGACTTGGAGTTAAATTATTATGCTTGGACTACCATATCTCTTTATTTAACATTGTGGTTCGAATGGACTGGTTATCTGACGACACAACCAAGGCTGTTGCGACCAGAAGGCCATTCAAATTTCTTTTACCAAAGACGAATCAATGATGGTGTACGAAGAGAAGATCAGTACACTGTTGCGTTACATTAATTGCTCGGAGGTCCAGAAGTACATAAGATAAGGATGTCTCGCGATTCTGGCACATATGAGCAAAGTTGAATAAGTAGTTAAGAGCCCGAAGATGTCCCAACCGTTAGAAATTTTCCTTAAGGTCCTTCCGAGAGAATTACCAAGTCTTCCACCGCATAGAGACGTAGAATTTCAGATTGAATTAATGCCGAGAGTGACGCCTATAGCACGTGCACCGAATAGGCTTGCACCTTCAGAATTGAAAGAGTTATCTATTCAGTTACGAGAGCTTTTAGACAAAGGATTCATTCAACCGAGTTCTTCGCCATGGGAGCTCTAGTTCTTTTTTTTAAAGAAGAAGGATGAATCTATGAGAGTCTGTATCGATTACAGGAAATTGAATAAGCTGACTATCAAGAATGGATATCCGTTACCGAGGATTGATGATTTGTTGATCAATTGCAAGGATCAGGATGTTACTCTAAGATCGATCTAAGGTCAGGCTATGATAGTGCTCCAAATGAACATATATTTAGTAGCAATATCCTCCCAATATGTAAATTATTTAGTTGTAATTGTCCTATTTTAAGTTGTAATCGTTTATATTAAATAAGTGCGAAGACAAAAGGCGAAAACGAAGAATTGAAGACGCAAATGTCCAAAAAGCTCAAATGTACAAGATACAATCCAAGTGGTTCAATTTAATGATGAGAAACGTCTAAAATTGACAAGAGTACAAGTTACGAAACGAAAAGCATGAAGATTAAAGAATTGGAGAAAAAGTGCCACTAAAGCTGGAAAAGTGCCACTAAAGCCATAGTGCACTCAAAAGTGCCACTAAAAAGTGAGTAAAAGACTCGCACGGATTTTGGAAGTTAAGGAAAATAATTTTTGTGCAAAGTTACAAATCGCGAAATGCAAAGTACAAGATATTAAATTATACGAAAGGACGTTCGAAAATCCGGCACCGGCACCCGAGCCAACTATCAACGCGCGACGCAACGGACCAAAAATTATGAGTCTACTATGCACAAGAATATAATATAATATATATATAATTATATATATTATATTATATATATATATATTATATATATTTATATATTATGTCGACAAAGAAGAAAACAAGCAAATGTGGCTGGATCCAGCTGGCCATGCGATCGCATGGCCTGGAAGGCAAAAAGCCATGCGATCGCATGGGGCCAAAATCCTGGCCACATCTATAAATAACCAACGAATTCGACGTGTAAAATATATATATATATATATATATATATATATATATATATATATATATATATATATATATAATACTCCTCTAATAATAATAAATATATATATATATATATATATATATATATATATATATATATATATATATATATATTATAGTATAGGGTAGTTTTATATTAGATTAGTTTGTGTTATGTAAAGGTTATTTTACGGGTTTTAAAGTCGAAGCTCTGTCCGTGTAACACTACGCGATAAATAATCAATGTAAGCTATGTTCTCCTTTTTAAATTGATGTCTCGTACTTAAGTTATTATTATGCTTATTTAAGACGAAGTAATCATGATGTTGGGCTAAAAATATTAAAATTGGGTAATTGGATTTTGTACCATAATTAGGGTTTGGACAAAAGAACGACACTTGTGGAAATTAGACTATGGGCTATTAATGGGCTTTATATTTGTTTAACTAAATGATAGTTTGTTAATTTTAATATAAAGATTTACAATTGGACGTACCTATAAATAACCATATACACTCAAATCGGACACGATGGGCGGGGTATTTATATGTACGAATAATAGTTCATTTAACCGGACACGGGAATGGATTAATAGCCACTAGAATTATTAAAACAGGGGTGAAAAAATGTACAAGGACACTTGGCATAATTGATAACAAAGTATTAAAACCTTGGGTTACACTCAGTCGATATCCTGGTGTAATTATTAAACAAAGTATTAAGACCTTGTTACAGTTTAAGTCCCAAATTAGTTGGAATATTTGACTTCGGGTATAAGGATAATTTGACGAGGACACTCGTACTTTATATTTATGACTGATGGACTGTCATGGACAAAAACCAGACGGACATATTGAATAATCCAGGACAAAGAACAATTAACCCATGGGAATAAAATAAAATCAACACGTCAAACATCATGATTACGGAAGTTTAAATAAGCATAATTCCTTTATTTTCATATTTAATTGCACTTCTAATTATCACATTTTTAATTATCGCAATTTTATTTCATCGCACTTTTATTTATTGCAATTTCATTATCGTTATTTATTTTACGCTTTAAATTAAGTCTTTTATTTATTTAATATTTTACATTAGGTTTTAACTGAGAGTAAAGTTTTAAAATCGACAAACCGGTCATTAAACGGTAAACCCCCTTTTATATATTATTATATATAATTATAAATATTTTGTACAAATATAGTTAATTAAAATATAGTGTACAATAAGCCCGCTCCCTGTGGAACGAACCGGACTTACTAAAAACTATAGTACTCTACGATTAGGTACACTGCCTATAGTGTTGTAGCAAGGTTTAGGTATATCCCATCTGTAAATAAAATAATTAAAACTTGTGTAATATTTCGTCGTATTTCGTATTTAAAATATAAGCTATTTCATATACACCTCGCATAACATCAAGTTTTTGACGCCGCTGCCGGGGAACTCGGCGAAACGCTATATTTTTAATTTATTTTTGTATAAATATATTTATATATCATTTTAGAAAAACAAAAATATAAATATTTTTAAGAGTTGTTAAATATATAAGTTTTATAAAGTTTCTTTATTTTTATTTTTAAGTTTGTAAAAATATAAATTTTATTTAAATATTTTGTATTTATTTAAAATAGAAAAATCAAAACAGCAA